>NC_071577.1:39011315-39650065 GCF_024509145.1 Vidua macroura | reverse complement strand
CATCCGTGACACAAAAGAGGGAATGACAGAACCCCAGGATGGGCTGGGGTGGCTGCAGCTGTCACTGCAAGGCCTCTAGGAGCAGTTACCAACAAGGGAGCAGCAGGGATGAGTGTCTGAAGCTCCTGGGAGCAGGACGGTCCTGCCCAGCCCAGGGATGCTGTGGATGGAGCAGCTGGGAAGAGGCATCTCCCAAAGGCTCTCCAGGGGCTCCTCACCTGGTCACAGATGAGCTCCCACTTCTTCTCGTTGTCGTACTGCCGCAGGAGCCGGGCTTTGTCGGGAGGCAGGTTCATGGCATTCTGTGGAGAGACAGCAACATTGTCAGGCATCCACCAGGGCCAAACCCAGCTGCAGCAAACCAAGGCGGCGTGGCTGCGGTTGTTGAATTATTTCCTGTGAATTCCTGGTGCCAGAGCTGCTCAGGAACGTTCCCCTCCCCGTGTTGGTTTTGGCCCCAAAAGCGCCGGTGAATCACGAGGCACCCAAGGGCAGAGCTGGGACACACGAGGTGAGCGACTGAGGGCCAGCCCTGAGCTCTAGTTCCTGGGGTTTTAGGAAAAAAATGTTCCCTGTGAGGCTGGTGGCCCTGGCAGAGCTTCCCAGAGCAGCTGTGGCTGTCCCTGGGAGTGTCCAAGCCAGGTTGGACAGGGCTTGGAGCAGTCTGGGATGGAGGAAGGTGTCCCTGCCCATGGGATGAGCTTTAAAGTCCCTTCCAATCCAAACAGGTTTTGCATTCTGTGACCATCCACCTCCCTCCAGCAGAGAGGAGAGGATTCCCTGAGCTGCCACAGCACGGGAGCCACTCTGTGCCCCAGCCAGGTCCCACTCCTGAGGGAAACACCCCCACTGAACTGGGGCTGCAGGACAGTCCTCTCCCAATAGCACCATGGAATCCCACTCCATTTTACTCCAACAGCTATCCCGGCTGGAAAAGTCACCACTCTCCACCTTATCTGGATGACACAGATCCTGGAGCCAGGATTGCTGCTGCCCAACCCCCAGAGACAACAATCCCAGACTGTGAGTGACAGGAGTCAGAAGGAAGGGGAGAGGCAGCAATTATCTGATCCCTATCGTTCCTGGCTCCTTTGATGTGAGCTCTCCTTCCAGGACAGCTCTGGGAAGGGCGGCTTTCCCAAGAGCCCTGTCCCAGAATGTGCAGCATATCTGACGTGCTTGTGCTCCTGGAGAACCCAGGACAGTGGATGGGACCCAGGAGCACCTGGATGGGACCCAGGAACACCTGGATGGGACCCAGGAGCACCTGGAGAGCTCTGCAAACACCAGGTCTGGGAAGGATCCCGATCAGCCCGGCCGAGCACAGCAAGGCCAAGTGGTGGGTGGAGAATCTGCTGAGCACCTCTTGGGCTTCAGCATCTCCTGGGCTCCAGCTGGAATTCCCAGACTGGCCCCAGTTAACCCTTGGGGACCACAGGCCCCTGGCAGTCCATTTCCAGTCAGGAGGAGCCGGCCGGTCCCGGTGGCACCGGACACAACAATAAATCAGGAATCAATAAATCAGAGTTTCGGACTGAAATCCCACTCCAGGGACACCTTCTCCAGCTGTGTGACACACAGCCTCCAGATTTATTCCAACAGGCTGTCGTGGAGGTCCCTGGAACCATCCCAGACCCATTCTCTTCCCTTCCTTCCCTTTGTTTCCTTGCACAAACCCCGTCCCAGGGAAGGGAAGGATGGGGGCAAGCAGCACCTGTTGGGATCAGCCAACCAGGACACCTCACTGGCACCTGGAAAATCAGAATTCAAGGGAGCTCCTGGCAGGATCACAGGTGCCAAGGGCGATTCTGTGCCAGGGGATGCAGTGCTGACCACGCTGATGGGCACCAGGAGAGCCTTGGGAATGAGGGACAGCTGAGGATTTGCTCCATCCTGGCCACGGAGTGTTCCTGCTCCTGGGGATCCCCTCCACACCTCCTGCTCCCATGGCTGCTCCTCCCCGAGCTTGTTTTCCATCAGATAACAATGACTCTTTCTCCTGCTCATCTCTGCTGTCATGTTGACAGTATTTACAGGCTCTGATCATATCTCTGCTTGCTTCTCCTCTCAGTCTCTCACCAGGCACCTTATCAGCTCCGCTTATCATTTCATGCACTTCTTGGTATTTTTCCTGAGGGCTCTTCCAGCGCCATTCCTCACTCCTGAGCCATATTTCACAGCTCCACTGGCTCTCAGCTGGAGGAAAAGCTCCAGTGTTTACCTGCAATGCAGCCCTTGTCAAGCTCTGATCTCCTTGGAGCTGATCAGCTTAGGCACCCCCCGGCTGGCACCGGGACAGGAAACCTGCCTGGAAACCTGGCAGGGCTGAGAGCCTGCAAGAGGGAAAACAGGAGCCAGGCAGCACCATCTCTCCATGATCTCCGTGCCAAACGGAGCCATCTGATCTCAGTCTGCAGCGGGAAGTGCTTTGCTCTGCTCCACACCACCACCCCAGGGCCCTCAGCAGCTCACTCCAGACATTCCTGCCCTCTCCCGCAGGGAAAATCCTCTCTGGGCACCCAGAGCCAGGCTCAGCTCCCCGTGGGCAACCTAGCACCTACTCACTTGCCAAAAAGAGATTTAAAGTGGCATGGGCAGGACCAGGGGTCACTCCACAGTCCCTCCAGTCCTTGGCTTGAGCTCTGCTGGAGGGAACTGGGAAGGAAAGAACCACCTTGGTTACCTGCAGGTGGCTGTGGCACATTCTTCTCTCTCTCAGGATTTTTCATAGAGGAGCACAGAGGGAAGAAAGAGAAAACAATTTCCATTCCCGCTCCTTGTTTTTCCCATGTGGAATGTGTTTGGAGAATTGTTTCCCTGGGGTGATTGCTTGGTTGGATTCTGGTGGGGATTGTTTGAGCCTGATGGCCAATCCAACCCACCTGTGGCTGCACTCTCAGAGAGGGTCACGAGTTGTGAGTTAGATATGGTAGTTAGAACAAGTAGGTTTGTAGTTTTAGTATCTCCTTTAAATAGTATATTAATGCATTATAGTATAGTTATAATAAAGAAATCATTCAGCCTTCTGAGCTAGAGTCAGACATCAGCATTTCTTCCCACTGGGTTCACCTGCATTTACAATACCTGCACACCTGCATTTACAATACCTGCACAGCCTGAGGGAGGTTTAGATCTGCCAGTGAGTGCCCAAAGGAGGGGCACAGGGATGAGGAAGGGTCTGCAAGGGACACATGTGGAGCACTTGAGGTCACTTGGTTTGTTCAGCTGCAGAAGAGGAGGCTGAGGGGACACATCCCAGTCTGGAGCTTCCTCCTGAGGGACCTCTGCTCTCTGTGATCCCAGGCAGAACCTGGGGAATGCCTGGAGCTGTGCTGTGGAATTTTAGATTGGATTTCAGGGAAAGGCTCTTCCCCCAGAGGTGCTGGCACTGCCCAGGCTCCCCAGGAAATGGGCACATCCCCAAAAGCTCCAGGAGGGTTTGGACACCAGGGATGCCCGGGGTGGGATTTTGGGGTGTCTGTGTAAGGCGAGGAGCTGGATCCATGATCCTTCTCACTCAGGATATTTCAGGATTCTGCCCCATATTCTCTCTGAAACCTGGGCTAAGGATTTCCTTATTCTCAACAGCCACTCCCTGCTGGTAAAGGGGATCCTAAACCACAATATTTTTACCTCCATGGGAAGCAGTAGGGGTTTTTTTACATCCCTGCATGGCACTACCCCAAGTGGCTCCTGAAATGCAAGTGCTCTGCTCCCAGGTCCCTAACTGCAGGCACAGCAGCAGGAGCTGAGGCAGAGCTACTGAACTGGCTCCAGGTTTGCTGCAGTCACACCCAACCAGACACATGGGTCGTCTGGATCTCTTATTCCCTGTGGATCCCTGGAATGACTCACCAACGTCTCCTGGCCACTTCCAGCTCTTACAACCCTGGGCTTCACACATCCCAGTGCTCTTTAGTTAATGACAGGTCTATGTCCTGTGGTTTCCCTTTCCATCTTTTCCCAATTAGGGCTTTGGAGGCTTCTGAGAGCAGAACTATTCCCTTCCTAAAACAATCCAAGCTCCTGCCTGTGTCCCCTGTGTCACCACCTGTGGCAAGCACATTTCTCTCTCTCTCAGGATTTTTCATAGAGGAGCACAGAGATAAAAAAAGAGAAAACAATTTCTATTTTTGCTCCTTGTTTTGCCCATGTGGAATGTGCTTGGAGAATTGTTTACCTGGGGGTGATTGCTGGGTTGGATTCTGGTGAGGATTGTTTGGGGCTGGTGGCCAATCCAACCCACCTGTGGCTGCACTCTCAGAGAGGGTCACGAGTTGTGAGTTAGATATGGTAGTTAGGAAAGTAGGTTTGTACTTTTAGTATCTCCTTTAAATGGGATATTAATGTATTCTAGCATAGTTATAATAAAGAAATCATTCAGCCTTCTGAGCTGGAGTCAGACATCAGCATTTTTTCCCATTGGGTTCACCTGCATTTTACAATAACCACCCACTTGTGCAGCTGGAGACCCTTTGCCAGCAGAGCAGATTTCCAGCAGCTCAGAGCAGATTTCCAGCAGCTCAGGAAGAGCTGCACCTTTAACTGGATCCCCAGATTCCACGAGGATCCCATAAAACCCTCTTCTGTCAGTGGGAACCGCAGCTGAAGCAGCCTCTCCTCGTGCCCCACTGCTCTGCATCCTCATTTCCATCCTCATCCTCATCCTCATCCCTGGCTGGCCCTGCCAGGCATGGCTCTTCCCAAGCACAATCCAGGTTAAAAATAAATTTTTGGCTGGGCTGTTTTGCCCCCCTGGCCGAGCAGCCGAGCCCAGGTGAGCTCTGCAGCTTCTCCCCGCTCCTTCCTCCCCATGCTCGGGAGATCAGCCCCACCTTCCTCACTCACAACTTTCCACGACCTCACGGTGCTTCCAGGCCTGGGGAGGGGGGAAAAGGTGGTTCCAGGCCTGGGGAGGGGGGAAAAGCCAAGCTCTGGCACGTCCTCCTGCCTGGAGAGGCTGCAGGAAACCGGAGCCCTCCGCTTCCGACTGCTCAGCAACACCTCCCAGCACAAACCTGGAGGAACCACAGCTGGATCCTGCACAGCCTCCTGCTGTCTGCAAGGGCTCCTGGCCAAGCCCTTCCTGGCTCCAGGAACACGGGACTTCGCTGTTCCCATCCCCGAATTCCAAAGTTATTCGTGTCTGCTGCTCCGTGCCAAACGATCTAGGTAAGGTTTCCATTCCTTTGGTTTGCTCTGGGTTGGCTGGATAAGGCTGGGCCTTAAATTAATCACAGTAGCAGATGGAAAACTGGGGGGAGTACAAGCAGACCTCCAAAATATTAAATTGCTGAAGAGTTAAAAATAAAACCAGAGTGCAACAAGGAAATTTATGTATTTTTAACCTATGAAACAAAGCCCAGCTCCATCCAAACTGGCGGAGCCTCCAATTCCAGGTTTTGGCACTAAAAATCTCATTTGTGGACTGACCCGCAGGATTTGGGCACTGCCACCACGGCTTGGCTTCGTCCTTGGTCTCAGAGATGTCCCTTGGGATTGTCCTGCTGTCCCCTTCCATGGAAAAAGGGCACTGAGGCAGCCACACGTGGTGGCCCCAGGCCTTGGGGGCAAAGTGCTCCTGCAGCCAGCATTATCCAGGGAAAATGCTGACACACATCCCACGTGTCAGAGCAGGATAAAGCACCCAGCTGGACAGGGAAGCACCAGCAGATGCCTCCAGGTGCCACCTGCAGCCCAGGTCACACCAGCACCAGCTCCAGTGCCAGCGGTGGAACGGCTGAGCTGTGCTTTTTCCAACTTATTCCTCGTTTTCCTCAGGATTAAAAGGCCCAATGTTTTGGAAAACCAGCGTAGGAGCAACTCAACTGACTCAAAAGCATGAGCACTGCTAATTAATAGCACTGCTAATTAATAGCATCGGGCTGCTGCTCTTATTGATCACATCACCTTCAAGTCCGCATCCCTTTTCTTAATGAATCCTGACATTAATTGTGCTGGGAAGGAGCACAGAGTCCTCCTGATCCATTTCTTCCCATGAACGGCCCTGGGTGTGTCAGCAGGAGCTCATGAAGCCCTAAAATGTGGGATGTCCTCTCCATCCAATGGATGGGGATGGAAAAAGGCAGGAAAGCAGAGCCTGGCAAGGGAAGGGGAGTCTGACCAACACCAGCGCTGGAGGAAGGGGCATTAAAAACCATCCCAGCAAAGGGTTAAACTCCCCACTTCCATAAAGGCACTGCTGACCTTGAAAGGAATAAAGGGATCCCAGGAAAACCTCACCTGGCAGGACACACCCTGATGTGGCAGGTGAGGGTGAAGGGAATTCCCACTCCTCCTCCGTGAGCCACTGCACAGTAACTCAAACTCCTGGGAATTAATCCCCAGCTGGCTTTCTCCTCCTGTCCTCCCTCTGACTGGGATTACTCCCACCTTCCACTGCTCCCAGAGAGATGGAAAAGCAAACCTGGATCGTTTCTGGCTTCCCAGAAGCCACACTTAGGAACAGCACTTAGGAAAAAGATCAGGGCTTTAAAACACTTCAAACAAGTCTCGGTCCTCGTGACTCAGACTTGCACACCCACATCAAAGCTCTGCTCTTAGTCCAGGCTTCAAGGACTCCCTAACCTCACCTGGAACTTCCCAATCTGAGTTTATTCTCCAGCCTGTCACACTTCCCAGTTCCTCAGGTTCAGCACAGCACTTTGCCTGAAGCTCTCCAGGGTTTATCTCACTGCCTCCACCACGACGAGCTGCGATCCTCATTTTTCCTGCATTTTAGTCAGGGCTGTTTCAAGGCAGGGCCTGAAGTATTTTTAACTTTTATTAATATCCAGTGAGTTCTTACAAAGCAGACCCACAACTGGCTCATAAGGCGAGTCCATACCTCCCACCTCCATAGCACTGAGGCAGAGCAGCCCTTCCCTGCCTGGAGGGAGCCTGAGAACCAAATCCCAGCTCCTGAGGGGATCCAAGTTCCCTTCCTGGCACTGAGCTGCCCACATCCTCCCAGTGACCAGCATCCAAGAGCAACCAAATTCCAAAACCATGAAAGAGAGAATGAAAAGCACCATAAATCAGTTCAGATGGGTTCATGTGACACTGTCACCCTTGGCTATCAGAGATGTGATGGCAGAGGCTGGAAATGTTCCCTCACAATCCCTAAATGGAGCTGGTGTGAAAAGGAACCAGTTTAGAACGAGGAGGGTGCCCGGGCAGGAGCAAACCCAGGGCTCTGTGCTCATCCTTTGAGGCTGGAGCAGGACAACTCATCCTGTGCTCATCCTTTGAGGCTGGAGCAGGACAACTTCCCAACTCTCATCCTCTCCTGGGACAACCAAGGGGACAGGGGCTGTTTGGTGGTGGCTTGGAGCCATCAGGAGTCACCAGTGGGACCTCCTGCCTCACCCTACTCACTGAATCACCTCTAACCTGAGGTTTACTACAGGTCTGCAACATCTGGCTACAGCATTAAGGGGTGCATGTGGCACCTGGGGACAGGGGCTGAAGTGGCCTTGGCAGTGCTGGAGGAATGGTTGGATCTGATGATCCTAGAGGCCTTTTCCAACCTCAGTCATTCCGTGATTCTTCATCCTAACACGCTTCCCAGGTGAAGCACACGTTGAGCAGATCACCCACAGCACAGCAGGGCAGAGCCAACCAGGCCTCTTTAGCCTGGGGGAAAATTCCCAAAACCCCACAATCATCCAGGTGGGAAGAGACCTTGAAGGTTATCGAGTTCATCAACCCTAAACCACATCCAGAGACCTCCTGAACACTCCCAGAGATGGTGACTCCACCACATCCTTGGGCAGCTCATTCCAATGCCTGACTGCTCTTCCAGGGGGAAAAAAAAAAATCCCAATATTTAACCTGAACCTCCCCTAGTGCAATTTAGGGTCATTTCCTGTCAAGCCTTCACCTGGGACATGGCAGAAGACCCCAAGTTCACCTCACTCCACCCTCCTGTCCAGGAGCTGTAGACATCAATGAGGCTCCCCCTGGGCCTGCTCTTCTCCAGACAAAAATTCCAGAAGAAACTACAAAACTCCGTAAGAAGCAGATCCTGGCCCCAAAGCCTGCTCACTTGCCATGGCTGGAGAAGGTTCCTCACCCTGCCCTAACTGTGACCCTTTCTGCAGAAAAAGTCTCTGTGTAGCTCCAGGAGCTGCCTACCAAAACAACCTCGGGATTTTTGTACAGCACTAAAATTTAATTTCAGGGCCTGGCCTGTAAAACAGCCCTTAATATTCTCCTAGAATATTAAAATGCAACTTTTTGCAATTTTCTGTGCTACTTAACTTCCCAGCCCTGCTCTGGTGTGTTTATTTAGGAAAGCCAGAGGCAACTGAAGAGAGCTCCAAGTTCCCTGACTTTATGAGGAATCCAAGCTAGGCTAAAATTAAATGTGCTTATTGTTCTAATCCTCCTTCTCCTCTCCTGTTTTTTTTTTTTTATTATTAAACTTGTCTTTGATCTAAAAATACCAATGCTCTGCATGCACCAGGCCTTTCTCCTCCTGAAGATGCCCCAGATCCGTAGGGAAGAGCAGGAGAAGCTCCCACAGCACGGAGGGACCTGCTGAGGAGAGAGGGCATGGCGTGTGGAGCTCATCCTTGGGAAATGATTGGGGAAAAAAAAAACCCAAGGCAAACTTTTGAATTCTGGATCCATGATTCCCCAGCGTGCATCTCTGTGGGCCTGAGAAACATCTACTTCATATTTGGAAGGGGAGAGCTGGGATGTAGCAAACTGTGGTGACAACCTGCGGTTCCTCAGCTGATAAGGGAGCATCCAGGGATGCTGTGGAAGGGAAGGGGGAATATTCCTTGGGACACCATCTCCTCCTGGGTGTTTGTGGACAGCTGGCCCTGCTACAAATCAGCCTGGAGTCCTGAGGGCAACGAGGCTGGTGAGGGGCTTGGAACACAAACCCTGTGAGGAACGTTTGGAGGAGCTGGGGTTGTTCAGCCTGGAGAAGAGGAGGCTCAGGGGTGACCTCGTTGCTCTCCACAACTCCCTGAAGGGAGGTGCAGACAGCTGGGGTCGGTCTCTTCCACCGGGCAGCACTGACAGAACAAGAGGACACAGCCTCACGCTGCATCAGGGAAGGTACAGGTTGGATATTGGGAAAAAAAAAATCCACCAAAAGAATAATAAAGCACTGGAATTGTCTTCCCAGGGAGGTGGTGGAGTCACCATCTCTGGATGTGTTTAAAAAAAGACTGGACGTGGCACTTGGTGCTATAGTCTGGTTGAGGTGTGAGGGCATGGGTTGGACTCGATGATCTTAGAGGTCTCTTCCAACCTCATTATTCTGTGATTCTGTGATTCTGTGATTCTGTGATTCTGTGATTCTGTGATTCTGTGATTCTCATGGAGCCTGGCTTGGAGACAGACAGGGGTTCCTGCCCACGGGGCTGTCAGAACCCAGAATGTCCCTCAGACACTCTCAGATGTTCCAGGCCCAGGTCAGAAGCCTCTGAGACCCTGGCAGGCAGCCAGAAACCCCTGTGGTTTTGAATCTGACCCATGGAACAATTTACCAACCTTGCAGGGAGAACAAGAAATCACAAAAGTTTAGATATTACAGTAGAAGTAGTCACAAAGTGAAAGGAAGGATCTTTGAGTGCTGGACAGGGGGGTTTTAGGCCTTGTACAGAGGGGTCTGAGTTTTGTGCATGGGGTCAGAGGTTCTAAGATGGAGGGATTTGGGTGTGCCCTGTCCTCCTTCTTTCTCCTTCCTGTCCTCCTGTTCTTGGTGATGTTGGCACTCCCAGATTGGTTTAGAGTAGAAAGCCACTGTTCAATATAGGTGATAGGCATTGGGGAAAAACCCTAAACATTTAATAGGTGATGTGTGATATAAAAGATGGCACCAGCCCCCTGGGCAGTGAGAGGGTGTCAGGGACAGTGTCAGTGTGTGTGTGTGCCTCTGTCTGACCTGCTGAAAGAACTGCAGCAGCTCAGGAAGAAAATCTTTTAGATAACACAAAATAAACTACCTGAAGACCAAACGACTAAAGACTACTAAATCTTTCTTTAAAAGCACGAGTTAAAAGAGAGACTTCTCCACCTCTCGAGGTCACCCCAGTCTGGCGATGCCCATGTGCAAGGCAGACTCTCACATTCCTATTTTTTGCCACCCCTGTGGTTTTCCATGAGTTTTCTGAGCCCTGTCCTTCGTCCCTCCCCACGTGCAGCTCTCTGATCAGCACTGCCATTTGCACGTTTCTCATAAATTAGCATTTCCTTCCCAGCTCTCCCCAGAGGTTAATCCGGGCACTGTAGGGGTGGAAGCAGCGACTGGGAGCCGCTGCGGGATCGGGATCGCTCCCTGAGTGCTGGGATAGAGGGAGATGAGGGACTCTTCCTCATGGCAAGGGTGGCCAGGCATTGCCACGGGCTGCCCAGGGCAGGGGAAATCCCCATTCCTGGAGGAATTTAAAGCCATGAGGATGTGGCACTTGGGAACACGGGGCACGGCTGGATTGGAGATCTTGGAGAGCTTCTCCAGCCTTGAGGATTCTCTGATTCTCTGATCCTAAACCTCTTCTCCTCACACAGCAAGTGGGGCCTCACTGGGAGAGCCATGATGACTCCAACCCCACTGAGGGAACTTTATCCAGGAAAGCTCCGGAAGGTTTTGGGGACCGAGGGCTGCAGTGACCACAGAGCTGCTTGTTCCTCTCAAAAATCCAGACTCAGCTTCGTGGCCTCACGTTTTGGGGAAGCTGAAACCTCATTAATTCACCACTGGAAAAGAACTCCATGGTAGGAACGCTTCAAAGGCCAAGCCAGGCCTGACTCACTCCAAGCTCTGAGCTCGTCCCGTGGCTTCACTAAATCACTCACTGCTGATAAGGCAAGCCACAAAATCCAAAATTAAAGCCCTTTGAGTGAAAAGTCAGAGAAAGCAGCTCCCAAAGAACCAAGATGTGTATTCCAAAGGCTGGGAATTGCACAGATGGTGGGCAGTGCCCACGAGTCCATTCATGGGGCAGCCCCGAGTGCTGCGAGCTGCAGGGCACAAAGATGCTGGGAAATGCACACAAAAGGGGTCCCAGCAATTTTTACATCTTTTCCACTCCCGTGCTGCCTCACAGCAGCACAGAGATCAGTGAGGTCCAAGCACCCCTACAATTATCCCAAATACACCAAGGGATTTCGCTTTTTCCCTGGAACCTTTCCCCAGATCCCACTAAAAAAGCAGCTTTGCTGTGAGTCAGAAGATCCCATCCCCTCGTGCTGTTCCCTACAAACCCTCTGGAAGTGGAGCATGTGTCACCCGTGGGACTGCACTGCTGCTCACCCATCAGCTGCTCAGGAGGAAAAGGAACATTCCGGGCAGCGGCTTCCGAAGCCGGGCTGGCAGCTGTGCACAGCCCACTGCACCACAGCTGGATGGCATTTTGGGAAGGAATTCCTCCCTGTCAGGGTGGGAAGGCCTGGGCACAGATTCCCAGAGCAGCTGTGGCTGCCCCAGGATCCCTGGAAGTGCCCAAGGCCAGGTTGGAGTGCCCTGGGATAGTGGAAGTTGTGGATGGGATGGGATTTAATATTCCATCCCAAAGCAGTCTGGGATTCTGTGATTTCTGTGATATTCCTGAGGATGAGAAGGGATTTTCCAAGGGTGGGTGGGACAAAACCCCTCCGAGCTCCCCTCACATGGAGGATCCCTCACTTCCCCTCCAAAGGGATGAGCTGGTCAGGGACGTCAGCCAAATCAACCTCATTCAGGAAAAGCTGGATAAAATTCACATCAAAACACTTAAACATCACCTAACTGTAATTTTTAAGGCAGTTGATGATCCCAAATTATCCGACAGTCACTTCTATGATAGAGATAACGTGCATTTTCCCATCAGAAATCATGGAATTTCAGAGAGGCTTGGATTGGGAAGGACCTTAAAGCTCATCCCATCCACCCCTGCCATGGCAGGGACACCTCCCACTGTGCCAGGCTGCTCCCAGCCCTGTCCAACCTGGCCTTGGGCACTGCCAGGGATGCCACAGCTTCTCTGGACAACCTGTGCCCACAAACACTCTCCTCACATGATGGAGAGAAATCCATGGAATTCATTCCAAGTGAGCTTCTTATGCAACACCAACTGAGATTTGAACTGCAGCGCCCACGAGAAACCCCCACGTGGCAAAATCCCACCTCCACCCCCACACAAACAGATGGAAAACATCCCTCCCAAAGCCAGAATAAACCACAGGGATGTGTTTAAAGGGACACAAATAAAATCCAGGAGCAAACCCAACCCATGGGGCCGGGGGTTCAGTCCCAGGACGGAGGGAACCCTGATGGATGCTGCTCTAGGAACAAAACCTTCCTTTGAATAATATTAAGGGTCGGATAAACCAAGAAAAATAAATGAAGTCAGGGATAAAAAGCCTGGCCCGGGGCCTGGTCCCAGGTTTTCTGTCTCCAGTGAATGTCAGCACGAGCCCTCCTTGGAAAACCACGTCCCAGACAAAACCACTGCTTTGGAGGCAGCCAGGAACTCACTCAGATGCTCAGGACTGGAGCCTTGGGAGCCTATTTTTAATTTTTTAATTTTCCCTGAGCTCCCTTCTCTTCCCAACATCCTCCAGCCAATCCAGGTCTCTGCACTCCCCTCACGCTGCCCAGAGGGAGCAGATAAATCAAAAGAACTCCTTCAAAAAATGCAAATTATTTACATCCCTCTTTGCTGCACTCAAGTACTTGCTGAACAGGGAAAGCAATTTATTTGGAAGTCTATTACACCTAAAAATGTAAACACCAGAAAAGGCTCTCACACACCAAGCCTCAATCCCAAGGGAATTTTTCAGAGCAAGTTACAAACTTGGATTTATACTGGAAATATTTACAGGTCTCTCTACTGCAGGCACCACTCCAGCCTGGCAGAGGAGATGCAAGGAAGCCAAAATAAACCCAAATCCTGTGATTTTCCAGCCCTAAGGAGCAATAATTCCTGCAGCAGGGCTGCTGTGTCCTGTGCTCTGGTGTCGCTGTCCCTGAGGCTCCCTGACATTGTCTGCCTGGGCTGGCAATAAATAAATCACTAAAAACGTGTCTCACACACACGTGGGCATTGTGTGAGTGATTTTAAGTGACTAAAAACCAGCATTTCCAGACACCAGCCCTGCTTTTTGCTGCTTCACCGGACACAAACTGCACGTCACCTTTCTGAAATATCTTTCCTGAAGTGTTCAAGGCTCCACGGATTTGCCAAGAATGAGGCATGAGGATTTCAGGGAATGCAGGTGGCCCTGAGCAAACACCTCTGGCCTGCCCTCCCTTTGCTCCCTTCCCAGAAAACCTGGCCTTTGCTGTGTCCTAATTCCCAATTCATCCATATCCCTGCCTGCTCCCTCCTCCTGGGCACGGATATTTTACACATGTCAGAGCCAGGAATGCACCAGGCTTAAGTTTCCCTGGATCTGGGGGAGTTCATCCCCACTTTCATTGGATTTCCATGGACCTCAGGATGGATAACTCCACTTTTCTTGAGTTTCCCTGGGACTGGGGGTGTTTAAACCTTATTTCTTTGAGTTTCCCTCGACCTAGGGGGGTTTAAACCTAATTTCCTCGATTTACCCTGGATCTAGGGGTGTTTAAACCTTATTTCTTTCCATTTCCCTGGATCTAGGGGGGTTTAAACCTTATTTCCTCAACTTAGCCTGGATCTAGGGGGGTTTAAATCTTATTTCTTTCCATTTCCCTGGATCTAGGGGGGTTTAAACCTTATTTCTTTGAATTTCCCTACATCTAGGGGGTTTAAACCTTATTTTTTTGAGTTACCCTGGATCTAGGGTGGTTTGAACCTTATTTCCTCAACTTACCCTGGATCTAGGGGGGTTTATCCCCACTTGTCTTAAGTTTCATGGATCTGGGGGATTTATCCCTTTTTTCCTTGAGTTTTCCTGGATTTGAGGGGGTTTATCCCCCTTCCCTTTTATTTTCCTGGATCTGAGGGTGGGGGTCCTTTATTTCATAGAGTTTCTGTGGATCTGGATGGGTTTATCTCCCTTCCCTCTTATTTCCCTGGATCTGGGAGGTGTTTCTTCCCTATTTCCCTGAGTTTCCCTGCATCTCAGGTGGTTTATCCTTTTTTCCTGGAGTTTTCCTGGAGGGGCCATACAAGGAGCAGCTGAGGGCATTTGCTTTGTGAAAAAGACTGAGGGGAGATTTATCCCACTTTGGAGCTTCCTCCTGAGGGATCACTTTGCTTATTCCTTAAGCACTTTTACTGTGGCTGTCCCAAAAGCAGTCCCAAAGGTAGGTGCCAGACCAATAAATGTTTGAACTCGCCCATAAAATCCCTACTAGGTTACTTTTTCCAAATAAATCTGTGGCTGTGCTGGCTGGGCTCCCATTCCTGAGGCAGTTCTGGATGCTATTTTTAATCTCTGTGAGAAGATGAATCCCAAATTTGTGGACAATGTAAGCAGGTACCTAAACTCAGGAAAAGAAGGGAGAGGGAGAGAAAAGAGAAAAGAGAAAAAAGAGAAAAGAGAAAAGAGAAAAGAGAAAAGAGAAAAGAGAGAAAAGAGAAAAAAGAGAAAAGAGAAAAGAGAAAAGAGAAAAAAGAGAAAAGAGAAAAGAGAAAAAAGAGAAAAGAGAAAAAAGAGAAAAGAGAAAAAAGAGAAAAGAGAAAAGAGATTTCTCTCCAGCTTCTGTCATCCCAGAGTCATCCTTACAACTGAATCCCACAGGATTTCTCATCTGATGCCAACAGATGTTTACAATTCCCTTTGTTTATCCACAAATACATTTCTAATTTCATCTTTTCATGTCAGACACACTTCACCTGCTCACCCTCCCAGACATCCACCTCGTGATTTTCCTGCTGCAGGAAGCCTGTGACCAGACAAAACTTGGATTTCATCAGAATTCCCTTTGATTCCCTTAAAACAATCAGAATTGTGATGGAGAATTGTGCTGCAACACCACATACTGGTATTTCCTGCCAGGAGCACACCGAGGGTGCTGCCAAAATCATGGAATCATGGAATCACTGAGGTTGGAATAGACCTCCAAGTCCACTGAATCCAACCTGTGATGGATCACCCAGCCCAGAGCACTCAAGCTACGGTGCTGATGGCACAAAAATGGGGAAATTATTCCACACACCTGCTCTTCCTCAGGTTCCCTAAGGCACAACTAATTCAGCCTAATTCCTGGCTGAATTCAGGATGGTTCTGGAGAAGGAAGCTGGATTCAGTTATCAGTGAATATCCAAGGACTGTGAGGTGCAGATCCCAGGCAGAAGGAGCTGGGCTGGCTGTCAGCACAATCAGGAACTGAACAGATTCAGGCTTCAAGACAGAAACAGCCAAAAATGATTTATAAAGAGGTTTTTCTGGGAATATTTTAGTCCCCAAGTCCTTCCCCTGGGGGCAGGTGCCTGTGGCATGTGGCACCTGTGTGCAAGGGTGTCACCCATGAGTGAAACCCCGGGATTTTCAGGTCTGGCTTTGGAAGTGCTGACACGAAGAGAGCTTTGTGAAAGGAGCCCTGGCTCTCCTCGGCTTCCCCTGCCAGGAGCTGGGAATGGGAATTGGGTTAAAGAGCTCCTGGGCTCCCAGGCAGAGCATGGCATGGAATGAAAACGAGCCCTGGCCGGCACATGACCGGGATGAGCAGCAGGATTAATCCCACCCTGGCACCAGGAACAACCAGCTCCCAGCCTGGCGTCGGGACAAGCACCGGGCCAGGCTGGAAATACCTCAAATTCCACTTGAAACGGTACAAAAACAAACCAAAAAATCCTTTTATCCACTAAGTATGATCCAAGTCTGGCACGGGCAGCTCCATCCTCGGAGGGCAAATGGGATCCAGCCCTGAGCAGCCTGCTGGGAGCACCTCAGCCTGACAGGGATTCCAGGGAAACTCACTGGTGATGGATGGGAGAAGCAGCAGCAATCCCACAGCACAGGGCAGACAGAGCTGAGGAAGTTTTGTGCTCCGGATCACAAACAGCTTTTCCCTTTAGCTGGAGTTGGCAAAGCAGAAATATTCTTCCCAGCAATGGTACTTCCTTATCAACCCCACACTTCATTATCCTTATCTGCGAGAACTCCGAGATGCTATCGGCAGCTCCCCACTTCCGTGGCTGAAGGAATGCCAAAAAAAAAAAAAAAAAACCCAGCCAAATTCTCCTGTGTGAGCTCAGCCACGCTCCCTGGCTGGGGTGCACTGGGAAGCAAGGGATCAGCTCCCTCTCCAAGCCTCAACACGGCTCCCACTGCCAACAACAACTCCCGGCCCACGGGGGAGACGATCCCTGCCTGGGAGCTGCGTGTTCCTGGGGCTGCTGTGCTTCCCTTGGGATCATGCCTCAGCTCCAGGGCTTCCACACAACACCAGCCCGTGACTCCTGCACCCCTAGAACCGAGTGAGGGTGTCTGGAAGCCCTGCTGGAAGCATTCCCACAAGAGCCAAATGTTGGGTCCCACGCAACGTGACGTAGCGCCAATCTGGAGACTTTGGGGAATTCTCCCCTCCCAGCCTCACCTGCCCTTCCTGGGAACCTCCCAGGGATGGCCAGCATGACCTGTGGGTTCATTTTGGGGGCACAAAGATGAAAAGAGAGCCCCACACCACAGGAGAGTTGTGGATCTGCCTGTAGCCCCCAGCTGCCACCAACACGGAGCAGTGGCACCAGCATCCCAGAGGAGAGGGGAGTGATGGCACAGCCAGTGGAGCAGCTGCTCCAGGACAAATCCAAACATCTCTCATGGCAATGGAGCTCTTGGGTGGCGTTCCAGCACCACAGATCCCCTGAGGGGAGGCTCCAATCCCAGGGTGCCACCAGCACCCCCATTCCCAATGGGAGCCGGTGGGCACGGGCCAGATCCATCCTTCCAGAAGGCTCCAACTCCTCAGCTGCCTGTGGGAATGTCTTCTCCAGCTCAACAGGCACCAGATTATGGGAAGATTGTAAATCCCAGCATTACCAAGGCTGCAACCAACTGCTCCTAATGGTGCCCCTCTGGAACATATGCTCAGCCTTCTGTCAGCGCACTCAAAGTGGCTTTGGAAGCAGGGACGCCCCAGCAGGGCCCCACAAACAGGATTTCACACTTCCAGGGTGGAATTCTGCCTTTGATCAGGCACTGGGGGACAGCAGCACCCCCGGGGCAGCTGCACAGCTCCATAGGGAAGGACCAAATTGGAAGACTTGGGTTGGGACTTGGCAAAACTTAGCTCCTTAAAATTTAGCTCCTGCACGGTGTCCAGGCAGGGGGATGGCCCTGATCCCCAGGGAATGCCACATTCCCAAGGCTGCCAGAGCTCAGGGAAGGCTTGGACAAGGCTCTCAGGGAGGCACAGGGTGGGACTGGTGGGGTGTGTGTGCAGGGCCAGGGGTTGGATCCATCATCCTCTGGGTCCTTCCAGCTCTGCTTTTAAGTGGAAAGGGAAATTCCTACAGCAGCCAAGCACCTCCAGCACTCAGGGGAAATGGGGATGGGGGGAATGTGGGACCCCCAAGGCAGAGAGGACACGCTGAGCAGGAGCAGCAGCACGGCCCTGGCAGCTCTGAAGTGTGGCAAGCACATTTCTCTTTCTCAGGATTTTTCATAGAGCAGCACAGAGGAAAGAAAGAGAAAACAATTTCTATTTCTGCTCCTTGTTTTTCCCATGTGGAATGTGCTTGGAGAATTGTTTACCTGGGGTGATTGCTGGGTTGGATTCTGGTGAGGATTGTTTGAGCCTGGTGGCCAATCCAACCCACCTGTGGCTGCACTCTCATGAACAGGGTCACGAGTTGTGAGTTAGATATGGTAGTTATGAGTTAGTGAGATTTGGTAGTTAGAAAAGCAGGTTTGTAGTTTTAGTATCTCTTTTAAATAGTATATTAATGTATTCTAGCATAGTTATAATAAAGAAAGTTAGTTATATAGTTATAATAAAGTATAATAAATATAGTTATAATAAAGAAATCATTCAGCCTTCTGAGCTGGAGTCAGACATCAGCATTCCTTCCCACTGGGTTCTCCTGCATTTTACAATCCTGAAGATCCCGGCCATTCCCGCGGCGCCATGGAGGGAGCCTGGCTCTGCTCCTGGGAACAGCACACCCAGAGCCACGCTGGGCACAGCACAGCTAATTAGTGTCCTTTTCTGTCACTAATGAGGGTGGGAAACAGCACTGGACGTGTGATGTCTGTGTTCCAGGACGGCTGACAAGCTTTCCCAGCCAGAGCCACTCGGCCGAGCGAGAGGCTGGGATAAATTCCCTCTGAAGGAAGGGAATCCCAGCTCCATGGGCAGGACTGGCAGCTCCACACCTCCCTGCCAGGGTGACACAGGTGACAGCAGTGAGGAGCACCCAGCCATGCTGCTCTTACATCCACTCTCAGCAGGGAAGAATCCTGATTTACAGTCCTCATTTCCCCTGGGATGCCCAATCCAGGTGGTTTTCCTACCGAAACAGGTGCCCACACTGAGCTGGCACAGGGTGAGGGAACCAAACCAAACCAAACCCCACAACCCAACCCTCACACAAAACACCAATTTTATAAACACATCCTCCCGTTCCCCTTGGACAGTGAGGTCTGTGCCAGCTTCTGAAGTCCAAGAGCTCAATCCTTTCCCATAATCCCATTTATTTCTCCAGCTGTATTTTAGCCTTTTAAATAATGTAAGACAAAGGCACACCTGCAATTCCCCCTTCAATGCCTGAGTTCCAGAGCAGTGCAGGGAACAGCCCCACGACACCTTCATTTCAAATGTCACCTCAACAGATGGTAGAGAAGAGCCCAGGAGGGACAGGTGACAGCAAAGCAGGAAGCCTGCTTTCCACGGGCTTTCTTTGAAATTTCCTTGGAAATGATGTGGCATCAAAACCAACTTGGCACAAACAACAATTGTGGAATTAGGGCAGGACCTGGACACAGCCTCTTCCCAGATTTCCAGCAGCTATTTGGGGAATCTGAGCTGATACTCTGTATTTGAACAGCATTTATTTTCTATTTCTAAGGTACAAGGTGGGTTTGGTGGACAAGGATTTATTCCAGGAACTGCGCACAGGATTTATTCCAGGAACACCTCCTCACAATTTAAGGTGAAGCAAACCCTTCAATTTGAGTGAAACAGTGGAAACTGATTCTCACAAGAGACTCCAGGATCCTGCCAGCTGAGCTTGGCAGGATGGGTGGATGTGCTGATGAGGATGGGGGCGTACCAAGCACAGAGGGCACAGGGCAGCAGCTCAAATCCCCATAAAATCATGGAATCATTTACAGGATGAAAGAGACCTCTAAGGTCATCGAGTCCAGCCCAGCAGCACGGCCCACCCTGCCACAGCATGGTCAGAACTCTCTGCCTTTCCAACCTAGACAGAATTCCAGGAATTCAGCCCAGAACCTCAGGCTCAAAGTCACCTGAACAACACATCCACAGGGATGAACACAAATCCACACAAGAGCTGCCAGTCTCCAGAGCATCCAGAGGGGAACGAGGAGAGAGGCTGGGACTGTTCCAGCTGGGAAATGGGTCACTGAAACAGCACTTGGCTCATAATTAACCCCCTGCATTAATCAGGCTCCTTGGAAGGGTGGAATCCAGCAGGAAGAGCTCAGGAGTTCCCATCTCAGCACCCACCAGGAAGGAGAGGTCATTCCTGGGCACAGGGCAGCAGCTCTGTCCCACAGGGAATGTTTTCCCCTCCCAGGCATCAGCTGGGAGCTCAGCTCAGAGACTGAGGTGCCCTGAAAGAAACAGCAGCTCTGGGGAGCAGCAGGAGCCCCGGGAATTCTCCTCCGTGCCACGCCAGCCTGGGAATGGGGCTGGCCTTCATGGGAAAGCAGGGAAATCCTGCATGGATCAAAGACAAACTCCTGCACGTGCTGGGGGCTCAGCAGGAATCCAGGCTGATCCGTAGGGAACGTGACAGCAGCAGCGTCCCTGCGCTCTGCCGCTGGCTGGAAATTCAGGATAGAATTCAGGATATAATCCAGAGCGTGTGGGACTCAATAACTGCCCACCTTCTTTATGTAAGGCAGCAAAATAACTCAGAAAAATCCAGCATTTAGAGCAAAACGTGGTTATTTTGCTCCTAAGTTCCCAACCCTGCACCTCCAGCAGGTGCTGGGGAGCAGAGATTGGATACTTCAAAATCCCACTTTGCCTCTTCACCTGCATCCCAGTTTCCTCCCCAGCTCCCAGTTCAGGAAGGAAAACAAGCATCCCTCATGGACAAGGGCCAGGGATTGCTCCTTGCCCTGGGCTAAGAGACCAGGAGGTTTCGCTGTGGCCAAAATGTTATTTTTATAAATATGTGCCAAGCTTAATTACAACAAAAATATTCCAAACATTTTTTTTTTCCCACCTCACAGAAAGCAGCAATCGAAACCTGTTGCTAAAAGTTCCCTTGGAGGAGTTGAAACCCAAGCAAGCAGAGCCCTCTGAAATGCAAACCCTCCCTGAACAAGTTAAAAGCAAAAATGGGATGCTGGAACAGCTTCTGTGTCCAAACACAGACAGGAAAACAAGCACGGATAAAAGGAAAAATCCGGCCAGAGAACAAGGAGTGGTGGAACTGCTCCGTGTGGGCTCGGGGCAGGTGGCCAGGCAGATGGAACAGCCTCATCCCAGATGGACACACGGCTCCAGAGGGTCAGCACGGAGCAGGAACCCCTGACAATGTGACAGCAGGGCTGGAGCGGGGCCAGGGAAGGGAACAGTGCTGGGAAGGGGCTGGAGAATTCCTGAGAGAGCTGGGAAGGGGCTGGAGAATTCCTGAGGGAGCTGGGAAGGGGCTGCAGAATTCCTGAGGGAGCTGGGAAGGGACTGGGGAATTCCTGAGGGAGCTGGGAAGGGCTGGAGAATTCCTGAGGGAGCTGGGAAGGGGCTGGAGAATTCCTGAGGGAGCTGGGAAGGGACTCAGCCTGGAGCAAAGGAGGATCCAGGAGGGAAAAGCTCTGCAGCAGAGCCCTCCATAAACTTCCCACACTTTTTTTCCCCTCACGTTTTCTCCAATTTTTGGTTTTTCCCTCATGGCAGGGGAGACCCTGAGGGGCTGGAGCAGGGCCAGGGAAGGGAACGGAGCTGGGAAGGGGCTGGAGAATTCCTGAGGGAGCTGGAAAGGGGCTGCAGAATTCCTGAGGGAGCTGGGAAGGGGCTCAGGCTGGAGCAAAGGAGGATGCAGAGGGATCTTTTCCCTCTCTGGAATTCCCTGCCAGGAGGGGACAGCCGGGGGGGTCGGGCTCTGCTGCCAGGGAACAGGGACAGGAGGAGAGGGAACGGCCTCAGGCTGGCCCAGGGGAGCTCAGGGTGGGTTTTGGGGAAATTCCATCAGGAAAAGGTGCTCAGGTGGAGCAGGGATTTAAATCCCTGTGTTTGTGGCACTGGGCACATGGCAGTGGTGGCCTGGGCAGTGCTGGGGATGGTTGGACTCCATGGTCTCAGGAGGCTTTCCCAACCCAAAGGATCCTGCGAGCTGACAAGAACAGCTCCATCCTCCACCAACAAACACCTGAAGCAGAACTGGTTTCAAGCCCTTTGCTCATCCCAGCTAATCCTGGATGTCCTGAGGCCAGGCAAGCAGGAATTGCTGGCTATCACTGCTCCCACCAGCCAGGCTGTCAGGAAAAGGAACACAAACACTTGGGATTCCACAGGCAGTGCTTCCCACTGACTGCAATCCATGGAATTAAAAAGGGCACTTCTACTGCTTGGTCGTACCATTCATACCAGCTAAAATTCTGGGCTCTTGGCTTAAAATGAAACCAAAAGAGAGAATTGTAAAACCAGTGTGAAACCTCCCAACACCACATCCATCTAAATCCCTCTGGATTCCCTAAAATGAGACAGAAATACTGGAACACACACAAAAGGCCACGCTGGACACCTGTGAAAGGGGAGGGCAAGACTATGCTGTTCTTGAACCACAGAACCATGGAATTCCAGACTGGTTTGTGTGGGAAGGGACCTTAAAAACATCTCGTTCCACCCCCTGCCATGGGCAGGGAAACCTTTTACTGGACCAGGCTGCTCCAAGCCCTGTCCAACCTGGATTTAAACACCTGATTTTTTGCATCTCCGTGCCTCTGAGAAAACACCTCCCTCACTGTGCCTCATTAATAAACCTTTCCCAAGTGCTCCGAGTATCCAGGTTATTATTTCTACCAGAAAAGTGACCAAATCACCTCTATAAATACATCACAAGAGACATTGCTTCAGGTCCTTCCTGAATTTAACAGAAAAGCAGGAACTGGGCCCTGCATCCACCCCCAAACCCACAGCCCTGCACCCCGACGTGGCGGTGATGAATCAGTTTGTGGAATCAAGTTCACACCACCCTGAGAAACACAGGCCTTTGTCCAAAAGCATTTGTCAGAACAAAAACAGAACCACCCAAAATTGAACTGCACTCAAGTGCTTTAAAAAGGAGGAAGGGCAAGGAAGGAACAGACAGGGCTGGACATGAGGGGTTTGGGCTGGAAGGGACCATCTCACGAGGATACCCACAAATTAAGGAGCCAGGAGAGGGACTGATGCAATGTTTTCTGCAGGGTGGCAAGATTTCTATGAGTGAGATGCTGTCTGCCACCCTCAGGGGCTGAGGTGGCAGTGGGAGCTGTGTTATCCCCAACACCTTCCATGGAAAAACACCCTTCTGCTAAAAAGGCCCCACAAGCCAGCTGCAAAGCACTCCAAAAGCAGGATCAGGGGCACTCGTGTCCCTAAGGATAAAGCCAAGTGGGGCACCAGAAAAAATGCTTTTACAAGGGATTGCATAAAAACTGGAAATGGATTTAAGTCTTCTAAACCTGCCCTGGATTTCCCTTCACCAGCAGCATCACCACTGACCCCGTGGTGGTGGGATCCCAAAGGGAACTTGCAGTGACCACAGAATCCCACAACTGGTTGGGTTGGAAACTGGAGCTCATCCAGTGCCACCCCTGCCAGGGGCAGGGACCTTCCACTGTCCCAGGGTGCCCCAAGCCCCATCCAACCTGGCCTTGGGATGAAGAGCTCCCAGAGTGAGGATGGGATCCCAAAGGGCAGGGAGTGAGGACGGGATCCCTTTGGGATGTGCTCTGGGATGACCCTGCTGCAGCAGGGAGCTTGGACCAGATCACCCCACTGGGTGTGATCAGTTATCCAAGCCTCAGCCTTGATGCTGTGGGTGCCAAGTCCCTGTTGGACACATCTCCTTGCATCTTCTCTTGCTCTGTGTCCATGGATTATCCTCTCAATCCCACCACTCTTCCTAACAATTCGGCCACTCCTTCATGAGCCCTCCAGCCCGACCCATCCCATGAGGGCCACCAGAAACGCCATGAAAACCCAAACCAGGAAAGCTCCAGCCTGGAGGAAGCTGGGAAGATGCCAGGGGAGCAGGAGCAGGCAGAGAGGAGGGATTTGAGGGGTGTTCCAAGGCTCCAGCCCCTGCCAGGTCGCTCGTGCCACGCCGGTGTGAGAAAACCCCGGTGGGGCTCTCCCAGCCCAGCAGCTCCGGAGCCCGTGGCTCTGCCGAGGAAGCGGGGCCAGCTGGGATCCCAGCCTTGAGCCCAGCTGGGATCCCAGCCTCGAGCCCAGCTGGGATCCCAGCCTTGAGCCCAGCTGGGATCCCAGCCCCGAGCCCAGCTGGGATCCCAGCCCCGAGCCCAGCTGGCCCCGAGCTCCTCCAGATCCACCCAGCAAACCTCAGGCCGGCGCAACCCGGGCGCGGCCCCGCGGGGATCTCCCATCTTCCCTGACAAGCGTGGATTCCACGGAAAGCCAAGCACGGGGGCAGAGGGCCATTTTCACTGTTTTACTGATTAGGGCCTTGTGGTCTCCATCAAAACCTCCAACACAACACAGCAAAGCCATTCATAAAGGCGACACACGGAGCGGGGTTTTAGGGACACCGCACGCTCCGGGTTCTCTCCCAGCTCCAACGCTCATCAGAACCCCGGGAAGCTGCCTAAGAAGCTCTAATTAATTAGAGTCATTATCCAAGTCATGCTGTTTCCCTGGTTAGATACGTTTAAACTTCATTATTTCACACCAGGATTTTCTCCCATTGCAGCTTTCCACACACCAGCTCTGCCGTGGCCGTTTTCCGCTCCGGGAGGGATAAAAATCCCTGGGATCTCCAGCTGCCCGGGGAGGGACACAGCTGGCTGCAGCCAACACCTGCAGGGCACCAAAAGCTGCTCAGGGAGGAATCCCAGGCAGTTATGAATAATGCAGGGATCTCAGCACCGATCAAGGCCTGTTAGGATTTCATTCAGCAGAAAACAGGGATCATGCTGCCTGTTATTAAACCCAAAACTCCTTCCCAGCCTGTGCTCTTCAATTAAACATAACAAGCTCCACGCTGAGAGCCAGGATGCTCCTTCTTCCACATCCCAGGATTTCCAGGCACCGCTGTCAATGCTTTCCTTCCAGTCTTAGGGGAGATTTATTTATCAGCATCGAGCTTGCTTTTGTTCTTACTGAAGCCTGACAGCTCTACAGAACTTTCAGCCTCATCACTGGTCCAAAGAGCTGAGTCAGCCCCCATCCCACCTGAAATCCAACGTATCCTAAAGATGGGAATCCACCTCAGCATATTCCTCTTCCACCTCTTCAATCCAAGCTCTTCCAGCACCTCTTTCCCAGGTGAATCTCAGCTGAAAACTCACAGCAGTCACAAACCCCAGCGTCCTCCTCCATGACTTCCACCTGCATCCAGCCACCCCCTGCATTTCCAGGGCTCTCTGATGCCCCAGGTCTGCAGCCAGGCTTGGCCTCTGGAAGCAGGGCACTGGCAGGAGGATCCCCCGAGGCTGGGGACTGCATCCCAAGGATATCCTGCACACCAGCACTATCCCGAGGGTGTGCCTTCAGCTATTCCACTGCACTGCTCACAAAGAACAGGCCATTCTCTCAGCATTCAGTAAACAGGCTCCTTCTGCCAATCATGCAAATCAGATGCAGATTTATCCCAGCTTGGCCAGTCCCACCAAGGAGAAGGGAACAGCAGCATCCCGATGGTATCGGCCCCGTCCCAGTGTTCCATGAGGGGATCCAGAGGCAAAACCATGCCCTGACATGCCTGGAAGGGCTCCCCTCACTGCCCCCCACCCTGCAAAGCAGAGCAGGGCATCTCTTCCATCCCAAATTTGCAACCACCCCTCATCAGGATCACCTTTGGTTTCTTTTCCAAGATTCTGGTTGGTTTTCCTCAATCCTTCGTGGAGGTGACATTCAGAGCACCCATGGGGCCCACAGATCCCTCCTGCTCCATCCATACCTTTGGAATTGGAGCATCTGCACGGACAGGGAACAAACATTCCTTACACCAAAACCCCAACCTCAGCCCCAAATCCCATGGGAGAGCATGCTGGTTGTGGGAATGATGTGGCACAGCCCCGAGGGGAGGTGGCACCAAATGTGAGGCCTCCAACACCTTCCATCCACACTCCTGCTGTTCCCCATGGCAAATAATCTCATTTTTGAAGGCTCTGACACCGCCTGGGTGCTAAATCCTGACTCTGCTGCTCAGTTCTCCTGTGGAGATCCTGTGGAATCCACCCTGTGGATTTCCTGGTACATGGCATGTGCTGAGATGGGTTTCAGGATCTGCTTCTTGCAGGAGCTGTTTTAAAGCAAATTTCAAAGTCTCAGCATCACGCTGGGGATCCTGCTGCTAATATGATGCAGTCTAAAAACAGTGGGGTTATTTTGTTCTTAACAATTTTTTTACAGAATCGTTTGATTCTGTTTTCTGGGCTCCGCAGCCACCCGGGAAACAGGAGGTGCCAAAAAAACTCCCCTGGAAGGCAGCAGGAATTCTTTGCCATGCTGGGCATTTTCCCACCTTGCACTTGAGAACATCCCCTCCCCTTACATAACAACTCCCTGCTGGAATTGCCTTTCTAAACCCAAATCCAGACGTATTTTGGAAAATTTGACTTGGAAGATGTTCCGGATGAGCCCTTCTGGAGACCAACACGGCCCCTCCCAGAGTCACACCTGGGGCCTGGGGGCTCCCCCCTCTTCCTGCTCAGGGGAACTGTGCAGAAGTCCCTGGAACCTGCTCCAGGAACAGGATTAGGACTCGGATCAGGACCTGAGCCCAGCTTGGGAGGCGGCTGCTGACCAGCTCTGCACTTAGGAACACGGAGACACACCCTTGGGACAGGAACTTGCTTGCTTAGGGGATCACTCAAGGATTTAGGAACTGCCCTTTAGATCCCAGGAAGTTTTCTTAATTGCTGGTGAAGGAGTGGCCGAATTGTTAGGAAGAGTGGTGGGATTGAGAGGATAATCCATGGACACAGAGCAAGAGAAGATGCAAGGAGATGTGTCCAGCAGGGACTTGGCACCCACAGCATCAAGGCTGAGGCTTGGATAACTGATCCCAAACTCTGCTCCTGCCTCCCAGCATTCCTCCCAGCCCTGAATCACCAGGAAGCAGGTTAGGATTGCTCCACTATCACCCCACAGACTTAATATTTCTCATACTATTTCTCATACTTAATATTCCGAATTTCAGTAAGAATCTCTAATCTCAAAGTTATTTCCCCCCCCCAAAAAAAGCCTTTAAAAGAAAGCAGCCAAACACCCCTAAAATGTAACGCAGACTTAATATTTCTCATACTATTCCTAATTTCAGTAAGAATCTCTAATCTCAGTTCCCCCCCCTCAAAATGTGTTTAAAAGGAACAACAGCCAAATCCCCCTAAAATCCAACTCACAACAAATTTTTCACCTCCTGAGAAGCCCCAAAGTGCAAATCCCCAAAGGCACCACGATGAGGGAGGTCACTAATTAAAACATTAACAGGGGAAAAAAAAAAAACCAAACACCAAACCCCAAACCTGCTTAAGGTTGCTCTTTAATTAGATTTGTTTACAATTGCAATAGTATCGCTCTGGAGATATTCTGGGAAGCTCCTGCCAGAAGTGATTTACCTTCCTCAGCAGGAAAGGTCAGGCAGGGAGCAGCTTTTAGCACTTTCATGGACATCTGCTGATGCATCCGGAGCACAAAGGAGGAGGCAGGAAAGGCTGGAGTCAGACAAACCCTCTGAAATATGTTTTTGTCCAAACAATTTTTTTTTTTTTTTTTTTTTTTTTGGTATCCCAAGAACAATCAAGTAAACTTGGCTGGGTGTGTTTCAGTGCTTATTAAAGCGCTCTCCAAATTCTGCTTTTTGGTTACTACGAAACAGGGCTGGGGCTGGGGGTGATGTCAAGCTTTGACAGGCTCCAAGAGCCCAGAGAAGCTGACAGAGGTGCAGCCTCATCCCAAGAGCTTCCACTCAATGGGAAGCAGGAAAAATCATCCCCATCCCTATTTGTGGCTGAAGAATTCAAATTAATTTACAGCCAAACAAGGCAGGACCTCCAAATGGAGGGGAATTGTCGCTGGGAATTGTTGGCATCTGCTGGATGCCTTTCATTCCTGGATCAAAGTTCTTTAGGAACCTGAAGCAATTAAGGATCACAAAGCCTGTGTGAATCAGGGAGGCTTTTATGGGGATTTCTCCAGGCTCAGCTGAGAGCAGACACACTCGTGGTGCTTTGAAGGTGATTTGGTTGCCCAGGATGGAGGTGAGAGGTTCCTGTGAACTTCCCATCCCTGGCAGTGTCCCAGGCCAGGCTGGACAGGGCTTGGAGCACCCAGGGACAGTGGGAGGTGTCCCTGCCATGGCAGGGAGTGACACTGGATGGGCTTTAAGGTCCCTTCCAGCCCAAACCATTCCATGATCACTGAAAGTTCTACAGGATGCTTCCAGAAGCCTGGAGTTCATGTGGAAAGGCATGAAAAGCCAGGATTTAGCTGCACTGCAGGCTCCTGCCCTGACAGCATCCAGGGAACGGGGATTCCTCCCTCGTTCTCTCCCACGTTGACCCCCTCCTTAACCCCATTTGCATAACCAATTACCACACTGGCTTTGCTGCATTTAAATTTTAACAATCCTCAAGGCTCTGAAAAGAGATTTACAAGTTCATGTATCACAAAATCCCAGGATCCCTGCGGTTGGAAAAGCCCTCCCAGGTCACAAAGTCCCAGCAGTGCCCAATGCCCACCCTGTGCCCACCCAGAGCCCTGAGGGCCACCTCCAGAATTCCTGGGACACCTCCAGGGATGGGCACTCCAAACCTCCCTGGGCACTTCCAATCCCTGAGCCCCCTTTCCATGGGGAAATTCCTGCTGCTGCCCACCCTGAGCTCCCCTGGGCCAGCCTGAGGCCGTTCCCTCTCCTCCTGTCCCTGTTCCCTGGGATGATCCCAAATCCTCCCCAGCTGTCCCCTCCTGGCAGGGAATTCCAGAGAGGGAAAAGATCCCTCTGCATCCTCCTTTGCTCCAGGCTGAGCCCCTTCCCAGCTCCCTCAGGAATTCTCCAGCCCCTTCCCAGATCCCTCAGGAATTCTCCAGCCCCTTCCCAGCTCCCTAAGGAATTCTGCAGCCCCTTCCCAGCTCCCTCAGGAATTCTCCAGCCCCTCAGTGTCCTTTTTGTCACGTGGGGAGAATAAAAAAAAAAAAATGGGAGAAAAATTAAGGGGGAAAAAAACAAAACAACTTGAGGGAAGTTTGTGGAGGGCTCTGCTTCCTTCTGGATGCTCTGGGATGCATGTTGGGCATCACAGCAGCTCCAGAACAGATCCCTGCCAGCCTCTGCTGCTGCCCAAAGCTCCCACTCCTGCAGCTCCAAGCAGTGGAGCACAGAGTGGAGCATCCCACCCCTGCACCAGGGCAGAGAGAAAGGAAAACCACAGGGAGTTTGGGGAAAAGGGGAAACACGAGCTCTGTAAACACACTCGGTGTTCCTGGGTGGTCTTCCAGGAAATCCAGAGTCCCTTGGAGGCAGCTGGAGCAGCTCCTGTGGGGTGTCAGATCCTCGGGGCTGCAGCACCAGTGATCCAGGTAGCTCTGGGTACACCCAGGCTCAGGAGAGACACATTCCCAAAAAACAGAAAACCCCACTGCTCTGGAGGACTCCAGGGCAACGCCAGCTCCCACTCCCAGAACAAATTCCCTCATTCCCATCAACCCTGATCCCCACCATTTCATCTCCACCCTGCTAAAGGGAAGTGCAAGGAAAGTATTGCAGTTTTTGTGGAGTTACTTCCCACACACTGTGTGTGGAGTGCATGGAATTCTGTGTCCCAGCTGCTCCCTGAGCTAATTCCTGTCAACTCTCTGACCCTCCTTGGCAGCCCCAAAAGCCAGTCCAGGCATTTGGGTCAAAGAGAAGACAAAGAGGGTTTTTTTTGTTTCTCTTGTTTTGTTCTATTTTTCAGTAAAATACCAGAAAAATGCTGAGAAACCCACTTTAAACTGAGAACAAAACATCTTGCTGGCTCACCATATATTAACCCCAAAATTCTGTGTATAAACAGCCCTACAACGCTGCTGGGCTCAGAGCCTTAGTGAGAACCCAGGAACAGGGATTATTTTGGAATTACACCACTCAGTGAAAGCAGAATCTGGCCCCAAATCCTTCCATCCAGCCACTGGTGCCATGTGTACATATCTGCAATGAAGTAAACAACAAATTTTTGGACAAGAATTAGAATAACAACTTGAAGTGAGGCTTTTGGCATCCTTTCCTTCAGCAATTCCTGCAGCAAACCCACAAATCCATGGTTAAAAATGGTTGTGGGAAACGGGGCAGGACTAGGAAAAGTAATAAAAGCTTTTTTTAAGTCAAGTTGTTGCAGTTTTAAGAATAATGAGCTCTGGCCACCATAGATGTCCATGGATTCTGCAGTGGAGAGGGATGGCTGGAGCACCTGGAGATGTCCAACCCGTGGTGGTCACATCCCTGCTTTTCCCATCCATCCATGATGGGTCAGAGCCAGACCTCAGCTGATCCAAATTCACCAGGAATTAATTTGGCTTTTCATTATCGGTGCTGCTGCCGCCTGAGCTCATTGTGTCCCCAGCTAGGCCAAAAATAGTGTTCCTGACCCAATTAAATTGCCATCTAGGAAGACAAAAGGTGAGGAGAGGGGAGAGCAACTGGAGCAACCTCAATTAACGGGAATTAATTTGAAACTCAGCCCTCCTTGCCCACTGCTGAGACACCTACGGGAGAAATAAATGCCACATGCAAAAAAGGTGATTTAGGCAGCTCGCTGCTCTTAGGTGTTTCAGTGGCTCAGATTTACATAAATTATAATCTCTGGGGTTTGATCTTGTGTCCCCTGCTCCTCATCCCCTTCCTTTTGATGTCACTGGGAATTTTCCCTGTGTGGGACTGCAAGGCAGGGACCTCTTCCTGTGGGACACAGACACAGGAATTGCTCCCTGGGGTCATCCCTGGCCCTACACAACATGGGAAGCACAACCAGGCCTGGACATTTCTAAAAAGTCTGAGTAGAGAACTGAAATCCTGCTCAGAGAGAAGAAAGCACCAATAAACCCTCTCAGCCTAAATCAAGCTAGGATTTCTCTGCCTGCATCTGACATTTTATCTCCTGACTTCCCTGATCAGATACCAAAAAAATCCCCCGGCAGTTTGTTTTTCACAACAGATATTTTTGTGGTTAATTCCCCTTTATTGCCTATGGAAAAGTCCCAGTGCTTTGATACTCCAGGCAGCACTGAACTCCTGAACACCCCCTGCCCACCTTCAGAAATCCTGCTTGGAAGGAAAAGCTGGGGAGGAGCAGGGGCTGTGTACAAAGCAAAGACAAATAAAGAGAGGAGAGCAGGAAGCTGGAGGCTCCTGCACACTCCAGCCCATCCTACACCCACTCCTTTGGGGCAGCAGCTCGAGCCAAGAGCCCTTCCCAGCACGGAGGGAGGGATAAGCACAGACCCACTGCCCTCCCTCAGCTCTTCCACTCCCCTCATCTCCCCATCCACCCCGAGAAAACGATTCCTGTGGATTGGCTTGCCACGTTAATTGGTTAAAATCTTATTGCTGTGGCATCTAAAAGCTGTTGTGAAACAATAATAGTAATAAAAAAAAAAAAAAATACAGTGCCCTCTAAAGAGGGGGAAATTACTATTGTACCCACGAATCCAACAGACCTGACAAGAAACTGATGCAGGACGAGGTACAAGGAGGATCAGATGGGATATTGGGAAGGAATCCCTGGGAGGGTGGGGAGGCCCTCAGGTTCCCAGAGAAGCTGGGGCTGCCCCTGGATCCCTGGAAGTGTCCAAGGCCAGGCTGGACAGGTTCAAATCCCTCCTGTCCCTGCTGGTTGTGCACCTGCTTAAAATAAAATGCTGGCATCTGTGGGTGTGAGAGGGGGGAAATGCATGAAAAGGGCTTTAAAAAAACCACCTTGCTTCTGAGAAATCTGCAATAACTTGGAGTTAACTTCTAAATCCTGGGATAATTCCCTCTTTTCCTTGCCCCCTGCACTCTTCGGAGGATTTGCTGGGATCCCCATCCAGCTCACATCCAGGGAAATGGGTCCTGGTTGTTTGGGATCTCTGGGAGCAACAATCCACAGCATGCATCCCCCAAAACAGCAACACCCTCAGAACAGAAATCAGTAAAACCCCTGTGATTTGCTCAGGAGGGGGGTTTGGAGCATCCCAAAACAGCAACACCCTCAGAACAGAAATCAGTAAAGCCCCTGTGATTTGCTCAGGAGGGGTTTTGGAGCATCCCCCAAAACAGCAACACCCTCAGAACAGAAATCAGTAAAACCCCTGTGATTTGCTCAGGAGGGGTTTTGGAGCATCCCAAAACAGGAACACCCTCAGAACAGGAATCAGTAAAACCCCTGTGATTTGCTCAGGGAGGTTTTTGGAGCATCCCAAAAACAGCAACACCCTCAGAACAGAAATCAGTAAAGCCCCTGTGATTTGCTCTGGGAGGTTTTTGGAGCATCCCAAAACAGGAACACCCCCAAAACAGAAATCAGTAAAGCCCCTGTGATTTGCTCAGGAGGGGTTTTGGAGCATCCCAAAACAGCAACACCCTCAGAACAGGAATCAGTAAAGCCCCTGTGATTTGCTCAGGGAGGTTTTTGGGGTGTCCCCAAGGCAGGGACACCCAGGATCTGGAACGCTGCGCTTCCCGCCCGGGGTGAAGCCGCTGTTGTTCCTCCTCGCAGTGAGCTCACACCAGATAATTCTTGGAAGCAGCCACAGGAATACTGATGGGAAACATCTGGCAAAGGATGCAGAGTTACCTCAGCTCCCCTGGCCCCGGCTTCCCAGCGCAGCGGCTCGGCCCCTGCGGACACCACCCGGAGCCTCGCTGCTGTGCTCCTGTCAGACCCCAAACTTCCCCTCCTTGTCCATCCATCTCCTTGCCCTTCTCCTTTCCAACGCCCCTCTGGGCCAAGCGGCACCAGGAGGCGCCTGGATGAAACGAGGCAGCTCTGGATTTCAGCCCCCTCCTGATTTCTGGGAGCAGGGAATGCTGCGCCACGTCCCCGGCTCTTTGCCAAGGATGGGCTCCCAGGGGAGCCAGCCCTGCTCACTTCCACTCCAGGCACCCCAATCCTTGTGGGTTCTAGAATCCCAGAATTGCTCAGGCTGGAAGGGACATCAAGGATTATCCATCCAGTCCCACCCCCTGCCATGACAGGGACACCTTGCACTGTCCCAGGGTGCTGGCATGCAGGATATGGATACAGCCTCTCAGCATTATGGCAAAATGTTCCCAATTTGTCACTCCCCGTGACACAGAGCTTCCTGCAGCCACCTCTCAGGGACAGACAGCGGGAATTTCAGCATCTCCACAGGAAAATAAATTTTGTTACATTTCCTACAGCTTTTTTCTGGAATATAAAGGGATAACAAACACCTTCCTTCATCCTTCCAGGGCAGTTCTGCTCCACTGGAGATTCCACTCCAAACTGGACAATTCTTTTGGTGATGTCTCAGTCACTCTGTGCCCCTCAAATTGAGTATTTTTACCTGCAATAATCCAACACCCCACCCACAGACTATCCCATGCCCTTTGAATCCAATGGCTTTCAGGGAAAACAGAAAACATTTCCAGCACCGATTCAATAAAGGCACCAAAATAGATTATTTTGTCTTGATAATTTTATCCTCTTCTTTGGCACATCCTGGGTTTAACCATCTGCTTAAACCCACACAGCCCTGTCACTCGTGGAGCTCTCAGGAGCTCCAACTTAGAGGATGGAGAATTCCATGGAATCAGAGAATAACTGAGGTTGGAAAAGGCTGATGAGACCACAGAGTCCCAGCTGTGCCCCATGCCCACCCTGTCCCACCCAGAGCCCTGAGTGGCACCTCCAGAATTCCTGGGACACCTCCAGGGATGGGCACTCCAAACCTCCCTGGGCACTTCCAATCCCTGAGCCCCCTTTCCATGGGGAAATTCCTGCTGCTGCCCACCCTGAGCTCCCCTGGGCCAGCCTGAGGCCGTTCCCTCTCCTCCTGTCCCTGTTCCCTGGCAGCAGAGCCCGACTCCTCAGCTGTCCCCTCCGGGCAGGGAGTTGTGCAGAGCCACAAGGTCCCCCCCAAGCCTCCTTTTTTCCCCTTCCCAGCTCCCTCACCCTCTCTCCATATGATCCACTCTCTAAACCCTTCATTCTCCTGGCCAGGTGCAACACGGATGATGCTGGACCTCAACACTGACGACATTGACGCTGATGAAGCACAACAAAAAGGATGGGGGGATTTCCTTTCCCTGTGGATCTGGGCTCTTCTCCTGGCCTGGGACACTTCTTGCCCCTCTGAGGTCACAGAATTTTGTGGCCAACACAGAGGAACGAGCACATCCAGTGATGCCTTGAGCAGGCTGCCCTGGAGCGGAGGCTGGGCAGAGTCACAGAACAAAGCAGGGATTTATTAAAGGATCTCCTCCATGGATCCACCTTGGGCAGCACTAGAGCCCAGCCAGGGCTGCAGCCAAGAGGAACCAAAATGGTCCCAAAATGCACGAGCGCTCCCGGGGGCTCTCACTGGGATCAGCTCTGCTCCATTTGCACCTTGCAGTTCATTGGCCACTTCCAGCTTGAGGTGATCAAGTCCCATCCTGCTTGTTTTTCTCTCTGCAGCCCACGCTGTTTGTGCTCCTGGGCCTGAGCTTTGGATCATTTGTCCTTGGTGCCCAGCTGGAGAAGGAATTGTTTTGTCTCCCTGCTCTGTGCAGAGAGCTCAGCAACACTTGATGTGAAGCTCAGAGCTGCACACCAAAGCAGCACAGAGCCTGGAAAATAGAAAAGCCAAAACCTGAGGCATCACCAGCACTGCCCTGCAGAACTGCCACGGTCACAGCGCTCCCAGCCCCGAGCTCCAGTTCCTCCTCGAGCTACAGGGAGCCAGTTCTGCTGTAAACAACTCCATGAGCCACTCCAGAGGGAGAGGAACACCCTCCCTGTGCCCGGGGTGGGCACTTCCCAGTGGCAATTACAGCCCAGCTGGAAGGGCTCAGCTTTTAACGTGATCGGATGCTTGGAAAATCCGGTTGTTCATTTATTACTTCAGGAGGAGCTGAGCTCATTTGAAAATCTAGTCCTGACTAGCCACTGAGCCTCTGCAGAAAACTGGTCCTTAATCTCACCACATCTTGGTTTCCTCACCTTTAATTAAAAGGTATTTCATGTATAAACCTCCTCCACTGAGACTCTGTCAAGTGAACTCCATCGGTTTTCCCATCCTGGGAAGGATTGTGCAAGTTTTCCCTCAGTGACAGACACAAAGGAATCGCTCAAAAATTGTGAGATCCCCCCCAAAAAAGCCAAGGGGGCCACCCCAATGGAAAAGAGATCTTGTATTGGAGGGATTTTCTTATTTCATGGTCACGGGTAGTGCAGCAGCAGGGTCAGAGAGAGTCTCCTGATCCCTGTTCCCGCAGTATTCCCTGAATTCCTCAGCGTGGCTGGAGGAGGTGTGCATACCACAGCCAGCCCCACCAGGTGTCCTGACTCCCAGAGCAGAGCTGCAGCGAGGAGAAACGCTGGCTGAGGTGGGAGGGCATCCCCCAGCCAGGGGATGGATGCAGATAGGGATTAGGGCACTAATAAAACAAGCCTTCAGTTAATCCCAGGGGGAAACACATCCCAGGCACAAAATCCCTGCACATTCTGGCACAGATGGAAAGCTCTTCCCAAGAAGAGGGAAAAGCAGGGATGAGGGAGGGACTGGGGAGACTGGTTAGCCCTGCAGCAGCACTCCCAGCCTTTCCCTTTCCCAGGCTCAAAAACCCCTCTGTAATTGAGCTCCCAACAGGAGCAACAACTCCCAGGCAGGAATACACAGCCCAGGATGTCAGGGAAGGGCTGCACTTGTCTGGGGGAGCTGTGTCCAGCACTGACCACATCCCCTGGCCACAGCCCACAGCTGGAATCACTTTCCCTCTCCACGAGGCTGCTCCTGCAACACTCCCATCTGGGTGTTCTCCTTTCCCATCACCCTGCTCCCACTCTGAGTGCCATCCCATCCCTCTGGCTCCTGTCCTCAGGAACAGCAGCTTTTCCTGCCTCTTCCTCACACCCAAGTGGTTCCCAACACCAGGAATAACAACAGGAACCAGCCATCAATTAACTGTTACAGTGCCACTCCAAATAAATATCCCAAGGGTGACCATGGCTCCCAGATTTATCAGGGAATGATGCACTTGGCTGGATGCAGCTGCATCAATTCCCAACAAATCATGATCCATCCCAGAAGGTTAGGCCATATTTTGCCTCAGCAAATACAGTGGGGATCTATTTGCACCTCCACAGGCCATTCCCATCTTCCAGCTTCTCCCTCCAGGCAGCGCCCAAGCCCAAATTCCACTTGGCAGTGACTCCAGAAATAATCCAGCTGAGTGGCAAGTGGGCACAGAGGAGCCTGTGGTGATTATGTGGGTTCTGCCTTCATGTGAATCTCATTATTTATACAAAAACACAACTTTAAGCCAAGCACCACAAACATAAATAAATGGAGAGATATCCCTGGCTCATCCCAGGCTGTCCCATCCCTCAGCATCCCAGGCTTTCATGACTTCTGCTGCCTCTCCTTTCAGTCGGGAAAGCAAATCCCTTCCTTGGAGTTTTCCATTGATCCTTCCCTGACCCACAGCTTGTTCCTATCACTAACCCACACTCGTCCCCTTAATCCTTTTTGGGATTAGCTCCATGGGACTGGGAAACCCACGGGAACACTGAGGTCTGGTTTGCAATTCCCAGCAGGTGTTGTCCCCCATGGAAGGTGCAGGATGGGGCTCTCCCCAAGCCACACACCCAAATCCCAAATTTGTGTCCCACGTTGTTCCTCTGTCCCTTCCTCCTGGGGTGTTTGTGCCTCAAATCCTTTCTCCAATGGATTTGAATCACCCACTCGAGGATTTGGAAACATTCCTGCCATCCCATGGAGCAGGGCTGGCACTCGCTGGGTGGAGACAAGCTGGAGGAGGAGTCCTGGAAGCCGGGAGATAAAATTCCCTCTGGCACCACACAGATCTCAGCTGATGGAGAACACCACACCCAGCTCCCCGGGCTCCATCCAGACAGGAATTCCCATGCATGAAGGATGCAGCAGCATCCTCCTTTGCAAACCAGGTCCTTGTCACACATAAACCAGCACTTTCACTGCTCTCATTCCCCATAAAGTCACTCCAGTTCTCACCTGCTCTGAAAGGAGTGATTCCTGCCATTGCTCCCACGTGAATAATATTCCTATTAAAAGTGAGGAAATGACACAGGGTTCCTCCTCAGATGTTACAAGTGGTGACAGAGCCACCATCAAGTCACAGCCTGTCCTGTCTTGGGTGCAAAGGCAGTGCAAAACATGAACCTACAGCTCCAGTTTACAGGAGGAACGTGACAATTTCCAAAAACCAATAAATCTGCAAGGTGCTTTTATTGATCCTTCCTAGCATTCCCCACAGTGGAGATGCTGAGATGGGGCTTCCACACAGCTCTCCCTTCACAGGAGCACAGCCAGCTGCACCTCCCAATCCTTGGGGTGTCCATGGGGTGTCCCTGGGTCGTCCCAGGACCTGGGGACAGGCAGATGTGGCCGGAGAAGCGGCCTGTGCTGCCAACTCCCTGGCATTTCTCCCCTCCCATGGAAATACGCACAGGGACCACAGCATCAATGCTGCTTTTGTGATCTCCTCAGCTGACTTCATTCCTAACATATATCCAAATGGAAGAAATTAAATGACATGACAAATCCATGACATTTTCCATCTGAAGAACGCCGAGGAGCAGCACTCGCTGGGATGAATGAGGTCCCACCGCTGCCAAGCGTGTATCTTCAGGAAACTCAGAGTTATCCTGCCAAAGGGTGGGGGGAGACCAGATCCCCTTCCTGTCTATAAATATTTTTCTGCTGCTCTGCTCCTTCAGCAGAGCTCTTCCAGATTTCTGTCGGAGCAAAGGAGCACCGGGGCTGCTTCTGACGCAAGCCTGGAGCAATTCCAGCGACATCAAACACCAGAGGCGGGGAAGGACGGGGCATAAACCACGCTCATGATGTCCTAGAACTCCTCTCCTCCCAAAAACTTCACTCAAATCCCCGTGGCTGTGTCTGTCTCACAGCTCTCCTGTGGGGCTGGGTCATGGGGAGGTAACACTGCACGATCCCACATCCCTGAGGATGTTCCCCGGTCCCTCATCCGGGGCTGGACGTGCAAAATCCAAGCAGCAGGTGGCTGGGAATTTGAAAATAGGAAGGCTCAACCTGCCTCCTGCTTTTCTGGAGCCTGCACAGCCCCTTGAGCAGTGCAAGGGAGAGGAGCCCGGCACGATCCCGAACCTTTTCCCCAAAGGGGACGTCTCGGGGTCAGATGTTCGGGAAGCGAGCAAAGGCAAACCCCGGGGTTTGTACCTTCAATCTGCTCACCAGATGTGCACTTCAAAAAGCCTCCAAGTCCAAGCCAGCTGTAGGAAAGAGCCTTTAAAGTCCTGTGCTGTGTGACCTACATCCCTGATTCTTCACTCCTTCAGCAAAACTCTTCCTTTTTTCACTTGACCTGCGATTGTTTCCCGTTTTATCCCAAAGGCTTAACAGCCATGCGAAAGTGCATCGCCAGCGATTTAAGAGCAAGGAAGAGAGAGATGTGCAGCTGACATGGAAAACCTTGATGTGTGTTATACCCTCGAGGTTCCAGCATTTCCCAGGCAGCATTTCCCATCTCCAAATCCCTAAAACCCGAGCTGGGCAGGCGGGGAGGGCGCAGCCAGAGCTGAACAAAGGCGGGAGCGCTCTGTGGAAGCGCTCGGCTGGAATTTTCTCCCCAGGTACTCTGAGCTGCATTCAATGGCAGGAGCATTAATGTCTAGTCCATTCTTCCAGCACGTTGGCTTGACCTCCTTGGGTGTTCAGAGGCGAGCAGCCTCTGGCTCTGCCCTCCCTGTCACCCCCAGCGTGCCCGGCTGCCGCAGGATTCCTGCGTCTGCCCGTCCTGCATCAGCTGCTGCAGCGGGATCATGGTGATGCCTTGAGCAGGCTGCCCTAGAACAAGGCTGGACAGAGTCACAGAATAAAGCAGGGATGCATGAAAAGGATCTCCTCCATGGATCCACCTTGGGCAGCACCAGAGCCCAGCCAGGGCTGCAGCCAAGATGAACCAAAATGGTCCCAAAATGCACGAGCGCTCCCGGGGGCTCTCACTGGGATCAGCTCTGCTCCATTTGCACCTTGCAGTTCATTGGCCACTTCCAGCTTGAGGTGATCAAGTCCCATCCTGCTTGTTTTTCTCTCTGCAGCCCACGCTGTTTGTGCTCCTGGGCCTGAGCTTTGGATCATTTGTCCTTGGTGCCCAGCTGGAGAAGGAATTGTTTTGTCTCCCTGCTCTGTGCAGAGAGCTCAGCAACACTTCATGTGAAGCTCAGAGCTGCACACCAAAGCAGCACAGAGCCTGAAAAATAGAAAAGCCAAAACCTGAGGCATCACTGCCCCCCTTCAGAGGCTTGACAAGGCCTTTACCTTGTTGAGTCTCTATTCTAAATATCCACTAATAACAGGCACTGTCCCTCGGCAGCCCAGGTGAACCAGGGACAATCCCTGTGCCACCAACGCCCGCCCGCTCCTTCCACACGCCCTGCAGGAAGCTCTCAGTGCTCAGAGCTTCCCGAGCTGAGCCTGGAAAAAGCATGGCACAGTGCCAGGCTCAGCTCGTCCAAAACCATCTTAAACCTCCGCAGCCCGGCGCCGGTGCCAGGAGAGGATATGGATGTGCCACTGACCCAGTGACACAGTGACTGCGGGCACGGCTGGCACCCGACAGCTGCCAGGGACACCACGGTGCTGCCAGGCTGTGCCAGGGGCTCCTGCAGGTGAAACCAAATCAGGAATCCAGGGAAGCTGTGCTGGCAGGTGCTCCTGCACTCCGGGAAAGGGAATCCAACAGCGAAAAGGGAAAGGGAGACAGGAACATAAAGAAAATAGGGGAAAAACGTTTCTGTCCACTGGAACCATATCCTGTCTATTTTTAATATTTAAAAGGAAATGTATTTGCTGGCTCATTTACAATAAAGCTTTTCATCCGCTGCAGCAGAGTAAAACCCCAGTCACAACTGCAGGAGAAGCAGCATCACCAAGCCCCAAAAGCTGCACCTGGGGCTGGGCCAAAGGGGACAAATTAGAAATAAGGTTTTAGAAAAGCCCTCCCTGTTTGCATTCCTTGTGAAATATCATTGGACCCAGCAGCAGGGCAGTGCCCTTCTCCTGCTCAGTAGCAACTCAGGGTCTGGCTTTAGCCTCGGAGCTGGGAGATCAGGGACATATCCAGCCCAAATCCCTCCAGTCTCCCAACACAGAGCAAATGCCAGGATTCCATCCTTCCACACATCCCCAGAACTGCAGCACAAGGACACAACGGGCTGGAGCTCACATTCCCTGTCTGATGTGACAGGGGTGCTGGGCACAGCTCCTAACTGCCATCCCACCCTGGGTTATCCCATGGCAATGCTCCCCAGACCCTCCTGAGCACCCCGTGCAGGAGGGCAGCCAGGTTTGGGCCCTTGGCCTTTCTCAATCTCAGACAAAGCCATTTCCCTCTCTTTGCTGACATAATCCCTAAAATAGGAAACTTGTTCATAACAAAAACAGACACACCCACACCCACAATGACAAAACTGTCTCCACAGTAATATCAACACCAACCTGCTTTCTCCCTTGTTTTCTTACAGAGTTTATTTGCAACACAAGCACAGATAAATGTTTCGTGCTTTTGATTTTTTTCTTGCATTTTAGGATAAAAAAAAAATCCCAGGAACAAAACTTGCAGACAGAAGTTTTTCACTGCCAACCCTCCAAATTGACCGGGGCTTATTTTAATTTCTCTGAAACAACATAAAAGCAGAAATTCTAGGGAAGGGGGCTTGTACTTCTGAGTGGTTACACCTGTATTAATAAAATCACAATTTTCTCATTTGCTGAAACTCCTGGATGGAAATGGATCAAAGCCCTTGCCAAGATGATGAAGCAGAGAATCACAGGACCACTGAGGTTGGAAAACACCTCTGAGACCATCGAGCCCAGGCCTTACCTGAGCTCAGCACTAAGCCATGTCCCCAAGTGCCACATCCACACAGCTCTGGAACACTTCCAGGGATGGGGACTCCACAGGAGGAGAACCTCCAGGAGAGGAGGGAGCTCCCAGGAGCTCCAAGAAACCACGGTGCTGATGTGGCAGAGGGAGCCCAGCACATCCCAGCTCCCACCCCACGGCATCCCTGTGTCTCCCCAGGCATTTAGGAAGGATAAAAACATAATGCAGACACCTCAGCAGGAGTGGTGTGACAGGCACAGAGCGTGGTGACACCCCAGGGGTGACAGCCGGGTTTTAACGAGGCGCTTTCACCAGGATGAAGCCAGCAGAGATTCCCACCAGGAAGGGTTTGACAGACAACACAAAACGCTGCTCCCGTGTCCCAGATCCCTCCTGGAGGCACTGCGTGCTTCACCTCACATCGCAGCCAGAGCTGGCATCTCACCCCAAACCAGGGATGTGAGCTTCTACCTGCAGGAAAAGGGAGCAGCACCAGCACCACCGAGCACCAGCCCACGCTCGGTGCCCTCACGTTTGCCTCGACATGCCGGGCACATTTCAGCAGGAGCCCTGTCCCCCTGCCCACTCCTCCTGCCCTCCTGGGAGGTTCCAGAGGCTGCTCCCAAAGGAACTGGCACACCCTGGCACAGGGACAGCAGGGAGCCCACGGGGACAGCAGGGAGCCCACAGGGACAGCAAAGAGACAACTGGGACAGAAAGGAGCCCAAGGACAGCAAAGAGACAACTGGGACAAAAAGGAGCCCACAGGGACAGAAAGGAGCCCACAGGGACAGCAGAGACAACTGGGACACAAAGGAGCCCACAAGGACAGCAGGGAGCCCATAGGGACAGGAGGGAGCCCACAGGGACAAAAAGGAGCCCACAGGGACAAAGAGGAGTCCACAGGGACAGAAAGGAGCCCATGGGGACACAAAGGAGCCCACAGGGACAGGAGGGAGCCCACAGGGACAAAAAGGAGCCCACAGGGACAGCAGGGAGCCCACAGGGACAGCAAAGAGACAACTGGGACACAAAGGAGCCCACAGGGACAGGAGGGAGCCCACAGGGACAGCAAAGAGACAACTGGGACACAAAGGAGCCCACAGGGACACAAAGGAGCCCACAGGGACAAAAAGGAGCCCACGGGGACAGCAAAGAGACAACTGGGACAGACAGGAGCCCACAGGGACAAAGAGGAGCCCACAGGGACAAAAAGGAGCCCACAGGGACAAAGAGGAGTCCACAGGGATAGAAAGGAGCCCATGGGGACACAAAGGAGCCCACAGGGACAGGAGGGAGCCCACAGGGACACAAAGGAGTCCACGGGGACAGCAGGGAGCCCACAGACACCGGGGTGCACCAAGCTTTCTGGAAACCCTTGTGTGGAAGGAGCTTCCCTCGGAAGCACAGACAGACATCACCGGGCCCTCGGCACACACAACCACAACAAAAGTGCCCGTCTGAAGGGGAATTTTTTCCTTAATGAAAGAGCCCTTTCAACTCCAGAAGGTACAAGGAAGTAAACACGCTCGTGGGTGTAAGAAAATAAAGCCTTTTCATTTAAGCAGCACTTAACATAAGCTGTAAAACAACAAGAAAATCCAGGCGTGCTCCTGCCGCTCCGGCGTCTCGCGTGCCAAGGCTGGGGCACAGCCCCACAGCCCTGCACCCCTCAGGTACCCTCAGAACATCCCTCTGCTCTCCATGGGAAGCTCTTCCCAAGGCCCTGGAGCTGCTGCAGCTCTGGGCTGACCTTAAGGAAACGTGAAGGCGGGGGAAAAATTCATGTTGGGTCTTTTCCCTTGGCTGCGTTTTGTCCAGCTCCTCACGTCAACTCCGAGGCCGGGGCCGTGTCTCCTGATCCTGAGGGGGTGCAGGACCATGGCTGAGCCAGGAGTGGGCCCATCCTGTGGGAAAACCTTTGTCTGTCCCCCCTGGCCTGCCCTGGGACAGGGGGAAGCCAAACCCTGCAGCCACATTGCCCCAATGGCTGCACAGGCACTGCTGGCAACGGCAGTGAAGGTTCCCTAATTAACGGCTAATTGATAATTTTGTCCCACAGTTACCTGAGGATGTGGCAAAGCCACTCCACATTTCCCTGGAGCAGCCCCTGGGAGCCCGGTTTACCTGGAGCTGGGAGCACCGGGCAGTTTAATGAGGTAATTAAGTCACTCACTAATCATCATGGCAGACAACACTGGGGACTTTTCACTGCGGCAACCTCTAAACATCAACAGATTTCCACCCAAAACTGACTTTGTTCATCAGCTGAAATCCCTCCCACAGCACAGCTTCCCACCAAGGGCCTCATCCATCAGCTGCCAGGGGGCTCCTGGCACCAAAATTCCTCCTGTCCAGAGAGAACTGGGAGAGAGAGGATCCCAAAAGGGAGAGCGATGATGCTGAACTCTGCCACAATCTTGGCCACTGCCTCTGTCACCCACTGAGCCCCGGGGAGGTGGTGGGAGGGTTGGCACAGGAGGTGCTCCCCCCTTGGAGCTCTCACAGGGGACAAAGGACGAGCAACCCTAAAAATCCTTCCTCAAACTCCAGCTGCCTCTGACAACCAAGCAAAGGAAAGGAGGAAAAGCGAGGCTGGTGCACAACCTTCTGCTCATCCCAAGGTCTTCCAAAGCACCCACAAGGATCACAAAGCCAAGGAGATCTAATTCCTCTCTTCCCCGACCCCACAGCGGGGAATTTTTCCTCCAGGCCAGGAGGGTTTGTGATTTTCTTTCACTGTTATTTCCCCAGCCTGCTGCTGCAAACCTCCTGGTTTTGCAACAAGAGTTTAACCATCAAGCGGGCCAGGAGCCAACCACACATCCCCTGGAGCCCCCAGTGCAGGGCCAGCCCCACGAGAAACCCATTGGAAAAGGGTTTTTCCAGATGTCCAATGGGAAATCCAACCGAGCTGCCCACGCGTCTGCCCTGACCGTCAGCAATTCCAGCCTCCCCTTCCTCCTCTCACTCCAAATGCTCCAAAAGCACAATTAAAATAAACCCCGAGCCCTCGTGTCCCTGCAGCCACGTCACAGCCCCTCTGAGCCTCACCATCCCAAAGGACAGCCAGAATTCCAGCCAGGCAAAATCCTTGGGAGAAGCAGAAGCCGTTCGCAAAACTCATTTCAACTCCCTAAAAATCAAAGTGGTTTCAATTTCTTCAAGTCACTCAAGAGATCTTCTTTCTTTACAAGCAGCTCGTGCTTCGGAGCCTCTTCACAAAACCACCCCCAGCTCTGATGTATTTTCCACTGCCTGAACAGCCCCAGAATCGGGGATCTCCATGGGATGCAGGAGGAGCCTGAAGCCGAGGCCAGCTGCCCGTTTTGCAGAGTTTAAACCTGCCTGTGCCCTGCTCAGGGAGTTAAACCAGAGCCTGCCTGGCTCAGTTTTGGGCTCATGTTATTCCTGCTCTTTGCTGGCGTGTTTGGATGTGCAAGCCACATAATTATCCCAGATAATATGCCTTGTTCATGACAAACATACAGAAATTCACATTCCTGAGCTGGCTATTAATGGCTCCACAAAATCAATTATTTTCTGGAAGGCCTACACCAACCTCTACTGCAGTGATTTTGCACTCAATTTACTTTTCAGCCCCAAATTCCTAAATCTTTTATGGAGACGGATCTGTACATTGCAGCATTTTCTAATTTTGAGGAAACCCAGGGAAGGCTCAGCTGGTTTTATCCTTACAACTGAGATTTGTTGCCCAGAAAAGTTGTGGCTGCCTCTGGATCCCTGGAAGTTTCCAAGACCAGGCTGGAATGGAGCTTGGAGCACCCTGGGACAGTGGGAGGTGTCCCTGCCCATGGCAGGGGGTGGCACTGGACAGGATTTAAAGTCCCTTCCAACCCAAACCATTCTGTAATTCCATAATTTATCAACATTTTAATGGGGCATTTATCAACATTTTAACATAAGGGGCATTAATAAGGGGCATTAATTTTAACATAAGGACCATAATTTATCAACATTTTAACATAAGGGGCATTTATCAACATTTTAATGCCCCTGACTCCTTAAAAGTTCTCAGGTGTAACTGAGGTCAGGGTAGCACAAGATTAATTTCCCAAAATCAGACAGCCAGAGCCTGGATTTCCAGCCTGCCCCAGCAGCACCCCCAGCTCTGGGGACAGGAATCTGTTGAGGCAAGCCCAGAGCTGAAGCTGTAATTTCACAGAAGGAAGAAGCGCCTGTGAAACGCCTTCCTTGAATGCAGGCAGGTATTTACAGTTATCCCAGCACAAAAAATGCAAAAATTATCTGTTCAGACATGTGGTCTGACTTGGAAGCACCAGCAAGGTTATGCTGCAAGCCTGGAAAAGTGGTTCAGGAGCAGCATTATCCTGCTGGTATCATTATCGTTTTTCATTATTTATTTTAATACTTTTTTTTTTTTTTTGCCCCAATCCTTAATTTTTCACTGTGACTTCCTTTCTTCAGGAAGCCTATCTGGGAAATGGCTCAGTTTGGAACAAAGCACTTTAATCACCTGCTCATGTGCAGGGTACTGACTTGGGAGGGTTTTTATTTCATTTCCAGGCTCGGCAAAGTCACTTCATTAAACCCAACGAGGCTTCAACAGGGAGCTTTTGTATTGGAATCTATAAATTACCTCCAGTGATGAAGAGAAGGGAAGGAGACACCCCTCCCACACGGCATTCCTGGGATCCCTGTCCAAGGGGGAGGAGTGGAGCAGGCACTTTGGGCTGTCCTGGGACCACCACGACCCCGCAGTGCCCAATTTTCGCCTCCATCCCAGCACAGGAATGAAGATGCTTCACCCATGCTGCCATTCAGCTGCTGGCACAGGGAAATTCCCATTCCTGGAGGGATTTTGAAGCCCTGTGGACGTGGCACTTGGGGACATGGGCAGTGCTGGGGAAGGGTGGACTCAGGCTTGGAAAACCCAAACCATGCTGTGATTCCACGACCGTAACACATCCCCCAGGACAGGATCGCTGCTGCTTCCTCCACAATTCCCATCCTCCCCATGCCAAGGCCAGGAGGTGCTGGGAGGGCAGTGCTGGGTGGCTGCTGAGAGCCCTGTGCCAGCTCCCAGGGCACAGCCAGCGTGATGCCAGCCCTCAGCTGGGGACACTGGTGACAGAAATGGCAGATGGCACCAGCGCCAGCCCTGCCAGCAATCCTGCACGTGCCAGGAACCCAAAGGGCCCCTGCATCCATCAGGGAAAGGTCGAGCCAGGACAGAGCCCAGCAGCTCCCAGAGAGGCACAGAGAACAAGGCCACAAATCCCCTCCTGCAGGAACTCACATGCAAAGCAGCACCTCGTTATTTTTAAGAATTAAAAAGGTCTTTTTTTGGGGGTTTTTTTTTTTTTTTTTTTGGATGTTTGGCCCAGCCATCCCTGCTGTGGGAGTTGTTACCCTCCCAGCTCATGAGTTACTCCTTCTGGGCTTGCCCTTCACAGGTCACAGCATCCCAGCAGGAAAACAAGCTGGATTTCAGCCCCAGGGCCAGCGGGTTTGGGGGTGGCACATCCCCAAAAGCAGGAGAAAAGGATCCCACTGCTCCTGGCCCTGCCCAGGGCACCCCAATCCCCTCAATCCCTACGGGCACACAGGGGGCACCCACAGCTCACTCCAGGTTGGAATTCAGGGATCAAAGCTGCAAGGTGGAATTCCAGGCTCATTCACACCCCTGCAGTCTGGAACAGCCTTCAGTCCATGCTGCAAAGCCACCTCACTGCAAAGTGCCAAAATGCGTCCAAAAATACCTCACCACATGGAATCATGGGATCATGGAATGGTTTGGGATGGAAGGGACCGTAAAGCTTATCCCATCCACCCCCCTGCCATGGCAGGGACACCTCCCACTGTCCCAGTGCTCCAGCCTGGCCCTGGGCACTGCCAGGGATCCAGGGCAGCCCCAGCTGCTCTGGGAATTCCAGCCCAGCCAGGAATTCCCAATTCCCAATCTCCCAGCCATCCCTGCCCTCTGGCACTTCCAATCCATTCCCCCTTCCCCTTGACCAAAAACAGGACAAACCCAAACACACAAAGCTGAACCAAGCTCTCTCCTGAGTTTAAGAACCCCAAATGCAAAATATGGAAGGAGCAAAGTAAGAAACTGTGAATATTATGGGAGTGCAAGATTTAAACCCACAACGCTGCCCGAGCTCTTGATTCCTGACCTCCCACCACAAATCCATCTGCAGGGAGTGCAACAATAACAGGACATAAAGCAGATCTGCGTGGGACAGGAATAAATTTGGGTCTGAAATGAGGGGCATCTGTTCTTTGTAATGGCAAACACCAGAGATCTGCCCCCGTGAGCAAACTGACAGCAAGAAATGCATCAAACCAGGGAGAGCTCCTCCTGACGTCAGCCAAGCTGTCCATAAGTTAACTCAAACCAGGATTTGACCAGGAATATACACAGAGCTGAGCACAAATTAAATGTAAATTGAGCTCTTCCAAAAAAGAAAACACAGGAAATATGCAGGATGAGGCTGATTACTCAAGAGGAGCTACCACAGGGACCGAATTTCCATCCTTCCTGAAAATAAATCAGGAATTGCATGTACACAAATCTGACTCTGGGGCTAGAATATAGAAAGCTTTCATATGCATGCCTAAAATATTTATTATAGAGGTCTGGAGTTGTAAGACACACAGTGATGTAATTAAAAAAGGATTGTGCTGTGCCGTCATCTGTCGTGTCCTAAAAAATGGGAGAGTGCTGCAAGAGCCTGGGGAAAGAGAGAGGCTCACCCCAAATCATTGCTGAGACCCCAAAAAATTAACTGAACATATAATGATCATTAGTAATTATTAACAACAACAACAACAACAACAACAACAACAACAACAACAACAACAACAACAACATAATAATAATAATAATAATAATAATAATAATAATAATAATGATGATAATGTTGTAACAGGAATAAGAAAAATAAAATTTGTTTGGACCTCTTGGGCAGTGTTAATTCACTCCTTGATGGTCACAAACACAAGGTGGCCAAAGCAAAGCTCATCCCATGGTAAAACCAGGCCTGGGTCAAGGATCACTAAAACCAGACTCAGATTTAGTTAACAGAAGCTTTTGTCTCTCTTGTTGAGTGGGAGCAAGAAGAAAAACCCCCAAAAGATCCTAAATTCCCTTTTCTTGAGAGAAAGAACTCATTTAGGGTAAGTGCTTTAATTCCCTACTGATGCCAAGCCCTGCTGCTACTCCTGAAAATTGGAGATACAGGATTTTTCTGCAGTGCCCTGGGCTGGCACCAGCACCTTCGCTGCTCCACAGGGGCATGGAACCAGGAGCCCCAGGAATGTGGCTCCAGGGATGGATGACAAGGATCCCATCCCAGGATGGATGACAAGGATCCCATCCCAGGGATGGATGACAAGGATCCCATCCCAGGGATGGATGACAATGATCCCATCCCAGGATGGATGACAAGGATCCCATCCCAGGGATGGATGGCAATCCCAGGGATGGATGACAATGATCCCATCCCAGGGATGGATGACAATGATCCCATCCCAGGGATGGATGACAATGATCCCATCCCAGGATGGATGACAAGGATCCCATCCCAGGGATGGATGACAATGATCCCATCCCAGGATGGATGACAATGATCCCATCCCAGGATGGATGACAATGATCCCATCCCAGGGATGGATGACAATGATCCCATCCCAGGGACAGATGACAAGGATCCCATCCCAGGGATGGATGACAATCCCAGGGACGGATGACAATCCCAGGAATGGATGACAGTGTTCCCATCCCAGGGATGGATGACAATGATCCCAGGAATGGATGACAGTGTTCCCATCCCAGGGATGGATGACAATCCCAGGAATGGATGGCAATGATCCCATCCCAGGGATGGATGACAATCCCAGGGACAGATGACAATCCCAGAGCTGGCCCCGGGCTCGGAGCAGGTGGCTGCTCCAGCTGGTCCCAGCCCCAGGCAGCAGAAGGCAGCTCCAGCACTGATCCCAGCAGCCTCCCATGAAATGTGGATTTTGGAAATCATAATGTCCTGTTTGATGGGAAAAGGTGACACCACAGCGATGTTCTGGCTGTCCCTGGATCCCTGGGAATGCTCCAGGCCAGGCTGGACAGGTCTGGGAGCAACCTGGGATAATGGAAGGTGTCCCTGCCCATGGGATCTAAGGTTCCTTCCAACCCAAACCATTCCATGATCCCATGATTATTGTCACTCTGTCTAATCACCTAAAAAACCTTTGGGGACACAACTCCTGATTTTGTTCATTCCCTGATTTTTATCTGCAGGGATTATGAAAGAAACTGAGAAATTCCAACTAAAAACAAAAAAAGAAGAAAAGGGAAGAACGCTGGAGGTTTGATATCAGCCTCCAAGCTGTGAGAATTCCCTCAAAAACACGGGAAGGGCTCACAGCAAAATTCACCCCCAGAGCAGCTGTGCAGGATTCAGCTCCTGAAGGATTTGCTGCTCCTCACCATGAATCAACAACAGCACTGTAAAACATTCCATCATGGAATTCCACACTGGTTTGGGGTGGAAAGGACATTAAGGATTATCCAGTGCCACCCCTGCCATGGCAGGGACACCTTCCACCATCCCAGGGTGTTCCAACCTGGCCTTGGACACTTCCAGGGGATCCAGGGGCAGCCCCAACTTCTCTGGGAATTCCATCCCAGCCAGGAATTCCTTCCCACTATCCCAACATCCCATCCATCCCTGCTCAGCTTCAGTTTGAAACTGAGAATAAAATGCTTCTGTAACAATGGCTAAGAGAACTATGTAAGTTTTTTTTTAATACAATTATTAAATACATCTCCAGCCTCCCAGGAGTTTTCCAGGCACGTTCAGATCTAATATTTGCCAGGGAAACAAATCCACACAGGGAGTTTTCTGTGAGCTAGACAGGCAGGGGATGTGCAGAGGTTATTCCTGCCCCTTGGAATATAATATAATGTAATAATATAATATATTAATATAATATAATAATAATATAATCCCACCCAAACTGAGCGGGCCTTAGGGGCTGGCTCAGATGATCAGGAAGGTGTAACCTTCCCAAATTCCTGGTTTTCCTAACTTAAGCAACACCAGCACAGAGATTTCCACCCCAAGTTTAGGACATTTTTGGAAAATAGTGTCCCACACACCCCAAAAGCACTCCTTGTCTGGGAGCTGGGTTTGACAGAAAACCCAGAGCTTAAAAGGTGGCAGAGGGAGAGAAACGAGCCCTGGCATTCCCCAAAAAGCCAAGGGAGCCAGAGCCAGGCAGTCTGAGGCTGGAAAAGCTCCTTTGTCTCCCCAAGCTGTTTCTAACTCCCTGTCAGGGTGTCTCGGGAGCCTTTCCTTGCCCACAGGGAATGAAACCCATCCAAAAGCCCTTGTGGGAGCTGCCCCCAGGTTCAGGGCACCAAAACCCCCCTGAGCCCAGTGTCAGCTCCCAGAAGGGCTCAGAGCCAGCCAGCATCTCCCTGGAGCCAGAGGAGGCTCTGGAGCACAGGGAAGGCTCCAGGAACAGATGGCCAGATGAGGAATAAACCTAATTACGGGGGAATTTTTGTCCCAGAGTGGCCAGAGCCCAGCAAAACCTGCTCCAGAGTGCAGGAACTCTTTGAATTCAGGTGCTCTCGGGGTGCCCCAGCCTGTTCCCTGCCAAGAGATGCCATCCATGGGCTGCAGCTGAGTGGAATTATTCTCATTATTCCACTCGCCCTGCCGAAAATCTGAACAGCAATTAAATTAATTTCCTTCCCAAGTTCCACTTCCCTGATGAACACCTTCCACAGGCACAAAAGGCAGCATTCAGGGGGGTGTCCCTCCAGCAGCCCCACTTCTACAAGCAGGCCAAACCACACAAAGCCTCAATAAATAAACACAACTCCAAAAATGCCTTCTTCTTTTTCCCTGAATTTCTCTTGTTTTGCCCTTAACCACTTGTGCCCCATCCTTCCCAAAAACTGCTTCCACAACCAAGGCTGTGGTGCCAATTCTCTGCTGTACAGCTGGGTCTACACAACAGTGCCAAACCCTAGGATTTATTACAACTATTAGGATTTATTCCAGTGCAGAGTCAATAAGCAGCTCTCAGTATGGAGCATTTTGCCCTGATAAGCCTAAATGTGGGGCTGATGTCGTGGGAGTTTAAGGAATTGAAAAACTAAAATTGTTTTCATGTGCTTTGCTGTGTTTCAGGCTACATTAAAAAACATTTGCTGGGGTTATTTCTGTAAGGACACCCGTTCAATTGGATTAATTATCCTCATCTGTTAGTATTCCAAATACTGCCATAATAAAAGCATTAAACACTCAATTGCTAAGCACATATGCTTATATTTATGCATCTATTCCTGCACCAGTCTAGGTCTGGCAAAGCCCTACTTTAAGGACCAGGTGAGCCCCAAAAGCATCAAACAAAGAGGAAAGCTGAGCCTGGGCACATCCTGGATTTCAGGCCTCCAAAGCTTTTCCAATGCATTCCCTCAATGAATGCCCAGAAAGAAGATTATTGCTGCTTTGCAGTTGTCATGTGTCATTAGTGCTCCTGCCTTCAAAGCAATTTATGGAGATTTCTGCTCCAAAAGCAAGCAGGGGAGAGCCTTGCTGGGAGTGCTTGGCCAAGACATTCCCCATCTGTGGGAATTTCCATCTCTGGGGAAGGCTGGGCAGGAAAAGCCCTGCTCCAAAGCACCCAGGGCACACACAGAGCTGGGTTTATCTCTTTGGGATCCTGGGTGCTCCAGCACTCATCCCACTGCGCCCATCCACGGCTCCAGCTCCACAGAGAGGCAATAAAAAACCCGTTTTTATTTTTATTCTTATTTTCCACAGCCCAGGAGTTCACCCCAGCTGAGAAATAAAGACAAGCAGCGTGATTCATGCTCAACATCTGTGGGCCAGAGCCACTTCTCCTTACACTGGGCTGTGTTGAAGTTGGTTTCCAACAAAAAAAAAAAGGGAATGACAGCCCCAGTTTTATCCCACAGGGATGGCACAGGGAGAGCAGCTCTGCCTGCCTGAGCTGTTCCCTGCTAGCTCCCAGCCCACTGGGAAAACACAGCCTGAGTGAGGCTTGGCTATAAATGGGAAAATATCCTGGATTTCCAGATGCACTGGCAAGATGCAAATCCCTTGGAGAAAGGATTTTGGGTAAGGGATGGAGAGACAGGACAGACAGGACACAGGGGATGGATTCCCACTCTCAGGGGGATATTGGGAAGGAATTCCTGGCTGGAATGGAACTCCCAGAGAAGCTGTGGCTGCCCCTGCATCCCTGGAAGTGCCAGGTGGGAGCAGCCTGGGACAGTGAAGGTGTCCCAGGGAACAGCACTGGGAAATCCTTACATCCCTTCCCACCCAAAGCATTCCATGATTCCAGGTCACAGCCATCCCTTCCTGGTGCCTCCTTCCCATCCAGGGAAGCTCCAGGAACACTCCAGAGACTCCCTGGCTGATTGTGCCATAAATAACCCTGGCACTGAATTACTGCAACAACTAAAACTTAATTGAGTCACCCAGGAAATTACTGGAAAATGATCCTTGTTTTTATCCCTAAGCTACTTAAGGGCCATGCAAGCTAACCTGTGGAATACTGAACACAGACAAGCTGGGATAATATTGTCTGCAAGCAAAAAAAAAACAACACAGAAAAAAAATGGATTGATTTTGGCAGAGGAGGATTAAGTTATGGAAAAGAAGCTCAGGCCAGAGCAAAGGAGGCAGCAACAAAATAAAAACTGCAGATGGAATCACAGGGAGAAGGAAAACACCCTGGAAGGGAGGTGGATAAGGGAAGGGAATACACAAAATAAAGGAGCATTTTCAGGAGCCACACCGAGCTCACCAAGCACCTGGCTCAAACTACACTGAGATGGGATGAGTTAAACTCCTCCATCTTCAAATTAAAGCATAAAACAATAAAAATCTAGAAACTGCTGGGATGGAGAAAATGAAGAGATGAGAGGTGCCACAAACAACAGCAAACATGAGTTATCCCAGCATTCACAAACTAGATCCAAACAGGCATCAAAATATTTACAACTCAAGAGTCCTGAGCACCTGAAAAGGTGAAGAAACCAAGAGGGAAGGGAGGGATGCACGGCCACACACCAGGCTCCAAATGGGGAAAAAAAAAGGGAAAGAAAATATCCTTTCCCAAACACCAAAGGAACAGCATGAAAAGAGGGTGTCTAAAACCAATAAATCTGAGAAATTCAACACGCAGGATGAGACAACAGCAAATCTATTCTAACCCAAACCTTAAAATAAACTGCTCAAGTTGTGCAGAAAGTGGTGAACAACGTGAGCATTGAACAGCACAGAACAGGCCCCTCACTGCCAGTTATTCACTGCTTGGGAACAGCAGAATTCCCTTTTCCCCCTGGTTTTAGCAGCTTTGGAGAATCCCCAGGAGCAGTTCTGGGGAAAATCCTGGTGCTGCTGCACCCCCATCCTGGGGAGGACAATCCCAGCCTCTCCCTCTCACGTGCTCCTGGGTGATCCCTGAGCAGGCTGGGGGACAAATTCATTTCTCCAGATTTTGGGGACCAGACCCTCTGGACTGCACTGAGGAAGGGCTGTCACCTCAGGGTTGTCACCTCAGGGTGACAGCAAAGGCTGCTCCAGCTTCTACCAGGGTCACAAAATCCAAAATTAAAACTCTCTGGCCTTTTCTGTGTTCAGCAGGAACTTTTTTTCACTCTGCAGCCCCCTGGCACACAAAACCTGGCAAACAGCACCCCAACAAGGAGATCTGCTCTTCCCCAGCTCCCAAAAACCCCCCTGGATCAAGGAAGCCTGGTTTCATTCCCAGGACCAATCCCTTATCCTGCATCTCCTCCTGAAAATCAGATTACACAACTCTGCCCTAAATACCAACATTTAACATAAAGGCATCTCCATTTAATGCCCATTCCAGGCATCCATCCCTCATGGATCTCCACACCTCTGCTGGAATTCCAGCTCTAATATTCCCCTGTAAAGACAAAAACACCTCTTTACTTGGAGAGCTGGAAGTCACTCCTGAAACGAGACATTTCCAGAGACAAAAAAAAAAAATCCCTTTGGTTGGGTGAGAAACGTGACTGCTGTGGGGCAGCAGCATTTCTGGCCATCCCATATGGATCTGCCAAATCACCAAATCCTACACAATCCCTGAATTTTTAGCAGCAGCATTTCTGGCCATCCCACATGGATCTGCCAAATCACCAAATCCTACACAATCCCTGAATTTTTAGCAGCAGCATTTCTGGCCATCCCACATGGATCTGCCAAATCACCAAATCCTACACAATCCCTGAATTTTTAGCACTCCAGTGCTCAGTACTGTATATAAATACCTAAATACTGTACTTGAATGGGTTCGTGCTTTGCTTCTCCCTGGATTTTCTACTCCAAATGATCCAATTCCAGCAGAATGTGAGGCTGCCTGCTCCCCAGTTTTGTTTGGAAAACTGCTGATCCATTAGCTGTCAATTAGCATCAATTCTCCTGCTGGAAACGCTGTCTCCATCCCACTCCCAGCTCATTTCCTAGGAAGAAATGGGATCCCTGAACAAAGCTCTGCTTCTCCCATTATTCCATTCATCTTATGCACAAATACTGGGATAATAGAGTTTATTCAATCTCACTGGAGGTTTTTCCTGGCGTCCTGGTTCAGAAGTTATCAGGAATTGCTTGATGTTTAAAAGGGATTTTTGAGGATTTCATGTGTGGGATTTGAAAACATCCTATTTCAGGCTGGAATGCTGTTTTAAGGAAAGGGAAGCTCTCCTGTGAAGGTAAAAAATACCAATCTGTGGCATTTAATCAGCCATTGCAAGCCAAACCCAAGGCACTGCCCTGATTATGTTGGGTTTTAAAAACTATCAAACTGTTCCTGATGTATCCCACGCTGAGGTGGGACATCATCCCAGCCCTGCACACCAAAGAGCACTTATGGTGATTTTCACACTGGTTTCACCTCAGAAAAAAAGCCCCACACAACCTAAAAACTCCAATCTGTTTTCCAGATGATTTAGCTATTAAGTGAAAGGCCAGTAAAAATCTGCCTGGAACTTAAATTGGCTATGACCAAGTGAAAGGGTTGCTCATGTAACATAAACCCCTGCACAATATGGTGCTGCCACAGCCCAGGCACTCTGGGAAAAAAAGATGTTGCCTACTAAAATAAAATTTAAAAAAAAAAGGAGAAGGTTTTATATTTTCATGTGAGCTGAGGAGCTGAGCACTGAACAGAGGGAAGGAAGGGAAGAATCCAGTGCAAAGCACTACCTAAACAGTCTGTTAGAAAGGTTTGTAAGCACAGCCATTGTTTTATTTGGAATAAAATAAAGCCTGTTTTATTTTACAGGAGTTCCTGTGTTGCATGGGAACTGAGGGATTAGGTTAACACCTGGCTAGGTGACATTTTCCAGAGGTCAAAATGTGACATGGAAGTAGGAAAAATGGCATCAAAACACACCAGGGAACAACGTGAGGGCACCACTGGGTTCCCCTGGCAGGAACAGGAGATGCTGCTCCGAGATCCCAGCTGCTGGGAAAGGCTCCAGTCAAAAACCAGGAGATGCAGAGTGGGGAAATAATCCTAATAAATAATCCTGACACGATGAAAAGCTGGTGGAAGAGACTGGCTCAGCACAGGCTGGGCATCCTCAGCTGCCAGGCAAGGGAACTGCGGCAGTGACGGAACAGGGAAATGCCCCCTCCTTACAGCACGGCTTTCCCTGGAGAGGAATCCCAGAATCCCAGACTGGGCTGGGATGGAAGGACCCCAAACCCATCCCAATCCAGCCCTGCCATGGCAGGGACACCTCCCACTGTCCCAGCTGCTCCAAGCCCTGTCCAGCCCGACCTTGGCACTGCCAGGGATCCAGGGGCAGCCACAGCTGCTCTGGGAATTCCAGCCCAGCCCCTGGCCAGGAATTCCTTCCCAATATCCCACCTAAAGCTACCCTTGCCACTGGCATCACCTCCCACAGCCACTCCTGTGCATCTCAGCCAGGATTTCCTCCAGCTGTGGCACAGCAAACCCAACCTTTGGGTTGTTTTTTTTTTTTTCTTTTTCCCCACCTTTCCCATTTTGATGGGTTTCCATCCCCCATTATCCAGACACAGCACACAGATCCCTCCTCCTCCACCCCAAGCACACAAACACCACAGTTCAGCCTCCCACTAATGCAAAAAAAAATGTTAAACCCTGCTCCCTAATGAGGTGGATTTTGCTCGTGGCATGTTGATATTTCTCCAGCCACATTCCCTCCCACCAAGTTCCAAATGCCTCTGAGAGAGCCACGAGCAGGCAGAGAGGGCTGAGCTCCCACAGCTGGGCTGGAAATGTCCTGGAATGTCCAGGAAAAAGCCAGGGATGGGGCAGGAACAGCACCCTGGCCAAGGATCAACCCCCACCCTGGGCTGGGCACCATCCCCCGGGGAAGGATCCGCACAGACATCTCCAAGGATGGGAGGCTGGCCAGAAAAATCCATAAATCTGCTCTTTAAATCACTGTCTGAAGCCTTTATCACTGTTATTATTGTTATTGTTGTCATTCTCGTGGTGCTGCAGGAGCTGCTGCCTCCAGCTCCCCGGAGGAAAGGGGAAGTTTTCACCCAAAATTTGCTGATGAAGGGAATGAGTAGTAAATGAAAAAAAAAAAAAAAAAAAAAAAATCTCTGCTGATTGAAAAGAAGAGGGAAACAGCCAGAATTCAGGCACCTTGAAAAACAGAACTGGGTCATTGCTGAGCTGGCAGAGGAGCAGCAGCCGTGCCCGTGGCTGTGGCATCCCCCAGCACAAGGTCAGTGGGATAAGAGCAGCCCCATGCCAGGCCTGGATCAGTGTTTTGGCTACACACAGTGAAGGCCTCCCTGTTTGCCCTGGTATCTCCGTGGGAAAAGGCCCTGAGCAGGAAATCATGGTTAAAAAGAGTTAAAACATGAGCCCAGGGATGGGTGGCCCTGGGGCAGACCCTGAGGTGTCACAGCAGGAACATCTTCTTGACAAGGAATTCCCAAACCCACTGTTTCTGGGATGGGATAAACCCAAATCCGAATTTTCCCAGTGGTAAAGAGCAGGTGCTTTTCTCCCTCCACATCTTTTCTGTGAAATATTTTGGCACAGCAGCAGCAGCTGGGACGTGGTACCCAATAAGCCTGGGGGTAAAACTCAGAATACTACAACAGGTATTATTTGTGATGTTTCAGTGCATTTGAGCATTTATTTATGTGCTGTCTGGGCTGTTTCAATACCAGAACAAGGCATACAAGCAATACTCTGCTCCACACGGGTTCTTACACCTCAAGTATCCCCAAGCACTTCCTCGGAGCACCTCAAACAATTCTAACAATTCCAACAATCCCCTGAATGCCTCACAAGTGCATCGGGGCTGTTTTCACTCCACTTGCTGAACAGAAGGGATAATTCACCTTTAACAAAGATCTGCCATCAGACAGAAAATAAACACCAGCAAAACCAAACAAACAATAGCTCTGAGCTTTCCAAATAAAATTCCTTTTCCCTTTCAGTTGTGCAACCTTTTGTCCCCGAGCCAGCAGAGAATTCACTGCCAGAGAAGAATTTCATGCTTAATCAATTTTTTGCCTCACTGGTGTTTGTGGGTATCCCAGTCCCTCCTCTGCCCTGCAAACCCAGCTCAGGATACCTTGGGTCTGCCATACCCAAGGGATGCAGGAGAAAACAGAGGTTTTCTGACATTTAGGAATTCATCTGCATCCCCCTGGCTGCTGAAGGATCCTGAACAGGGACCAACAGGGAAGGACTCAGCTCATGGGAGCTCTTGCACCATTCCTTTTACGTTCTCACTGAAGCACTTAAACAGAGAGAGCCCACCTGCCTTCTGCTCAGAACAGGCTGCACTTCCAGGAATATGCACAGATTTATCTCTGGAAAACACCTCTTTGCTCCCATGCCAAGTGATGGGAGAGCTGGGAATGGCCCCAGAGCTTCTGCAGACTCAGAGGGAGCAAGAGAGGCCTGAGACAGGAGAAAAGGTCACCAGTCCCTGAGCTGACCCTGGAAACCCCTGCGTGGGCTGAGCTGAAAGGTCACTTCCCTCTAATCCATAGCAAGCCTGAGACTCAGCTTCCTAAATTCCTCTTCCCCCACTCTTCTGCCATTTGATCTGGGCCAGCTGAATCTCCCACTTCTCCTGAGAGTGGTCAGCACGACAGCAAGGAAAACACCCCTGACTATGCCAGGCATCACAGGCTCTGCTGCTAAGGGGTTAAAACCCAACATTTCCAAAGCAAAGCGTTTTCCCCACAGCGTTTTGTGCACTTCATCCATCTGCTGAGGCACAGAATCGTGGAATGGCTTGGGTGGGAAGGGGCAGGGACACCTTCCACCATCCCAGGCTGCTCCAAGCCCCTCTCACTCCTCTCCTTCCTCCACAGCAGCACCGCCAGAGGCTCCAGAAAAATTCACGGGGCAAAAACGCCCGTCAAGCACCAAAGTCCTTGTTTTATTTAGCAAAAAGCACACTGTGCATTTGCCACGCTCAGATACTCATTTAGATGATCAAGAGAACAGGGATCTGCAGCTGAAGCTCTGCCACGGAGCCGAGCTGAGCTCTCAGACACAATTCCCTGCGAGCACTTCACTGGGAAGCTCTGACAACCCCCAGACTACTGCAGGGAGCTGCAATTTTTGGCCAACACAACTCTCAGCCATCCAGCCCAGCTACCTGTAAGCAGCTGCATGACACAAGGATTAAATTAATTACCCAACAATCCTGGCTCAGTCCATGAATAATTATCCCGACATCAAATGGACTCCAGTTACCTGGAGAGTTGTGGCCACCAAGCAACACCTGGCAGCAGTGCCATGAAAAATCAGCCCTGAGCCAAAGATTTTTGTAGGGATGGCACAGCCAACACTCCAGTCCTCAAAAGTGTGACTGCCCTGCTCAGTCCGTTTTCCATCAGCTTCCCAGGAAAACTCCTTGTGCCACAGTTCATCCCAGTGCCACCCAGTGCTGTATCCCCAACCTGCTGCCCATGGAGGGGGAATAATAAATGCAATTAATTATTCTTTACATTTCCAGTTTTAGGCTTCTTGTATCTGAGAGAAGAGACAAATTCAGTGCTCACCCACTACCCCTGGGAGAGTGCACAGCCACGCAGAGGCTCCCCCACACACACACTCAACATCAAAGCTCCTGTTTGAGCCGGCTTTAAGTTAAATATTTGTGATAGTTAATTTATTTGATCATCTGCACTTGCAAGGCTCAGAGCTGGGCAGAGAGGCCTTTGAAGCACTCCCAAACACAGTAAATCATTGGGTTTGTCAGAAAAGTGCTGTATGAACTCAGCCAAGCCACTTCCATCCCTTCCCAGGCCCTCTGCACAACGGTGCCACCCAGCCAGCCCCAAGCCTGGCCCAGGTGGAACTGGGATATTTGGGATATCTGTGATATTTGTCTGTCCTCTGGAAAGCAGGACAAGGGGAGCCACGGGAGGGGACACGCCAGGATGCTGGATGGATGAACAACCAGGATTTCTGCATCGAACAATTTGCTTCTTCATTGTAATTACTGGCTTCTGAAAGACTTCAGCAACTTTGCCAATTTGTACAACCCTCTATTCTCTGCCTTTGGCCTCCACTGTGCAGTCATTTTGCAGACAAACAAGGAACAGATGTACACTAGAGCTGCCCAAAGTCCTTTTATAGTAAAGGGTTTCTGGCCAAACAATATATATTAAATAGAAAAAGAGGGGGAAAAAAACAATTTTTGTACTTTTTAAGGTATCTCTCACAACAGCCAGATACACACTACAAAATCTAAAATCTCTTCATGTGATTCTGGAAGGCTCAAGAATATTTTGTCCTGGAGCAACTCCTGCCCTCGGCCAACAGCCACGTGGGGAGCTGCCCACAAAATTTGGGGACGCCAGGGGCAGCCCTGGGGGCTCCTGCTGCCATCACCACCCCCTTCTGCCCCTGGACCACCAGGACACAACCTCTGAAAGGAGCTACAGAATTCCAGAGTGCTTTCAGGTGGAAAGGACATGAAGGATCATCCAGTGCCAGCCCAGCCATGGGCTGGGACACCTTCTGCTGCCCCAGGCTGCTCCAAGCTGTTCTGGAACACCTCCAGAGGGTCCAGAGGCAGCCACAGCTTCTCTGGGAAATCCATTCCAGACCCTGCCCATGCTCCCAGCCAGGAATTCCTTCCCAAAATCCCCAAATCCCATCCACCCCAGCCCTCTGGGAAGCCATTCCCGTGTCCCGTCCACGGTTAACCCCGCTCCGCGCTGCTCGGGCAACGTGACGTGGGAAGTCACAACCTCTGGGAGCTTTCCTGTGGATCTTCCTGCCACGGGATCCCTCCCTGGGGCCCAGCCCAGGCCTGGGAGTGCTGTCCCAGTTCCCAGGGCAGCTCCCAGTTCCCAGGGCAGCTCCCAGTTCCCAGGGCAGCTCCCAGTTCCCGTGCCGAGGTGTCCCCAGCGCTGGGGAGCGCCGGGCGCGGCTCCAGCTCCCGAGCCAGGACCCACGGCCACTCTCCAGAGCTGAGGGAGAGCCCTGGAGGTGCAGCACGGCCCAGCCCTCATGTGAGGAGCATTCATTGGCAGGACAAAGCCCCCATTCTGGTGCTTTATGAATATCCTCCCCAAATGTGTGTTTAACGCTGCGCAGTCCCCGCAGACAAACCCTTGTTTTGTTAAAGAGAGCCCGGGCTGAGCTGGAGCCCAGCACACGCTGGGCTCTGCAATATGTTACTGAGAGCCCAGCACACACAAGTTCTACATGAGCCAAGTCTCTCTGCCACGAAACACTGGAGAAAGGTGTTTTAGGAAGAGGCAAAGCCTGGGTAGATGAATGCTTGGGTTTTCCAGCACATCCTTACGGAATTCTGGGCACTGGGAACCACAGAGCGGGTCAGGGTCAGAGCCGTGAGTGAAAACATCACAGACACCTCACCAGGCACAGATCTCAGCATCAGGGGATCTCCTGAGCTGGAAGGGACCCACAGGATCATGGATCCAAAATCCCAAAATCCTGTCGCAGGCACATTCTTCTCTCTCTCAGGATTTTTCATAGAGGAGCACCGAGGAAAGAAAGAGAAAACAATTTCTATTTCTGCTCCTTGTTTTTCCCATGTGGAATGTGCTTGGAGAATTGTTTACCTGGGGGTCATTGCTTGGTTGGATTCTGGTGAGGATTGTTTGAACCTGATGGCCAATCCAACCCACCTGTGGCTGGACTGTTGAGAACAGGGTCACAAGTTGTCAGTTAGATTTGGTAGTTAGAAAAGTAGGTTTGTAGTTTTACTATCTCCTTTAAATACTGTATTAATGTATTCTAGCATAGTTATAATAAAGAAATCATTCAGCCTTCTGAGCTGGAGTCACACATCAGCATTTTTGCCCACTGTGTTCACCTGCATTCACAATAAAATCCCACCCAGGGCATCCCTGGGAGCGCTGTCCAAATGCTCCTGGAGCTCTCAGTGCCCAGCACCCCGTGGGGGAAGAGCCTTTCCCTGAAATCCAGCCTCAGCTGGAGCAGAACTAACTGGCATTTCCCAGCAACAACCTCTTGTGGGCAAGAGCACAACCCTTGGGGCCAACTGGTGTGAGCACATGAAGTGATGGAAACCTGCTCACCCCTCCAGAGCTGAAACCAGGATGGGATAAACGGGAAATTCCCACTTTTTAAGCACCAGCAGCTCCAGGTGCTGTTACCTGACCAGCCTGAGCCCTTTGGCCCCGGGGTAGAGATTTTCTCTAACCCAAATATAAATCAAATGGAACAAGCTGATGTCACTTATTTCCCATGCTGAATTCCCAAACAGACTCTTCCAAAGAAAAGAAACAATCATTCAGCTGAGTTTGTCTCAAACGTGGCTGCCCACTGCCACAGAAGTCCTGATCAGCAGCACTGCCTGCAAGCACACTGCAAACTGGTTTTAAACTCTAATCTTCTGCTTACCAAAGAAAAATCCCATTCACACCTCCCAGCAGAGGCAGAAAAAGCCCTCCAGAGGCACAGCTCCAGCCTCCTGCTGTCCCCACACCTTCCGAGGACACGGAAAGGGAGCAGGAAAGCCAAGCCCTTCTCGTGCCTGCCTTCCTGCACGGGGACGTGTTTGGATCCTGATCAGAAAGTGCTCCACTCAAAGCCAAGACGCAGCCCAGATGCTTAAAAATAATCTGGTGCTGAAGTGCTGCTGCATTAGCATGTGGTGCATAATTCATGCGCTCGTGCTGGGCAGAGCAGAGCGAGGTCACGGTGCCAGGGCTCCAGCACGGGCTCCTGCGGGCACAGCCGGGTGCCAGCCTGCCCTGCCAGACCCAGGCCAGCCCGGGAGAGAGGCAGGGCTGGCTGTGGATCACAGAATCCCAGAAATCCGGGTTGTTCACAGAGATGCTGCCCCTGGCTCCCTGGCAGTGTCCCAGACCGGGCATGGAGCAGCCTGGGACAGTGGGAGGTGTCCCTGCCATGGCAGGGCTGGCACTGGATGGGATTTAAAGTCCCTTCCAAGCCAGGCCATGCTGGGATTCTGTCACTCTGGCCTCCTGCCCTTTCAGAGGTTCTGTCCTGGTGGTCCAGGGGCAGAAGGGGTTGGTGATGGCAGCAGGAGCCCCCAGGGCCGCCCTTGCCATCTCCCAGCTTTGTGGGATTTTGGGAAGGAACTCCTCCCTGGGAGGGTGGGGAGGCCCTGGGCTGGAATTCCCAGAGAAGCTGTGGCTGCCCCAATCCCTGGAAGTGTCCAAAGCCAGGCTGGACAGGGTTTGGAGCACCCTGGGATGGTTTTGGTGCAAAAGTGCCACCAAACTCTCCTGCTGGACGTCACCAAGCCCGACAACAACTCAGCAGAACCTGCAGCACAGCCCAAGGGATTTCACATTCCCTGTGCCCTAAACCCACAGTGGGCACCAGTGCCAGCCCTTTCAGCTGGGCACAAACCTCCCCATTGCCACCACCCAAAGCCAGCATCACAAACCACGGCTGGGCCAGCAAAGGAAAGCAAAAGCAAAACTGCAACCAGGAATTCCCCACCTCCAAAGGAGCACTGGGCTCTGCTCACTCCCCCTTCCCAGCTACCCAGCTGGAAGAACAGCAACAGCCTGGGAAAAAAAATGAACAGAAAGCTCCAAATGTGTGTTTGGGGGGAAAGGCAGGCATGGCACAAGGTTTGCCTCTCAGTGAGCAAACTGAAATCAGAAAGTGAATGTCAAAGGTTGGTTTCATTCTAGGATGGATCCCGAGCATGAAATAAGGAGGAAGATAAAACCCTGCAGGGCCATTCACCCCCTCAGCTCCAGAGCAAGGGGGCAGATTTAAACCACTTCTTCTGACAGACTGGGATGAAAAAATCATTTCTTCAGCAGGTGCTGGACTCAAAATGAGAGCAGGAAACTGCCTGGACCCTGTGGAAGCAGGGCTGGTGCTGACCCCACATGGAACAGCAGCCCAATCCCTTCTGCAGCTGGAAGGAGCACCCAAAATCCCAGCAGGGAAAAAACCCAAAATCCCAGCAGGGAAAAATCCAAAATCCCAGCAGGGAAAAACCCAAAATCCCAGCAGGGAAAAATCCAAAATTCCAGCAGGGAAAAACCCAAAATCCCAGCAGGGAAAAACCCAAAATCCCAGCAGGGAAAAATCCAAAATCCCAGCAGGGAAAAATCCAAAATTCCAGCAGGGAAAAATCCAAAATCCCAGCAGGGAAAAAACCCAAAATCCCAGCAGGGAAAAAACCCAAAATCCCAGCAGGGAAAAATCCAAAATTCCAGCAGGGAAAAACCCAAAATCCCAGCAGGGAAAAATCCAAAATTCCAGCAGGGAAAAACCCAAAATCCCAGCAGGGAAAAATCCAAAATCCCAGCAGGGAAAAACCCAAAATCCCAGCAGGGAAAAATCCAAAATTCCAGCAGGGAAAAACCCAAAATCCCAGCAGGGAAAAATCCAAAATCCCAGCAGGGAAAAATCCAAAATTCCAGCAGGGAAAAACCCAAAATCCCAGCAGGGAAAAACCCAAATTCCCAGCAGGGAAAAATCCAAAATTCCAGCAGGGAAAAACCCAAAATCCCAGCAGGGAAAAGCCCAAAATCCCAGCAGGGAAAAATCCAAAATTCCAGCAGGGAAAAACCCAAAATCCCAGCAGGGAAAAATCCAAAATCCCAGCAGGGAAAAATCCAAAATCCCAGCAGGGAAAAATCCAAAATCCCAGCAGGGAAAAACCACTCCCCTTCTCCAAAGCAGCCACACAAACACAGGACCCTGGTAACTCCCATGCACACCTTCACATGGATGTTTTACTCCAAAAGGGGTTGGAGTTTTTAAGAAGTTGCCTGAATGTTTCACAAGCTTTGTCCAACAATCCCAAAAGTAAAACCAGCAATGTCCTTCTGGAAGCACAGGAGGAAATCAAACACTGCTTTGGGTTTGTTATCTGCTGAGTTTTGCCATTCAGGGGGAGAAGTTTCTGTGCACTTTAATACCTCCTCATGCAGCAGGAAAAGCTGGAGTGATTTTAAAATGAAAGGCTGAGGGCAGCCACCCGTGGCTTCGAGTCATTCAATCACCAATCAGAAACTACTCAAGAGCCACTGATTTATTTCAGATCGCCTTGCAAACTCTGAATTTCATCCTGCACCTCTCAGTGCTTTCCTCAGCATCACCCATGAGGTGGAGCAGTTCACCAGAGACCATTTCACACCTCAGGGCCAGCTCCGGCACGACCTTGCTCATGCAGACAAAACAAAAATCATAAAAAAACCCCTTTATCTCGCACACAAGGTTAAGGAAGTCGATAGAGATGTTTGATAAAGCTTCAATGCTCTGAGGAAAGAGGATGGGGCAGGTTAAAGGTAAAAGCAGAGAGTTTGCTTGACCTGCTGTTGTTCACCTTAAACGAAATTTAATGTGCAATTTGGAGGGTTCATCCCTCCACCATCACCCAAAGTAATGGGATTATTTGGCACGGAAAAATGGTACACCAAAAAATATATGCATCTACATCAGCCCAGCCATTTCAGAAGTCTTCCAGGTTTCCAGGAGCTGAAATTAATTTTAGCAGGGTTACCACCAGCTAAATACCCACCACAGTACCCTCCTATTCCAGACACTCAAAGGAAAAAAAATCAGTTTTACAAAAATGTTCCCCTGTGATGTCTGGGTGGAAAAACTTACAAATGCCACCCCCTGACTGACAAAGCAGCTGGGCAGAAGTGTCACCACCCAGCAGTGCTGTACATTTAAACCCTCTGAAATATATATAATTTAACCATGTGAGTTATGAGGTTGTTTCTTCAAGAAGTGCCCCAGTCACTTCACGAGACCTTGAGGAAAATCCCCAGTGGCAGGAGCCTGTCAGAGCTGAGGCCTGAACAAGGAAACCCCTCAGGTCTGTTTGAGATCTGCAGTTTTAGAAATCCCATTTTCCTGCACATTCCTAAAGCCACCTCAGTGTCTCTCACCTCCCCAGTACCACTCCCACCTGCATCAGGTGGTTCAGGATCTCAACTCAAATCCATCCCAAGGGAATCCTGTTAAATTTAGGGATCACAACAAGGAATCCAGTGCCCCACCAAAGCAGGGAGGCTGATCCTATCCCACAGATATCTCCTGCAGCCCCCTCGTGCTCCGTAACGATTTGCAGACCCTAAACCATACATATGGTTTAAAATGCATATATATATTTTATAAAACAATGCCTAATATATCTGGTAGACAATGAGGAACAGCTGGGAAACATTAAGAGTTTTCACACTGAGCTTCCAAATCCTTCAGCAGGAGACACTCAAGCTGCCTTCCCTGGGATGGAAAATGATGCTCGGACAAAATCCAGGGGCAAGAAGGGAATTCCAGCAGAAGGGAGGTGCTCCTGTGGGCAAAGCAGGAACAGGTAGGTGCCTCACCTGGGGATGGCAGGAACAGCTCCCTCACCCTCTGGCCGAGCCCTCCATCCCACGGCAGCGGGCACAGAGGAGCCCTTTGTGCACCCCAAGCCCACTGGGAGGGGGAAGAGGATATTTCCTGTTAACCTCACCGCAGATTTGTAATCCAGCAGTCAAATTATGTCAATCACAGCTCATTAGGCAGCGATTTCCCCTGCCAAGCCCGGCCTGGCTGCTTCCTCCAAACCACGTGGCATCTGCAAACGTGCAGCCCCGTGCAGGGCGCGGGGAGACCACCCTGCTGCAGGAGCTGGAAATCTGGGATCGGCTCCCACAGCTCCCAGCTCCGGTGCCACCGCGTCTGTGGACGCCTCTGGCACCCCTGGGCTGCTGAACTGGGGTTTGCCCTGAGCAGACATGGGGTGGTCACCAGAATTCAGGATTTATGCCCACGTGTGTGTAGGGAAAGATCCCACACTGCTGAGGAGAGAGCACTGGGGAAGGGACAAGGCTGGGACATTCCCATGGGGATGGGAAGCTCAGAGCCAAAGCCAGAGCTGAGACCCTGTTGTAGATGTTGGTGAACTTAATGGGAAGAATGATGATGTCTAACTTTATTTTAGAATTGCTTTATTATTTATTATGATTGCTTTATTATAATTATGTTATAATATATTAATATGTTATATAAAAGAGGATACTAAACACTACATGTTACTTTCTTAAACTATTATATTTAACTTCTTTACAACTCGTGACTTTGTTCTCTAGAGCTTAGATACAGGTGGATCTGATTGGCTGTTAGGCTTAAACAATCTACTATGATCTAAGTGTTCACTCTGGGTAAACAATTTTCTAAACACATTCTACAAGAGAAAAATAAGGAGTAGAAATAGAAATTGTTTTCTCTTTCATTTCTCTCTGTGTACTTTAATAAAAATCTTGAGAGAGAGAAAAATGTGCTTACTACAAGACCCAGCACAGCCAAAGTGGGAACTTGGTGGCAAAACCACACCACTGCTTCCCTGGAGTTCACATTCTCCTGTAACCCCGAGAGGAAGGGAATCATTTCACAGGAAAAGGGGAGAACTCCCATCAGCTTGAAGGATGGAAGGAACAACACTCGGCTTACAGACTGAAGAAACCTGGATCTCTCTTGGGTTGTCCTGCACATTTTCCCCCTTGAAGTTCATCCCATCAAACGCAGCCTCCTGGAACGCACACGCAGAGCACAGGCTCAACACACGAGCCACGGCAGCACATTTCCTACAGCAGTGCCAAAAACAGCACCAGGAGACACAGACCCACGGGGAAAACCCCAACTACTGCCCAACACACCACCAGGAGTGGCACAGCCAGGGGCATCCCTGTCCCTCTGCTGGCTCAGGGCACCTCAGGAACGCCGAGGGCACAGGGAGCACAGATCTGAGAACTTCACCCAAAAAACGTGACCTGGAGCAGTGCCCATCATCTCCTGCAATTCAGGCACCTCGAGGAGGGTCAGGAGGCAGGGAGGTGACAGTGTTGTGCACAACATGACCAGGTGTGTGTTCCAAGTGACCAGGTGTGTGTTCCAAGTGACCAGGTGTGTTTTTGAGGTGACCAGGTGCGGGTGCTCGAGGTGGACAAACCAGAGCCCTTTCTCAACACAAAATCCTCTGAGAGCCCAGCAAACACAAGCTGGCACACATCCATCACCTCCAGGCACTGCATCCCCTCGCTGAAGGGACTCCAGAGGTGCTGGAGCAGCCCAGGACAGCGTGTTTGAGGTGGAAAAGATGAAAGTGTCATGGCACTCACGGTGAAATCATGGCCAAGTGTGCTCTCCTCGTGGTTTGGAGGGCCAGGGCTCCCTGCTCTGCACGAGGGAGGAGAACAAAACTTCCAAACACACAGGAGGGACCTCTCCCACACAGAGATGGGCACAACTCACCCAGTGTGAGGAGGGAGACCTGCACACAGCCACTCACTGTGTTCATCAACACCCAAATCAGCCTTGGGAATTTCAGCAGAGATATGGAAATTGGTATTGTCAGCACAGCCCTCGGGACCTCACCAGGGCTCTGAGTGTGCCAGCAACGCCTGTGCCAGGCTAATTTCTTAAGACAGCACATAAGGAAGGTGAGATTTAGTCTTATAACCTTCAGCATCTCCTTCTTCATGCTCCCATCTCCTGACTAATCCTCTCTCCCCACAGAAAATATTCCTCACGGTTTTTCCCCTAATCATTCCTTTCTCGTTAATCCCTGCACTTCTCCAGCCTACCCCATTCTGGGGTTTGACCAGTGGCACACTCATCTCTCCCTCAGAGCCACAGAGAAAACAAAATAATCACAGCCCAGCAGTTTCTTCTTTCACGAACTGGTCAGAGATTTCCTGGAAGCTGCAGCAACACCAGCCATCCCTGGCTGGCTGCAAGAACGGCATGAAGGTGATTTTTGGGGCTGTTTGAGTCCCGTCTCGCAGCTTCCCCCAGTGGGAGAAGAGATCAAGGTGGGGGAAAATCATCCCCCAGCACATTCGTACAGACTGCCCACCTGCATGGCCGGCCTCTCCCTCCAGCAAAGCTGCAGCACCCATCCTCCCACCCTTAGCTGAAGGGTTCTAAAACCTTCCAAGCACCTCAGGAAACGACAGGCTGGGTGCTGTTATCTCCCGTATTTACCTCACACGTTTCTAAGGCTGCCCCAAGTGACGTCTCTGCCTTTTACAGATCCCATCCATCACCATCCCCTAACCCAAACCCTCCGATCTCCTCCCGCAGACCACGCAGGCTGACGGAGCCAGGAGCCCTTCTGGTAGTCACAGATGAGCCCAGACTGGATTCTGAGCCATGTGCTGCCTGTGGGAGCATCTCCCATCCCCAACACGACCCCGGGCTTTCCCCGACAAGAGCGACGCGACACCGGGCTTTTCTCCACTGTGCCTAATAATCGTAACATCTCACTCGCCATTTGGCTCGTCAGTGGGGGTTCCTGACTGAATAGGCTTATTCTTTTCTTAGACATGATAATCTAATTGGGTCTAACCAGAAATAATCCCCAACACACACCAGTTGTGAATCCTCGCCCAGCGCCGGGAGCGTTTCAGGGAGCGGGGGGGCGGCTCTGGGATGCGAGACGGGAATTACCCCGGCAGCTCCGGGCTTCCCGTGGCATTACGGCGAGCGCAGGGCATGGCACGCACATGGAGCCGCTCGCCCTCCTCCCCCAGCTCCCGTTCCACACGCAAACGTGGCTCCAAGGAAGAAAAAAAAAAAAAAAAAAAAAAAAAAAGCACGGCAGAAAAGAGATGGGGCGCGACCGCGGAGCCGCGCTGCCTGGGTACCCCAAAGGCAGCGGGAGCTTTGCCCAGGGAAAGCTCAGCCCTTCCCTGGGAGCTGATCTCACACAGCGACCCGTCCGTGCTGCTGAAATGCAAAAAAACCCCGGGATGGTCCGGGGCAGACGGACCGGGGTGTTCCCTCCCTGGCGTGGGGGGGACAGGACCGGGGCGTCCCCCGGAGGAGAAAGCCGGGGGGGCACGGGAGCGGGTGTCCCGGGCGGAGCAGAGCGAGTGACCCCGGCGGAGCTGAGCGGGTGTCCCCGGGGTGTCCCCGGCGGAGCAGAGCGGGTGTCCCCGGCGGAGCAGAGCGGGTGTCCCCGAGTGTCCCCGGCGGAGCAGAGCGGGTGTCCCCGGGGTGTCCCCGGCGGAGCAGAGCGGGTGTCCCCGCAGCCGCTCCCGCTCCGCTCCCCGCGGGCTGCGCTCCGCCGCCGCTGCCCGCCCCGGCCCCGGGAGCCGCCCGGGCCGGGGCACGGCGGCCCTCCGGGGGGGCTGCCGAGACAAAGAGCCGCGGCCCCGTCCCGCGGGGCGGCACCGCCCCGCCGAGCCCACCTGTGCCCGGCCGCGGCTCCCGAGCCAACTTTCCGCCGCTCCCCCCCTCTCCTTCCCCCGCCGCGCTCCTCCCCGGCGGCCCCTCCGCGCTGCCCGCAGACAATGGGGCCGGCGCTCACCAGCACCACGGCGAAGCGCTCCTCCAGCTCTCCGGGCTCGGGCATGGGCAGCTTCAGGGGGACGCTGTGCGCCCTCAGCTCCGTCTGCTGCGCGTCCACGCTCCCCGCGTTGCCCATGGCGGCCGCTCCGCGCTGCTCCGCGCCCCGCGCCGGGCGGGCTCCGCGCCCCGCGCTCGCCCTCTACCACCGCGGGCGCTCCGCGGCGCCGCCGCCCGTCATGGCTCGCCGCCCTCGCCCTCCTCCCCCCGGGGCGGGCTCGCTCCGGCTCCGGCTCCAGCCCCGGCTGCGGCTCCCCCGCATGCCGCCCGCACAAAGCCCCGCTCCGCCCCCGGCCCGCGGCGCCATGGGACTCGTAGTCCCGCCGCCGGCCGGGGGAGGGACGCGGGCGAGGGGTGGGAATGCCTGGAAAAGGGTGGAAAAATGGGGAAAAGGGGTGGGGGGAGACCCCGCCGCCTCCATTTTGCCTCGGCGGCCGCGCTGGCGCCGGCCCGGAGTGAGTGGACGCAGGGAATGGTTTACAGCGAGGGCAGGGGGAGAGCGGAGATTCGGGAGAAATCCTTCCCTGGCAGGGTGGGCAGGCCCTGGCAGAGGTGCCCAGAGCAGCTGTGGCTGTCCCTGGATCCCTGGAAGTGCCCAAGGCCGGGTGGGACGCGGCTTGGAGCAGCCTGGGACAGTGGAAGGTGTCCCTGCCCATGGATGGGGTGGCGCTGGGTGGGCTTTAATGTCCCTTTAAATCCAAACCAGTCTGGGATTCTGTGATGCTGTGATTAACTCTAGACCTTTGCTATGGAAAGCCGTGGTCCTGCTGCTCGCCAAAAAGGCTGTAGGTGCCCAAGGACTTGGTCACCCCAGCCATTATCCCGAGCGACTGAAATCAGGACAAACGGGGTGATGATCCCCGTGAATTCAGCACCCCGACACATCCGTACCCGAGCTGAAGCTGCCTGGGTGTACTCAGGAGGCTCATCCTCCCCAGCATATCAAACCTGCCCGTTCCTCAGGTGTTATCCCCCACTTCTTCAGCGTTCCCTGCAAGTTGTCTCCAGGCGGGGCTTCAGCATCCCAGGAATGCAGGGCTGCACAGGAAAAGGAGCCTGGGACCCTGACCCTGGGAGATGCCACCAGCCCATTTGGTGGCTGTGCTGTCCTCACTTACATCTGGCTCAATCCCAAATCCAAGACCTCATTCCCTCCTGTCAGCCCCACCAGTCCATATCCCACTGTCCCCTATTAGCATCCCATTATCCTTCCGGGGAAGAACGATTTTCACTCAGCTCTCACCTTCACCACAACACTCGTGCTGCTGCCTCTCCTCCTGGCCACGGAAACTATCCACGTGGAGATTAATTTGGGGGCAAAAGCAAAAGGATAAGCATCACAGTTTGGAAAATGACCATTCCTTAATTTCCATTCTCTGGGATCAGGGTTGTGCCGGAGGCACGGCTCAGGAAGTGCCGCAGAAGTGACGTGCTGGGAATCCTGTGTGGCAGCACACGCCGTCCTGCAGGGGAAATCCATGGAAGTGACAGGCAGCTTTTCTCCCTGTGAGCTCTAAACCCACTACTAATTAAATGTGCTCGTTCCAATTAAAAAAAAAGGTGTCATACATCCATAACTGGGATGGAGAGGAACACCTTGTCCTGGCTCACTCCCCACCTTGCCCACAGAGCATCAGGACGTGGCCTGGGACCCCGAGTGATGCCAAAGGTGTGGATTCCCCACTCTGCAGGCCCCAGGAACAGCTCAGAATTTCATAAACTGCTTTGTTAAAAGCCTGAAAATCTGGCAATATCCTTGGTAAACAAAGGTTTGAACCCCTCGGGAGTTAATAACGACCGATGGCCAAGGAAGCGGTAATAGATACTTTGCCCCGTGCCTTTTATCTAAGTCTATCACAATTCTTTGAAAGATTAATTAGTTAATTAAGCTTCACAACAGTGCTGTGAGATAAGGCAGCGTTAGAGTACCGCTGATAACGGGAGGGCAGGGAGCAGTGACTGAAGACAGTCCCCAGCAGAGGATCCTTCTCTCTCCCAGCAGCAAATCGCCAGCAGGGTTTTTCATTACCTGTGATGACAAACTCACTGCAGTGCGAGGAATCCCGGGATTTTCCCAGTCAATAACTCCCACCATGGAAACACTCAACAGTTTTCTGATGATCCCTGTGGGTCCCTTCCAACTCAGCATATTCTGGGATTCCCTGAATCACCTCAGCATTTTTAAGTCCCTCTGGACACCGGGAGACCTCTGGGGGATGGGGAGATGCTGCTGGCCACAAATACCTGGGACAGGTTGGGAAAATTGCAGGATAAACTGGATTCCTGGGTTTCAGCAAGAAGTCAAAGGCAGCTCTAAATCCTGCTATGAGGCATATTCAGGTCAAAACCGGCCTTGCAAAATTTTTAATGAATTTAGGCATCCTCACATGCAGTGAGCATTTAACATCAATGCAAGCAGAGCAAAGAAAAGAATTCTTTTAAAGGATGAGATGATTTTTAAGCAATTTGTTGTTGTCTCTAACTGGGATGTCAACATTTGCAAATGCCAAAATTAGTGTGGGTAGGTAAAAAAAAGGGACTTAGCTGGCTCGTGCAATGTAAAGAAATTATTCTGGGATAAAAACTAATAAACAAGACCTTTGTTTTCACATTTATTTATTCAAATAAAAGAAGCAGCTACACAATGTGCTGTTCCCAGAGCTCACCCCAGGCACCTGGGTGATTCACACCGGGTGATGCCACCAGGGAATTCTTGGTCTGCCCTGGGATTAATGGCCATACCAGCTTTGCAAGGGCTCCCTGCCGTAAGCTGTGTGGAATTTCACTGGAGAATGAGATTTCTCAGCCTTTCCTCAAGGTCTGTCACCAGAATCTCCTCATAATGAGCTGGAAGTTACAGCCGAGTCACTCCTAAATTCCCCTGACCCAGCTGCTCCGTTTGTCACCAAAATCTCCACATAAAGAGCTGGAAGTTTGGGGCTGAGTCATTCCTAAAATCCCCTGAACCTTTGAAGGGAAAAGATTGATTTGTGAACCCTCACTCTCCCTGATGCTCAGCACTTCCAGATGGATCCTGAGCTGCCATTTCAGTGAAGTTCCAGGTGATCTGAGAAAAGCTGGAGAGGCTTTAATAAATAGCCAGACCCTGGCTCAGCAGTGGCCACGGATTTTTCACTCATAATAAAGATGTAGAGCACCCATAAAGTCCATCCCTGAGCTGAGCAGCGCTCACTTCACGAGAGGTTATTGATTGCAGCTCGTGAATGCTGAGCTTGCCTAGGAGAGGGGCTTTTCTGTAATAAATGAAAAATATATATATATAAAAATCACGGGCTGCTTTCTGAGGACAGCCTTCTCAAGGAAAATGAGCTTCTGCAGAAGCTGCAGGGTGGAAGTGCTCAGTCCCAGCACAGCGAGTTCTTAGGTTCACTTCTGTCCAGCCCTCTCAATTTTCTCGGTGTGCTGGAAATTAAATGATTAACTTTGGATTTCCTCGTGCCCTGCTCATGTCCTTGGGCATCACTTCCAGCACTGGTGTGGATCAGATGCAGCTCCAGCAGAGCCAAGTGTGGTGCTGTCACCAGTGTCCCACCTAACCCTGCCCTCCATCCCCTGTCCCCAGTCCCTCTCCAGCTCTCCTGGAGCCCCTTTGGGCTCTGGAAGGGCTCTGAGCTCTGCCTGGAGCCTTCTCCAGGCTGAACATCCCTCCAGCTGTAAACTGAGTTTAAAACAAGATGCAAAGCTGGGATGGAGAATGCCCAAGGAGCACTGGGGTGTGAAGAGGAGCACCTGGAGTTGAAGGACATCTCCCTGGACCCCCACACTGCTGCCATCACTGCTGAGCAAACCCAACAGCAGCTGGGCTTATTTCCTGGTGGGACTCAGCCTGGCCAGGAGCTCCTTCACCATTCCTTGGCGGGAAGGCAGGCAGACAAAACACAGCCTCAGAATTCCCAGCAAGGCCAGGAATTGCAAATGCTGAGGCAAGTGAGATAATGGAGCAGAAAAGAGGGCCGGGGAAGGAGTCAATATTTAATAACGCTGCAATGTGAGAGCAGAGCAGCACCGAGGTGGAGACAGAGGCTGGAGGAGACGCTGGCTCCTGGAACAAGGGCCAGAAGATGCCTCTCCCTGTTTTCCCTGCGGAATGGAGGGGCTGGAGCTCAGCCCTCAGCTGGCCCGTGGCTCCAAAGGCCAGCAGGGACAATGGCAGCCCTTGTCCCCGTGGCAGGAGGACAGCGCCGGGCGCTTCCACGTGGGCCTCGCTCACCAACGCCCCACGAGTTCCCACTGTGTTCCCACCAAAGGCTCTCCACAAAGAACTCCCCAGGATGCTCAGGCAGGAGGATTATAATGAATTTGATTTTTTTTTTTTTTCTCCCAGCTGATAGAAGCTGTTTAGAGGCCTTAAATGGGTTTCAGAACTCACGAGAAAAATATGGATCTCAATTTACAGGGCTGATTAACAACATTTGCCTCCCAGCAAGGCAGGGGGAGAGGGGGGATTTGCCAGAGCAGGAGTTGTGCAGTCACTGGAAACACCTTTTCCAGACCTTTCAATCACGTTTTCCAATGTCACCAGCTCCCTTTAGTGATGTTTTACCGTGGTGAGAGCTCCCAGCAGAGCTGAGATCCCCCCCCAGCCCACAGCTGCCATAAAACTGCTGTCCCTGGGATGCTCCAGGGACACTGGGGCATGAGGTATGAAGCCATTCCCTGTGTCCTGTCACCCCAGGCCCTTGCCCAAAGTCTCTCCCCATCTTTCCTCCAGGCTCAGGCACTGGAAAACCTCAATTAGGTCACCCCAGAGCTTCTCTTCTCCAGGGACCTGCAAGGTTCTGTTTCATGCTAAATTAAACAAAAGGCCAACGATGCGGGTTTTCCCATAAAACAAACATTTCCTTTTCCCAAGCAGCTCTGAACATCTCCACTCCTGTTCCAGACGAGGAGAACAGCAGTTCACTGAATTATTTACTGCCTCGTGGAGCAGGGGCAGACTGGCTCCCTTTGGCTGAACCCAGCCAGGAGGGAAAGGCTGTGGGATGCAGGAGTGTGAGGCAGACCTGCTGCATCTTTAATAACTTCTGTAAGCAGCCAGCTGGGAGGGCTGGGAGGTACCAGGGACAGAACCTCCCTCCCAAGCCCCTGTCACCTTCTGGCCCTCGGCACAGCTCTGGGGATGGCTGTGCTGTGGTGGCACTGCCAGGGCACCGGCGTGGCCTGGGAAAGGCACATCCCAAACCCTCCAGAAGGCTGGTGCTGGGGGTTGGAGGGGGTTTGTGGGCAGCTGCAGGGCACCCCCTGCCTTGGGGCACTTCTGTGTGGGCAGCTGCACCCAGCAGAGGTGGCAGAGCAGTGGAGATGGAGCAGTGCTGGTGGTGCAATGGTGATGGAGCAGTGGTGATGGAGCAGGCTGGAGAGCTGGGGGAAAGTTCAGCCTGGCTCCAGGCAGAGCTCAGAGCCCTGGGAATGTTCCCCTGGAGAAGGGAAGGCTCCAGGCAGAGCTCAGAGCCCTGGGAATGTTCCCCTGGAGAAGGGAAGGCTCCAGGCAGAGCTCAGAGCCCTGGGAATGTTCCCCTGGAGAAGGGAAGGCTCCAGGCAGAGCTCAGAGCCCTGGGAATGTTCCCCTGGAGAAGGGAAGGCTCCAGGCAGAGCTCAGAGCCCTGGGAATGTTCCCCTGGAAAAGGGAAGGCTCCAGGCAGAGCTCAGAGCCCTGGGAATGTTCCCCTGGAGAAGGGAAGGCTCCAGGCAGAGCTCAGAGCCCCTTGCAGGGCCTGAAGGGGCTCCAGGAGAGCTGGAGAGGGACTGGGGACAAAGGATGGAGGGACAGGAGCCAGGGAATGGCTCCCACTGCCAGAGGGCAGGGATGGCTGGGAGATTGGGAATTGGGAATTCCTGGCTGGGCTGGAATTCCCAGAGCAGCTGGGGCTGCCCTGGATCCCTGGAGATGTCCAAGGCCAGGCTGGACAGGGCTTGGAGCTGCCTGGGACAGGGGGAGGTGTCCCTGCCATGGCAGGGGTGGCACGGGATGGGATTTAAGGTCCCCTCCAACCCAAGCCAGTCTGGGATTCCACGTCTGCACCTCTGCACCAGCAGAGGAACTCGCAGCGCCACTGCACAGCAGAGAGCTCAGGTTTCCCAGCCATTGGTAACATAATTAAAGCTCATTTCCCAGAGAACAGGCCAGGGTGACAAATTGAGCCTCTTCTCTGCACGGCACAAAGCCCAGCCTAAGCCCGGCCGTGCGTGCTGTGTGTGCCTGGTGTGTGTTTAAGCCACGTGCCCGCAGGTGCCTCCACGTTAGACCTGCCACCTTTTGAAATGCTTCAAAGGAAACGGAGCTGTTGCTAGAGCAAATATTTACAGATGGAGAGCAGTGGCTGCATCCTCTGGCTGGGGCCCGCACGCTTGCACTGCAAATCACATCGCTCGGCCACAGAACCAGGCCAAGCCCCTAATTACTGCTGGGGATGAGGGGCAGGAATTGAGTGTGACCAGTGGCCATGCAAAGTGCTAAGATGTGTGGCAGGGAAAACGCTTATTCAGAGGGATTTGCAGTGTCCTGGGCTGGAGTGCAGCAGCGTTAGCTGGGAGCCGCTGAGCCCGTGTCCATCCCTGATTGCTGCCCCGTTCCTGCCGACTCAGCTCCTCTTTGTTTGGCTTCTCCCTGCTGGCCAGAACAGAGATGCTGCAGTGCACGACTGGGTGGGTGACCTCAGCCTCGGTGCCAACTGGATGACTGAAATGAAGGCAGAAAATACAATCCATTGTCTTGCCCCTGAAATGCCAGCTTTGTTCCACGTGGAGCTGCTGGATCATCGCTATAACCCCTTCCCTGCTGCACAGGGATTTCAGCTTGCATTCCCTCAGATTCCGAAAAATTCCTGTCAAGGTTTCATCTGCACCTGGCAAAGGCAGATCCAGTGGGGTGACAGTGGTGCCATGCCACAGCACGCCCTCCCTGTGCAGAGTTTTTGCAGTTTGGTGCAAATCCGCCCCGATTTGGGTGTTTTCATCTCTGGCTGTGGTTAAACCTGTGGGGATGAGCTGGAGAAGTTCTTCCAGCACGGACAAAATTACCATCCTCAGTGTCTTCACAAGGCCTGGGCCCCTCCAGCAAGCAGCACCCGTGGCTGGTTTAGAAAAGAGCAGGATGTGGCCCCGGGGACAGCCTGCTGCGTGCTGGGATGGACAGCACAGCCTGGGATGTGCTCGGTGAGAACCCAGGGCTGCTCACTCTGCGTCTGCAGGACGGGGAGGACCCTCACAAGGACAAGCCCCTCTCAGTGTGCACTTCATCAGCAGGCATTGAAAAAAACAAAAAAAAAAAAAAAACAAAAAAAAAAAAAAAAAAAAAGCTGTTTTTTTGTTAACTACAGCGGGTGACACTTGTGTCCTGCGAGGGTGGAGGCGATCTCCTGCTGGCTGGGAGCTCCCGCAGCTCCATCCCTCGGAGAAGCAGAGCACAGCTCCTGCAGCCAGGTGCTGCTCGCAGGGACAGATCCGTGACCTGAATCCTCTGTGCTCTGCCAGCCTGGGAGCGTGGCTTGTCAGCGTGCTGTTGAATTTTCCGAGTGCTTTAACACGTGTCTATCCAGAGTGCTGGGAGTCCCAGAGAGCACATTTGCAGCACATTGCAGGCGAGGGGGGGATGCGAGGGGGGGTGAGCCCGGCGTGCCCCTCTCCAGGCTCTCCCTTATCAGATACACAGATAAGAGCTCTGCGTGTCGGATCAGCCGGGCTGTGCTGACAAGGACAAGCACGGGATTAAAAGCAAGGAAGATACAAACCCTAGAGGAGCACACAAGAGGGAATCCCGCTCGCTGCAGGGGTTTCCCAGCGCATCCATCCTCTGCTGTGATCAGGACAGATATCCCCCTGCCCGTGCAGCTCCATCCCTGCTCTTAGGGATTTGCTTCCAAGTGGGCTGGAAGCAGCAGAGGTTTTTGTGCATCCCAAGCCGGGCAGGGATCGGCCTCTCCTCGCCCACCCTCTGCTCCTGGCCAGAGACATCCCTGCCCCCTGGCCATGCCACCCCAGCCAGGGCCTTGTTTGGGAAAAACAAGTAAATAAACACCCAACCCACAGCAGAATCCACCCTGGCCAACTGCTCACGCCCTCCCTCTGCCAGAAGTGGGTTCAGAAGAGTCGATGGTTTTTCATGGTGTGGGTGTGATTAATGAACTTAATCACAGGATACTTTGATCCATCTCTTGTTTTTAAGGGATAGTCAAAAACAAGAAGAACTGCTACCCTTTGTGCTTTTGTAATTTTGTTAATCGTGGAAACCTGGGAGACTTTTGCATAGTCAGCACTTGCATGCATTATAAAATATATTTGCAAAACACAACAACACTTGCTTTCATATTCCAAAGCCAGCGAGCATATCCTAGTTGGCAGAGAGCTCAAAGGAAATTTATGAAGACCCAAAAATCTTGCAGGAATTTAATTAAGCCCTAATCTTGGTAACACTCATACATATCTGCTTCCACAGTGTCGTCTGCAGGCACAGCTGCTTCTCTGTTCGTGTCTGGGGTCGTCTCAGCTCAGTGCACAGCAGGCTCGTGGGCAAACCTGCCCAGCTGGGGATGGCCCTGCAGGAGCAAGTCCCTGTGTCCCCAAATCCTTTAGTCCCTGCTGGAGCAAGTCCCTGTGTCCCCAAATCCTTTAGTCCCTGCTGGAGCAAGTCCCTGTGAACCCAAATCCTTCAGTCCCTGCAGGAGCAAGTCCCTGTGTCCCCAAATCCTTTAGTCCCTGCAGAGCAAGTCCCTCTGTCCCCAAATCCTTTAGTCCCTGCTGGAGCAAGTCCCTGTGTCCTCAGATCCTTTAGTGCCTGCAGAGCAAGTCCCTGTGTCCCCAAATCCTTTAGTCCTTGCTGGAGCAAGTCCCTGTGTCCCCAGATCCTTCAGTCCCTGCTGGACATGTCCCTGTGTCCCCAAATCCTTTAGTCCCTGCAGAGCAAGTCCCTCTGTCCCCAAATCCTTCAGTCCCTGCTGGAGCAAGTCCCTCTGTCCCCAAATCCTTCAGTCCCTGCTGGACAAGTCCCTCTGTCCCCAAATCCTTTAGTCCCTGCTGGAGCAAGTCCCTCTGTCCCCAAATCCTTTAGTCCCTGCTGGACAAGTCCCTCTGTCCCCAAATCCTTCAGTCCCTGCAGAGCAAGTCCCTGTGTCCCCAAATCCTTCAGTCCCTGCAGAGCAAGTCCCTGTGTCCCCAAATCCTTTAGTCCCTGCAGAGCAAGTCCCTGTGTCCCCAAATCCTTCAGTCCCTGCAGGAGCAAGTCCCTGTGAACCCAAATCCTTCAGTCCTTGCTGGACAAGTCCCTGTGTCCCCAAATCCTTTAGTCCCTCTGTCCCCAAATCCTTCAGTCCCTGCAGAGCAAGTCCCTGTGTCCCCAAATCCTTTAGTCCCTGTGTCCCCAAATCCTTCAGTCCCTTCTCCCACGCACACGGGGCGTGCAGAAAGGGCCTTTTTGTGCAGCTGGGTCCCCGTGGTCCTGCAGCTGGAGGAGAGCCAGGCTGGGTTCTTTGGGGTTTGCTGGTGGAGCAGGGCTGTGTGGGATCAGAGGGACACAGCTGCCACCTCTCACGGGGCACAGGCATTGGTCACACCCCGCCCAGCAGCACCCACAGGTGCCACCGTCCCCGGTGCCACCAGGGGTGGGTGGCATGTGCTGTGCCAGTCCCCAGCATGGCCAGAATGCAGATCCATCACTTCTGCTCGGCCTCACTCCGCCTCTCAACTGCAGCACTGCTTTTCAATAGGAGCAAAAAACCCCCAAAACCCAGAGGTGTGAGCATCCTGCATGACAATCCCAGCTCCCACTGTCCCTGCCCTGCATCCCAAATCCCTCCAGCTCGGGCTTTGCTCCCTGAGAGCAGGGAAGACATTTGGGTGACCCCCCTGCAGGGATGCAGCAATGCCCGCAGAAAGCAGACAGAACATTATGTAAAGGGAGGAAATTTAGACTCAATTTCAAACTGAAACTCTTTTAATTAGTAAACTCTTTGCTGAAGAACCATTTCCATTGGTGGGGATGTGATTCCTCATTGCTTGAGGGATTTAAAACCAGACTGCTCTCTGCTCCAAAAAAAGTGCTATAAGCAACAGTTCTTTGCTTGTAATGAACTGGAAATACTGGCACGTCTCCATCTCCTTCACATATTTTCCCTTGTATCTTCAGAGGTTAAAATAAATTATCCTGAGATGTAACAGATGTAGAATGCAGCCAGTGACATTCTCCAGCTTTTTCGACTGAGTTTTCTTTCCCCATGGAAAGGACCATGGAGCATGGCCACGTCACCCTCCTGGGCTTTGGGAGGTGGCACTGGTGGCACCTGCCTGGTCACTGGGGCCTGAACCCATCCAGCTGAACTGAGACAAACTGCCCTGCCTGAAGTGCCCATCACAGCAGTCATTAGCACTGGTGTTAATGAAGCTACCAGAAACCCCCCCGGGAGCAGTGCAGTGCCTCCAGCAGCCTTCCATGATCCATTCCCATCAGTAATGGGCACCACAAGGATAAAAGTGACCCAGCTGGACTGCCCAGCCCTTGGAACCTCAACTCTGCTCAGCCCCTGGAAGCCCAGAACTGCTCAGCCCTGTCCCAGCACTGCCATTTCAGAGTGGGAAGCAGGAGGGATGGAGCTGTGTGAGCCATCAGGGAATTTTCTCCTGGGAGAGACAGATCCTGCCCAGAGAGGAGCCCACTGCAGGATTTGGAAGCAGTGAGGTGCAAAGGGGAAGAAGGACCCGTGCTGCTTTGCCCACAGAGCTGGTTTACAACAGAAAACTGTTCCTTTTTTTGCTGTATATTTTTGGCCAGTTCCAGCAGCAGATCCCGGTCAGCCCAGCAGGCACCAGTAGCTCCTCTCCTCTCCTCTCCTCTCCTCTCCTCTCCTCTCCTCTCCTCTCCTCTCCTCTCCTCTCCTCTCCTCTCCTCTCCTCTCCTCTCCTCTCCTCTCCTCTCCTCTCCTCTCCTCTCCTCTCCTCTCCTCTCCTCTCCTCTCCTCTCCTCTCCTCTCCTCTCCTCTCCTCTCCTCTCCTCTCCTCTCCTCTCCTCTCCTCTCCTCTCCTCTCCTCTCCTCTCCTCTCCTCTCCTCTCCTCTCCTCTCCTCTCCTCTCCTCTCCTCTCCTGCCAAACGCACTCAGTGCCCCAAGGTGAGCATCAGGGAAGTTGATTCCTGCAGCAGCAAAGGACAAACATCTTTCTGAGCATGGAGAAACTCCTGGCACTTCACTCCCACGCTCAGCTACTCCTCGGAGTCACTTGTGCCCACAGAGGTTGTGGAGCCCCCATCCCTGGCAGTGTCCCAGGCCAGGCTGGACAGGGCTTGGAGCACCCTGGGCTGGTGGGAGATGTCCCTGCCCAGGGCAGGGGTGGCACTGGATGGGCTTTAAGCTCCCTCCCAACCCAAATCATCCCAGGATTCCGTGATTTTCCCAAGATTCTGGCAAGAGGGAACAGTCTGAGCTTCCACACGAGTGAGAGGCAGGGAGGTGCAGGTACAAGTATTCAAATGACCCATCCAGTGTTTAACCAGAAGTGGTTAAACAGGAATTATTTGACAATGCCAACATGTCTAGATCAGGTTTTTACACATCCACACTTTCTCTGGCAGTGACAGCACATATAAACCTCCTCCCCTGTCCCTGGCCTGGCTGAATCAGTGGTAGGACAGCAGCAGGGGAAGCCCCCATCTGGCTTTTCCACAGTTTTTCTTTTCCTGGGTATAAATCCAGCTCGGATTTATTTGGAAATAAAGGAGAGCCAGACTAGGACTGCAGGACTGCATTCTCTGGGAGTTGCTCACTGGCTGGAGATTGGATCAGGGAGAATGGAGGATGACTCAGGAAACAGAAAATAAGATCTATCATGTGAAAATATCTGTGAATTATAGAATTATAACAGAATCACCTCAGGGTTTAATGCTACAGAACATAGTAAAATGTTTTTAAAAATCAATTTACTAGTCCTGGTAGCTGGAGGAGGTGGCAGAGCAGGAGGATGGGGCTTGGGGACAGCCAGGACAGGTGTCCTTGATTGGATTTCCCGTGGCATTCCATGAGATAGGAAGAAGCTGTAGCACAATAAATATTTTAATAAAATAAAATAATATTTTATTTTATTAAAAATAAAGAATCATCAGCTGGCTCTGAGGCCAGCAGCCCTGGGCTGGAAGCAGGGAGTGAGGAGCAGCCTGTGTGGATGCTGTCACTCCTGGATGCTCTGCTCTGGAAAGGTGCAAACCCAGCAGCATCACAGCTCTGCTGCTTTTATAAGCCAACGCTGTGGTTGCTCATGAGTAACTTCAAAGCTGTGCCCTTTTTTGATGACATAAACAAAACCAGCAGCAGCAGCTTTTCCATTATTTAAACAAGTCCTCAAATCCTTTGGCCCTCTTCCCTCTGCTATTTTTTTCCCCCCTTTTTTAACAAATGCCAGAAGCCTTTTTTCTGTAGAAAAATGAAAACTGCCAGTGGCCAAACCACCAGATTTGTGCTTTTGGTCCGTGGCCTAATGGGGTGTGAGGGCTGGCTGCAGCTCTGGAGGTGGCAGCTGCTTGTCCACGCTGTTTGTTTGGCATTTCCCCGCAGCCTCCGTGGCCACGGGGAGCCAGCGAGGCTTTGCCAGCTCCGTGCTCCATCCCCAGCATCCCAGGCCCAGGATGGGAGAGGAAGTGGGACAGAGGCTCTTAGCAGGGCTCGTTCATCAGGTGGAGCTGTAATGATGGTGCCTGCTGTTCAAATATTGAACAGTAACGACCTTGGAGAGCAGCCTGCTGCTGGGAGGGAGCTCTGCTGCCAGCTGGCCACCCAGGAGCACCCAGGGACACCTGGCAGCCCTGGCCCTGCTGAGGAGCACCCAGGGGCAGGTGCATGCCCACAGGTGGGTTGCACTCCTGCTGATCCATTGCTGATCCCCTGGCAGCGCTGCAAGGAGCCTCCAAAGTGCTCCACAAGGAAACTCCACCTGGAGATTGGCTCTGCTCAGGGCTAGGGAAGCTTCTGCCTTTGCAGGGTGGAAAGCAGCCAACGGAGGGGAAATGAGTGCTTGAAGGAATCAGGGGGCTGAGGGTCAGCAATTCCCAGGATGGGGAAGCCCAGGGTGGCCAGCAGAGCAGGCTGTGGCCACCAAGCCACTGCTGCCTCTGGTTATCAGAGAATTCCAGAATGGTTTGGGTTGGAAGGGACATTAAAGCCCATCCCCTGCCATGAGCAGGGACACCTTCCACTACCCCAGGTTGCTCCAAGCCCATCCAACCTGGCCTGAAACGCTCCCAGGGATGGGGCAGCCGCAGCTTCTCTGGGCACCCCGTGCCAGTGCAGCAAAATTAATTCTTATTAATCACCCTGTTTGCAAAGTGGCCCATGAATAACTCCTGATTTCCTCACCCATCCATCATTCCCTCAGTGGCTCTGGCTCCCAGGCTGCCTGCCCAACAATTCCAGCTTTCCCACTGCAGCTCCACAAGTGGGAGGAGGAATGGAGCCACAGGATCCCAGCTCAGCTGAACAATTGTTGGGATTTTCTGCTGCAGCGTGTGGCCCCACAACAAACACGTTTGCTGTGGTTTGTGTGACTTAAAGGGACAAAGTCAAACCCAGCTGAATGGATTCCCACATTTCAGTTCATATTTCCAGGAAGCTTTTCCCTAACGCCGCGTGAATACAACACTAAGGGAGAAACAAAAGAAGGAGGAGGGCAGCTAAAAAACAAATGAGTTTCCCATTTTTATGATGTTGAAAATATCTTTAGAAAGGCTTTTTCTCAATTAGTGATTAAACACGAGGCTGGGCTTGCAGCAGTGGAGGCAATTGTGCAGTTGGAGCTCCCGGGATGGATGATGGCAACTGCTCCCAGTCCACTTGTGCGATCTTGCCCTCCTCTGTGTCTCCTTGAATTTGAAATTATGTGTTTATGAGGTTAGAAACTGTTTGGCAACTCATTATTTTGCACTCGTAAATCCTTTTTCTCAGATCTCAGGGTAGTTTATAAACATGAATGAAGCCACAAACACTGGGGCAGGGCCTCTGCAATCATACTGGTCCAACAGGTGGGGAATGAGGAGCAAGGCTTGCCCAGGTTTGCACGGGAGAGGGCAGTTCCTTGAGATCTGGGGAATTTCCTTGAAGTCACACTGGGGCAGATTTGAAATACATTTTAAAAAAAAGAAAGCAAGAGAAGGAAACTGGAAGAAACATTTTCATAGGAATGATGTTAGTATGGGAAATTCAGGCAAACCTCTCTGATGCAGCATTGATGGTACCAACAGAGTGTCACTGATCCTGGGGCAGGAACACATGGTGGTGCTGATCCTGGGGCAGGAACTCCCTGGCATTGCTGATCCTGGTGCAGGAACTCCCTGGCATTGCTGATCCTGGGGCAGGAACTCCCTGGCATTGCTGATCCTGGTGCAGGAACTCCCTGGCATTGCTGATCCTGGGGCAGGAACATCCTGGTGGTGCTGATCCTGGGGCAGGAACTCCCTGGCATTGCTGATCCTGGGGCAGGAACACATGGTGGTGCTGATCCTGGGGCAGGAACTCCCTGGCATTGCTGATCCTGGGACAGGAACTCCCTCATGGTGCTGATCCTGGTGCAGGAACTCCCTGGCATGCTGATCCTGGTGCAGGAACTCCCTGGCATTGCTGATCCTGGGGCAGGAACATCCTGGTGGTGCTGATGCTGGGGCAGGAACTCCCTGGCATTGCTGATCCTGGGGCAGGAACTCCCTGGCATTGCTGATCCTGGGGCAGGAACATCCTGGTGGTGCTGATCCTGGGGCAGGAACTCCCTGGCATTGCTGATCCTGGGGCAGGAACTCCCTGGCATTGCTGATCCTGGGGCAGGAACTCCCTGGCATTGCTGATCCTGGTGCAGGAACTCCCTGGCATTGCTGATCCTGGGGCAGGAACATCCTGGTGGTGCTGATCCTGGGGCAGGAACTCCCTGGCATTGCTGATCCTGGGGCAGGAACTCCCTGGCATTGCTGATGCTGGGACAGGAACTCCCTGGCACTGCTGATGCTGGGACAGGAACTCCCTGGCACTGCTGATCCTGGGACAGAGACATCCTGGTGGTGCTGATGCTGGGGCAGGAACACCCTGGCATTGCTGATCCTGGGGCAGGAACTCCCTGGCACTGCTGATCCCGGGACAGGGACACCCTGGTGGTGCTGATCCTGGGACAGGAACACCCTGGCATTGCTGATCCTGGGACAGGGACATCCTGGTGGTGCTGATCCTGGGGCAGGAACTCCCTGGCATTGCTGATCCTGGGGCAGGAACATCCTGGTGGTGCTGATCCTGGGGCAGGAACTCCCTGGCATTGCTGATCCTGGGGCAGGAACTCCCTGGCATTGCTGATGCTGGGACAGGAACTCCCTGGCACTGCTGATGCTGGGACAGGAACTCCCTGGCACTGCTGATCCCGGGACAGGGACACCCTGGTGGTGCTGATCCTGGGACAGGAACACCCTGGCATTGCTGATCCTGGGACAGGGACATCCTGGTGGTGCTGATCCTGGGACAGGAACACCCTGGCATTGCTGATCCTGGGGCATCCTGGCATCCCATCTGGGTACCACGACACTGCTTTGTACCCCACACTTGAAGTACAGCAGGATCCTGCTGTGGGTGGGACACAGCTGGGAGCAAAGGGCGTTTCTGCTCCTCCTCACTTCCATGAACCCCTCGGAAGTGAGCCCTGGAGGAAGCAAACACCCCAAAACACAAGCTGCTCTTGGGGACAGGGAGCAGGACAGGGGCTCCTCTGGCATCCTGCTGTCAGGCTGGCACCAGCCTGGCCCTCGCCACTGCCAAGGGATGGGAAAAGGCACGCACATGGATCCCAGGAGCAGCTCTTCCCTTGGAGCCCTGCTCTCCAGAGGTGCCCCTGGATGCGTTGCAAGCCCTGCGCATCTTCAGTGCCTGCACTGTTAAACTCACCAGAGACGCTGGAATTGGGGTGCAGATCCTTGTTTATCTCTCTTTTTAAGCGCCTTTTATTAGGCAGAATCTGGGGGTTGACACCATTTAGGAGAGGATTGGATCCTTCGATTCCTTTCACTCCCCACTCCACCCAGTTTAACCCGCGGTGCTCATCACCTGCGGGGGTTAAATCTGTCACCCTGGCTGGCGTGTCCCACAACTTCCCCATTCTCCTCCTGACCCGGCTCTGTTTTGATTTGTTCTGTTTTTCGGGGGAGAAGTGGAACCGGCCCGGCAGCACAGACCGGACACGAGCTGTAATTGGCAATCAGCTGATCTGAGCCTCATTAAAGGCACACGGCGCCGCAGGCGGCTCCGACACGGCTGTCTGGGTGCAGCCAGGCCTCCCTCCTCTCCCCTCCTGACCCCCCGTGCAGGTGGTTGGATGTTCCGGGGCTAATTAACACCGTGCCATTTGCATATTCTAGGCTGCTTGTTAATTATCTGCTTCGAGGCACGCTGCGTCTGCGGCGTTGGGACGGGTATCCCAAAGAACGCGCGGCGCTGGGAAGCAGGAGGGCGTCGGGAAAAAGGGGATTTTTGGGCTGTTTGGACTATTTGGGCTGTGGGGGAGGATGGGGGCAGCCGGCTGGCAGCGAGGTCCCCGCGCTGCGCAGAGAATCGCTTACACGCTGTCTGGGCGGGCGGAGAACGAGACGCAAAGCGGCGTTCCGGCACTTTCCATTCACGGATAAACGCTCCCGCTGAAAGGACGCTGAGCCCGCGGCTCAGCCGAGGAAGCGGCTGATCCCCGCTCCGGCTTGTGCCGGAAAACAACCGGGATCGCCCGCCGGCCGCATTCCTGCCCGGCGCACACCCACCCGGACGGACGGGAGGCCAGCTGGGGCCAAAGGGAGGAGGATTTGAGGATTTGTCGGCAAAACCTGGGTTAGGATCCGCTGCCATATGGGACGGGCACCGGGATGCCCCACGTCACCCAGCCCCAACAAAATCCCTTCTCCCGGGCAAATTCCCTGCGTTGCGGGATGCCCCACATGCCGGGAGCTTGGGAGAGCATCTCCCAAGATTTGTGGGCTGAGGTCTTTGACAACGAACTGCCAGGGCAGGGATGGATGGGATAGTGGGGAGAAATCCTTCCCTCTGAGGGCGGGGAGGCCTGGCACAGCTGTGGCTGCTCCTGGAGCAGCCAGGGACAGTGGAAGGGTTGTCCCTGCCGTGGCAGGGGTGGCACTGGATGGGCTTTAAGGTTCCTTCCAACCCAGCCCATCCTGGGATTCCATTTCTCTTTCCAGAGTTCCCTACTGCAAACAGGGAGTCATGAGCTGTGGCTCAAGGGGCTGAAGCATTCCCAAATACTTCCCAGTGTACGGGGAAATGTTGGGTCTAAGGGTTGGATCTTCTGGCTGCTCCAGAAGGAGCCACTCACCCTGCTGGCACCACCCTGCCCTGGCTGAGGCTGTTTTTTAGGAGATGCCAAGACTCCCAGGCAGTGTCCATTAACCAGGTCTTTTGCCACTGGAATTATCTCTCTGCATTGGGGAGAATTCTGGATGTAGACACTTGGGTGGGTGCTGTGTGTGGAAGTGGGGAAAATCTAGGATCCATTTCCTCTGTGGCAGCTAATGTAAGGAAGAGGAATCCCATCTTGCAAAAAAGTGTGATTAGAAAAACAAATGCATTCCTGTTAACACCAACTTGCTTCCAACAGCCACGCGTGGAAAAGTGTTGGAGGTGCTTCCATGAAGAAACTGGAGTGGCTGAGCCAAGTGACACGGCCAAAGGCAGCTGAGCAGTAATGAATCAAAGCTTGAAGCAGCGAGGGGATGCTCCCTGAACAGCACCAGGCTGTGTGTGCAGTGAAAGGAGTTTTGAACACTCCCCAGCCTTTCCATGCTCGCTTCTCCTGCAGGAATATCCCCATGGATACAAAGCGTGTCCAGCTGCTGAGCAGAGCTGTGAAAGCCCAGCACATTCACACTTTAAAGAGTGGGTTTCTCACCCAACAGGAACTTCACAGCAGCTCCTCGCTCCCATCTTGGAATGCTTTCCATGGAATCACTTTGTTCATTTCCCTGTTTCATCCGTTTTGGGGCCGCGTGACTCCCACACGGAGAGAGCGGCGTAAAAAACAGGGAACAAATATTCCAGCAAACCACAAAGTAAACGAGAGGGCAGCTGGAGGAATCCAGAGGATCCAGCCAGGCACAAAACAAAGCTGGAAGCCTGGACAGGCTGCTTCTGTGCACCAGGAAAAAGCTTCCTGGGAGCTTCCCGAGGGCTTTCAAAGCACTTTGGGGAATATAAATTGTCCTTTCAAACAGCTGCTGCCGAGGCCAAGGCTGGAGATTAAATATTATGACAACATTTTGTAACAAAGAAACTGGGAAAGCTGAGTTGGCCCCTGGATGTGGGGCAGGGCAGGGAGGAGGGGGGAACAAAGGTTTCCTACAAACCCCCCCGGATCCATCAGGGATGTGGACACCGTGCAGGCAGCTGGGCCTGATGATGGTAACACAGCTGGGACACGGGGGCACAGAGTGCTCAGGGAGAAGGAGATTCCCAGAGCCAGAGTCTGGAAGTAGAGCCCTAGAAACAGCTAATTTTCATATCATTTTGCTGTCCTCCTCTCCTGCTTCTTGCTTCTCCTTAAGGAATAGTTTGCTCCTCCATGACTCCGTGCCCTGATATTTTCTTTTCCCTTCCGTATCGTTGTTGTTGTTGATTTTACCATTTCCTGTGGGATTTTTCCTTTGGGAATTGTGCCGTGCCTTTGGCTGTGGTGTCACCCAGGGCAGGAGTTCTGTAGGTGCTTCTGGACTGGACGTTCTCCACGACTGCTTGGGCCTGGGAGGCTCAGACCCAGCGGGAGGCCCTTCCCAATCCTTCTTTTCCAGGTGGTCTTGGATGCATTGTCCCACCATGTCCAGGTAAAGAACGGGGCAAAGCTCCGGGGAGACGAGTGTCATTTGATTTGAGGTGACAAAACCGATGGAAATGGAGGAGCCATCCCTTCCTTTCCACGCCCAGCTGCTCTGAATGATGCACCACGTGGGATGTGTGGAGTTAACGAAAGCCAAAACTCTGGAATTAACCAGGATCCATTACAAATTCCCACTTTGGCCAGACAACATCAGTGTTTGGTGCCTTCCTGCACTAATGCGTTCATAATTCCTCTTTTAAGGCAATTAAACCAATGAATGCCGTTCTCGCTCTGATTCATTAAATGAAATTAGAAGTTTCGATGCAATTAGTGAATTTAGACCTCGGGAAAGACTCTGAATTTTGCCTTAACAATCCGGCAGGAGGCGATTCCCAGCAGCCGGATCGGGATGGCAAAGAGTGGCCGGGAATGTGAGGCAACTGTGCCCCCTGCAGACAGCCGGAATCCCCGGAAAACGGGAGGGGAACGGAACAGCCGGGCAGGAGATCCACCCCTTGGACCTCCACCACCTCCACCCATTTCAAGACTGAAAGGTCTCCTCCAACCTTGCTGATGTGATGGAATTTCAGAATCAAAAAACAAAAACAAAAACAAACAAACAAAAAAAAAAACCACAAACCGACAAAGAAGCTTTGCTAACCCCGGGCCATCACAGCTGATTTAAAAAACCAACGTTTTGAAGTACAAAATGTTCAAAACATATGAGGTGTTATCATGACAAAAAAATGAACCGTTGAATTTTTGAAGGAAGATCAGTGTGTTCTCCAAATAATAGTAATTTCTAATTATTCAAATGTATAATTAAATTTAATTGCAATGTAAGAATTAAAACTCTGTATAAAGGATGCTATAAACCACTGTTTTCCCACATGCAAATGAAACTTTGGTGTCTCTGAATCTTACACTTTGGTATTACAGCTGAGGAAAGGAATGTGAAATTCGAGGTGAGTGGGCAGGGAAATATCACTGAATCACACAGGAAGCTTTCAGGAGTGCTACAGTGATTTGTGCTGGAAACACAAAGGTTGGAAGTCCTGCCCTTCTCCCAGGATTGGGCCCTGTGCTGCTGCCCTGCCTCTCTTTGCCACAAGTTCTTTGGGAATAGCTCAGAAGCAGGCAGTGGGTAAAGCAGTGACTCAGGCCCGCTCCCAGGTGGGTGACTGTGCACGTTCCAGACCCCTGAGTCATCCCAGTTATTCCTCACAGGAAGGACTTGGAGCTCCTGCTGATCCCACAGCGGGGACGGGGACAGCTGGTGCTCAGCTCTGCCCATAATGGGGATTTTTGGGGGGGCCACACATCCCAAAAACCTGTACTGCCACTGAGCCATCCCTCCCTTCCAGAGCCACGTTCCCCGTGGGATGTCCCCAGCAATGTCCCTGTTTGCCACCATCCCACCACAACCCAAAATCCCATCATCTCCTCACTCACGGCCCCTTGTCCCTCATCTCCTCAGCCAGGTATTAATTAGTGTCCTCTCTCCTGCTGCTTAATGATTCCCTCGTTCCTCATGCTAATGAATCCCGTGCCCTTCTCCTCTTTTGGGCCAGGCAGTTTCTCAGGGTGTGATCTTCCCCCTTTTACCCAGCCACAGCTGATTTGACCACAGCTGCTGAATTGGCTTTGTTGGCTTCTTCCTTGCCCCGGGGGCTCTGCCACATCCCTTTGTGGCCCAGGAATCCTGCATTCCCTGGATCCACAACCAGGGGAAATCCTTCTTCCTGAATGGGAATCCTGCATTCCCTGGAAATACAGCTCTGGAGACAGCTTAGTTTTGATCCACTACCGGGGGAAATCATTCCTCCTGAATGGGAATCCCTGGATCTGCTACCAGAGGAAATCCTTCCTCATGAACAGGAATCCCTGGATCCAATCCCAGGGGAAATCCTTCCTCATGAATGGGAATCCCTGGATCCACTACCAGGGGAAATCCTTCCTCATGAACTGGAATCCCTGGATCCAATCCCAGGGGAAATCCTTCTCCCTGAACTGGAATCCCTGGATCCACAACCAGAGGAAATTCTTCCTCATGAACAGGAATCCTGCATTCCCTGGAAATAAAGCTCTGGAAAAAGCTTCTTTTGGATCCACGACCAGGGGAAATCCTTCCTCCTGAATGGGAATCCCTGGATCCAATCCCAGGGGAAATCCTTCCTCATGAACAGGAATCCCTGGATCCAATCCCAGGGGAAATCCTTCTCCCTGAACTGGAATCCCTGGATCCACAACCAGAGGAAATCCTTCCTCATGAACAGGAATCCTGCATTCCCTGGAAATAAAGCCCTGGAAAAAGCTTATTTTGGATCCACTACCAGAGGAAATCCTTCCTCCTGAATGGGAATCCTGCATTCCCTGGATCCACTACCAGGGGAAATCCTTCCTCATGAACTGGAATCCCTGGATCCAATCCCAGGGGAAATCCTTCTCCCTGAACTGGAATCCCTGGATCCACAACCAGAGGAAATCCTTCCTCATGAACAGGAATCCTGCATTCCCTGGAAATACAGCTCTGGAAAAAGCTTCTTTTGGATCCACTACCAGGGGAAATCCTTCCTCCTGAACTGGAATCCCTGGATCCACTACCAGAGGAAATCCTTTCTCATGAATGGGAATCCCTGGATCCACTACCAGAGGAAATCCTTCCTCCTGAATGGGAATCCTGCATTCCCTGGATCCACTACCAGGGGAAATCCTTCCTCATGAACAGGAATCCCTGGATCCAATCCCAGGGGAAATCCTTCCTCATGAATGGGAATTCCTGGATCCACTACCAGGGGAAATCCTTCCTCATCTTGCATTCCCTGGCTCCGCTGCCAGGGGAAATCCTTCCACGTTGTCAGCCTCACCTACAACTGACCTCACTGGAGGTGCCAAGGCCTGAATTTAACCCGGCAGTTGCACCCACGGGAGGAATTTGTTTTTCCGGCACCTGCACACCACGGGGAGCTCGCTGGCCGCTCTGTCTCACGGGTTCCATCGCCCTTGTTCATTCTAACTGGAACCTACAAAAACAAACACCAAACACATCCTTCCTGAAGAAAAGCTTTACGTATTCCACGTTTGTCAACAACCAGGCAGGACGCCGCCTCATAACCCCCTTCTCCCTGCAGCTCTCTGGGAAAACTGGTCAGTATTCCCAGCGGTTAACTGCTTTTATTTGGTTTTTTAACTCTTGTTCCTGACATGTCAGGACGAACTGCCCGCCCACCATCCCCTCAGCCACAGCTGCCCCTCAGCCGCACAATTTGTGCCCTCAGAGTACTTTAATTTCGGTAAATTTAAAGGACAACCGGGGACCCCGACCCGAGCCCGGCCCCCTCAGCCGCCGCCGCGACATGGCGGCACATGACGTCACCGCGCCGCCGTGACGTCACGGTCGCCCTCAGCCAGCTCCTCCCCCGCGAGGCCCCCACGCCGCGGGGCTGCCCTTCGCAGCGCCTGCCGCCGCCGCCGCGCTCCCGGGGCCGCCGCCCGCCCCGTTCCCCGCGGCCCGCGGGGCGGCTCCGCTCTTACCCCGCCCGGCCGCTTGTCCCGGCGGTTCGCGGCGCTGCGGCCGCGGCGCTGGCCGCGCGGGGCGGTCGGGCGCGGCGGGGCAGCCCCGCGCGCGGAGCGGCCGAGGCGGGGCGGGCGCGGCGGCGGCTCCGGCCGGGTCAGTCGGTGCGGGGCGAGCGGCGGCACCGCGGGCCGAGATGCCGCTCTTCGCCGCCAACCCCTTCGAGCAGGACGTGGGTGAGCGGCGGGGCGGTGGGCGGCGGCTGGGCCCGGCGCAGGGCCGGCGGGGCGGCCTCCCCGGCTCCTCGCTTGTCTTCTTTTTCCCGCTTCCTTTTCCTCCTCGTCTTTTTCCTTCTCCTGCTTCTCCTCTTTTCCTCTCCCTGCTCCCCTCGCCGCTCTCCCTCCCCCTGCTGCCCCGGGGGTCGCTGTCGGTCCCGGCGGGTGTCTCGCTGGGTGATCGGGAGGAGGGGCCGGGTGCTGCCTTGGCAGGGTCGGGAGCAGCCACGACTGGATCCTCCTTTGCTCCAGGCTGAGCCCCTTCCCAGCTCCCTCAGGAGCTGGGCCGTGGCTGAGGGCAGGAGGGCTCCCCTGAGGGCTCGGCACCCATGGGGTGAGGCCGGTGCTGCCACAGTCAGCGAGGCCGAGTGCCGCACCTGGGTCACAGCGAGCCCCGGGAATGCTCCGGCCTGGGAAAGTGTCCGGAAAGCTGGAAAAGGCCTTGGGAGGCGCTGGTGCCAGCGGCTGAACGCGAGCCCAGGGGTGCCCAGCTGGCCAAAGCGGCCAGTGGCCCCTGGGCTGTGCCAGCCCCGGTGTGACACAGCCCGGGGCACTGCCCGTCCCTGTGCTGGCACTGCTGGGGCACCTCCAGGGCTGGGGACAGCTCTGGGACAAGAGGGACCCTGAGGGGCTGGAGCGGGGCCAGGGAAGGGAACGGAGCTGGGAAGGGGCTGGGGAATTCCTGAGGGAGCTGGGAAGGGGCTGGAGAATTCCTGAGGGAGCTGGGAAGGGCTGGAGAATTCCTGAGGGAGCTGGGAAGGGACTGGGGAATTCCTGAGGGAGCTGGGAAGGGGCTGGAGAATTCCTGAGGGAGCTGGGAAGGGGCTCAGCCTGGAGCAAAGGAGGATCCAGGAGGGAAAAGCTCTGCAGCAGAGCCCTCCATAAACTTCCCACACTTTTTTTCCCCTCACGTTTTCTCCCACTTTTTAATTTTCCCCTCATGGCAGGGAAGACCCTGAGGGGCTGGAGCAGGGCCAGGGAAGGGAACGGAGCTGGGAAGGGGCTGGAGAATTCCTGAGGGAGCTGGGAAGGGGCTGGAGAATTCCTGAGGGAGCTGGGAAGGGGCTGGAGAATCCCTGAGGGAGCTGGGAAGGGGCTGGGGAATTCCTGAGGGAGCTGGGAAGGGGCTGGGGAATTCCTGAGGGAGCTGGGAAGGGGCTCAGCCTGGAGCAAAGGAGGATGCAGAGGGATCTTTTCCCTCTCTGGAATTCCCTGCCAGGAGGGGACAGCCGGGGGGGGTCGGGCTCTGCTGCCAGGGAACAGGGACAGGAGGAGAGGGAACGGCCTCAGGCTGGCCCAGGGGAGCTCAGGGTGGGCAGCAGCAGGAATTTCCCCATGGAAAGGGGACTCAGGGATTGGAAGTGCCCAGGGAGGTTTGGAGTGCCCATCCCTGCAGGTGTCCCAGGAATTCTGGAGGTGGCACTCAGGGCTCTGGGTGGGCAAGGGTGGGACTTGGAGGCTGGGAGGACTCTTCCAACCTGGATAATCCTGGGATTCCTCCTGGGCCCAGGGCACTGCAGCTCCGGGGGTCTCTGGCTGCTCCTGACACGTCCTGGCCGGGCTGGGGGCTCTGGCAGGGAAAGGCTCCGTGGGTCCCCCTCTCCTGTCCCCTCAGCAGCATCAGGGAATGGTTTGTGTCTGTTTTGCTCTGACTCCTGAAGTTTCCCAGCTTTTCCAGCCTGGCTGAGGTGTCTCTGTGCCTCGTGGCGTTGCTGGGTCTGCAGGGATTCAGGGAATTGTGGCTGCTGGGAGATCAGCTGCTTTCCATCCTTTTGTTGAGGATTTCTTCCCAGTAGCTTCCCCAGAACCACACGGAGCACACGCTGGGAGTGTTGGGGTGGCTGTGCAGGGCCAGGAGCTGGACTGGATGATCCTTATGGATCTTTTCCAGCTCAGGATATTCTGCGATTCAATGATTACAAAACCTGCCTGGAGTTGGGCTGAAGAGAGTGACTCAGTTGTTTCGTTTGGTGCCCTGCCCTGACTCGTGCTTTCTTAAACTCGTGCTCTGTGTCACTTTTTTTGTTACACAACGTCTGTTCTGAATGGCAGCACTGAAAAAAGCAGTGAAATAAGCGAGACCCCGGGCTCAGCTTTCCTGGTAGGATCGTAGGAAAGAGAAGAATTCAACATTCCTGGCATGTTTGTCCCGGCCAAAATGGAAGAGGTTGAGGGCTCTTGTTGCCACACAATCTCTGTTTTGTTTGTAGCATAAGTTGAGCTGGTTTCTTATTTTATTTCTTATTTTATTTCTAATTTCAGTTCCCTGGCGCAGTTTGCTGTTTGGCCACACTCACATTTCACGTGGCTCAAACTGGTGTATTTGTTCAGGTGGATTTTTTTTTTTTGAGCTCTGCAGGATTCTTTAACAAACCTCAATGCCTCAAGGACTCCCAGGCTGCTGAACTTCAAAACTGGAACTCTGTTTGCTTCCAGTTTCTTAAACTTTACTCAGTGTATTTTTTCTTTATATTAATTATTTATAATTTATTATTATCACTTATTAAAATTTGCAACAGAATAGGAACTTGAATTATAGGGGCTAAATCTTAGAGTCCCTTGCCAGGAAAACTTTCTCATTAGAAGCTTAAAAAAAAAAAATTAGCAATCTGTTGTAAATTAGACCATGCAAAATATCAGATTATCACATGTGGATGCTCTGGGGGGGTGCTGAGTTTGGAATTTTGGTGCCTTTTGTTGGCTGCAAAAGGTGGGGGCAGATCCACCTGCCTCTTCATGCAGAGCTGCTCTTTCCTTGCAACACCTGTGGGGAAAAAGGAATTTCCTTTTCTTACCTAACTCAGCCCTCAAGGGCTTCCATTTCCCTTATGTTTTATTTTTCTAGTATTTATCTTTTTTTCTTTTTTTTTTTTTGCTTTTCCCACATATTATAGTTGTTTTCCCAATATTATAGTTGTTTTCCCCATATTATTGATTTTTTCCCAGTATTATTGGTTTTTTCCCAATATTATTGTTTTTTCCCAGTATTATTTTTTTTTCCCAATAGTATTGAGTTTGTTCCTAATACTATTTTTTTTTCCCCAATAGTATTCTTTTTTCCCCAATATTATTGTTTTTTTTCCCAGTATTATTGGTTTTTTTCCCAATAGTATTGTGTTTTTTCCCAATATTATTGGTTTTTTCCCAATATTACTGTTTTTTTACCCAATAGTATTGTGTTTTTTTCCCAATGTTATTGTGTTTTTTCCCAATAGTATTGTGTTTTTTTCCCAATAGTATTGTGTTTTTTTCCCAATAGTATTGTGTTTTTTTCCCAATAGTATTGTGGTTTTTTCCCAATAGTATTGTGTTTTTTCCCAATATTATTGGTTTATTCCCAATATTATTGGTTTTTTTCCCCCAATATTATTGTTTCTTGCCACAGCTGGCTTTGCTCCCGTGGTTCCAAGCCCCCAGAGCCGAGCAGAGCCTTGGAACGTGCCCGGACACAGCTGCACATCCCGGGATAACCCTCTGGAACTCTGGGGGAGCGTGGTGGGCAGGAACCTCCAAAACCTTTGGAACGTTCAAATTCCCTCTCTGGATCCGTTCAGACTCCATTGCACTCGCTGCTTTCCCAGCTCTGTCCTTCCTCTTCCACAACCTTCACCCCTGGAGCAGCCTTGTTCCCTTTGCTGTTTGTTTTCCTGCCCTTCTCTCCAGGGCTGGGGAGGGCTCCAGGGGCTGGTGACAGGGGGGTGAGGACATTCCCTGGTTTCCCCTCTTGGGCATTCCCTGGTTTCCCATCTTGGGCATTCCTTGGTTTCCCCCCCCCCGTGGCATTCCCTGGTTTCCCCTCCCATGGCATTCCCTGGTTTCCCCTCCCATGGCATTCCCTGGTTTCCCCTCCCATGGCATTCCTTGGTTTCCCCCCCCCATGGCATTCCCTGGTTTAATCCCCTTGGGCATTCCCTGGTTTCCCCCTTCCATGCCATTCCCTGGTTTCCCCCCCCCCCCCCACCCCCCCTCCATGGCATTCCCTGGTTTCCCCTCTTGGGCATTCCCTGGTTTCCCCCTCCCATGGCATTCCCTGGTTTCCCACCTCTTGGGCATTCCCTGGTTTCCCCTCCCATGCCATTCCCTGGTTTCCCCTTCCATGGCATTCCTTGGTTTCCCCTCCCATGGCATTCCTTGGTTTCCCCTCCCATGGCATTCCTTGGTTTCCCCCCCCATGGCATTCCCTGGTTTAATCCCCTTGGGCATTCCTTGGTTTCCCCTCCCATGGCATTCCTTGGTTTCCCCTCCCATGGCATTCCCTGGTTTCCCCCTCCCATGGCATTCCTTGGTTTCCCCCCCCATGGCATTCCCTGGTTTAATCCCCTTGGGCATTCCCTGGTTTCCCCCTCCCATGCCATTCCCTGGTTTCCCCCCCCCCCCACCCCCCCTCCATGGCATTCCCTGGTTTTCCCCTTCCATGCCATTCCCTGGTTTCCCCCCCCCCCCACCCCCCCTCCATGGCATTCCCTGGTTTCCCCTCCCATGGCATTCCCTGGTTTCCCCCTCCCATGCCATTCCCTGGTTTCCCCTCTTGGGCATTCCCTGGTTTTCCCCCCTCCCATGGCATTCCCTGGTTCCCCCTCCCATGGCATTCCCTGGTTCCCCCCATGGCATTCCCTGGTTTCCCCTCTTGGGCATTCCCTGGTTTCCCTCCCATGGCATTCCCTGGTTTCCCCTCTTGGGCATTCCCTGGTTTTCCCCCCTCCCATGGCATTCCTTGGTTTCCCCTCCCATGGCATTCCCTGGTTTTCCCCCCTCCCATGGCATTCCCTGGTTTTCCCCCCTCCCATGGCATTCCTTGGTTTCCCCTCCCATGGCATTCCCTGGTTCCCCCCCTGTGGCATTCCCTGGTTTTCCCTCCCATGGCATTCCTTGGTTTCCCCCCCCATGGCATTCCCTGGTTTCCCCCTCCCATGCCATTCCCTGGTTTCCCCCTCCCATGCCATTCCCTGGTTTCCCCCCCCCCCCACCCCCCCTCCATGGCATTCCCTGGTTTTCCCCTTCCATGGCATTCCCTGGTTTCCCCTCCCATGGCATTCCCTGGTTTCCCCTCTTGGGCATTCCCTGGTTTCCCCCTCCCATGCCATTCCCTGGTTTCCCCCCCCCCACCCCCCCTCCATGGCATTCCCTGGTTTTCCCCTTCCATGCCATTCCCTGGTTTCCCCCCCCCCCCCACCCCCCCTCCATGGCATTCCCTGGTTTCCCCTCCCATGCCATTCCCTGGTTTCCCCTTCCATGGCATTCCCTGGTTTCCCCTCCCATGGCATTCCTTGGTTTCCCCTCCCATGGCATTCCTTGGTTTCCCCCCCCCATGGCATTCCCTGGTTTAATCCCCTTGGGCATTCCCTGGTTTCCCCCTCCCATGCCATTCCCTGGTTTCCCCCCCCCCCCCCACCCCCCCTCCATGGCATTCCCTGGTTTTCCCCTTCCATGGCATTCCCTGGTTTCCCCTCCCATGGCATTCCCTGGTTTCCCACCTCTTGGGCATTCCCTGGTTTCCCCTCCCATGGCATTCCTTGGTTTCCCCTCCCATGGCATTCCTTGGTTTCCCCCCCCATGGCATTCCCTGGTTTAATCCCCTTGGGCATTCCCTGGTTTCCCCTCCCATGGCATTCCCTGGTTTCCCCCTCCCATGGCATTCCCTGGTTTCCCCTCTTGGGCATTCCTTGGTTTCCCCCCCCCATGGCATTCCCTGGTTTCCCCTCTTGGGCATTCCCTGGTTTCCCCCCCCCATGGCATTCCCTGGTTTCCCCTCTTGGGCATTCCCTGGTTTCCCCCTCCCATGGCATTCCCTGGTTTCCCCTCTTGGGCATTCCTTGGTTTCCCCCCCCCATGGCATTCCCTGGTTTCCCCTCTTGGGCATTCCCTGGTTTCCCCCCCCCATGGCATTCCCTGGTTTCCCCTCTTGGGCATTCCCTGGTTTTCCCCCCTCCCATGGCATTCCTTGGTTTCCCCCCTCCCATGGCATTCCCTGGTTCCCCCCCTGTGGCATTCCCTGGTTTTCCCCCACGGCATTCCAGGTTGGATTTGCCTTTTGGGGCTCCTTAACTTTGTCCTCCTGTGGCAGAACTGAGCATCCTCCTCCTCCCATTTCCAGCTGCTGAGCTTTCCAGAAGAATCTTTTCCATTTTTTTCCTTTTCCTACTTAATCCAGCCCCAAAGGGCTTACATTTCCCTTATGTCTTACTTCCTTTTTTTATTTTTCTAATTTATTTTTTTCTCTTATTTTTCTGCTATTTTATCATTATTGACACTATTGACACTTAGGACATTATCACCATTATTGACTTTATTTATTTAATGTTCCTTTCATTTCTCAGTCCATGATAATTCTTGTCTTCAACATTTAATCTAAAATCTTGCAAATATTAATATTTGAAGAAAAGCTACTTAGACTTTTAAAAAAAATTTTCTTGCTCTTGCTTGGGTGTTTCTTTTCTCCTGGAACTGCAGGGACAATATTTTCCAGTCTTTGATAAGACTGCTTAAAATTCTTAAATTCTGAGCCTGCATTTTTATGATGTTTCTTTCTCATTTTTTGAGATTATTTTTGCTCTCCCTTGATTATTTTTTCCTGCCTTGATTATTTTTTAATATACCACAGCCTCACAGTTAGTGGTTTTCCTTATATTATGAAAGATATTTTATATAATAAACACAAATTTATAATTTAATATAATTTATACACAAATCAAGAGTTGTTCACTTTCATCTTGGTGTTTCCAAGCTCTGGATTATAATCTCTGTTAATCCCTCTCAAATCTTTCCAATGTTCTTTTTTTTTGTGTTTTTTTTTTTGACAGACAAATGAAATTATTTCCTTTTCAGATTATTTGCCTCAATGAAACAAAACACTTTTCAAGCAAAAAAACTGCATTTTAAAAAGGCCTTTCATTGAACTGGATGTATATTGCAAAAAGTTATTTTAATAACGTATTTTAATCCAGTTTTTTAGGCTATAATAGAACCATGAGTAGGGATCATTACAGGTAGGGCTGCCTTGTGACTGCAGGTTCATCCTGGCCATGATCTCTAATTAAATCCAAGCTGGAATTCTCTAATTAGGCTCTACAAAGGAAGGGGTGTGGATTAAACCTCTGCCTTTCATCCCCGTGTTTCTGCTTTATCTCCTGGAAAACAGCACCTGGAGTCGCCCTCCATCGCTTTTATATTTACTATTCTCTGAAAAGTTCTTCCATGCTTTGTGTGAAATCTGAGCTCTTTCTGTGCAGGCCAGGGTTGATTTCACTTCCTGGGCAAAGTGATCAAGAAAAGTTTGATTTTAGTGGTGGCAGCCACTAAAAAACAAACAAGCACTGGTTTAGCACAGAAGCCTTCTGTGCTGAAAGTGCACAAGGAGTGATTTTTATTTTTGTGCTAAATCCGTGCTCATTTTCTGTTTCTTGCATAGGAAGTGGCACAGGTGGAGAAACAATGTTGTGGTTTAGTATATTTCTGGTTTTTTAACCCAGATCTTCCTTGGTGAGCCTGTCCTAAGGGAATTCAGGGCTGAAATAACAAAATGTTCCGGGAGTTGGAAGGTCCTGAGGTGGAGCTGCCCCAGCCCAGGCTGAGGAGCTGGGCTTGGGAAGGATGGGAACAGGGAGGCTTGGAGCATTCCCACTCCTTGGGAAAGATGGAGCTTGGAGCATTCCCACTCCTTGCTTGATCCAAAGTGGGTTATTCCCTCATTTTTTTGGTCTTATCTCAGTGTATTGCTCATCCCTTCTTGTGAAAAAAGAGAAAAGAAATACTGCAAGAATAACGCAGTGGACCTGGCTGGAGGGCTGGGAATGTTCCCCTGGAGAAGGGAAGGCTCCAGGCAGAGCTCAGAGCCCTGGGAATGTTCCCCTGGAGAAGGGAAGGCTCCAGGCAGAGCTCAGAGCCCTGGGAATGTTCCCCTGGAGAAGGGAAGGCTCCAGGCAGAGCTCAGAGCCCCTTGCAGGGCCTGAAGGGGCTCCAGGAGAGCTGGAGAGGGACTGGGGACAAGGGATGGAGGGACAGGAGCCAGGGAATGGCTCCCACTGCCAGAGGGCAGGGATGGCTGGGAGATTGGGAATTGGGAATTCCTGGCTGGGCTGGAATTCCCAGAGCAGCTGTGGCTGTCCCTGGATCCCTGGCAGTGCCCAAGGCCAGGCTGGAGCAGCCTGGGATGGGGAAGGTGCCCCTGCCCGTGGCAGGGCTGGGTTGGGATTCAGGAGCCTCCCATCCCTCCCAGTGAGGGATTCAGGGACATTCAGGATTCGGCTGTTGTGTGTTACAGGGATGATCCTGACCATTTTCCCTCAGTGCAAAGCATTCCCTCCTTTCCTGGAAGAGCTGTGGCAGTGCTTTGGGGCAGGAGCTCTCCAGGCATTTCTCCTTTTGGCTGTGGGAGCAGCAAACAATTCCCAGCCCCTTCCCAGCTGCTGCTGTGAGTGCTCTCCCCTCTCCTGGGCTGGCAGCATTCCCTGGAACCACACAGCAGCTCGGGGAGCTCACCCAGGGAAAAGCCATTCCTTGCACTTGGAGTTCTTTATCAAAGCACCCCAAGCAGCACATTTTGCTTTTATCATTATTTCCATAAAAGCCAGCTCAGGTCTAATGTTCCTTCATTAATTGGAGGGCTGCAAAGGACAAGTCATTCCGTGTTTTTAAAGGTTACGTTCCCTCTGTGCTGAAAAAATCCTGGAGAAGGCATCCTCCCACATCTGTTTCTGCTCTGTCTCAGCATCTGTGAGGGAGTTATCCTTCAGAATTGTTCCTGAATTTAGGGAAGGAGAACAGCAGCTGCTGCTCAGTTTGTCAGGCTGGCAGGGAGGGAAACTTCCAGATCCCTGAGAGTTTGGGAAGGACAGAGTTGGGATCCCCACGGCTGCTCCCGGGTCTGGGTGGGCCCAGGGGAGGCACTTGGCTCCTGTGGGAATCTGCTGGCTCAGGGACAAGGCCTGGGAGCTGAGCTTTTGGGATAGGGATGGTGTGGGATGAGGGATCTGGGGAAAAAGGAGCTCAGGGGGGACCTTGTGGCTCTGCACAATTCCTGCCAGGAGGGGACAGCCAGGGAGATTTGGGATCATCCCAGGGAACAGGGACAGGAGGAGAGGGAACGGCCTCAGGCTGGCCCAGGGGAGCTCAGGGTGCATTTTGGGGAAATCCCTTCCTGGAAAGCGATTTCCAGCCCTGGCACAGCAGCCAGGCCAGCGGTGAAGTCCCAGAGATGTTGAGCTAGAAATGCCAGCTTTGTAGGTGAAATATTTGGATGCGTTTTCTGCAGTGCCCTCGGCCTGGGCCGAGCATTTGGGGCTGAGAACCCTCCTTGTCCTCCTGCACTTCTGCTCCTGGGGCATTTCCAGGGTTTTCCAGCCATCCAAACCACCTCACGTGGGCAGCCCTCATCCTAAAAATCAGCAAATCTGGGATCACATCCCAGTTTGGCCAGGCTCTCCCAGCAGGACAGGAGTCTCTGGAATTCCCTGCCAGGAGGGGACAGCTGGGGAGGATTTGGGATCATCCCAGGGAACAGGGACAGGAGGAGAGGGAACGGCCTCAGGCTGGCCCAGGGGAGCTCAGGGTGGGCAGCAGCAGGAATTTCCCCATGGAAAGGGGGCTCAGGGATTGGAAGTGCCCAGGGAGGTTTGGAGGTTTGGAATTCCTGGAGGGGGCACTCGGTGTGAATGGAAATCCCTGTGGGAATTGTAAAGTGAGATGGAAACACGGAATTGGGCAAATCCCAGGAGGGTTTCACCAGGAGCTGGCTTGGAACTGGAACCTCTGTGTGTGTTCCATCAGCAGGAATTTCCCCATGGAAAGGGGGCTCAGGGATTGGAAGTGCCCAGGGAGGTTTGGAGTGCCCATCCCTGGAGGTGTCCCAGGAATTCTGGAGGTGGCACTCCGGGCTCTGGGTGGGCACAGGGTGGGCACAGCTGGGACTTTGGGACCTGGGAGGGAAAGATCAACCTAAATAATTCCATCATTATTTTTCAACCTAAATAATTCCATAATTCTGAGGTGCAATCATCCTGCTGAAGCCTGTGATCATCAAACCTTCCTGTGGCCAGTGGGAGAGTTGGGATTATTTCTGCCATGGCAGGAAAAGCTGGTGTGATTTCCACTCAGGGAAATTTCAGTGGATCCATGGGAAGTACTTCAGGATACCCTTGGGAATCTACTTAGGGATTGCATATCCAGGGAATCTGCAGCTTCCAGAGGCTGATTTGACTTGATTTTCCTTTTTTTTAAATTTTTTTTTTTTAAGTATTTAAAATTGCAGGCACTCATTTATTTTCCCCACCATCCATGAATTCGTTGTTCATTCCCTAAAATATTGATGTAATTAAAAACAAAATTTAGCAATTCTATAATTTTTGGGGTAAGTTTTGAAGAAGGTTTGTGATTTCAAAATAATATTTACTTCCTTGAAGTAAATATTTCAGTTTGTGAGGATAAATTATGGCCAAAATTCTCCATTTCCTTTTTTTTACATCTGTAACAAAAGGGATTTGGAACATTGGTGGGTTCTGTGTTCGTGTTCCCTTTGTGGAATTCTTTCTGCTGAGCAGCCAAAATAAAATTGAGTTGAGTTGGTTAAAACTTTAATCTTGAAGCAGCATATGCAATAAAATATTTCATTTGCTGTTTATTAACTTGACCTGTAATATTGACATGGGATTTGAATAAGCTGGCTAATAAAAACTCAGAAGCACAAATAAATACCATTAAGCCTTATTAATTAATCTACAGAATGAGTGGAACAAGAAGAGCTTTAAGGTCCCTTCCAACCCAAACCATTCCATGAATCCATGAAATATTAATTAGGGATACATTCTATTGATAGGATCTGAACTGAACAAATAAATCACTTAATAAATCTTCTTTTTCTTTCCAGAAAAAGCTACAAATGAATACAACACCAGTGAGGATTGGGGGCTTATCATGGATATTTGTGACAAAGTTGGAAGCACTCCCAATGGGTAAGCTGGGCCTTGGCATTCCAGGGAATTCTGTGCTGCTGGAAGGAAGAAAATGGCACAGAGAACACAGCTCAAAAATGCCCAAGCTCCCAAATCCATGGAGTTGGCTTGGAAATCCTTGGAAAGAAACATTCCTGGAGGATTTTGAGCAGAGCAATTTCTGTGTGCTGAGCACATTCCAGGTTTTTCCTGGAGTTTTGCACAGCACGCCCAAGTTATTCATATTTAATGATCTGGCATCAATCTGGGGAAGTGGCTGTGCCAGGAGGAGAAAGGGAAATAAATCCTGTGCAGAAAAACACCTGGCAAGGACCAGGGGCTCTTTATGATATTTATCTGTCTTTGGTTGTTAGGAAAAATCAGAGAGAAAAGGGGGAAAAATAGGGATCAAAGCACAAATCACTTGGAATCAGTTTAGCCTGAGTGGAACATAAATGGAATTTCAGTGATTCTGTAGTGGCCAAAAATATTTGCTGAATTTTTGAGTGATAACATCTTCTAAATTTGGAATTAATCCTCAATTAGTGCATTCTTAAGTAATTCAGAATTTTTACCAGATCTGTTTAACATTAAAATTTGGTTTGTTTTTTTGTTTTTTTTTTTTGTTGTTTTGGTTTGGTTTTAATTGATTACCTGCCACAAGGAATAACAGCAAATCTGTTCAGTCTGGGAATCTTTGCTCCTGAAGGAAAAAAAAAATGTCCTTTGAGTCCTGTATTAAAAATCAAAATTTTTAATGCCACAAGACTTTTGTAGAGGGAAGTGTTTTAAATCTGATTTTGGAGGAAGGGATGTTGTAAAAAAATTCTGTGATTTTTAAAAAGTGACATATGCAGAAATAGAAGTATATAAAATGCATCATTCCATCTAAAAATACATACTTGTATAGAAAATAAAATCCCAGATTCTGAATTTTAAATGCCACTGCTGCTGGCATATTTTAATTCAATTTTTTGTGTCATTTTCTTCCCTTCTGCCCATGAAAATAATGAAGATTGTTGCCTACCCTAAATAAAAATACAACTTAAAATAACTGAGTTGACTTTGTTGGATGGTTTGTACATGAAATAAGATGAAAATATTAGGACTAAAAGTGTGTTTTTCTGGCACAGAGGCTTTTCTGTGCTTTGCTAATCCAGCAGTTCAAGTGATACTATTTTTTAAATGCTGCATCAGCTTTTTTTTTTTTTTTTTAGGATTTCATGTTTGTAAATGTTCCAAATATCAGTGTTAATGAAGCCTTTGATGTGCTTGAGCTCCTGCCAGCCATTAATGCTCATTTAAAGTGTGGAACCCCCTCAGCAGAAGCATTTAAAATGCTTTTTATTATTCTCCACTCACCTCAAATCGTGCTGAAACAAATCTTTGTGCCCTCAGGCTGTGGGAAAGGGGATCCAAGAGCTGGGGATGAAATCCACTAAAATCCCCATTTATTGAATCCTCTCTTTTTTCTGGGGACATTCCTGTTATTGTCTGGCCCAAACCATGCCTTGCTTCCCATTCCCATTTTGGGAATGGATGTGGAATGCCAGGGAAAAAGGGAATTTCTGCCAATCCAACCCCCAGCTGAGGCCAGACACACTGGTCAGGGGTAAATCTCTGCCCAGCCCCGAGAGGCTCAAGTTCAGGGACATTTCTGTTCAATAGGCTCAGATTTGGTGACTTTTTTGTTCATTAGGCTCAGCTTTGGTGACATTTTTGCTCAGCAGGCTCAGATTTGGTGACTTTTTTGTTCATTAGGCTCAGCTTTGGTGACATTTTTGTTCAGTAGGTTCAGGTTGGGTGACTTTTGTTCATTAGGCTCAGCTTTGGTCACATTTTTGCTCAATAGGTTTAAGTTTGGTGCCATTATTGTTCAATAAGCTCAGGTTTGGTGACATTTTTCTTCAGTAGGCTCAGGTTTGGTGACATTTCCATTCATTAGGCTCAGCTTTGGTGACTTTTTTGCTCAGTAGTGACATTTTTCTTCAGTAGGCTCAGGTTTGGTGACATTTTTGCTCACTTAGCTCAGCTTTGGTGCCGTTTTTTGCCCATTAGGCTCAGCTTTGGTGCCATTTTTGCCCATTAAGCTCAGCTTTGGTGCCGTTTTTGCTCGTTAGGCTCAGCTTTGGTGATGTTTTTTGCCCATTAAGCTCAGCTTTGGTGCCGTTTTTGCTCATTAGTCTCAGCTTTGGTACCATTTTTGCCCATTAAGCTCAGCTTTGGTGCCGTTTTTGCTCATTAAGCTCAGCTTTGGTGCCGTTTTTGCCCGTTAAGCTCAGCTTTGGTGCCATTTTTGCTCACTTAGCTCAGCTTTGGTGCCATTTTTGCTCATTAGTCTCAGCTTTGGTGATGTTTTTGCCCGTTAAGCTCAGCTTTGGTGCCATTTTTGCCCATTAAGCTCAGCTTTGGTGATGTTTTTGTTCAATAAGCTCAGCTTTGGTGCTATTTTTGCCCATTAGGCTCAGCTTTGGTGCCATTTATGCCTATTTAGCTCAGCTTTGGTGCCATTTTTGCCCGTTAAGCTCAGCTTTGGTGCCGTTTTTGCCCATTAAGCTCAGCTTTGGTGCCGTTTTTGCCCATTAGTCTCAGCTTTGGTGCCGTTTTTGCCCATTAAGCTCAGCTTTGGTGCCGTTTTTGCCCATTAAGCTCAGCTTTGGTGCCGTTTTTGCTCGTTAGGCTCAGCTTTGGTGACATTTTTGTTCATTAAGCTCAGCTTTGGTGCCGTTTTTGCTCATTAAGCTCAGCTTTGGTGATGTTTTTGTTCAATAAGCTCAGGTTTGGTGCCATTTTTGCCAATTTAGCTCAGCTTTGGTGCCATTTTTGCTCACTTAGGTCAGCTTTGGTGCCATTTTTGCCCATTAAGCTCAGCTTTGGTGCCGTTTTTGCTCATTAGGCTCAGCTTTGGTGCCGTTTTTGCCCGTTAGTCTCAGCTTTGGTGATGTTTTTGCCCATTAAGCTCAGCTTTGGTGCTGTTTTTGCTCGTTAAGCTCAGCTTTGGTGCCGTTTTTGCTCATTAGTCTCAGCTTTGGTGATGTTTTTGCCCGTTAAGCTCAGCTTTGGTGCCATTTTTGCCCATTAAGCTCAGCTTTGGTGCCATTTTTGCTCGTTAGGCTCAGCTTTGGTGATGTTTTTGTTCAATAAGCTCAGCTTTGGTGCCATTTTTGCCCATTAGTCTCAGCTTTGGTGCCGTTTTTGCCCGTTAGTCTCAGCTTTGGTGCCATTTTTGCCTGTTAAGCTCAGCTTTGGTGCCGTTTTTGCTCATTAAGCTCAGCTTTAGTGATGTTTTTGCCCGTTAGTCTCAGCTTTGGTGCCGTTTTTGCCCATTTAGCTCAGCTTTGGTGCCGTTTTTGCCCATTAAGCTCAGTTCTGCTGGGGGTTTGGCTCAGGCCTTGCTCAGCTCCTGTCCCTCCCATTCACCCTGAATTTCTTGTTCCTTTGCAGAGCCAAGGATTGCCTCAAAGCCATCATGAAGAGAATGAATCACAAAGTTCCCCACGTGGCTTTGCAAGCTCTCACAGTGAGCACATTCCCAAATTCCCCCCAAAAACCCTTCTGGAATGCAGCAATTAAATATTTCCTGATCAATTAATTAATATCTTGATTAACCTCAGTAAATTAGTGTCCATGTTGAATTTACCTTTTATTTTGGATTATTTGCACTCTTTTTTAATTTGCTTTTTTTTCCTTATTTTGAATTATTTGCACTCTTTTTTAATTTGCATTTTTTTCCTTATTTTGAATTATTGCACTCTTGTTTAATTTGCATTTTTTTTTCTTATTTTGGATGATTTGCACTCTTTTTTTAATTTGCTTTTTTTTTTTTTCTTATTTTGGATTATTTGCACTCTTTTTTAATTTGCATTTTTTTTCTTATCTTGAATTATTTGCACTCTTTTTTAATTTGCATTTTTTCCTTATTTTGAATTATTTGCACTCTTTTTTTATTTGCACTTTCTTCCCTTATCTTTGATGATTTGCACTCTTTTTTAATTTGCTTTTTTTTTTCTTATTTTGGATTATTTACACTTTTTTATTTGCACTTTTTTCTTATTTTGGATTATTTGCACTCTTTTTTAATTTGCTTTATTTTCTTATTTTGGATTATTTGCACTTTTTAAATTTGCTGTTCTTTCCGTATTTTGGATTATTGACTCTTCTTTTATTTGTACTTTTTATTATTATTATTATTATTATTATTTGCATTCTTTTTTATTTGCACTTTTTTCCATATTTTGAACTATTTGCACTCTTTTTTTTTATTTTGGATTCTTTACACTCTTTTATTTGCAATTTTCGTATTTTGGATTATTTGCTCTTTTTTATTTGCACTTATTATTTGCACTCTTTTGTATTTGCACTTTTTTCTTATTTTGGATTATTTGCACTCTTTTTATTTGCATTTTCTTCTTATTTTGCATTTGCACTCTTTTTTTTAATTGAATTTTTTATCAGTATTATTTGCACTCTTTTTTATTTGCTTTTTTCGTTATTTTGTATTATTTGCACTCTTAATTTGAATTTTTTATCAGTATTATTTGCACTTTTTTATTTGCACTTTTTCCTTATTTTGTATTTGCACTCTTTTTTTCATTTGCAATTTTTATCATTATTATTTGCACTCTTTTTTATTTGCATTTTCTTCTTATTTTGTATTTGCACTCTTTTTTTAATTTGAATTTTTTATCAGTATTATTTGCACTCTTTTATTTGCACTTTTCCCTTATTTTGCATTTGCACTCTTTTTTTTAATTTGAATTTTTTATCCGTATTATTTGCTTTTTTTTTTCTTATTTTATATTATTTGCACTCTTTTTTTATTTGCAATTTTATTATTATTAATAACAAATTTTTTTTTTAATTTGCACCCTTTTTCCCCCTGCATTTTCCCAATTTCTTTCTGCTGTCAGCTTTTAGGAGCCTGTGTGTCAAACTGTGGGAAGATTTTCCACCTGGAAGTTTGTTCCCGGGATTTTGCCACTGAAGCTCGAGCTCTAATAAACAAGGTAAATGTTTCAGACCCTGCAATCCCTGCAGAATTATTTTGGTAACTTCTCCATATTATTTTAGTAAATAAAATATTTACTAAATATTTTAGTAAATTTCTAGTTTTGGTGCTGTGTTTTCACTGAAATTTGTGGCATTTTTACTCTGAAAAAAGAATCTGTTAAAGAGCTGACAGCTGATAATCCTTCACATTTTTACAAAATTACATCAGCAATTGTAATTAAAATCTCTGTTCCTAATTCCATTAATTTGATCGTGGTAAGTGCAGCTTTTCTTGAGGGGAGTTTTTATTAGGCTTGAAGGAAATTCCTGGGCTGAAGTGAAAGGGAGAATTACGAGGGAGTGAAATGAGATTTGTACAAGGAAAAGGATGAAGTTACAGACATTTTAGAGATTCTGGGAATGCTGAATGGGAAAAAAACCAAGCAAAGGAGACTGAAATGGTTGGGGTCAAGCAGCTGCTGGGATCTGAATGTGGATGTGAGGAATTGAGTAAGCAGGAGCAGCTTTTCCCTGATCACTGCTCCACTTGGAGGCAGACCTGGATAATGGGTTAAAAAGGGGTGTTCAGATCCCTGCAATCAGCACAGGCTGAGCAAAGCAATTAAGGAAAGTAATAAAATTGCTGGGCAGCAAAATGAGTTCACAGCTCTTGTGTTTGTGGCTTTTGTGGAAAAATAGGTCTGGAAGTGCTGCCTGTGTTCCCGTTAGCCAGGGTCCATCCTGGAGCTCACACTGACCTTCAGCACCCAGGGATGGGCAGGGATCCCACCCAGGGATGGGCAGGAATCCTGGGATCCCACCCAGGGATGGGCAGGAATGCTGGGATCCCTCCCAGGGATGGGCAGGGATCCCACCCAGGGATGGGCAGGAATCCTGGGATCCCACCCAGGGATGGGCAGGGATCCCACCCAGGGATGGGCAGGGACCCTGGGATCCCACTCAGGGATGGGCAGGGATCCCACCCAGGGATGGGCAGGAACTCTGGGATCCCTTCCAGGGATGGGTAGGAATGCTGGGATCCCACCCAGGGATGGGCAGGGACCCTGGGATCCCACCCAGGGATGGGCAGGGACCCTGGGATCCCACCCAGGGATGGGCAGGGACCCTGGGATCCCACCCAGGGATGGGCAGGAATGCTGGGATCCCACTCAGGGATGGGCAGGGACCCTGGGATCCCACCCAGGGATGGGCAGGGATCCCACCCAGGGATGGGCAGGAACGCTGGGATCCCACCCAGGGATGGGCAGGGACCCTGGGATCCCACCCAGGGATGGGCAGGGACCCTGGGATCCCACCCAGGGATGGGCAGGAATGCTGGGATCCCACTCAGGGATGGGCAGGAATCCCACCCAGGGACAGGCAGGAACTCTGGGATCCCACCCAGGGATGGTCAGGAATCCCACCCAGGGATGGGCAGGAATGCTGGGATCTCACCCAGGGATGTGCAGGGACTCTGGGATCCCACCCAGGGACGGGTTCTGGAGCACAATTTTGTGTTCTTGGGAAATACTGACCCTTCACCCCCAGCCCTGGCCCCCTTGGAGCAATAATGAATAAAATTGGGCTTTTTCCCTCTTCTCAGGGGTAAAATGAGTTCAGCCAAGTGTGACAAAAGTCTTTGTGCTGCTCCTGAGCCCAGCAAACTTTCTGTTTAAAAAAAACACAGGTTGGAGCCCAAAGCTGGCAGTGCCCTCCCTGCTCAGCCCGTGCTGGGCTCACAGCCCTGAGTGGGATCTGATTCCTTGCGTTGGGAATCTTGTCCCAGTGCCAGGATCTGGGGGAGCCACAGGAATTCCAGGCAGAGCATGAATTGATCGTGGTTTGCCCCCACTCCAAGCAAATGATCTTCCTTTGCCAGGCTGTCCCTGCAGCTCAGCTCCCAGTTTGGGAATTGAAACTGTCCCTATGGAGAATTCCTTTTTGGGGGAGAAGCTGCTTCAAGGAGACTCAGATCAGGTTTTTGTGAGGGTGTCTCAGCTGGGACAAAGCTGTCCTGGCATCTGAGGAGAAACTGCAGAGGCCAGAAAAGATGGATTGTAGGAAAAGAGTTCTTGGAGGATTTTTTGTAGGGAAAGAGTTCTTGGAGGATTTTTTTTGTAGGGAAAGAGTTCTTGGAGGATTTTTTTTGTAGGGAAAGACAGTGGCTTATATCAGACCAGTTGATGTGGTTGGGAAGTGGAAAACAACACACTTGAGAAGGAATGAAGAGAAAATTGAGGTTAAATGGAGGGTGAGTAATGCAGAAAGGCAGAAATTTGGGGTAAGTGTGGTAGGCAGCCTGAATTTCTCCAGAATTAGGGCTCCAGGAGCTCAGCATGTTCTCTGGAATACCAGATCAGGGTATAAAAGGTCAGATATTCTACACTCTGCTCCCCAATCTACACAATTATTAACAATTAAGTATATTTATAGTAAAATGGGTTTGGTAACAATTTTGGTTACAGCTCCTTCTGTTCATTTTGAGGCTCAAACATCCCTTTTTATCCAATTTTGTCTTCCAGGCTCACCCAAAAGTGTGTGAAAAGCTAAAAACCCTCATGGTGGCGTGGTCAGAAGAATTCCAGAAAGATCCACAATGTAGTTTAATATCTGCAACCATCAAGTCCCTGAAGGAAGAAGGGGTCACTTTTCCTGCAGCAGGATCCCAGGTGAGAGCTGCTTTGGGACAGTGATGGATCCCAAGCTCTGGTCTCCTTTCCCACATCCCCTTTTCTTGTTTGTCCCATTTCCTGTCCATGTCAGGAGTTGTCCTGGATTTGGAGTGGTTTATTTTTCACTTCTGGTGGTTTGTTGTGCCCAAGCTAAGAGCAGATAGGATGCCAGGTGGTTTTATCCTGAATTTATAATTGATAGTTCTAAATATTTCCATGTTATTCAGTCCTGAAACTTAAAATTATGATTTCTGTTACAATTTCCTTACGCAAAGTTTACTTTCCTCTATATGAAACAGAGTTTTTTTAACTTCTACAAACACTCTGAGTTTTTTAACTTTTACAATCCTTCCTTCCTCCACAAAGATGTTTTCACTTCTAAATCTGCTCTATGTGTAAAACATATGGCAGGGACATGGAAGAGTTGAGCATTGGCACCCAATTCCAGTTCCTGGTGGGAATGAAAACTCCAGGAATGATTTCACTGTGCTGCTGGGGAGAATTGTAGGATTTAAGTCAGCAGCTCCCAACTCTTCATCTCTCTTGAAGGGAGGAGTGAAGGATAAAGGTGGAAAGAGTCATTTAAATGAGTAGTCTCACTGTAATAAATATGATTAAAATAACCATTTCAATAAAGTCAGTTATTTCAATTAAATCTCAGTATTTATGTTATTTTTTTTCCCTGCTGAAAACAGAAACCAGCCTGAAGAGTGGTGATTTTTATTTCTAGGAGAACACCTGGATTCCATAATCCACCTGATCAGGAACAACTCGGTGCTAATTTTTTAAAATACCAAATTATGGAGATTTCATTGTCATTTGTCCCTCTGTTGTTCCCACCTTTGCAGGCTTCCACCAGTGCTGCTAAGAATGGCTCCTCATCCAGTAAATCCAAAGAAGATGAGGATATAGCTAAAGGTGAGTGCCTGTCTCAGCCTTGGGTTGGACTCCAGAAGTTTGGTTAAAAAGCAGGGAAATGGGAATTTGGGCTCTTCCCTGCTGCACAGCACTGAAACCAAGGGCACAGCAGGTTGGGAATTGTGGCATTCCAGGTGTTTCCCTCACCCATGGGGATTTGGGGTAAGACACATTCCCCCCACTCACACAGCATTTGAAATGTTAACTTCCAGTCCTACAGAAGCAGATACAGACCTTGTTTAAATAAAGCAATAAATGCTGGTTTTGTTCAATCAAGAAATCAAACTGCTTTGTCTCCAGGGATAAACCCCACAAACTTGTTCTTTTCCTCTCTGCCCCACCTGCAGCTATTGAATTGTCTTTGCAAGAGCAGAAGCAGCAGCAAATGGAGACCAAATCCTTGTACCCATCTGCAGAAATGGCACAAAACCCCCAGAGCCTGAGGAAGGTGCGAGCTCTGTATGACTTTGAAGCTGTCGAGGACAATGAGCTCACCTTTAAAAGTGGAGAGATTATTTTTGTTTTGGATGACAGGTACAATACTCTCAGGTGGAGCTGACTTTGTTCCACCACTCTTTGTTTTCTCAGGGTAGCACATTTTTCCTCTGATGCTTTTTTTCCCTCCCATAGAAATGTAATTGTCACTCTGCCCTTCCTCACATCCCTTTCTCTTCCTTTTCTCCTTCCAAATTCCTAGCTTCTGACCTCAAATCATTTTTAGTGCAGGGAGAACCTCGAGTGTTTCATCCAATTTGTAGTTTTGAAGATAAATCTTAGTTGGTTGTCTGAGATAAGAAAATGCATTGGCATCACATTCCATCTGCTTCCAGCAGCTGTTAAACCTCTGGCTATCAAGAATCAGATTTGCCAAGAATAAAACTGATTAAAAATAGCTAAAATAATGATTGTTGTTAACACCTCTAGGGATATATACAGCTTTAAAGGGCTGGCAAGTAATCAATGTAAAGATTTGTGTTCAGTCTTCAGTGATCCCTGACTCCTCTTCCTCCCTTCCCTCCCCTGTGCCTCAGCTCCTGTTTGGCTTTGTGCTAATCCGTGCAAGTTCTCTTTTAAATGTCACAGGGTTTTGGTAAAAAAGCCACCAAATACATCTCTGTACCTCAGGTTTTGAGTAAAAACCCCAAAAATGTCCCTGCCTCTGTTCACCCCAGAGCTCTGTAACCCTTCTTTATTTCCCCAGTGATGCCAACTGGTGGAAAGGGGAGAACCACAGAGGAGTGGGGCTCTTCCCATCCAATTTCGTCACCTCTGACTTGACTGTGGAGCCCGAGACAGGTGAGTTACCTGCTGAAATGATGGCTGGATTATTTCACAAGGGCTGAAAGGATGGATCAGTTCACCAAGGCAGCTTTGTGCTGCAATCCTAATTAGCCCAGCAGCAAAATAATTTCCTCTATCAGCCCCAGGAAAGAATTGAGAGACATCCTGCCCTTGTTTCAAGCAATCAAGCACGGATCACTCCATAACTCCCTTTAATTTCTGCCTCTGTTTCTCTTTTAAGTTTATTACCATTTTCTGTGACAGAAATTTGGTTCGATTCACCATAATTCCTTGTCAGCAACATATTTACAAATCCAGCAAATTGCCATTTCAAATGTCACAGTGTCTTTTCACACAGAAAAATAACAAGGAGCAAATGTTTGTTTGAAGTTATCAGAGCAACAGAGAGAAAAGAAACTCATCTCTGTTCTTCCAGCAGCTGTGGACAAAATCTCTGTTCCTGAGGACACTGCAGAAGAAATTAAGAAAGCAGAACCTGAGCCAGTTTATATTGATGAGGTATGAAACCACTTTAAAATAAAATATTGCTGGGCTTAGAAATTATTTTGGTGCTGAATGTTGGCAGATGATTCTTTGGCTATAAAGAACTTTTATTTGAATATTAAACCAATCTTGGCATGGCTGAGAAATGAAAGTTCTTCATCTTGGTTTCCCCTTTCAGGATAAGATGGATAAAACACTGCAGGTACTTCAGAGCATAGATCCCACGGATTTAAAGCTTGATTCTCCAGATCTTCTCAACTCAGAAGGTACTTGCAGCACTAAATGAGCTCTTTTTTATGACTTCTTCTCACAATTACCTTTTGTGGATTGAGCTGGGAGTTCTTTGTGTTTATTTTAAGCTTAGGGGAGCTGTGCTCTCTACTAACAGTGCTGGAGAACACTTATTTCACCGTGGGAGTGTGGGGCTCTGGGGATAATTTGAATTTTTTTAATAGTTCCAAGCCAGCTCCATGTTTAGCAGAGTCATTTGCATAACTCCCAGCTCTGTAAAATGCCTGAGCTTTGCAAGATCCATCTACCAATCCCAACCCTGAAATAAATAAGAAATTAATTTTCCTGTAGTTGGAGAAAACATTTTTTGGCTGCATTTAAACATTTAATTGTGCAAGACATCAACTGCCTCAACACTTTGTCTTCACAGATATCTGCCAGCAGATGGGTCCAATGATAGATGAAAAACTAGAAGAGATAGATAGGTGAGCACAATTTATTCACTGATTTACTTCAAATTGGGCAGGTTTAATGATATTTTCTTGGTGCTTTCATCTCCTAAGCTAGAAAACCTTGCAAAAAAGATTGAACAACTTTAGCTTTATTTTTTAATGCTGAAATATCAGGTTCTGAGTGCGTGCACTGAGATTTGATTGCTGCTCTCCCAAAATTCCCTGCACAGGTCATGGATGCTTTTTACTTTGGCATTTTGTGACTGTAGCTTTCTCCAGGCTGTCCAGGGGTTGGAATTTTCAATCTCTTGGTGATTATTCCAGGTTATCCTCACCTCTGCCTCCTCAGGTTTGGCTGCCCAGTACCTGAAGGAGCTGATCAGGAAAATGGAGAGGGATTTGGGACAAGAGACAGTGGGACAGCACCCAGGGAATGGCTTGAGGGCAGGGATTGATGGGATACTGGGAACTGGGAATTCCTGGCTGGGCTGGAATTCCCAGAGCAGCTGGGGCTGCCCCTGGAAGTGTCCAAGGCCAGGCTGGAGCACCCTGGGATGGTGGAAGGTGCCCATGGCAGAAGTTTGGAGTGAAATCTTGTAAGGTCCCTTCCATCCCAAACCATTCCATGACTCTGTGACTCCTGGGGATATTTGGGGGTGAAAAGAACAGGGAATTCCACCTGGGAGTTGCTGGTTTGGTGCCAGCAATGGTTGTGCAGCTCTTGGATTTTCCTTCCAGTCACACAGCAGCAGTTTTTCAATATTAATGGGTAAAAATGTTTACCTTTGGCCTTTTAGGGGCTTACTTTTCTTGCATATTCAGTGCAGCACTGTTCTTTCCTCCCCACCTAAGATGTCCCAGCAGCTCAGTGCCCTCTCCCTTTGTTTTGGAACAGGAAACATTCCGAGTTATCCGAGCTGAACGTGAAGGTTCTGGAAGCTCTGGAGCTCTACAACAAACTGATGAATGAGAGCCCCATGTACTCAGCCTACTCCAAACTCCAGCACCCTGCACAATTCCCACCCACCTCCTCTGGAGTCTCCGTGCAGGTCAGTATCCCTGGGATCTAGAAATTCCCTGGGATCTGGAAATTCCCTGCTGCTTATCCCTGGTTTAAAAAAAAATCACAGCAAGAACCAAAGGGAGCCCACGAGCAATCTGACGTTGCCTTTGCAAGAAATTGGGATTTATGCACTAGAACAGAAGGTTTTGCTTGGCCACTGTTGAAAATTCCAAAAGATCCCTTCCATAATTCATTTCTTGCAGTTGGGATTGGGTGTTGCAGCAGCCTGGTGGATATTCTTGCTGTGAGTCATGTCAATCTCCAAGTAAAATGTTCCCTTCTTATCTAATAGTGGGGATGGGAGGGAGCTGGAATATCAGTGTATTAATCCCAAGTGTATTTTTTGCTAAATATAGAAACACTCTGCTTTTAGCTCCTTTTGCCCTTAGAAAACTGAACATTTTGTATCAGTTCTAAACGTGTTGTATTTGTGCTCCAAACTGTTTTACACTGTCCCTAATGATGGCTTAAGGAATAAACATGGAGGGGAAGGAGAGATTTCTCAAAAAGCACAGAATGAGCGTTTTTACTTGAAGTGAATTTTACTTTCATGTTAATTGTTCAGTGGGAAAAGAATAGTTGCCATAGCAACTGCTAGATCTGAAAATATGTCAGTTAAAAGTAATTCCGTGCCCTTAACTCCAGTAACGATGGAAAATTCATTATATTTGGAGGTTACAAAGTAATTTAAGCCAAAAGGCAACTGGAGTTTGCTGTTTCCTCCCAAGACTGGTGCATAGAAATGCAGGATAATGCTGGGCTTTATTTGGGACAAACCCATTTACCCCAAATCCAGCCCCCACCAGCAGCTCCAGCCCGTGCCACCTGAATTTGGAGGGAATCCTGCATTACTTAAACCAGAATTGGAAGAAACTGCAGGTTTTGCTTCCAGCTGTAGAATATTCTGGTGGGTTCACTCCGAAGTGTGCTAAGCACCAAATCTCCTGCCTCTGGTTTGATTTGCAGTCGTATCCTGTGCAGCCTCCCAGTGGGAATTACATGATCCAGGGAGTGTCCATGTCCCCAGGGTACAGCCTGGCCCCGGAGCAGGTGAGCCAGGTGAGGTCTCTGCCTCAGAGCATCAACTCTGCAGCCACTCAGCCACCTCCAGCTGCTTATTTAAGGTATGCATCCAGCAAATTCTTCTTCCTGGGGGGGAATTTTGCCTCTTTGCACCTTCTCGTGGCATTTACATTTAGCGGCACGTCGCTTTTGAGAGGAAAACACCAATTTTAGTAAACCAGGGAGCAATGAGAGCATTATTCTAGGTAAAACTGATGCTGCACGAGGAGGTTTCCCAGGAAGGTTGAAGAGGAACCTCTGACCTCAGCTTTAAGCACCCAGCAGCAAAGATTAAAATTTAAATAGCAGGACTAAGTTAAAAAGCAAGAGTAAGTTAAAAAGTAAAAGTTACGTAGTGGAATTATTGAACTGCTGGGAGAATTTTGAGGGTGAAGAAGTTTTTTCTTGGAAAAACCATAAAAAACTGCCACATAAGAGGCATGAAAAGTATGGAATTCCTGGGAAACTCTGTTTATTAACATGGAGGAGTAACAGGAGGGAAAGTGCAAGGCCAGAGCTGCTTTAAGTTGAGAGTGTGCATGTAAAAAATTGTATTTTTGCAGCCGGCAGAGCGTGAAATTCCTTCCAAAATGACCGTTTTGGTCGGGTCATTTTCAAATGTGCATATTTTGGAGGCTCCCAGCTTGTGTTGGGGGTGCCCACGGTGCTGTGGTGGATGTGCTTGGCCCCGAGCTGGCCCTGTGAGCGTGGTTGGTGTTGTGTCCCCGCAGCCCCGAGCCCGCGCTGCCGCAGCCCTTCCCGAGCGGCACCGCTGCCTTCCCCCAGCACCAGATGGGCGTGGCCGTGGACGTGGCAGCATTCCAGAGCAACCAAGGACCAGGTTATCCCGTGGCACTTCCTGCTCATTCCCTGCTCCAGCAGCAGCCCAATTTCCACCAGCAGCCTCTGCTGTGAACAGCCAGAATCGAGGAGTTCCCACCCGGCGGTCTTTGGGAGTCCCTGCCGTGGATATCAAAGTCCATCTTCCTCTCAAATAACCCAACTCGCTGCGTTAGGGTGGTGCAGAGCAAAAATAGGCACCAGCTCTGATGGTTATTTGCATTTTTGCATCCTGAACTAGATTAAGGGATGGTTTAAAATAATTCCCCATTCCTCCGAGTCCCTTTTTTTTTTTTTCCTCTTTCCCTGCGCTTTCAGGAAACGCCACTTGTGAATCTTTGAAAGATTGTCCCAGAATAATTCTCTTTTCAATGTGTTTCTGGAAGCTTGAGGATGCTGAGATGCTGTTGCTTTGCCTCCTCTGGTGTCTTCTGTAATCCTTGTGTCCCAGTGACTTTAGGGAACTTCTGCAGTTCCGAGTCCCCTTCCCGAAGGACGCACTGCGGAATCCGAGGGGTCCCTGGCGCCAGCTGGAAGAGGAAACTCTGCCACTCAGGACCACATCCCTGTGGAAATAGGAGGAAAAGAGGGGTTTAACTGTGCTGCCTCTGTATTTTGGAAAACACAGAGAGTTGCTGTGTTTTTTCTTGAGGAAAACAAGTTTTCCTCCAATTCCCCGGTGTCTTGGCAGAGGTGGCGCTGCCAGCTCGAGGCTCCGTGGGAAGAGCAGGCAGGGGATGATCCAAGGTGCTGAGCCAGGAACTTGCACAGGATCTCTCCTCAGTTTTCCTTTCTGGATGGATGTAGAAGTGAAGGAGCTTTGGAATTCCTCGTGGGAAAGGAGGGGCTGGAGAAGGTTGGAAGCTGCTGAAGCCTCTGAGGATCTGTTCCCTTTGCAAGGGGGAGCTGAGTGGAACAGGAACTGCCCTGATGGGACCAGGGGGTTCTGCCTCGCTTGGATTTCCTTTCTCTGCCACTGTGTCCATGTCTGAACCAGCCCTGAGCCCAGAGGAGCTCCTGCACCACTGGGAAAGGGGGATTTGAGGCCATCCCATGTGCTGGTGGGTGGGATTGGGCTCCTTTCCCTGGAGGAGGGATTGCCTCGGAGCTGGCCACGAGTGGCAGCTGGGGAGAAAAGAAATCCAAGAATTTCTTCCCTGATGCACTTTTTAAAGGGTGGGGTTTGTCCAAGGGAGCAGATGAGCTGGATTATCCTTTGGGAATGTGGGATTTCTTTCTTTTTCTTGTTTCAACTGCTGAAAAAAAAAAAAAAATCACTTCATCCTCCTGTTCACCTGCTCACTGGAGCATGGTCACATTTATCCTGCTTTTAACCACCTCTGGTGAGTGATAATCCTTGGTTTGGGGAAATAATGGAAGCAAATTACTGATAAAAACATCTCCATTAAATGCAGGATGCTCCCAGAAGCATTTTTGATGTGTAAACTTCATCCCAGACTGGAACTCCCAGGCTGCTGAGTGACAAAACCCACCCTTCACTCAGCACCTCCTCCATTTATTTAATTATTTGCTATCTTGATCTTATATTTGCAGCATCATGCTCATGCAAAAAGTGCTCTTTAAATCACTTTTTATTTAAATGTGTGCAATTGGAAGAAGGATTTTGTCTTTCCTTTGGACATGACTTTAATTTGTCTTGATCCTTGCCCAGGAAGAAGCTCAGTACAAATAACAAACGTGGCAATACTGAAGTGTTTTCATAACTTGTTCCTTGTGTCTTTTGAGGAAATGAATTTATTTCAATGCTGCTGTTCCAAATCCTTATTGTTTGGAGCTTTTATTTGTCAGAGTTTACTTTGTTCCAAGTTGGTTTGGGGTAGAACTAAACCTTGCTCTCGTTGCTATGAGTTCTCCGTGTTTGTTAGGGAATTTAAATTGGTGGTTTTTTGGATTCTGAGCTTTGGGCCAAGAGAAATCTTCAGTTGAGCCAGCCAGATGTGATTTGATGATGTTAATTGTTAAGTATAAATAATGTATATACTCATTTGTCTGAGATTTTCTACACAGCTCCACACATGCCTGAACTTTTATAAAAGCAGGATTTGTCCTTCTGTCACCTCTTCTACTCCTAACTCTGTGATATGCAACTTGTAGATAGTGTAAAATAATTTAATTATTATTAAACCAGTGTATTTAGAGGGGGTTGGTGTTTCTCTTCATACTTCTAGACATGATCATATTTATTTTTAAGGCCTGATTGTAAACTGAACATGCTGCCAAAGGATTTCTCTAACTCCAGATTTCTACCTTAGGTTTCTACCTGCTGTTTTCTATCAGGAATTCAGGGTGGAGAACTCCTGCTTTTTCATATAAACCCTTACCATAGGAACCTGGGCGACTTTCTAATGAGACTTTCCACGTGGTATATTTGTTTCATGGGTGTTAAATATCACTACGAGATCCATTTCCTTTGGTGTGAGCTGGGGACCTGTTGTGTCTGTTCAGTTTGTCACCCCAGAGTGCTCTGAGGGCTTGTGCTCTGTCACCTTTGTCTCTCCAATTGGCTCCAGAAATAATGTTAAAAATCAGATTATTGAAACCTTCCAAGTGCTGTGCTGTTGTTCTTTGTGCTGCAGGGTTTGGTGGGGATGGCCCTGGGCTTGTGGGACTCTGTCCCTCCATGCTGTGGCCTCTCTCAGGGATTATTTCCTGAGATGAGGATGATTTTCTTCCCTTATTTTTATCTGTGCATCTTTTCTAAGAACTCGCAGGCACTGCCCCTGCTTGCACTGAGAGGTGTCTGTGGGCTGAATCACGTTTGTTCACAAACACACCCTGGAGAATTCCCTGCTCAGAGAGGCAAGAGCTGAGTCCTGTGATCGTGCCTGAGAATCCTGGCTCATCCCAGAAAATCAGGGTGAATCCCTGGGCTTTAATCCTGCTGCTGAAGCTGTTCATGGACATCAGAAACGCCTGCAAAGAGCCCCAAAAATTGTCATTTACACATCAGTCACTGGTTTTCATCTTTTTTTTTTTACTGCCCTTTGGAGCTTCTGACCCCAGTGGGTTGATTTGGGGTCACTTCAGGCTGGAAGTCAACCTTTAAAAAGCCAAATTGTATCCTGAATTATTGGGAAACGCTGGCTGGTTTTCCCTTCTGAATCCCACCCTGATCCATCGGGTCTCTGGGGAGAATCCTTCCCTGGGAACTCACGAGTAATGTTTCAACAGAAATGCCTTCCTAGGGCCATTTGATGAAACCGAATGTAGAAATAATCTGATTTAGACTACAGCCTTGGCTGACCCACATTCACCGTGGGCAGAGAAACCAGGCTGCTCCTTTCAGGCAAGGAAGGAAGGATTTGGTGTCTGGAGCGGGGCAGGAGGACGCTGGCTGGGCTGGAGCCTGGGCAGAGCTGGCTGGGTGAGCTCAGAGCGTGCAGGAGCGAGTGAGGATGTGCCCATGGCTCCTCCTGCTCCATCCCGGTGGGAGGTGTGATGTGCCTGCAGGTGAAGCAGGAAATCCAGGTCCCGCTTCCAAATCTTCCTCGGGTTTTAGCTTCCAACTCATCATCTCCCGATTTAGCTTGTTTTCCTCCGTGCCCTGGGAACGGAGCTCTCCCCGGCTGGGAGTTGCTGTCAGTCGGTGCTGATGGGTGTGGGAAGGGGTGGGCAGGGCCCTGGGGCTCAGCTGGAGGGGCCAGGTGGGCTCAGAGCATCCCCTGTGAAAGGGACCCTAAATCCCATCCCGTGCCACTCCTGCCATGGCAGGGACACCTCCCGCTGTCCCAGGCTGCTCCAGAGCCCCGATGTCCAGCCTGGCCTTGGACACCTCCAGGGATCCAGGGCAGCCCCAGCTGCTCTGGGAATTCCAGCCCAGCCAGGAATTCCCAATTCCCAATGTCCCACCCATCCCTGCCCTCTGGCAGTGGGAGCCATTCCCTGGCTCCTGTCCCTCCATCCCTTGTCCCCAGTCCCTCTCCAGCTTTCCTGGAGCCCCTTCAGGCCCTGCAAGGGGCTCTGAGCTCTGCCTGGAGCCTTCCCTTCTCCAGGGGAACATTCCCAGGGCTCTGAGCTCTGCCTGGAGCCTTCCTTTCTCCAGGGGAACATTCCCAGGGCTCTGAGCTCTGCCTGGAGCCTTCCCTTCTCCAGGGGAACATTCCCAGGGCTCTGAGCTCTGCCTGGAGCCTTCCCTTCTCCAGGGGAACATTCCCAGGGCTCTGAGCTCTGCCTGGAGCCTTCCCTTCTCCAGGGGAACATTCCCAGGGCTCTGAGCTCTGCCTGGATCCTTCCCTTCCCCAGGTGAGCACCCCCAGCTCCCTCTCCCAGCCTGTCCCCCAGAGCACAGCCGGAGCTCCAGGCTCTCTCCGCGGCTGGAACCGGCCCGGGGTCGGGCTCCAGGCTCTGTCCCCGGGTGGAACCGGCCCGGGGCCGGGCTCCGGGGGTTTTGCCGCCCCAGCCCCGCCCCGGGGCCGCCCCCTGCCCGCCGCCCCCTCCCCAGCGCGCTCCGCCCCGGCGGCGGCTCCGCTGCGCCCGGAGAGCGCCCGGGAGCGCCGGGAGCGGCGAGCGGCGAGCGGGGAGCCATGGCCGCGGTGCGTGCGGGGCCGGGGGCGGCGGCGGGGCCGGGGCCGGGGCCGGGGCGGTGGCACGACCTTGATGCTTTGTCCCCGGGCAGGTGACGAGGGGCACCGCGACGCGCCGCAGCCGCCTGAAGCGCTCGGACGGCAGCACCACCTCCACCAGCTTCATCCTGCGGCAGGTCAGCGCCGGGGCTCGGGCACGGCCGGGGGGGCTCGGGGGGCTCCGGGGATCGAGAGGCTCCGGGGTTCGGGGGGCTCCGTCCCGCCGGGGCCGGGACCCCCGTGCGGAGCGCGGCGGTGCCGCTGCCCGGGGATGCTCCGCTCCGGCTCCGGCAGCGCTCGAGTTGCGAGCACCGGCGGAGTTCGGGGCTGGGAGCGGCCCCACAGCCCGGCCCCACAGCACGGATCGCCCTCGCCTCGGGCTCCCGGCGGTGACTGACCCGCTGGGCATTTCCTCCTTCTTCCCTGGGACACCGGGAGACGCGCTTGGCGTCGGGAATGGAAGCTGAGGTTTTAGCGATCTCCTGACTTTAGCATTTCTAGGGGAAAAAAAATGGTTTTAAGTGTGTCATGAGCATCGGCATCTGAGGTTGGTTGCACAGCAGCCCCGTGCACTGCAGGAGCACTGGTAGCCATCAGCGTGGAAGCTCCTGTTAACATTCCCTTTTTCCTTCTCTGCCACCCCTTTCCTTCCCTGCTCCCTTTTTCCATCCTTGTTCCCAGTCTCCCACTCCTGCCTGCCAGCTGTCCCTCGCTCAGGCACAGACTGACATCCTGAGTCCCCTGAAGCATCACCCTCAGCTAAAAAACGCTGTTTTCAGTAAATATTACCAATTTCGTTTCCAAGTACAGCATGTGCAGCACTCCCCAGAGCCTGAACCTGCATCCCGGATTCCTCAGGGACTCCAGCAGGAATTGAAGGAGGCTCAGGGGAAGCGGAGCTGGGCCCTTGGCGGATCCAGGGACGCTTGCCACGCACGGCAGCGCGCTGTGCTCGGGACACGCAGGTTGCTCTGTCACAGAAGGGCATTTAAATAACCCACGGAGGTTTCATTTTGCCTGGTGGCACCTCCTTGTCACGGCCCCAGCCCGGAGCAGCCGTGCCGGGCTGGCAGTCCCCGTTTCCAGAGTGACACGTGAGAGTCTCGGGAAGAGTCTGACGTTCAGGGTGATCTGAGCCGTGGAGACTGGAGTTGAAACAAGGATAAATGAGCAGAAAGGCAGTTTTGGGTTATGCTGGAGGGTTGTGGCAGCCGAGGAGATGCTGCCGTGGGTGCTCCTGGGAGATGTCCTGGAGCAGCTCTCAGCCTGGCAGGGGAGCTGCTTCCAGAGGTGGATTTGTGCTAGATGGGAATTCGGGGTTGGTGGTTTGGGCAGAGGCTCCCTGGCCTCACCTACAACACCTGGTGTCCAGGGGAGCAGGACATGACCTGGAATTTTGGAAGCCAGGCCTCTGTCTGTCTGTCTGTCTGGTTCTGGGGGACTCACTTCCCTCCTGACCCCCCCGGGGTGTTGCTGTACACACTGGATGGGCACTTGCAATTAAGAGCAGGAGAATCAGGTGATGGGATTGTTTTTGCTGTCCTTTACCCTCCCACAGGGAAGTTTTCCCTCATAACACTCAGGCTCTGCAGGCAGAAGTGGAACAGAAAGTCCCAGCAGCAGGGATCAGCTCCAGGTAGCTCTTGTGGTGCTTGTAGGTCTGACTGAAAAACAAACAGGAATTCTGTCAGTGAGATTTGTAATCAGTGTCCCAAAGGAGTTTAAATCTTTTGTAGACCTTGTGTACATGAAAAACTGAGCACCAGCTTCTTGCCCAAGCCCACAGCACCTATGGAAATGATATCCTTGGTTTCCTTCTGTGCCAGGAGAGACGCAGCTCCCTGGGATTTGAACTCATTACTCGACTTTTCATTATGTTGCATTTAATTTCTGGTTTCGACCCATTGCTCAATCTAATTTAGGAAGGGAATAACTTTTGGAGGAGCTTTTGGATTTGCATTTTTTTTTTGTCCACACCGTGTGGTGGGAAGCAGAGAGGGTCTGTGGGGTGTGTGTCCACAAGGACAGAGCTCCCAGCTCCAGCCTCTCCGTGTGGGAAGCTGGCAGTGCCCTCTCTGCTGGGGGAGATGCTGCACTGGAGGGCACAGGTGGAGCCCTGCCCTCCCAGGAACACCCAGGGGTGTGCTGGAAATCAGTGGGATGATGTTTAAACACCCCCAAAGGGAGGGGGATCACCTCTGTCCTGGAGTGACTCCTGATGCAGGAGATTCCCAGCTGCTGGGATGGGCTCTGAATCCGGGGCACAGCCGAGGCTGGGAGCAAAGCTGGCACTGAAGGGGTCAAGTGTGGCCTTTGAGCAAGGAATGGGTGCACAGAACTGTTCCTCTGACGTGGCAGGTGCTGCTCAATTAGAGCCAAGAACCCCCTTAAGGGACAGGAGTCAATTATTAGACACTAATTAGGGCAGCTGGAAACATGTGCTTGTGATTCCATACAACGCTGGCATCAGAACTCCTCCTTGTGTTTTCTGGGGGTTCTGTGTTCCCAGCCCTTGTGACACAGGATTTGGTGTTTTCCCTTGGAATTCTGGCAGGATCCATTTATTCCCTGAGATTTCTGATGAGATTTTTTTCACTGACAAAAGCTGTGACCTGTGCAGGACAACAGCAAAGCACCCAGAGGTTGTGTCAGAGCATCCACCACTTCTTGGGATGCTGGGGTGGAAGTTCAGCTTCCCTTTCTCCTCCTCCTCATTTTTCTCCCTCTCCACCTCCTCCTTCTACACCTTCTCCTCCTCTCCAGGTGTCTCCCAGGGGAATATTTACACATTTTGCTTTTTATTGACCCAACTGCAGCCCCTTGTGCAGGTGAGACTGAGACACCTCCTCAGGCAGGATTTCCCTTTGGAATCTTCTCCCTCACACCTCAGGGTCAGGAGGGGCTGGAGAATTCCTGAGGGAGCTGGGAAGGGGCTCAGCCTGGAGCAAAGGAGGATCCAGGAGGGAAAAGCTCTGCAGCAGAGCCCTCCCCAAACTTCCCGCACTTTTTTTTTCCCCTCATGTTTTCTCCACTTTTTAATTTTCCCCTCATGGCAGGGGAGACCCTGAGGGGCTGGAGCAGGGCTAGGGAAGGGAACGGAGCTGGGAAGGGGCTGGGGAATTCCTGAGGGAGCTGGGAAGGGGCTGGAGAATTCCTGAGGGAGCTGGGAAGGGCTGGAGAATTCCTGAGGGAGCTGGGAAGGGGCTCAGCCTGGAGCAAAGGAGGATGCAGAGGGATCTTTTCCCTCTCTGGAATTCCCTGCCAGGAGGGGACAGCCGGGGAGGATTTGGGATCATCCCAGGGAACAGGGACAGGAGGAGAGGGAACGGCCTCAGGCTGGCCCAGGGGAGCTCAGGGTGGAATTTGAGGAAATTCCTTCCTGGAAAAAGTCCCCCATCCCTGGCACAGCTGCCCAGGGCACTGGAGTCCCCATCCCTGGAGGGATTTAACGCCCTGTGGATGTGGCACTTGGGGACAGGGGTCAGTGGTGGCCTTGGCAGAGCTGAGGATGGTTGGACTCGATAATTCCAGGGGATTTTTTGGTACCAGCAGGGCCTTGTAATAAAATCTCCTTGAAACATTCACAGGAATAAGTGGAAATCCTTCCCAGCTTGTGCCAGAGACTCCAAGTGAAGCCACTGAGTGTCCCTGAGCAGCCCAAGGACATTTAACTTCACACAAAACTATATTTAGATGTGCAGTTTATTTCTGGAAGATTTTTTGCTGCTTCTTTAGAGATAGTTGAGGTTAAAGCAAATTTTCTTTTGAGACTTAGTTACACCTGGTGCTGCATCTCTGGCAGCACTTGTGCTTCCCCCTTTTAAATGTAATTTTTCCTGTGTAATATTGAGAGGAAGAGAGGAGCAACCTTTTGTGTTATCAGAGCAGCTCTCAGGCTCTAACAACACTTCAAAGGTTGAGGACATTGTGACAAAAGAATTTAGAATCTTTAAAAAGATTTTTGTGGCCTTGTTTCCGCAGGGCTCTGCTTGTCAGTGACCGTTTCTTGATGAACTTCTCAAGGTGCATCTGAATTCTTCCCAGAATTCTGCATTTTTTTTCTCTCAAAATCCCTTCCCTCAGGGCATCCCCTGGGGACTCTGGTCTCCACTGGAGGCAGATGCTGCTGGGAGCAGGGTCCATTCCAGTGGGAACCTGCAGTGATCCAGGCATTCCCCAAAATCCAGCGCTGGTTAAATGGATAACAATCGTGTCTGCAGAGGAGCAGAGCAGAGGTTCAGCAATTTAGCTCAGGATGAGCTCAATCCTGCCATGAGTCATTAATTTCTAAAATACAGCTTACTGTCATGGAATGTGATTATTCCTTAGGCTGGGCTCTTATTTTCCTCCGAGCTGTTTAAGCATTTGACAGGTGAATAAAAGGCTGAGCCCTCTCTCCCCAGAGCAGCAGCCCTGGCATGGTTGTGCCTCATCCCTGCTGAAATCAGGGTGCTCAGCTCAGCCAGCTCTCAGGTTATGCCATTCGATGAAGAAACGGTGGATTTAGTTTGTAAAAGTCAAGATTTGACTTTGTAAATCCAAATATTTAGGTTGAATCAAGGAGGGGAATTAAGGCTTGAAGTGAAATGAATGTTCCCAGGGTGTCTTGCTTGACTTTCCCTCAGGTTTGGGGTTTTCTCCTGCATTCAGCACCACAGAGTTTACAAAAGCTTTCCAAAAGGGCCTTGCAGCTTTGAGGGAAAGAGGTGTTTTCTGCTGGTGTCACAAAATCACGGAATCCTGGAATGGTTTGAGTTGCAAGGGACTTAAATCCCACCCCATTCCAGCTCCCTGCCATGGACAGGGACACCTGCCACTGTCCCAGGCTGCTCCCAGCCCTGTCCAGCCTGGCCTGGGACACTGGATCCTGTTGGTTTGAGAGTCCTCACGGCCCGAGGTCAATCCCAGGTGATTGCTGAGGATGGTTTGCTCCTGCAGGGCAAAGGTGGGGCCACTGGGACAATCCATGGCAGGAATTCCCTGTGAAGGACTGGGGAGCTCCCATGGGATCGTCCCCTGGCAGCTGGAGAGGAACCATCCCAACCAAGGGGCAGGGCTGGGATTTTGGAATGGCTGCAGTGACCTCGGTGAGGAAATCCTGGGAAAATGAGGAGCCTGGCCCCGCTGCCCTACAGCTTCCCGTGTGGAATGTGCTCACCTGGGCAGCTCCAGGTGAGCCCGGGGGTTCCAGGACATGCAGAGGACACCCCTCCATCAGCTCCTCCAGGATGCTGCCCCTGTGGATGAGGTCAGAGCCATGGGATGCACGGGTGGGACCTTGCCCAGGGTTTCCTGGAAGGAAATGGATGGACTTGGAGCTTGTCCTTCCTGGGGCCGGGCCAGGGGAGGGGCAGGATGGATTTAGGGAAAGGCTCTTCCCCCAGAGGTGCTGGCCCTGCCCGGGCTCCCCAGGGAATGGGGACATCCCCAAGAGCTCCAGGAGGATTTGGACACCAGGGATGCTCAGGGTGGGATTTTGGGGTGTCTGTGCAGGGCCAGGGGCTGGATCCACGATCCTGTGGCTCCCTTTCCCAGTCGGGATACTCTGTGACTCCATGAACCTTCACAAGGCTGAAACAAGAGGAAATGAAATGGACTTTTCTTTTTTCTTTTAATTACAAAGCAAGGAGCAGGAAAATTGGCTTCCCTCCTCAGTTCTGCCATCACCAGGGCCGTGCCGGAGCCGGCAGCCTCCTGCACGTTCCCGTTTTTCCCTGGAATGCTGCGTGCCTGGGAATCCTCCGCGGCACCGCGAGGCTTAATTGAATGTTTCTTCGTCTTCTAATTGAATCCCCAATTAAGCTCCCGCTCGGTTCTGCTGGGAGGCCGTGCTGTGTGTGCTGTGTTGGCAAGCGACTCCCGACGGCGGCCGTGGTTTTTCCAGGGATAAACCCCCCCTGCCCAGCTGTTGATTTTTGGCCGGGTTTGGAGCTCCACGGCCTCCGGGCGGTTCCAGGGGTGCTGTCCACGCTGAGGTGTCCAGCAAGGCGCAGCTCCCGTGGAATTGGGGCGCCGTCCACGCCCCCAGCGCGGGCTGGCGCACAGCAGCAGCCGCTGGAATGGTCGGGAGGGGCGGGAAGCGGCGCGGAATTCCCGGGACTGCTCCGGGGCTTTGGAGCCCTTGGGATCGGCCCTTCCCAAAGGCTGGCTCCCAGGAGATGCTGCCAGGCTTTACTGTCACCATGGCAACAAGGCCGGGCTTTGGGAAGAGCCCAAAGTCGCCCAGGAAAAGTCAGATATTGATAGAGAGCGGCGTAGGGATGGAGGCAAAAATAGGATTTGGCTGCTCCTCGCCCCAAATTTGGGGGATTTGGGAGTGATCCGTGTGCCTGTACCGGCCGTGGGTGTTTGTTTACATCTCTGCAGCGTGACCTATAAAATTCATTCTCTTCATCTGAGCAGTGTTATCCCAGCGAGGCGTTTCCATGGCTGGAGCAGGATGGGAATGGGGGATGTTCGAGAGGTGAGACAGGAAATACAGGGATTAAAAATGTACAATATAAATATAGAAATAGAACAATTATATAATTAATATTTATATAATAGAAATGTATATACAAATATATTTATATAAATACAACTGTAAATGTAAATAAATATATTTAAATACAAGTGTAAATATAAATATATATAGATACACGTGTAAATGTAAATATATATAGGGTATGAATGCACAATGCTCTTGATGTCCCCCTTCAATATTTAATAGGCAAGAACTAAAAAATATAATATAAATATATATACAAAAATCTCTCTATATAAATATATAAATATAAGTGTAAATGTAAATATATATAGATACAAGTGTAAATGTAAATATATATATATAGGGTATGAATGCACAATGCTCTTGATGTCCCCCTTCAATATTTACTAGGCAAAACCTAAAAAATATAATATAAATATAAATATATACACAAAATCTATCTATATAAATATAAGTGTAAATAAATAAATATATATAAATACAAGTGTAAATGTAAATATATATAGGGTATGAATACACAATGCTCTTGATGTCCCCCTTCAATATTTAATAGGCAAAAACTAAAAAATATAATTTAAATATATATACAAAAATCTATATATATAAATATAACTGTAAATAAATAAATATATATAAATGCAAGTGTAAATGTAAATATATATAGGGTATGAATGCACAATGCTCTTGATGTCCCCCTTCAATATTTAATAGGCAAGAACTAAAAAATATAATATAAATATAAATAAATATACAAAAAATCTATATATATAAAAATATATGTGTAAATAAATAAATATATATAAATACAAATGTAAATGTAAATATATATAGGGTATGAATGCACAATGCTCTTGATGTCCCCCTTCAATATTTAATAGGCAAAAACTAAAAAATACCTTTACAAACATGTAAATATATATATTAAAAAGGTTATATATGTGTGTGTAATTATCTATCTATAGATACATAGATTTATATATAGAGATACATATATAGATATATATACACAGATATATAGGGTACAAATGCCTGATGCTCCTGCTGTCCCCTTTCAACATTTAATAAGAAAAAAATTAAAAATACCTTTACAAACATGTAAATATATATATTAAAAAGGTTGTAAGTATATATATTAAACAGGTTGTAACTATATATATATGTAAATATCTGTCTATCTATATAGATTATATATATCTATGTACACATAGAAATATAGGGTACAAATGCATGATGCTCCTGCTGTCCCCCTTCAATATTTAATAGGAAAGAATTAAAAATACCTTTACAAACATGTAAATATATATATTAAAAAGGTTGTAAATATATATATTAAAGAGGTTGTAACTATATATATATGTGTAAATATCTATCTATATATATAGAGAGATATATAGAGATACATATATAGATATATATGCACATAGATATATAGGGTACAAATGCATGATGCTCTTGCTGTTCCCCTTCAATATTTAATAGGAAAAAATTTAAAATACCTTTAGAAACATGTAAATATATATATTAAAAAGGTTGTGAATATATATATGTGTAAATATCTATCTATATCTATATCTATCTATGTGTATATATATATATTATATATATACACACATAGATATATAGGGTACAAATACATGATGCTCCTGCTGTTCCCCTTCAATATTTAATAGGAAAGAATTAAAAATACCTTTACAAACATGTAAATATATATATTAAAAAGGTTGTAAATATATATATATGTAAATATCTATCTATCTATCTATCTATCTATCTATCTAGATTATATATATATATATACACATAGATATATAGGGTACAAATGCATGATGCTCCTGCTGTCCCCCTTCAATATTTAATAGGAAAGAATTAAAAATACATTTACAAACATGTAAATACATATATTTAAAAGGTTATTTTAAAAACATAGATCTATAGGGTATGATGCACTTGCTGTTCCATCCCTGCAAGGAGGAGCCTGGAAGTCAGGACTCCCACAAGACCTGCTGCAGCCTGAGTTAAATGCAGGTGTGGAGCTCCTGGGCAGCCCCGTGCCCACCTCCCCCTGCTCCCAGTGCTCCCAGTTTGGATTTGAGGCCCCGGGTTCTGCTGGGTGGGGCCTGGAGCGACGCCAGGGGAGCCCAGGCAGGAGCTGGGGGCTGTGCCAGCATTTCTGTGGACCCAGCACGCAGCCCCTGGGCTCTGGGGGGAGCAGAGATCATCATTACTGGGCACTCCATGCTCAAATATGTTCTGCTGCTCTGAAAGGAGCAGAAATGGCTTTTTATCCTAAAATCCTTTGGGTTTTGGGGGGGCCCACAGAGCTGGAAAAAAAAGAGCTCCTGAATTCCTTTCTGTTGGGTTCAGGGTTATTGGGGGAAGCGTGATGTGAATAATCTTCCAAATTGGCTTTAAAAAAATAATCAAGCAGAGCTCTAGGAAAACAAAATCTAAAATTCTTGAGCCACTCGCCATGTTAAAAAGATCTGCTGTTAGAAGGGTTTTGGCTGATAGTCAAACGGGATAAAAGGAATCCCAGAATCCCAGACTGGTTTGGGTTGGGAGGGACCTCAAAACTCATCCAGTTCCATCAGGGACACCTCCCACTGCCCCAGCTGCTCCCAGCTCCATCCAGCCTGGCCTTGGACACCTCCAGGGATCCAGGGCAGCCCCAGCTGCTCTGGGAATTCCAGCCCAGCCAGGAATTCCCAATTCCCAATCTCCCAACTAAACATTTTGGTAATGACTGATGGATACTTGGACAACTGAGACAATTTGGAGAGCGGGAATAAGAACGTGTCTTCCCTCTGTTGTTTTAATTTTTGGCTGCTGGTAATGAGGTCTCCAGATAAAAAGGGATTGGGAGCAGCAAGGCCTTGCCTGCTTTCCCCTTTCCCTCTAATAAAAATGGGAAGCTTTCCTAAAGGACAGGGAGAGAGATCCCTCCTGGCCCCGTTCTCTGCCCTGGTACAAACCCTGGGGGTTTTTGGGACCTTTCACACCTCACCCCTTCTGGGGAAGGTGCTGCTCCCTCGGGGCTGTTGGGGATTTTGGTGCCAGCATTGCCGTGGTCCCTGACTGTCCCTGAGTGTCCCTGAGTGTCCCCATTCCAAGCCCTGTGTTTGCAGAGGGACCCTAGGCTGGGATTTGGTGACATCTGGGCCGGAGAGTGTGAACCACCAGAAGGTTCTGGGGAAAGCACACCCTGGTAGTTCCACCCATCCCATTCCCACTGAACAATAAACCCTCGGCATTCCCTTTCCTTGACACTTCCACGATGAGCAGCATGCTTCAGGGAAAACCTTCTCTTGTCCCAGATAAGAGATTTAACATCCTTAAGTGGAAGTCTCTTGTATCCTGACAGTTTGCAGCGCTCGGCTCCGGGCTGTGACATCTTCTCCTGCCAGGAATAAGCTGTAAGCTCCCCTTGCTTTTCCTTGGATGCCATTTCTCCTGAGGTTTGTGCCTTCTGTCCAGGCTGTGGTTTCAGTGCTTTCCCAGGCACTCTTTTCCCAGCTTACATAATGCATCATTTCCCATTTATCCCTGTGGACAGCCGGAGCTGCCCCCGTGTCTCCACATCTCCGCAGGTTCCTGCACTTAATGCACTTTGCTATCCCTGCAAAAATCACAGATCCCCAGCCAGGCAGGGCAGTAAAATAATCCCAGGCTGGAATTTTGCAAAACCCTTTTGAAACCACTCCTTTGGAGATCAAGGTGATCCTTTTTATTGGGATAATTGTTGGGATTTGCTGGCTGACCTGAAGCAGCAGCAGACACCTGGATTTAAGCAGGAGAATCCCAACCATACCCTGGAGGAAAATCCCAGTTATGCTCCTCACTAGTGACTCCAGTAAGCCTTGACAGCTGCAGAGCTACGTGTCCGTTTCCAAAGAGGAAGGTGGATTACAGGAGGATTTTCCAGCCAGATCCCATTGTTGATTTGGATTTGCATTTCTCTTACCCAGGTTCTTGTGGTGAGTTACATTCTCCACTTTTACCTCAGGGGCTTAGGGAACCTTCTCCTGGGGGACTGGGGACAACACTTGGCATGTAAATGTTCCCTCCCATTTTTGTGAAGTGCTTTTGGAGCCTTTTATGCCAAATTTCCTCTGTATTTCAAAGTTCACAGGTGGAATTTTTGTACCGGGAATTTGTTGGGGTGTACTGTTCTTCTGAGCAACGGGAACTGATTTTCCCATTAGGAAACATTTCATAACCTGGTGGGTTGTTTTTTTTTTTTTTTCTCCTCCTCCTCTTTTATTCATCAGAGAGGGATAAAAACGCCCTCAGCACTTGGCATTTCTTGGGCCTTAATGACCAGTCGAGGTTAATGGCCCGAGATGATGAAACCTCAGCCAGGCATTCATCTTCCAAGAGCCTGCTGGCAATTAGGGCTGAAATATTCTCCTGCTGCTTTGGCTTTGAGCATCTTGGGCCAGCAGGAGCAGCTTCTCCTCCCTCTCCCTGCTCCCCACACGTCGGGGTCGGGGGAGAAAGGCTCCATCCCGTGGGACAGCAACTCTGCTGTGCTGTGGGGAAAGGAGATGTGTGACCTGGGGGTGGCAGAGGGGACAGCTGGTGGTGCTGGGCTGGGTGGGAGGAGAGGGATTCCAGGAATTCCGAATGGAACCCACCTCCTTGGAGGAGAAGGTGGTGTGGGAGGTGCACAGAAGCGAAGAATGAGCTGGGGTTAAAACCCATCAGGAAGGTGGGGATGAGGAGATGGGAGAGCCAGAGCCACGGTGAGAGCGTGGGAAGGATCCCTGTGGGATGAGGCATGGAATTGCTGAGGTTGGAAAAGACCTTTAGGATCATCAAGTCCAACATCAACCAGCAGGTGCCACCTCCAGGGACAGGGACCCCACACTGCCCTGGGCAGCCCATTCCAGTGCTTTACAACCCTGTCCATGGAAGAACTGAGCCTAACATTTAACCTAAACCTCCCCCAGCACAACCCGGGGCTGTTTCCTCTCCTGCAGCTCATGGCCCTGCCTCTCTTCCATCTTCCTTCTCCTCAAAAGCTCCCTCTGGCCTTGCCTTGGCTGTTTCCTTTTCACCAGTGCCTCTCTTTCCTCTGCACTGAATTTCAGCAGCTGCCTCATTACCCACTTTTGTACCAGACAAAAGGAGTGGGAAGAGGGGAAATCCCAAATTTTTACTATAGTAACTAGTTAAATTCGGATAAGGACGGCATGTGGGATTTTTTGGTTTTGTTGTTGTTTGTTTCTGTTTTTCCTGGGAATGTTGTTACTCTCTTTTATTTCCCATTCTGGGTGTCACAGCTTGTGTTTGTCCCTTGGAAGTGACAGTGTTGGGACACTCCCTCCCCAGGTAATGAGAGCTGCCCAGTGGACAGGGTGTCACCTCAGCCAAGTGATGGGAACAGACTGAGGGACAAAAAAAAAGAGCTCCCCAAAACCTGACAAAAACCAGGGGCAGGGAAAAAAGTGAGAGGAAGGAGAAAAGGAGGGGGAAAAAAATATCAAGAAAGGGGAGGTGGAATCGGTCTCTGGTTTGTGTGGAGAGAATCTGAGAGCACAAAATGTGGGTAGTGGCCCTAAAGAGTGGGTGACTCTTTCATAACTCATCTTGTGTCACTTCATTCCCCCATTCTTTGGTGTTCTGGAAGGAAAATTTTCCCTTTTCCTTCACGGAGCAGTTGGATGTGTCCTAGCCACACTCACTGGTCCTGGAGCAGCTTCCTCTGCTTTCATCCCTTTTTTTTTCCCTTTCTCTTTTATTTCTGGTCCTTTTCCTTTTCCTTTTCCTTTTCCCTTTTCCTTTTCCTTTTCCTTTTCCTTTTCCTTTTCCTTTTCCTTTTCCTTTTCCTTTTCCTTTTCCTTTTCCTTTTCCTTTTCCTTTCCCTTTTCCTTTCCCTTTTCCTTTTCCTTTCCCTTTCCCTTTCCCTTTCCCTTTCCCTTTCCCTTTCCCTTTCCCTTTGTCCCCGCAGAGTTTGGGTGGGGTTTGGTACAGAAAGTGGCAGCAAGGGGACAGCAGAAAGGCCACCAGGAGTCACCTGCTGCCTCCTGCCACACACCATGGCCTCTCCATGGACACTCTGCATGTCCAGCCTCTGCCCCTCTCCTTTTTCCAAGGGATTTTTCCAGGGATGTAGGTTATAGGGTTTCTTCAAGGCACTGAGATTGTCCTGACTTCAGCACGTGGTCCCTGTTCTCTCAGGGGCCAAACCTCCACAAAGGAAATTTCCTTGGCCCCAAAGCCTCACCAAAGCCCATCCAGCCTGGCCTCGGGCTCTCCCAGGGCTGGGAAATGTTTTCTGGATTTATTTCATGCACTCAAGGTCTCTTCTGCTCCAAACCATCCACAAGTGGGGGAGCAGCTCTCATGATCAATCTCTTGATATTTTAAACTTCTCCACCACCGTGTGCCCTGGCTGCTCTCTGTGCTCAGGGCAGGTGATTTAGGAGGCTTTTGTGGGTTTCTGTAACCCGTGCTGAGAAATAACAGAGAATCCCCCACAGCCTCTCCCCTTTCCCAGTTCCTGGCACCCCAAGTCCAACTCGCAGTTCTTTCACCTGCAAACCCTTCCCCTTCCTTTTTTTCACAGATGCCCCTGGTTCCTGTGCTGGGGAAATGAGAGGTTACCACTTACAGGCAGGAAAAGCAGGAGTTGGGGAATCACAAGCCGCTGTAATTTATGCAGGAGCAGTGTGGGGGAAATTGCAGCCCACTCCTGTTCCACATAAATTATGGATGTACCTCCTTGGAAATAGCTGCAGAGGGGGTTCAGGGTTTTTTTGGCTAATGAATCATGCCCTGAATTTCTACAGTACCTACATTGACTCAAATGTCTCCTTTTGGCCCCACCTTTCTTTTTTACATCATCTCTAAACTTTGGCTGAACTCGCAGCTCCGGATGCTTCTTTATCTTCCTCACAACAGACCCGTTCCTTGAAGAATTCTGAAGAATTTCCCCTTTCCTTGAAGAATTCTGAAGAATTTTCCCTTTCCTTGAAGAATTCTGAAGAATTTCCCCTTTCCTTGAAGAATTCTGAAGAATTTTCCCTTTCCTTGAAGAATTCTGAAGAATTTCCCCTTTCCTTGAAGAATTCTGAAGAATTTCCCCTTTCCTTGAAGAATTCTGAAGAATTTCCCCCTTTGGAAAAGGGGCTCCTAAATCTGCTCCCAGAGCCTTCCCCATGGGAGAGTTCCCATCTTGTGCTTTGGAGATCTCTGAAGAGATCCCTGAGCTGGTTTTGAAGGATCTGTGGGAATAAAGGAGTGTTCAGGAAGGTGCAGTCTGCTCTTGTGTGCATGTATCCATGGATTTACAACCTCTGGAGCTGTGGCCTTCAAGCCAAAGCCCTGGGCAACACGAAACCCTTGGAACTGAGCAGGGAAATAAAGGAATTGGAAGATGTTCCTGAAGGAAGTGAAGGATGCTGCTGCTCACCCTGTATTTGGGGGTGTAAAACACAGCTATAGTATTGATATTTCTGCAAGCTGAGGGGGGATTTAGGGGAATGCCATGTGCAGCCCTAGGAATTATCCATGAGGAATATCTGGGCTGGGGTCTGAGCTCCCCCACTGCAGCAGAGGGAACATCCAGCAGCAAGGAGCTGCTGGGGAAGGGCTTTGGGGAGGGTGTGGAAGGTGAAGAGAAGTTGTTTGGAACAGGAGAAGATGGAACAGCTTTGGACCTAAAATCAGCCCGCTCCAAGGATACAGAATGTTGTGGAAAGGAGGAGTGGAAGTGTGATTTTCATGATAATACAGGAGCGGGTGGAGCAGCGTGGGCACCACGGAGAGGGGTGCAATGAGGAGATGGAGGGGGGAGAGGAGGCTCGGTGCTGAGGGAGGGGGTGGGATCATGGAAATCAAACCCCAGCCCTGGAAAACCGCTTGGATTTTGCCACGGATGCAGCAGGCAGAATTTCAGGATGCTAAAGAGAGACACCAGGAATATTTTATTGTCTTGTGTCAGGAGCCTGCCTGGGCTATATTTAACTGGTCTCATGTGTGCTTTCGTGAGGAATCTGTGCAGTTTCCCCCGTTTTATGTCATGTTTTCAGCACGATTATTTCTGTTCTGGTGGAAGGTGTCGCTGCCCGTGGCAGGGGGTGGAACAGGATGAGCTCCAAGGTCCTTTCCAATCCCGACCATCCTGGGGCTGTGACTCGGTGCAGCTCAGTGCTTGGCAAATACCAGAGGGCTTCGGTTCAGGGCCTGGCCATATGCTGATGTAAAATATGCTAATGAGCAGCTAACGAGGATGCTCTGCCTGAATTCCAGCATCGATTCCCTGGGGTTTGGGGAATTTCAGCTAAGTCTGGCTTGGAGAGGGGTAACTTTGCTCTGCACAGCAGTTCCAAGCTGTGCCTTTCTCCCATTCAGGTCTATTATTAGAACCTTTCCTTGGTATGATGTATTTGAATAAAATCCCTGGGTTTTTTTTTTTCCTATTCAGTTCTATTCTTAGAACACCTTCTTGGTAGGGTATATTTTAATACAGCCCCAAATCAAAATGCACTGTGCTGATGGTTTCTGGCTCCCCAGCAGCCCCTGTCAGAATTGTGCCTCTGGACTGGTCCTGCTGTGTCCACCCACATGTTACTGGTTTGGAGGGAGTCAGATCCTTTGTTCCTGGAAAAGCCCTTTTTGGGTTGTCCCTAAAAGGCAACATCTTGGGGTGGGCTGAGGTTGCACTATTCCTATGGAAGCAAAATACTGTGCAGAGAAAAAAAAAAACCAAATTTTGGAGCATGATTGGAAATCTGTGACCACTCCTGACACTGCAGATCCCAAGGGATCCCAAGGGATCTGCCTCCCTGACTTCCACCGGGGCCGTGGCAGCTGCGGCTTGCTTTGAGCTTGAGGGGGTTAAGCTGGGCTTAGAGAGCACTGGCACATCTCCAGTTTGCCGTGGTCATCCCAGAATCCCACAGTGGGTTGGGTTGGAAGGGTTAAAGCCCATCCTAATCCACCCCCTGCCATGGCAGGGACACCCCCCACCATCCCAGGCTGCTCCAGCCTGGCCCTGGGCACTGCCAGGGATCCAGGGCAGCCCCAGCTGCTCTGGGAATTCCAGCCCAGCCAGGAATTCCCAATTCCCAATCTCCCACCCATCCCTGCCCTCTGGCAGTGGGAGCCATTCCCTGGCTCCTGTCCCTCCAGTGATCCTCCCCACATCCAGGAGAACAGGCACAAACATCCCTGTGTTTCCAGCAGGAATCCAGCAGTAAAAACAATCTTCCAAAATGTAAACTTTTGACCAAAATAAATCCTGTGTCTTCTCTGGAGTGGGGGGGATAGTCCTCGTTTCCATCTTGGTCCTGGTTTGGATCCTGCCTCTGGTTTGGATCTTGGTCTTGGTTTAGATCCTGCCCCTGGTTTGGATCCTGGTTCTGGTTTGGATCCTGCCCCTGGTTTGGATCCTGATTCTGTTTTGGATCAAGATCCTGGTTTGGATCCTGGTTCTGTTTTGGATCCTGCCCCTTTTTTGGATCCTGGTTCTGGTTTGGATCCTGCCCCTTTTTTGGATCCTAGTCCTGGTTTGGATCAGCTCCTGGTTTGGATCCTGGTCCTGGTTTGGATCCTCCCCTGGCTGGATCCTGGTCCTGGTTTGGATCCTCCCCTGGCTGGATCCTGGTCCTGGTTTGGATCCTCCCCTGGCTGGATCCTGGTCATGGTTTGGATCCTCCCCTGGTTTGGATCCTGGTCCTGGTTTGGATCCTTCCCTGGCTGGATCCTGGTCATGGTTTGGATCCTTCCCCTTTTTTGGATCCTGGTCCTGGTTTGGATCCTCCCCTGGCTGGATCCTGGTCATGGTTTGGATGCTGCCCCTTTTTTGGATCCTGGTCCTGGTTTGGATGCTGCCCCCAGCCCTTCCCTGGTTGTATTCCCTCCCTCAGCCACTCAGATTTAATGCAGGATAGCAGCACAAACCCTTGAGCTGTTGTCTAAACCCTCAAATTCTGGTTCAGGCTCCAGCAGTGCTGGGTTTGGTGGTTGCTGCTGCAGCTTTTTCTCTTGTGGGGTCCCAGAGGTGGGACTGGGTGCTATGAACAGCAGATTGCTGCAGTTTGTTTGTGTTGCTGCAGTTCATTTATGTTGCTGCTGTCTTGCTTTTTTTTTTTTTAATGAGTCCTTCCACCCTCATGCCATCAAGTGAAGCATTTTGTAGGAACAGACAACACTGAATTTCATGGGAATGAAATATCTGATCCTAGAAAAAACAGGAACAGTGTTTATAAGAATTTCAGACCACTGGGACATGTATTCACTTACACAGAAATTCACTAATTACTTTCTAAAAGCCCACTTTCACAAGGTTCTTCCTTATTCCTTAGTTTTCCTTCAGGCAGGACGAGCCTGGCAAATCCTGGCTCGTGGTGAGCCCAGGTTTTGAGAGGAATTTGTGGGAGTCTGCTCTTAGGTTCTTGTGCAGTGTCAGGATGAAGATCCTCTTGATTTACTAAAAGGCGTTTCATGGCTGTCAAATACAAAATTCCCATTTCTTTACAAGCCCAGATCCATAGAAAAACCCTTTTCCAAAAGAATTACAGGCAGGAGAGTATCTAAAAAGAAGAATCCCACGCCCGGTGTGCACCTGGGCTTAGGTGGCAGCAGGAGCTGAGTTTCTGGGATGAAATTCTGCAGTTCTGGTCCGAGCCACAGGATGGGGATGTTGGATTGAGGCTCGCCGGAACGTCGAGTCCTCACGACTTTAAGTCCTTTTCATAATTTAAATGTGGGGTTTCTATTTTTCTGTTCTCCCATTTTTCTGTTTTTCTATTTTTCAAAGTCCTGAGCACAGAGCTCGGCTCAGGTGCAAACACCACAAACACAACGTGACTGATTTCCAGTGTTGCTCCTGCTGATTTTTGGGGAATAATTTGCAGTGGATGTCTGTAAGAAGCCTGGGTTATCCCAGGAGAGATGAGTTGGAGGTACAAGGAATGCTGCTTCCAGGAATTCCTGATTTTTTAGCCCAGGTAAGAAAAACACGATGCTCCCTCTTGCCTTAAATGTAAATTTATAGAATCCCAGAATACCAGGATAGTTTGGGTTGGAAGGGACCTTAAAGTTCATCCCAATCTCCCCATTCCATGGGCAGGGGCACCTTCCCCATCCCAGGCTGCTCCAGCCTGGCCTTGGGCACCTCCAGGGATCCAGGGCAGCCCCAGCTGCTCTGGGAATTCCAGCCCAGCCAGGAATTCCCAATTCCCAATCTCCCAGCCATCCCTGCCCTCTGGCAGTGGGAGCCATTCCCTGGCTCCTGTCCCTCCATCCCTTGTCCCCAGTCCCTCTCCAGCTCTCCTGGAGCCCCTTCAGGCCCTGCAAGGGGCTCTGAGCTCTGCCTGGAGCCTTCCCTTCTCCAGGGGAACATTCCCAGGGCTCTGAGCTCTGCCTGGAGCCTTCCCTTCTCCAGGGGAACATTCCCAGGGCTCTGAGCTCTGCCTGGAGCCTTCCCTTCTCCAGGGGAACATTCCCAGGGCTCTGAGCTCTGCCTGGAGCCTTCCCTTCTCCAGGGGAACATTCCCAGGGCTCTGAGCTCTGCCTGGAGCCTTCCCTTCTCCAGGGGAACATTCCCAGGGCTCTGAGCTCTGCCTGGAGCCTTCCCTTCTCCAGGGGAACATTCCCAGCCCTCCAGCCAGGTCCACTGCGTTATTCTTGCAGTATTTCTTTTCTCTTTTTTTCACAAGAAGAGATGAGCAATACACTGAGATAAGACCAAAAAATGAGGGAATAACCCACTTTGGATCAGGCAAGGAGTGGGAATGCTCCAAGCCTCCCTGTTCCATCCTTCCCAGCTCTCCCAGCCTGGCTCCAGAGCTCCTCTGGGCTCTCTCCAGCAGCTCCAGGTCCCCGTGATGTTGGAGCCCCCTCCCCTGCAGGTGTTGAGCAGAGTGAACATTCAATTCCAAAGCATTTACCAACTTCCCAACTGAAACATTCCCGTGCCCACAGCAGGGGATGGCACTCCCCACTCCCAGGCAGGGCTGGCAGCGCTTTGTGCTGTGAGAGCTGGGCTGCAAAAACCACAAAAGAAATGGAAGCCCTGTGCCAGCCCCCAGACCTGCTCCTGCAGGGCCCTGTGGGAAACACTTCAGCCTTTGCCAAGCCAGGCTCTGGCTGCCCAGAGCTTATCAATAACTTGTAATTCATCAGTAACTTTTAACTTGTCAATAACTTCTAACTTATCAATAGCTTGTAACTCATCAATAGCTTGTAACTCATCAATAGCTTGTAACTTATCAATAACATGTAACTTACCCATAGCTTGTAACTTACCAATAACATGTAAATTATCAATAACATGTAACTTATCAATAACTTGTGACTTATCAATAATTGGTAACTTATCAATAACTTGTAACTTATCAATAACTTGTAACTTACCAATAACTGGTAACTTATCAATAGCATGTAACTTACCAATAACTGGTAACTTATCAATAACTTGTAACTTATCAATAGCATGTAACTTACCAATAACTTGTAATTTACCAATAGCTTGTAACTTATCCATAACTGGTCACGTACCAATAGCTTGTAACTTATCAATAACTGGTAACTTATCAATACCTTGTAACTTATCCATAACTGGTAACTTATCAATAACTGGTAACTTATCAATAGCTTGTGACTTATCAATGCCAGAGGCAGGTTGGGTGTTTTTATTGGTTTTCTGGGTGAGCAGGTGGGTATTCTCATTTCTCTCATCGACACTCTCTGTTGGGCAGGGATGGATGGGTGTGGCAGCACATTTCTCTCTCTCTCAGGATTTTTCACAGAGCAGCACAGAGAGAGAGAGAAAGAGAAAACAATTTCCATTTCTGCTCCTTGTTTTTCCCATGTGGAATGTGCTTGGAGAATTGTTTCCCTGGGGTGATTGCTGGGTTGGATTCTGGTGAGGATTGTTTGGGCCTGGTGGCCAATCCAACCCAATCCAACCCAACCCAACCCAATCCAACCCAATCCAACCCAACCCAATCCAATCCAATCCAATCCAATCCAATCCAATCCAACCCAACCCAATCCAATCCAATCCAATCCAATCCAATCCAACCCAACCCAATCCAACCCAACCCAACCCAATCCAACCCAATCCAACCCAACCCAACCCAATCCAACCCAACCCAATCCAATCCAATCCAATCCAATCCAACCCAATCCAATCCAACCCAATCCAATCCAATCCAACCCAACCCAATCCAATCCAATCCAATCCAATCCAATCCAATCCAATCCAACCCAACCCAATCCAATCCAATCCAACCCAACCCAACCCAATCCAACCCAATCCAACCCAACCCAACCCAATCCAACCCAATCCAACCCAACCCAATCCAATCCAATCCAATCCAATCCAATCCAACCCAACCCAATCCAATCCAATCCAATCCAATCCAATCCAACCCAACCCAATCCAACCCAACCCAACCCAATCCAACCCAATCCAACCCAACCCAACCCAATCCAACCCAACCCAATCCAATCCAATCCAATCCAATCCAACCCAATCCAATCCAACCCAATCCAATCCAATCCAACCCAACCCAATCCAATCCAATCCAATCCAATCCAATCCAATCCAATCCAACCCAATCCAATCCAATCCAATCCAATCCAATCCAATCCAATCCAACCCAACCCAACCCAATCCAATCCAATCCAATCCAATCCAACCCAACCCAATCCAATCCAATCCAATCCAATCCAATCCAATCCAACCCAATCCAATCCAACCCAACCCAATCCAACCCAACCCAACCCAACCCAATCCAACCCAACCCAACCCAATCCAACCCAACCCAATCCAACCCAATCCAATCCAATCCAACCCAACCCAGTCCAATCCAACCCAACCCAACTCAACCCAATCCAATCCAATCCAACCCAACCCAATCCAATCCAACCCAATCCAACCCAACCCAATCCAACCCAACCCAATCCAATCCAACCCAACCCAATCCAATCCAATCCAATCCAATCCAATCCAATCCAATCCAATCCAACCCAACCCAATCCAATCCAATCCAATCCAATCCAATCCAACCCAATCCAATCCAATCCAACCCAACCCAATCCAACCCAACCCAACCCAACCCAATCCAACCCAACCCAACCCAACCCAATCCAACCCAATCCAATCCAATCCAACCCAATCCAGTCCAATCCAATCCAACCCAACTCAACCCAATCCAATCCAATCCAACCCAACCCAATCCAATCCAACCCAATCCAACCCAACCCAATCCAACCCAATCCAATCCAATCCAACCCAATCCAATCCAATCCAACCCAATCCAATCCAATCCCATCCAATCAATAAAATCGATTTAATTAATTAATTAAAAATTAAAAGTTAATTTTGTTTAATAAATAAATTAATTTATTTTAAATTAATATAAAATATAATATAATAAATTTGTTTATTTATTTATTTATTTATTTATTTATAATTTTATCTATTAAAAATTGGGGCTTTTTAATGATAAGATCTTGGATTTTCTTCCACATTAAGCTTTAAAAAAAAGAATTGGCAAAGGCAGCCAGATTTGCCAGTGCAAATGACCCCATTTGTGCTGTTTTGACACCATAAAACTGAGAGGAATCAGGTAAAAAGTGCACTCAGGCGCTGCAGTTTTCCCAGCTTGATCCATCCCTTGATGGTCCATAGGGAAAGGTCTTTAATAGGGAAAATGAAGTTTTGCCCCATCCTGCCTTTGGGATTTCTCTGGGGAGAGGCCACTGCCCTGTTGTCTCCCTGGGAGCTGCAATAAGAGCACCTGGCTGTGTCTCAATCACAGCTTTTCCCCAAAAAATAAACATTTTCCACGTCCAGCTATCGACTCCATAATGTTATATTTCATACTTATAAATTATATACTTGTAATGCATAATTTTTATATTCTATTCTTTATTATTTATCTTTATATATTCCATTTTTTCTTTTTTTTAATCCAAGTTTTCTTGGGAACTTGCACATGGAAACCAGCAGAGGAGAAGCTCTCCCAAGGTCTTCTCTATGATTATAGATTAATAATTAAATAGAAGAAATTAATTTATGGTTTCTAATAAATCTCCTGGGAATGTGGGCTAGGGCTGTCTACCCTCCTTATCCTGGACTGGTGGAACTGGGAATGCTGGGGGGAATCTCAGAGCTGGCTCAGCCTTTGGTTTGTCTTCTCAGAGCCCTAAAAATGTTCTGCTGATGTCAAATCTCTGCTCTCTCCCCCTCACGGCGTGGAGCACGGGGAAAATCTGGGAAAAGCTCTAAAGATGGAATAATTCTGACTCATGGAGACACTAATAAACACTCCCACACGCTGGCAGGGCTCGGGTTTGGTTATCCTAAATAGCCACAATTGCTGAAATTCGTCATATTTGGTGATTTTTGGGCTTTGTTCACTAAATCAGGAGCTTCAGGAAAGCTCCAGCTCCTGGGTCGAGCTGGGAGAAATAGTAAGAGAATATTTATTTATTCCCTTTGCCCAAAATTGCGCAGCAATTATGACAAAACAAATTTATTCCGGGTTCCGCCGATTGCCATGGAAACCCACACGGAAAACAGCAGCCCAAGGCCACTTAGCATGAGAAATCCAGAGGGCTCATCCCTGATTAACTGACTCATGCTGTGGATTTGGGGAAAGAAACCCCTCAAATGGAGACATTTCCCTGCTTGCTCGCAGCTCTGGTGGGGCAGTGGGAATCCTCCCAGGGAAGGGAGAAGATGCTCTGGCTCGGGGTGTCTCTCCTGGGATATCCAGGCTTCTGCTCTGGGATTGTGACTTTTCCCAGCAGCAATTAGTGAGGCAGGACAAGTGGCTGTGCCAGGCAGAATTCCCAGGTGGGAAGGGCAGGATATTTTTAGGTGTTTCTGGAAGGCAGAGCTGTGCTGGAGCTGCAGTTTGGGGCTCTGGGCTCGGGACACTCGGGCTGTGGCACCCACTGGGGTCGGGCAGGTGGGATCTGGGAGGGTGTGAGCACTGCAGGAATGTAGGAATTGCTTTAGGGATTCTCCTGGGATCATTAGGGTTGGAAAAGTTCTCTGAGATCATCGAGTTCAACCATTCCCAGCACTGCCAGCACAGCCCTGTGTCCCCAAATGTCACATCCACAGGGCTGGGAAATCCCTGCAGGGATGGGGGCTCCACCTGAGCACCTTTTCCTGATGGAATTTCCCCAAAACCCACCCTGAGCTCCCCTGGGCCAGCCTGAGGCCGTTCCCTCTCCTCCTGTCCCTGTTCCCTGGGATGATCCCAAATCTCTCTGGCTGTCCCCTCCTGGCAGGGAATTCCAGAGAGGGAAAAGATCCCTCTGCATCCTCCTTTGCTCCAGGCTGAGCCCCTTCACAGCTCCCTCAGGAATTCTCCAGCCCCTTCCCAGCTCCCTCAGCAATTCCCCAGCCCCTTCCCAGCTCCGTTCCCTTCCCTGGCCCTGCTCCAGCCCCTCAGGGTCTCCCCTGCCATGAGGGGAAAATTAAAAAGTGGGAGAAAACGTGAGGGGAAAAAAAAGTGTGGGAAGTTTGTGGAGGGCTCTGCTGCAGAGCTTTTCCCTCCTGGATCCTCCTTTGCTCCAGGCTGAGCCCCTTCCCAGCTCCCTCAGGAATTCTCCAGCCCTTCCCAGCTCCCTCAGGAATTCCCCAGCCCCTTCCCAGCCCTGTTCCCTTCCCTGGACATGTTCCAACCCTCGGGAATAAAAGCTGACCTCAGTAGTTTCCAAACCAGCTGGTTTGGAGCCACTTTCTCCCTGGGTATATTCCCTTTTAGTGATGTAGCTGTGAGTGTTGAAATTTGTAGCTGTGATTTTATTGAAATCAAGGAGAATTTTGTTTTCCCCAGTTGTGCTGGAGAAGCTTCCAAATGAAAGCAGGGATTGATTGATTGATTGATTGATTGATTGATTGATTGATTTCTGATGTTCCTCTGTCTCCAGAAATGGAAGTGTTGAGCAAAGCACTTAGCACCCTCGTGCTAAAGCTGAAAGACTTTCTCATCCTGTGCAGATTTTGCACATCTCTGGTGTATAAATACGAGCTTTGTGCTCTGAGTCATTCCGGGGGAGCTGCAGAGGAGGGGAGTCCTGCCAGTGCCTGCCTGGCTGCTCCATGGGATCACAGGAGCTTGGGAAAGAGCCCAAGCAGCTCTGGCTGGGATCTGTGCAGAGCCAGCAGGAATGAGGCAGGAGAGCTGCTGGTGGAGGGGCAGGCAGGGAGCCACAGAATATCCAGAGAGAGAGGGGACCTGTGGGAGTTCTGAATGAGTTGGAGATGGGACCTCTGAGTTTTTTAGATGGTGTGATTTATTTTTGTATCTTCTGCACAGGCAGGAAGGGTGAGTTGGGCTCAATCTTCCCTGCGTGGCTCAGAAGGTCACAAGACCCTTAGTTACAAGACCTGTTAAGGATTTATTGACCAATAAAACACCACCAACAAGGATATTTATGTTTTTGACTTAAATATTTTGTCTTACGTACTCATGTGTCAGCTTTGTTAGCCAGTCGTGCTATGGCACACAAACCCACAGTGCTGCATTCTGAACTCCTTGTTACCTCTGGAACTGCTTTTATTTTCTCTATATCTTAAACTCTAAAACTCTAAACTTTCCTCTTCCTAACTTAATGTGTCTCTGCTCTAAACTATAAATCCACATTCTCACTCCTAAGTTTGGAAGCCTTTTCCAAGGTCTCAGCTCAAATCCTGGGTTTAATTCTAACCTTTGGCTTACAAGCCCAAAGTTCTGAGACTTTCCTGCATTTCGGATTCCAACAGGGACCCACAGGATCATTATGTGCCTCCTGGCCCTGCACAGGCACCCCAACAATCCCAGAGAATCCCAGAACAGTTTGGGTTGGAAAGGACCTTAAAGCCCATCCCATCCCATCCCATCCCATCCCATCCCATCCCATCCCATCCCATCCCATCCCACCCCACTGTCCCAGGCTGCTCCAAGCCCTGTCCAACGTGGCCTTGGGCATTCCCAGGGATGTGGAGTCCCCAGGTTTTCTGGGAATGCTCAGTGAGGTTGAAATGCAGCTGTAAAATACCACCTGGGTTTGGTAATTCCCTTTTTTATCACATCTCTAAGGCTCGAAGCAGAGCTGGAACTTGAGTTCAGGGGGGTTTTCCCTCTGCCCAAAACACTGATGTGGAGCTGCTTTGCCTCCACTTCCCCACTCAACCCAAACCATGTGGTGCTCCTGTTTGGAGGCATTCTTGGAATCCTCTCCTCCCTTGGACCGGCTTGGTGCAGGACACAGGGGAGCTCAGGGCTGGTTTTTCCCCACTTTGTGTGGTGCCATTTCCTCCTCCTGGGGGTTTATTTTGTGTGATTTGTGGTGCTTGGTAAGAGCAGAAGCAGGTTGGCAATTCTGTGTTGTGACCCAGACCACAGCTTGTCGTGTTTTGGGTTCATTTTTTGGGTTTCTGGCCCAAATCCAGCCTGGGCTCACCAGCCTGTTTGTCTTGCCCACGTGTCTGTTCAGGAGTGCTGCAAATCACAGTCCAGGTCTCCAGAGCTGCTAATTAATGCACCTCCATTAATTGGCACTTCTTTCAGGTGTTGGACTCCAACCAGCTCATTTGAAATAACAAAATGACACTGTGTGTGAAGCATTCCTGGGCCACAAATGGCCATAACGTGCTTATTCCATTCATTAAACGTATTTATTCCATTCATTAAATGTATTTTTGGGGTTTATGAATTGATTGGTAGCACTGGAAATTACTGTGAATTACCTGTGAGGAGGATTCTGGAATCAGACACTGCTTTTGGGTTATTTGCTGGGGTTTTTTTGTGGTGGGAAAACGATGCCTGTGAGTCTTGCAACACAACAGCTTGGTGTGGAAATGGCTGCTCAAACCCCTAAAGCTGAAGTTTAATCAGCATTATGGATGTTGGGAAGGAATTTCGGAGCTATTGTCTGTCAGTGCTCAGCAGGGAGAGGAGGAATTGTCTGCAGTGGAAGGAATATTCTCATTACCCCTTCATACCTGCTCATTTAAGATAAAGGCATTTAAGAGTCTGGTTTCAATTAGAGCCATTTGGTATTTTAAGGAAATGTTTTCCTGGATGTATCAGCCCTGTCAAGCTTCACCTTCAGAGCTGGATATTCCCAGTTCTGAGCGAAATTCAGCTCTGCTCCTTTGTCACCTCTGCCCTTCCCACCCCCTCACCACCCCCAGGGTTTAGGTGGGCTCTGCAGAAGACGAATAAACCCAAATTATCTGCACGAGGAGGAGCTCAGGGCTCTCCAATTCCGTGGGGAGAGCGGGCACGCAAGTGCGTGGGCAGGAATGAGTCCAGGGACAAAAGAACCTGTGAAATCCTTAATGCCTGCTTCCTGCTACTGTGAAAAGTATTGAAGATGTTTAAGAAAAACTCTTTTATTTTTATTTTTTCCCCCATGACTAAGTCTGTAAAGCTGCTGTGCTGAACTGGGGTTAAATCCCGTGGCTCTAGGAGTGTGTGAGTCCAGCCTGAAGGACCATCCAGCCTTTGTGGGGGTCACCTCACCTCTGATTAAAGAGCATTTGGCCCTTCCACACCTTCCCCTTAGGCAGGGTCAGGGCTATTTATGGATTTTTCAGAGTGGACTTGCCCCACTTCCTTTCGTTGCAGCAGGTTGCACGTGTGGCTGTGGAACTGCAGTCCCTGCAGGTTTGCAGTGCTGGCTGAGTGTGGTTTGGGGCTGGGGCTGGAGCTGCAGCCATCCCTGTGCCTTCCCTCCTGCAGTGCCCTCCTTCCATCCCCCAGATCCAGGCTGGGGCCCTGGGCTGGGTGGGATCCAGGCTCAGTGGGAAGCCAAAGGAGCTCAGCTGGTGTTGGGGAGAGTTCTGGATCCCTGGGAAGGGGTGAAGCAGTGCAGTGGGGTGGGATGGGGTCCCTCCCCTGCTGCCTGTGATGCACAAAATCTGACTCAGCTTTGGCAGAACCAAAGGCTCAGAATCTTCCACTGGAACAGTTTTCCAAGAAACTCAGTCTGGAGTGAGTGAGAAGGAGCAGTGGGCTTTGCTGGGAAGGTTTTGGGTGGGGTATTCCTTGTGGGAATCAGAAAAACAGAAACTTCCACAGGCACAGGAGGGTTTGATCTGCAGCCTTGGGAGATTTGATGTAAAAATACAACACACAGACTAAGCAAAAAAAACCCATAAACTTATGTTTCTATAGATGTAAGTAAGAATATGCTTTAAATAAATGAGAAACTGTATGGGTAAGATGGTGAAGGGTTTGTAATGTAGAGGTGAGGTTGTATAGAGTGAGCTGAGAGTTTAGAAGTTATAATAGAAATATATTTATATAAATGAGACAGAAGTCATTGGACAAAAGTATACTGATTGCAGCAGCAGTAAGTAAAGGTGATAGGTCAGAAAAGTAAAATAAACCCTGTGACAGCTGTCTGTTGGGTTAGAAAGTTCTGTATTGGCTTGTAATGAAGAAACTTGTGACTACTCTGAGCTATGGCTGAATGCTTGCTCCTCTAAAATCTCACAGCCCCTGAGACTGATGTTTATCTGAGCAATAAATCATTTTTAGCCTGAAAATAGCCCCATCCCTTAATTTCTAACAGCAACAATTCCTGACTCTGCCAGGCCACGAGGAGCCTTGGAGCCTGCTCACACCCTGGTCCCTGCTGGCCAGGTGAGAACAGTCTCAGTGGGACATGGATGGGGAGAAAGGGACCCTGGTGGTGCCTGCTGGATCTCCATTTGTTGGGAATTTGACCTTCAGTAGCCTTTGTAGTGTCCAAGGAGCAGCTCCAAGGAGAACTTGAACAGTAAAGTCAAATTATGGCTTTTCCCCCCTCCAAATTCCCTCCATGCCCAGCCAATTTTCCCTCACTCAAGATCAACAGAAGTGATTTCAGAGTATCCCATTCCCAGCTGGGTTTGGAAAGGCATCCTAAACCCACAGGTTTCCAAGAGCCAGATTTCTGACAGGAGAAAACATCCAGGAAAGCTCCACCTGCAGCTCTCTGGTTCATCTTACCCTGCTATTTTCACCCTGCTGGACCAAGAGGTGGCAGCAATATTCCCTACTAAGACATTTTATGTGTTTCACATTAATATAATATTTAATTGCAATAATGAGCCGTTTTATTTCTAGCCTGAACTGGAACAAACTAAATTTTTCATCACTGCATCGATGTATCTGAAAATTCTGCCTCAAGCCTCTGGTCTAGCCCAAAAAGTTTGGGTTTCCTTTGGCTGCACAGAGTGCTGGGCAAAGCAGAATTCAGTGAATCATTGTGTGTTTGAGCTGTTATTCTGCCCATCACAGCAGATCTTTTTGGTGAATAAAATACAGTGGAAAACACTCACAGAAAAAAAAGTCAACTTTAGGTCCTTTGCTAAGCCTGTTCCTGCCAGGGGATCAAGGCTGAAGTCAAATCTTTACCTTTATCCCCTAAATTTTGCCAAGCACAACACGCAGAGCTACAGCAGGTGTAATATTCCAACTCATGGCCAAGCTTTTTTTCAGGATAAGCTTCCAAGTTCATCATTCTAACAGAGCCTGGGCTTTTTCTCCATTTGGGATAAATACGTCCTTTTATGAATTTTGAGTTCTAGCACCTTTTAATTCCGTGCTCCCTCATCTGGACACTGAATTAAATGCTGAGAACATGAGGTTCTGATCTGCTCCTCTATTGCTCATCATGATTATAGGCAGGGATGGCAGAGCTGCCATTAGTTATTATTCTCCACACTCCCAATTAGAATATTCTGTTTTCTGCTTGTAACTCTGTCAGGCTGAGCTGCTCAGGCTGAATTTTTCCATTTTTTGCTCTCAAGTGAACTCCAATTCTCACTTGAAACATAGTGGAAATAAAAGTCCTCAAACTTTTCAGGGGCCACAAAAAATATTAATGCTTTCCTAATTAAAATATTAATTAGGAAATTAATGTATTTCCTAATTAAATATCAATTTATTAAATAAAAATTAATTAATACTTTCTATTATTTTCCTAATTAAAACATTAATTGTTTTGGGGGCCACTGGATATTAATGCTTTTCTATTTATTCCTAATTTTTACTTCCTGTCTCGTAAGCAGTTTTAGATCTAGGGCAGAATTTTCAGCAGTTTATTTAGAGTTTGGAGGTTTTTAAGTAATCTCTGTAGGGATGTTGTAAAAGACTGGGATAAACGAATGATTCTGTTCTTTTTTTTTTTTAATGCAGGGTTTGAGAGATTAGGGAAAATGCAGGTCTGAACCTGCATGAAAGAGTCAGAGGGAAAAATATTAGCATTTTCTAAGTGTTCAGAGCATCAGAAATGACCTGATTTAATCAAGTTTCTGGGCTTGGAGCAGCCTGCTCTGTGAAAGTGTCCGTGCCCGTGGCAGGGGTGGAATGGGATGAGCTTTAAGGTCCCTTCCAACCCAAACCAGTCTGGGATTCTGGGATTTGGGATTCTCTGAAGTGCGCACAGATCTGTAGCACAAGGATGGGCTCTGCTGCTGCAGGGACTTTTGGAATGATATTTTTTCCTTCTGCAAGGTGTTTTCAGCCCTTTCTAAGCGCCTGGGGCTGGTGAAAGGACTCGCACAGAGCTGCTGGGTTTTGGGAGGTGCTGAAGTGAGAACTGCAGGTGTTCCTCACCCTGAGCAGAACAGGGATGGATCCCTTCATCCCAAATTCCCTCCTGCCCTTGGGGAGGATGGCAGTGCCTGGAGATCCCTGAATTCTTGTCCTGTCCCGAGTCACAGCTGCTGGAGCAGAGCTGGCTCGGGGTGTCCCTGCAGAGGGAGGAACAAGGGATTGTTTTGGCTTTTGGGTGTTTGTTCTGAGCCATCCCACCTCGCTGGCAAGACCCTGAGTCCTTCTCCTGGAAATCTTCCTTCAGGAATTGCCAGGGGAAGGGAGTGAACCTCTCCAATGGAGAAACAGCAGAAATACAGGAGTAGGGTTTTTACGAGTTTCGACAAGTTTAAAATATGACCTTGCAAAAAAGAATAGGTATTTGAGAGAATTAGAACTGGGAAAGATGCGTTGTAGCAGGACCACGTGGGGAAAAAATACAGGTGATTAATGTTAGAAAAAATATAGGTGATCAGTGTTAGAAAAAATATAGGTCATTAAAGTTAGAAAAAATATAAGTGATTAGTGTTAGAAAAAATATTGGTGATTAATGTTAGAAAAAATATAGGTGATTAATAGCAGCATTGTGTGGCAAAAGCCAACAGGCTGAAAAACATTTATAAAGTATTGTAACCAGGAAATAGGGTGACTTCTGATGGAATGGTGTTGAGTTTTACATCTCTTGTGTCTCACCCTTCGTCGAGGCTGAGAACAGAATAAAATCTTTTAAAACACCTCTCAGGGCAAACCAGCAAATAGGGTTTCTACGTGTTGCAGGGCAGTCCCGTAGGGAAGATGAGGAGCCATCATTTTCAGGATTTTTCCACATGTTGTGTGTTCTGCTCCTGCATGGTGAGAACATCCCAGAGTCATCGTTTCAGCAGGTACATAAGGAGAGGTCTCCCAGAGACTTTACAGGAAGGAGCACAACTCACTTAAATATGCAGAGCTAAAGCCAGGAATATTTGTTCTTCTCAACTCAGCTCCCAAGTACTCTGGCTAAATATTTCAGGAAATCAGGTTGGACAAGTGGTTCCTCCTTCATTGATCTGTTGTTTCTGGATCAGTTTCTCCACTTGGACGGGAGTCATGGAAATCTGCTGCAGGGAACTGAGGAGTTTCCTGTCATCCCCTGCCATGGAATTCTGTGTGGCAGCCTGTGGTAATTGGATTATAAAGCAGAGGGAAGGGCAATAAAATCAGCAGCCTCATCAAGGCATCCCTGTAAAGTCCCAAGGGGAAGCAGCAAACTGGGGATGGAGTTGAGCCTAGTATTTCTATATTTATTTAGTCTTTTAACCTCTTAACAAGAACAGCAAATTCTTCTTAGCACTGGGATTTAAAAGCTCTGTGTCTGACTCTTTTAAAGACACCCTTTGCCCTAAAAACAAAATAAAACGTGTAGTTTTACTAGTTTAGCTAAAGAAATAATAAAAAAAAAATCTCCATGAGATCCTGTATTTTACAGAAGCTGGAATTTCATTTTAGCTTGCAGGGTTGTCTTTTTGCTCACTCAAGGCTTTGTTTTCTCTAAAGAACTATTACATGATAATCGTAATTTATCAAAAATACATTTCAAGCAACCTTTTCATGAGTGTGCACTGATAAAACTGCAAATATTTAAATGCATCTGGGAAATTAACACCGACCAGGAGCTTTCTGGGCTGTTTGCCTATTCTGAGACTGGAAAATCTTTCAGTTCATTGCTCTGTAGAGGTTGGATCTTCAGTAATGGGATGTCCTGGCATTCCCAGCACACTTCCAGTGCTCCTTCTCCCTGCAGCTTTGCTGGTCCCAGTCCCAGGGGGACGACTGCAGCCCTGGTGGGTGTGTTCCACTATTGGTGGGGTTTCCAGGATGCACTGGTGCCTTTCCCTGCTTGGGTAAAACAGCAGCAGCTTCCCATAAGGTTTGTGATTGGCTTTTAGAGAGCGTTTCCCATCATTCCAACAGTTGCAGGCTGAAGTGTTGCACAGAAACTCGGCATCAGCACTTATGGCAGCTAAGGAGATTGATTAACATTCATAAGGAAAGCAGAGGAGCTTAAAATAAGGAATAAAACAAGTGCTTAATCCTTTGGCCCAGATGGTTTTTGGCAGGGCAGATAAAAACGTGGATCTTCCCTAAAAACAGAACCCCCATCTCCCTTCCAGCAAGGAAATCTGACACAATTCCAGCCACAAATCCACTCTGGCTTTTTGGGGTGTGACTCGATATTTTGGACCTTCTCATCAGCCTGGTGGACACTGGGAGCTGCTGGAGGGAGATCTCTGTGGTTGATGGCCATGGATCTGTGCAGATCTTTCATTCCAAGCTCCTCATCTTCCAGAGGGATCCCTGTGCTCACACGGGGCTGTTCTCGAGGTGATCTGGGATCTGCTCTGCTCAGTGTGTGTCGGGGTCCAGCACATCCCTCTGGCTGCCCTGGCTGGCTCCAGACCCTGGCAGGGGGCTCAGAGACCTTGGCACGAAGTCAAAAACACCTGTGGCTTGCATTTTAGCCTGTGGGAAAAACTGCCAACTCTGTGTGAGGAGTTACAAACCACGAGGGTTTGAGTGGTGTGGTAGTTGAATTAACACAGGGTGAAAAAGTGGAATTTTGGGGCTTTTAGAATGGGATTCAGGGGGTACAAGATGGAGGGATTTGGGCATGTCTTGACCTTCTCCTTCCCCTTGCCCTCCATGTCTCGCTGTGCTGGTGACACTTTTCTGTTGGTTTAAGGCACAGACACACTGTCCAACATCAATGACAGATATTGGCACGTTATTGTAACCATGGCACACGGAGTTTTGGGTATAAAATGTGAACACTGCCCTGAGGGCAGACAGAATGCCATGGCCGAGCTGCTGGACAGAGCTCAGCAGGGCAGAGAGAGAATGTTCTAGAGAAGGGAAAATAAACACCCTTGAGAAGCCGACCCTGCACATTCAGGCTCCTTCTTTGGCTGCATGGGCTGGGAGAACGAGGACTTTTACACTCTTGGGGTCATCCCAACTCCCAGACCCCGAGAAATGTGCACCAGTGGAAGCCACAGCTGGAGCTGGCTGGAGCAATTGAACCCTTGGAGCACACCCCTGCCTGCCTCAGGAGCTGGGGATCATCCACCCTTCCCTGTGACAAACCCTCTGGAAGGCCTTGGCTTCCTGCAGATCTCCACAGTGCCCGTGGGAAAGAGGCATTTCACAGCTCGTTAAATTTAGAGGGTACCTACAAATGTAGCCCAGTTACCTCTCGCTGGAGGTGCTTCCAACCAAGAGGAAGTGACAACCGAGTCTTCACACTCTTTAATTATAGCAGCCTTTACATAACAGTGTCAGATAAATGTGTTTTAGGATAGGTGGCACCTCGCTTCCTCCAGAAGAGCTGTCAAATTAGACCAGACTAATTTATTACTTGAAATTCCAAGGATTAAAGCACACTGTCCACCCAGTCTGTTTGAATAAAACCTTAAAATTCACCGAATCCTCTGTGCCAGGATGTATCCCAAACAGCACAGTCCTCCTTTCTTTTGAAACAGAAACACTGGATGTAAATCCCTATTCCTCTGGTGGCTTCAAGGACTTCCAAGTCCCACGAGTCCCATTCTGCTGGAAAAGAGGGTTAGAGGGGATCTCAGGAGGTTCTCCTGGCTGTGCCTCCACCCAGGGCAGAAGCTGCTGTCACTGCACCAGATTCTTATCTAATCTCTATTATAAGACAGAGGAGGAGGGGGAGAGGCAGGGAAATTGCTTTAGAGGGAGAAGGGGCAAGGAGTGGGGCTGTGCCAAGTAATTTAGGAGAGTGAGGAACTGGCCTCCTTCCCACGGATGGATGGATGGAAGCAAGGTGGATTGTAGGAGATTGCTGATGGTCCTTTCCCCTTTCTATCACCGAAATCCATCCCTGGGATCTTCTGCTGATGGCAACAAGAGCAGCATTCCCACAGGGGAGAGCAATTTTCCTCAGCAGGCCCCGGAATCCAGGCGGGGCAAGATGAAACCCAAAGTTTGTGTTTCATGGGGAGGGTGCTGATGGAGACTGTGGGTTTTGGAGCCCTCTGTGTGCTGGAAGGAGCAGATCCATGTCCAAGCCTGCTCTTAATGCAACCACTAATGCTCTTTGCTAATGTGCCCTTGCCTTCTGGGGGGGGTTTGCCTCATTATCCCTGAGTAATGTCAGGAATCCATGGCCTGATGTGAGAGCAGGGAGAGGCCAGCAAGAACTTGGCTGTGTTGGTGTGTCGGAGTCCAGCACATCCCTCTGGCTGTCCTCAGACCCTGGCAGGGGGCTCAGAGACCTTGGCACGAAGTCAAAAACACCTGTGGCTTCCATTTTAGCCCGTGGGAAAAACTGCCAGCTTTGTATGAGGAATTACAAACCACAAGGGTTTGAGTAGTGTGGTAGTTGAATTAGCACAGGGTGAAAAAGTGGAATTTTGGGTTTTTTTTCAGGGATACAAGATGGAGGATTTTGGGCATGTCCTGGCCTTCTTCTCCTTCTCCTTGCCCTCCATGTCTGGTGTGATGGTGACACTTTTCTGTTGGTTTAAGGTAGAGACACACTGTCCAACACAGATGATAGATATTGGCACAATATTGTGAATATGACACATGTAATTTCTAGTATAAAAGGTAAACGCCGCCCGAGGCGACACGCAGAATGCCATGGCCGACCTGCTGGACAGAGCTCGGCAGGTCAGAGAAAGAATGTTCTAGACAAGGGAAAATAAACACCCTTGAGAAGCTGATCCTACACATTCCAACTCTTCTTTGGCTGCACAGGCTGGGTGACGAGGACTTTTACACTCTCGGGGTCATCCCGACACCCAGAGACACCGCAGACCCCGAGATGGGCGTTGGGGCTCTGCTGCTTCAAGGGTGAACATTCCTGCGGCTCCCCCACAGCAGCAGGGGAGGAGGCAGCGTGCTGCTGCTCCACTCGGCGGGATCCCAGGTGGAAGTGGGCTTGGTTGGAGTCGGGAGAAGGGAGGAGAAGGTGCTGACTCCCATCCCGGCTTGGCGCAGTGCGGTGCCGAGGCGAGGGAACAATCTGGATCCCGCGCGTTTATTCATTCCAGCAGCACTTCAGGGTGTTTATGCAAATAGTTCATTGCTCCAGCTCCTGAAAGAACCACACAAGTGCTGTCACTTGATTGAGGAATCATTAGATCGGGCTGGAAATAAAATTTTCTCTGGTTCTGTATTCACACCCTTGGAAAAAAAAAACAACAAAAAACAGTGCTCCCACATTTGGGTAGCTCAGGACTGACTAAATAATGGATATTTTGGGATAGATGGATACACGTCTCAGAGAGATTTCCTTTGTACTGTAATTAAAAATAAAGAGGATGTGAATAATCTCTAATGGCAGCAGAGTATTTGGAGGAAGCCAAGTATTTTTGGAGGACTGTGGGTACTCAAAGTATTCTGACTTCTGAGCTCTTCTCTTTCCCCCCACCTCCAACCTGAAGATATTTTAGTCTGGGTTATATCCTCAGTGACTTGTTGGGCATTAAAAGTTTTGGATGACTCGTGGTCTTTGTTTACATCTCTTTCAAAATCTCCTGTGCCCTCATGGAGTTGTGGGCTCCGATTAACATCATCAATGAACACTATTAAAAAAAATGAATAATGCAGCAACTGAAGCCATTCAAAAAACGACATTTTCTAAAGGTTGGACTTTACCAAGGCTCATTTCAGCTCTTCAGCCATTGCATGTTTTCAGCAGGTCGTTCCTGTAGTGTTGGCCACTGGCCTGAACAGTGGAATTCCCTGTTGGATAATGTCAGCTCCATTCAGGCCCCCGTTCCCTCAGCATATTTATTATATTTCTATTACTTCCCAGTCAACTTAAAAGAGCTTGGTTCTTCCTCCCTCACCTCGGTGTGTTTCTTGGATAAATTACCTCATAATATTCAAAACAGCCTTTGATTTAGAATTCCTCTGTAAAACAGGGAATTGTATTTTTATAGCATCTTTTAGGATCCTTTTGAGTTGAGTCATTAAATATATATTTTTAATAACCTCGGTGTCTTAAAAAGACAGTGTGAAATGTAAGGACTGGAAATCAAACAGTGATTCCCCTAACTTCTGAATTGTTTTATTACAAATCTATGTGAAGTTCCCTTCTTTCCCTTCATCTTGTGATTTCACAGCCCTTTTTTTTAAATTTGAGCTGACCAATGATTCTCGTAGTTGAGAATCTGGAACATCACAGATCTTCAAGAAGTCTGTAGAACAGGCTGTAAAAATTAACTCCTGGATTGGGAGTTTTATGAACATTTTAAAGACCATCTTAGAAGCTGAGATCCTCCTCCAACAGAATTGGTAAATTTGGAATAAAACTTAGCATAACTTTGAGGAAATCTTCCACTGAATTTGTAAGAAACTGTGAATATGGGAATATTCACAAGAATAACACCTTTGGCTTTGCTCCGGGTGTCTGTTGGACTCTTCCCATGGGATTAGTGGTAACTTTGCAGAACTGATGGAAGCTTTTGGAAGGAAAAGTGGATGAAGCCAATGGAAAACACAAATAGGAAGCGTTTGTGAAACTGCAGTGGTGGATCAGATTGCACTGAAGATGAGATTTTAAGTAATTGTTTTAATAAGGGTAGGAAGTAAATTGTAAATTACTTCTGTCATTAGTGTTTAATTATTTATTGACTTTTTAATCATGTAGTGTTACACCAGACATTTAATTTGTAGAGCTCCAGGAGGAACCTGTTTAGAGATTTTGTTTCTTAATTTAGTTGTAAATAAGGTTCATACTTCTGTTCTTCTAATTCTTGGTGTTTAGGACTTGGTGTTCTTGTTTCCAGTCATTGTGTGTGTGTGTGTTTTCTGTTTAAATTCTTAGTGTTTAGTCTTAGAGGCTTCAGGGTTTAATGTTCCAAATATAGTTGGGGGTGGACGGATGTTTTTTTTTTTTTTGGAAACCACCCGCTGTTCTCTGGAGTCTTGAAGAAGAAAGGCTGTATTTTATTGTAAATAAATCACAGAATTGGGCTGGAAGGGGCCTCTGGAGACCATCCAGTCCTGCCAGGGTCACCTGCAGCAGGTGACACAGGAATGTGTCCAGGTGCTTGGAATGACCTGCAGACTCCAGCCCTCCCTGGGCAGCGGCTCCAGTGCTCTGCCACCCTCATGGAAAGATGTTTTTTCCTCATCTTGAGCTGGAACTTGAGTTTTATTTCATGGCCATCGCTCCTCAACCTGTCACTGACACCACTGAACGGAGCCCGGCGCCAGCACATTTTGGAGATGTTTGTATGCATTAAAGAGATCCTACCTCAGTCTTCTCTAGACTATCCGGAATTGTTTTATTGTAAACCAGTTTCATTACAAATAAGCAAGGGACCGCCGCCGTGTTGGCCGCCGCCGGGCGCACAGCGGCCGCCATCAGCCCGTGAGGCGCCGTGAGGCGGCGCCAGCGCGCAGCGCTGCTCGCGGGCGGCGCGTCCCAGCCAATGGCGTGGCGGCGGCGGCGCGTCCCAGCCAATGGCGCGGCGGCGGCGGCGCGGCTCAGCCAATGGGGGGCGGCGGCGCGGCGGGCGGGAAGCAGCGGGGCAGGCGGAGGGGGGGGGGGCCGCCGGCGGGAGGCGGCGCCGCCGCCGCAGCGCTCAGGGAGCTCGGCCCCGCCGCCTCACCGCGCTCCGCCGCCGCGCTCCCCGGCCCTCCGGCCCCGCACCGGCTCTCCATGTACGACAACTTGTACCTGCATGGGTTTGAAGACTCGGAGGCGGTGAGTGCCGCGGGAGCGGGGCGGGGGGCGCGCAGAGCCGCACGGGCGGGCTGGGTGTCCGTGCTGCGGGCGAGGCGCCGGGGGGGGGTGACCCTGTGCTGCCCCAAAGATGCCGGGACGGGCTGCTGCGGTTCCCTAGGGAATTATCCCTCCCCGGCATCCCTCGCAGAACGGTTCTCTGGCAGCACGGAGCCCGCGGTGCCGCGGTCGGACGCCTCGGTTTGGGAGCGTTCCCCGCCGGTGTCCGGGTGGGTGTTCTTGGGCACCCGGGAGAATGGCCGGGATGGCCGCGGCGACGGGCACGCTGTTCCATATTAAACAGGGATCCGTTACATAAGGCGTTGTGGACAGCTCGTAAAATACATCGGTAACAACATAATATAGAGTGTACGTCAATGCAGACGTATGTATGGTATGATGTGGTGTCCTCGGGAGAATGGATGGGTCCTGGAGGGCTTCGGATGAGGAATTTTCTCCTGCCTGTGTCAGTGTTGTCTGGAAGTGCGGTCCCCTCTTAAGTGCTACCTCACTTGTTTTAGCATCCCTTAATTTCAGGGAGAGAGGAACAACAACAGGGTAAAACTGGCATTAATGCAGTGCACCATGTTGAGAGGAAGTACTGTGTATTGGAATCCTTCTGAACTGGGTATTTGAATTATTTCAAAACTCTGCTGCTTAGAAGCCTGGAATGGTTTGGGTTGGAAGGGTTTAAAGCTCATCTCACGGGCAGGGAGACCTTCCACCATCCCAGGTTGCTCCAAGCCCTGTCCAGCCTGGCCTTGGACACTTCCAGGGATGAGGAAACGCTTTGGGTCAATTTAGAAATTCCTGCCCTTGAGTGTTAACTCTTCCTTTGGGTTCTCTCCAGCTGCTGCTGCTCACAAGCTGCCAGGCCGAGTGCAGATGAGTGGGTTGGTTCCTTTAGGGATGTGATTTGGGATCCAACTGGGTGTTTCTATAAACCAGGCAAACTGAGAGTCCTTGGGAGCTGTTCTCCATCCCCAGTCCATCTTGTGCTGGTTTAATGTCTTCCAGCAAAGTCTAACTACGCTCTTAAGAAGACAACTTAAAAGTGCAGTGTTAGGGCTGAGAAAACTGAGTTGCTGGATAGTGGTTGGTGTGGAAGAAATGTGTCTTTTATAAAAATTCATCAGAGAATGCAGGTAAACGTGTGCTGGATTTAAAGGTGCTTCAACTCTGTGCATTCCCAGAATCCCAGGGGATTGGAAGGGACCTCTGGAGATCTCCCAGTCCAAGCCCCTGCCAAGGCAGGGTCACCTGGAGTTTGGTGACACAGGAATGCATCCAGGTGGGTCTGGAATGTCTCTGGAGACCCCACACCCTCCCTGGACACTTCCAGTGCTTGTCCACCCTCCATGGAATTAAGTTCTTTCTCATGTTGAGGTGGAATTTCTTGTGGTTTAGTTCATGTTTCAGTAAAACCCCGGTGATCTCTTCCAAAAATGTTATTTGGGAAAATCAGCTTTAATGGCAGGAGAGACCAACCTGTTGCACAAGCATCTGGGTTAGGATTTGTGCTGGAAGAATTGTGTTTATGGATGAGAGGAACTTGGTCTTTAGATGTCCACTTGGAAGGATTGGGATGAAAAAGTAATTTCCAGATTCCCTAATACTCCCTTAAGCAGTTTATGATAATGCAATTTTACAGCTTTTTAAATTTTACAGCTGCTCTGTAATTGAGAATGCTTTTGATAGACCTAATTTCCAGAATCACAGGAATATGTGAGAGCCTCCCTTTTCTTAATAAAAACACCCCAAACCTTAAAAGCAACCTGGAGCTCCCAGTTGTGTGGAAAAACTGGAGGCCATAAACCCCAGAGGCTCAGGCACAAAGCAGTTAAAATTCCCCAGTGTCTGTTTGCTTTATGCTGCTGAGCCACTTGCTTAAAACATTAAACCTTATTGTTTTAGCTCCTGACTCAGGGATTGGGAATGCCTGCTGAGACAATATCCTGGCAAACAGGTAGTGGGGATGGGTCACATGAGTGCCACTTTCTGGCCAGAGAGAAGCAAGGGAGAGGACTGAGACGGCGGAAAAGGAATTGTGGTGGAAAAGGAATTGTGGAATTCTGGTTCCCCGCGGTGCAGAGCGAATGATTGCTGGGATGAAAGCAGGGCCTCTGCATTGTTCTGGTTTAGGACCTGGAAGGCTCATCCTGCAGCTGGAGAGCTGGAGCAGCCCCGGGCTTGGATCCTCCTTGCTCCCCTGGAGCCCCGGGGAGCTGGGAGGGAGGGCTCTGCTAATTGCAGCGCTTCCAGCACGGAATAAACCACAGCCACATGAGTCACTAGCGCGGCAGCTCTGCCTAAAGTGGGCATTTGCCCTCCTAAAACCCATCCAGCCGTGTGTGCAGAGCTTGGATTTGCATTAAAGGCAGACGTGAATGGGCAGTGAGTGGCACTCATCCCCAGTGAACATGCTTGCTTTTTGGAAAGGTGCTGTAAAATCTGGACCTCATTTCTCCTGATCCGCTGCTCGGCAACAAACACACTTTTTAACAGTGAACAGATATTTCCATGATTTTTGTAACAGCAGCTCTTATTATAATGTGTTTGTGCGTGTACATATATGTAAAACAAGCAAAAATACAATTTTTATTGATGGATATATAAAGACATGAGTGTGTGCATGGTATTACAGTGCATTACCAGCTCTGATGATTAACGTGAAGTAGGTGATGCAGTAGCTGGTGTGAGGCTTTTTGGAGGAGGAAAATGACACTGCTGAAGCTGAGGGCTGCAGGCAAAAAGTTGTTTCCACGTTCTGCAGGGGCAAGCATCCTTGTCAGGAGCACAGAAACATGGAGAGTGCATCACCCTAGGGAGAAGCATCTTCCCACTGAAGATTTTTCCCTTGCTTGTTGTCCTGCCTTGCGATTTTTTGATTTTTAGGCCTTTTTTAAAATTCTTTGAGTAGTTCTAAACAGGGTCACCTTTTTGGGAATTAAAGCTTGTTTGCCTTGTAGGGAAGCATTTCATGTTTTTGATCACAAGAGGATGTAAAAGCCCCTTAGCAAAGGGGCTTAGGGGGCAGTGAGATCCCCTGGGTGAGCAAATAATAAATGAATTTGGTTTTACCTCTCACAGTTGGGAACTCATTGTGTGTCTGTGGTGAGGAGAGATTGGAATGCTGCTCCATGGGCTACTCCAGAGTTTCTCTTGGATTTTGGGAAAGACTCCACCTTTTTCAGAAACAGACTTCAATGAAACCTTCCCATAAGAAATCACTTTTTTTCTTCTGTAAAATTACATTTCCATTAAGACAGCATTTCATTAAAAAAATGCCTGCAGGAGCTGGCAACAAGTCCTCTGTGATACAGAGTCCCAGGAACAAAACCTGGCTTGGCTCAGTGTTTTGCACCTGCAGAACTGTCAGAGCAGCCCCTTTTAGGTTGTTTGCTTACATTTATCCCTTCAGAACAACACCTGAGCATGTGAAGCACCTTTCCTCACCTCTGGGGGTGTCAGTTCCAGGCTTGCCAGCGCGGGAGAGGCTTTAGCTGGGCTGTTTCACTGCCTTAGGGAAGAGCTGCCGGGGATGGGGACGCTCAGCTCAGCTCTGCAGCAGGCAGGGAGCGAGCAGGGGGCGGCCAAAGTGGGGTCAGTGAGGGGCCGGTGTGGGGTCAGCGAGGGGCCGGTGTGGGGTGAGCGAGGGGCTGGTGTGGGGTCAGCGAGGGGCCGGTGTGGGGTCAGTGAGGAACCGGTGTGGGGTGAGCGAGGGGCTGGTGTGGGGTCAGCGAGGAATCGGTGTGGGGTCAGTGAGGGGCCGGTGTGGGGTCAGTGAGGGGCAGGTGTGGGGTCAGTGAGGGGCAGGTGTGGGGTCAGCGAGGGGCCGGTGTGGGGTCAGCGAGGGGCTGGTGTGGGGTCAGCAAAGAACCGGTGTGGGGTCAGCGAGGGGCCGGTGTGGGGTCAGTGAGGAACCGGTGTGGGGTCAGTGAGGAACCGGTGTGGGGTGAGCGAGGGGCTGGTGTGGGGTCAGCGAGGAATCGGTGTGGGGTCAGCGAGGGGCCGGTGTAGGGGCTGGTGTGGGGTCAGCGAGGAACTGGTGTGGGGCCAGCGAGGAACCGGTGTGGGGTCAGCAAAGAACTGGTGTGGGGTCAGTGAGGGGCCGGTGTGGGGTCAGCAAAGAACCGGTGTGGGGTCAGCGAGGGGCTGGTGTGGGGTCAGTGAGGAACTGGTGTGGGGACAGCAAAGAACTGGTGTGGGGACAGCAAAGAACTGGTGTGGGGTCAGCGAGGGGCCGGTGTGGGGTCAGCAAAGAACCAGTATGGGGCCAGCGAGGGGCCGGTGTGGGGTCAGCGAGGAACTGGTGTGGGGTCAGCGAGGAACTGGTGTGGGGTCAGCGAGGGGCCGGTGTGGGGTCAGTGAGGGGCCGGTGTAGGGTCTGGTGTGGGGGCAGCGAGGAACCAGTGTGGGGTCAGCAAAGAACTGGTGTGGGGTCAGCAAGGAACTGGTGTGGGGTCAGCGAGGCACCAGTGTGGGGTGAGCGAGGGGCCGGTGTAGGGGCTGGTGTGGGGCTGTTGTGGGGTCAGTGAGGAACTGGTGTGGGGTCATCGAGGCAGGGCAGCACTGGGAGGGCGCGGTGTGCGGAGCCCATGCCAGCCCCAGGCGCTGGTGGCAGCCCCAGGCACTGGTGGCAGCCTCAGGAGCCAGGGACAGCCCCGTGCCTTTCCCCCTGGTCATCCAGTGCTTCCCAGGCGGGGCAGCTCTGCCTCCTCCTGTCCCAGCCATTTAAAAAGACATTTTTTGCTGGGGAAGTTCCCACTGATTGGATTTCCATGTGGTGCCTCTGACCCGTACAGGACATGGAAAGATGGCTTTGCTTGCCCTGTGTATCCCTGTTGTAGTAGATTTTTTTAGTAACTGCTTTGACTTTTTTTGCTGTTTCCCCAGCATATCCTCCTCTCCTGAGCCATAGAAGCACCTCCTTTCCTCGACCTCTTTTAGCTGTTTGACCTGCATCTAACCCTGCCTGGCTTCCCTTGGCAATTGCCATCCCTGCATCCGCAGCCTCCCTCCTGGTGCTGCTACCAGAGCAGGCTCTCAGTTCACCAGGGAAGCAGGACTTGGCTGTGCTGCTGTGTAAGCCAGGGTGATGCCCTTCTGTGCAAGTTCAGGCTCTGTCACCAAGAGTCAGACAAGCACCTGTGGTGGCATTCATGCCCACAAAAGCGTTTTAGATTCTGAAAGTCCTTTGGTGTTTGTAGGGACTAAGCCCCAGTGAGATCAACCCTGGTAATTAATGGTCCCAGTTTGCCATGAGCAGGACTGTGTGTGCTGCTGCATTATAATAGGGTTTGCCTCCAGTCACTCCGTACAATTCTTGAGAGCTTTGCTGAGGATTTTTAGGAAGAAGGTGATGGGAATAGTGGGAAACACATTCTGTTCCCCGTGTGAATGGTCAGCACGGCGTTCTGAGGACACCACTGCCCTGCTTTTTCAGTGACATGACTCCTCAGACCTGCCATTCCTTCTGCTGCCAGCGTACACTTTTCTCAAGGCACCTGAGACAAGATCATCTCTGTGTGCTGCCCAAGCAGAACAAGTGATTATAGAAAAACAAACCTTGGTAGGGAAGTTCATATCCAAATATTGATTGGATTTGTGTCTGGTGCCTGTGTGATTGCTAAAGGGGGAGGAAAGGTGGGCTTTGCTTGCTCTGTACATCTCAGTTGTTGTGGGTTGAGTAAGAATCAAGATGTGTATTAGAAATGTTTTTCATGCTGTCTCTTCAGTGATCATGCACTGGGTTTTACAACACCCAGTTCATTCTGTAGAACATCTCTGTACAACAGGCAGCCAAGAGCAAGCAGAAGCTTTATCCAGCTCCCAAATAAAACCTGGGACTTCAGGGGCTTGGTTAGAAAGGTATCAGTGGTTATTGGGTTTATCATGTCCACAGGGCACTTCTGAGACTGTCAGGCTGAAGGCTGGTAGCTGAGATCTGATGGGTTTTTTATGTGTCATGATAGATTTTGCAGGCAGGGACACCCTCCTGTATGCCAGGTTGCTCCAAGGCCTGTCCAGCCTGGCTTTGAACATTTCCAGGGATGGAGCAACCACAGCTTCTCTGGCACCCTGTGCCAGGGCCTCCCCACCCTCCCAGGGAAGGATTTTTGCCATGGATAGGAATGTGAACTGGGAGAAGTGTTTGCAGTGCTGTTGGTTTGCTGGAGACACCCTTCTCTTGCTTCTCCCTGGGCTTGACTGTTCCAAATTTGCCCATTTCAATTAGTGTAGTTTCTAATGAATCCAAAAAGGCTGAGTGATATCAGGACCTAGGCATGCAGGATCTTCTGCCTAACCACTTACCTACTTGCTGCTTGTTTATGTAGGATTTCTAGTTTCCAGTGTGTGCTAAACTCTGCCTTGATTGGGACAATAATCAACATCTTCCCACAAAAAGAGATTATCCTCTGCCCATTATGTCTCCCGAATTCTCATTGCAATTTGGCTTTTACATGGTCAGAGCTTTTGTGTGTTTTTGACAGTTTCAAATCTGTTTTCGTTTCTATTAGCCCCTAATAGACTGCCTTGACTAATGAATCATCAGCTGCCTGATATTTATCTTGTGTGGAAAGGGCTGCCTGAGAGGGCTGGAAGGTGGTTTGTTTGGGGGTTTGCTGGGGTGGTTTTGCTTAGATTTTCCTCCTAAAATAACCAAAGTTCTACTACTACAGCATTAGCTATGCTTGCCTTGTTCTGTGCTCTTGTGAGGATGGTTTTCTGTGTGACTCAGATCTTCTGTTTGTTAAATGCCACATTGTGATTTGATAGCATAGTAGTCAAATAAAACACTCAGTAAGAATCTTAAGTAATTTTTATAAATTGCTGCTTGCTGTTTCCATAGAGGTGCTTCTTTAATACCAGAATACCAGAAACACATTGAAATGAAATGGAAAAAAAAAAAAAAAGAAAGAGAAAAGCTTCCAGTCATCTAAATGAGAGACATAATGAGGAGTAGGTAACAGAAATAGATAATTTTGTATTTTCAGTTCCAGCTGCAGGTCAGAGCTCAGCTGATGGTCCAGGCTGTGGTTGCTAAGACTGTGAGTTCATATGGAGCACTAAGGTGTGTGATTTACTGTGGATTTGCCCTGCTTTTGGATTCCTTCTGCTGAACTCCTGGCTGGCTGTGGAGTGCAGCCAAAACCACAGGGCCCTCTCAGCACTGTGCTGCTCCTGGATTGCAGATTGCTCTCCAAATTGCCCGGTGCTTAAGGAAATGCTGCTGCTGGGAAGTGGAAGCAGCTCTCCCTGGGCTCAAGGGCATTGGAGGGAGGAGTGTGGCTCTTGGTGCTGAAGGAGCACATCATAGAAATAACAAATAACAAGGGAAGAAGCTTAACCTAGGATTTGTTGATGCTATGGCTTGCTTCCCTATCTCCCAAAAACATGCTCTGCTTGGGAGACCCTGAGCTGTTGGATGTTTTCCCTTGGAGCATGCATTTATAAAGATAGGAGAGCCTGATTTTCCAAATCAGCACTTTACCCAAATGCAGATTGCTTTACAAACAGGACAACTGCTCATGGTCATTTGGAATCCAGTAATTAATTCCAAAATGTCATTTAGCTGGCGGGGTGCTGAGTTCCATAGGGATCACAGGTGGTGTCAGGATTTGCTTGCAGCCTCTCCTCAGCTCCTGCTTTGTATTTTTCCACAGTGCTTTGTCACTGGTTTTCATGCCAACAGTGAACTGGTTTCAGCTCTGGAGTGTCTTCTTTTGCCATGCTCTTTCCTTCTTTTCATATCTCAGCATAAATACAGGTGCAATATGTGGAGCACAGTGAGCAGCTTTGTCTGCCCCACGGTAAACTGGTCAGGTAAACTGGATTTTTGATTTGGAGGATAGTCCAATGTCCAGAGCCAGCCATGGAGAGCTGGGGGAAGCCAGCAGTGCCTGAATTTGTGACTGCACAACACAGGATGTAAATCTGCTTTTTCTGTTTCTCTCTAAAGCCTTGTCAGAAGGGGTTTGAAGTGTCCCGAGGAAAGGACCCAGAAAGGGCAGTGGTGGCTACAGGCTCTGCTCTGCTCCTCAGGAGGGTTTTAATTTTCACCAGGGCAGGGGAGAGAGCAAGAAAACCCCGAGGGAGGAGGACAAGGGGCTGCTCTTCTGATTTGGTTTGTTTGGGTTTTCTTTCCCTAAAAAGTCACCTAGGACAAAGGCTCCATAAGTTACAGAAATGGAACTATTTGGTTCTGCTGCTTCACCAGCATGGGGAATGCAGCCTGGCAGGGATTTGATTTATTACAGCAACAAGGCAGAAATCATGAGGAAAAGCCAGTCCCTATCACCGTGCTGAGTACTGGAGGGGTGAAGTGTGTGTTTGAACGAGCTCTAATGCTTCATATTAAACTTCACAAGCCTTTCTATCCTGAGAGAATTCTGCTTAGACCAAATGTATTTTCCCTGTGAGTCCTCCCTTGGTTTTTCCCTGTGCTGGGACATTTCCCTGCACATGGACTCTGCTCAGCTCGTGTGTGCTTTCTGCTTCCTCCCAGGGGCTGCGTGTCCTTGCTAAAGTGGCAGCACAGTCAGGGATGGCATGGGCAGAAATGTCCTGTTCCCTTGGGAAGTGTTGCTGTGGGTGCTGTGCCGGGTGCTCTCGGTGTGGAGGGGGCTGGAGGATTTCATTTTCAGTAGCAATGTCCTTTATGGCCAGAAACAAGCCCTCAGCCCTCATGGGACAGGCTCTAGGGTGAGCTGGCCAAGGCATCCTCCCTGTCCCTTTTCCTGTTCACAGAGCCAGGTACAACCAGAATACTCCTGGCCTAACAGTTCAAACTTTATCACAGCCTTTAATCTCTTAGAATAAGAATAAAATCATGTTTCTAATGGTTACTCCCCTGTGCTGTTACTTTATAAACATCTCCTTTCCATGCTCGATTTCTTGGCAATATTTGAACCCCCATTCCCACTGTGGTTGGTGGATTCCCTGAAGAATGTCTCTCTCCTGCTTGGGAAAATGATGTGTTTCATCATTCAACATTCAACAAATCACCAGTTAATCTGTGACATATAGGTCATGAGCTACTGTGATAAAATTTTATGTTCTGGGATAATTAGTGCTGAGCTCATCAGGTCCTAACAAAACCAGCCCCAGCATCACCCTTGGGCAGGGATGTTTCAGTTATGACCAATAACTGGAAAATCTCACCAAGGAAAAAAAGCCAGTGGCAGCTTGGCCCAGCCTCTGGCAGCCGTGAGAGACCTCACAGCAGCTGCTGGCAGCCTGAGCTGTGTAACAAAGCTCAGGAACAGAGCTGCCACTCTCCAGGGGTGACAGATCCCACAGAAATCAGTGTCCAAGGGACACCATCCGTGTCCAGGCAGAAGAGGTGGCTGGGATTCTGCAGCTGTGGCTGCACTCACCTGCCCACGAGGTCCAGCTGGATTCAGGGAAGGTTTCTCCAGTGTGGGACACAACCAAGCTGCCAGCTCCTGTTCTGTAAGCAACATTACTTGAACTGAAATGTGCCACTGAAGTCTCTCTTGGAACAGACAAAACCGCTCCAAAGTACATTTATTTCCAAAGTTTCTGACAAGTAAGAGAAGCAGCTTTGTCCCCACTGTGGTGCTTGTTCTGGTTGAAATGTTCTCAAGATGTTTTTGCACGCCATAAACCAGGAATGTTGGAGCTCTGCACTTGTTATCGATCTCTTATTGGAAAATGAACGGGGTATTGACAGATGGAAAAACAGACAAATGAGTTATACTTTGCCCCCCTCCATTTTTCCATGCTAATTACAGCTGTCTGATGGTTTTACTTGCTGCCCCAAGGAGCAGAGTGGTAGTAAGTGCAGGAGTACATTGCTGAGTAGCTCCTGTGTTCTGCCTGGAGCAGATTCATTCCAGGAATGCATTAAGTGATATTTCCCTTTAATAGATCAGTGTAAACATCCAGCGTGAGTGGGAGGCTGGGAGGAGAGGAGTCACGCACTGGAATATTCCCCCTTACACATTCAAAATTCATGCACTGCTGGTGGATACGTACAAGTTGTTTTGAGAAGTTGCTTAGGCCTTCAGACTTGCCCCTGGATGTCCTTTTAGTGCTGATGTTGAAGATGCTTTGTCTGTTAGAATACTTAAAAGCCTTGTTAAATGTTTAGTTTCGCTACTCTGTACTGAACATATCACATAGGAATCTTTCCTTTTTGTTGGCTTTCTTAGAATCCCAGGTTCGTTTGGGTTGAAAGGGACCTTAAAGCCCTTTCCATGGGCAGGGACACCTTCCACCATCCCAGAGCCCTGTCCAGCCTGGCCTTGGACACATGCAGAGACAGGACAGCCACAGTTTCTCTCAGCAGCCTCTGGATAGAACACACAAACCCACCAGATTCCATAGACTCTGTGCTGTCTGCAGGAGGGAGCTCTTTCCTGTGATTTCTTACTCAGGTTCTCTGTGTGCAAGCCGTACCTGCTGAGGGGGAAGATGCCTTCAAAGGGATGTAGCTTTGCACAGATATTTTGTGTCTTCCTTCACAAGCGAGAATTTAATTTATAAAAGATGTATGAGATCTCTTTGGTATCAGAATTGAATGTTTTACATTCCACAACAACATGTAATTATTCATAAAGCTTGTCTGCCTTTCTTCTGGATGGTCTGATCTCATACAGGTACAGAAATCCCAGCTGTATCCTCAGAGTAACAGCCACAACAGTGCAAATAAATACAAACACTGCAGTGTTGTTTTGCTGAGAACCTGAGCAGTGAGGAGATCTCTCCAAAGGCATCACAGCTTTTTAGGCTGGTTTTGCTGAGAATTTTCAAACCAATCTAAAACGGAAATACAGCCGCCTTTAAATCTGAAATTTGGGGCCAGAACTGAACAGAGGGATAAAACCAAAGTAGGTTTCAGAGGAGCTGCAGTGAAGTATTCCAATGAAGTGCAGCCCAAAAATCCTGATGGCTGCACGTTTCTTTCAGCTGTTAAATAATTCCTCCCTTTGCCTTTTCACCCAAGTGCAGTTGCTGCATTACTTGCAAAAATAAAGAAAGGAGAAAAAGCCACTTGCCAGCAGCTGGGAGCTGAAGCAGCTTTCTCCCATCCCAGCATTTCAGGAAGGCAGTCAGCAAAGTGCTTTCCCGAGTGGCTGCTGCCTGCCTGGGTCCTGCTGCAATCTCTGGAGAGCAGAGGGACTTGGTGGGGGGGTTTGTGTTCATTTTGTTTGGCTCCTTTCTCTTAGAACGAGTCCCTCTCTGCCTGTACTGGTGCTGCTGCCTCAGAGCCTGGCTGAGAGGTGCTGCCCGGGGGAGGAACGAGCCACGTCCTGCTCCTCTCCCGTTTTCCTGCCGGCACATCCAAGGGAGCTGGCCAGGCTGCACGGACAGGAGGAGCAGCCCCTCCTCCCCAGGGCTCAGCACGTTTTTCCTCTCATTTATTCCGTGTCCCTTCACTAATTTGGGGATGTCAGCAGCGTGCCTTGAGCAGCTCTGTGCACGTTTTGGGATGAGCTGCGGGATGGAGGTGGGGAAGGGGCTGTGTCAGGGCAGCTGGAGAGAGATACAGCCACAAATGTGTCTGTCAGGAGCCAGCTCGAATCCTGGCTGTGCCTGTGATGCTCTGTGCTCACTCTGCCCTTCCCTGCTGGAAAAGATGTGCGGGAGGGGCAGGAACTTCACGGGAATGCAGGAATCATAGAATGGCCTGCCCTGGGAGTGACCTCAGAGCTTTTCTCCTTCCACTCTGTCAAACCTGGCCTTGCACGCTTCCAGGGATGGGGCAGCCACAGCTTCTCTGGGCAGCCTTTCCTGGAGAGGAGGTCCAGGAGCTGTGCCTCCAAGGAGAGGGGAGACCAGGATTTTGTATGTTCACTCTGCTGCGTGTCATTGGTGGGGCCGGGCAAAAATCCTCCTTTGGGGATGGAAGTTGAGTCTGGGTGCCCAAACCAGACCTTGTCCTCACATCCATGGACGTACAGCCCGTGCTGGGGACAGAGCAGGTGCACCGTCTCCTCCCTTGCCCTGTCTCAGGAAGGTTTGGCTGTTCCCAAGGGAGAACTGAGGCACGGGAGAAGCGGTGGCTCGTCCCTCGGTGGGAGCCCTGGCCGTGCTCCGGGGGATGGCCATCCCTGCGGGATGGAAGGTGCTGCTGGAGCCGGTGGGGCACCTCCTCCTCCTGCCCTGCACTCCTCCCCCTGCCTCCTGCGGTGTCCGCGGCATTCCCACCTGCCGTGCACAGGGAGAGGGATGCTGGGCACGGCAGGGAGCCGCTCGGGCAGCGGAGCACACGGAGCTGTGCCCTGCTCTCGCTGGAGGAGCTCCAGAGCAGGAGCAGGGACAGCGCTGTAGGAATTGGATCATCCTGCAGGTCTGTGCTGGGGGAAGGGGATGTGCACAGCAGCCACTGCGGCTGAACAGCCCTGATCCCACAGGAGCCATCGACACTACAGCTTCCAGGGAGAGAGCTCCTGGCACGGGAAGCGCACGCAAAGGAGGAAATAACAAACAGTTCATGCTCAGAGAACAGTTGAACAGAAGCCTCTCCTTCCTGCCGGCAGCTCAGGGCACTGGCACTGGCAGGGAATTGTTCTGGAGCACAGAGCTCTCCCGGTGATCTGTGTCCTGCAAGGAGTGCCAGGGGTGCACTGACACATAACCTGTGCCTGGTCCATGCCCAGCCCTGCTGGGTGTCTGTGTGCCTGGATCAATGTCACATTGTCCCACAGGAAATCTCTGCTCCAGCAGCTGCAGTGCCAGGGGAGGGCTCTGGCCAGCGCCAGCAGTTTGGTACTGGGGGCTTTGCTTTGTTTAGGGCAGAGAGGGAATTTGGAACTTCCTAAAGTTCAGCCTGGTTTTTGATTGACATCCTTCCCCCTCATCCTTCTCTTTCTTTGGAAATGCAAGGAATGGCTTTGCATCCGATGTCAGTGAGGCACTTCCCTCTCCAGGGGGAGCTCACTCGGGGCAGTGTCAGCCACCACCCTCCAACTTCGGCATGAGTTCCTTACCTGGGGCTGTTGTACTCTGGCTGCTCACCTTGGACTGTTTTACTTCTTCCTGCTGGATGCTTTTTGTACCTTTGATCAGACTCTGACTTCACTCATCATCCCCATTCCCTGCCTTTTTGGTTGCATTTCAGTGCAGATTCATAGGGCACCAGCAGAACCTTTGACATTTTCTTTTGGAGCAGCTATACCTCTGCTACAGCATCCCAAAATAATGGCAAAGCTTTCTTAAAGGTTTTCAATCTTGTCAAAATTGACAGGTTCCACTCCCGACAAGGCCTTTTTTTTACCTTCTTTCAGCAAGAAACAATATCCAGGTTTTTAAAGTTGTCCTGTTTGCTCCTGCAGATTTGTGTTTACTGGTGCATATGAGAACTGTGATGGAGAAGGAGTTTTTGCACAGAACGAGACCATCAGGGTCTTTCTCAGTTATTGCTTGTGCCAGATCAAAAGGGTTGTGAGTAAGATAGTGATTCCTAAAGGATTTTTTCTTGATTGGAATGCTTGTTGGTTGCTGGCAAGAAGGAATATTAAACTATTGTTTCTTCTAAGATACTTCATTAAGAATCCATTTTGTAGATAAAACTGGAGGCAGTTATTAAAAAAAAATTGTCTTTGAATTTTTAATGTTTAACTCTCTAAATTACTGTCAATCATCAAATCCCAGAATGGGTTGGGCTTGAGGGCCCTGACAACCAGATAGCCATAAGAATTTGGGAAAATATGTTCACACTGTGTGGAAAAAAAAAAAAAAAGATTTATGGTGGCTGGAGTTGAGCTGTATCACAAAGTTCTGGCTGTTCCCTCCTTGTGGATTTGCATTTCCACCTATCACTGCTACCTTCCCATTCAGCCAGCAGGGAATACATGGAGAGACTATTTTGCCAGTGGCATCCCCAGGTTTTTTTTTTTTTTAATCTTGGGTATTTATTTGTTCCTGCTTCTCATTTCCCAAAATAACAGTTGGTTGCTTGTTTGTCCTGTGTTCTGTTGGTCCTCACAAACCACCTGGGAATACTGATAACAACAAGTCCCTCTCACACCAGGGTTTTGTTTTCAGTGTGGGGAGCAATATCCAAGTAGGAACAGGTATGGGAACGAGAAAATTATCAGTGGGGGATATTTCCCCCCATTTTATGTAGTAATGATAAAAACCAAGCAGTCTGGGGGGAGTAGGTGAGCTCAGAGTGCTCTCAGAGCTGCTGGAATTGGCCCCACTGAATTCCCAGCCCCATCCCTGTGAATTCCCAGTGGGCAGCAAAGTCCTAGAAAGTCCTTGGGCTCCCTGGTTGATTACAGCAATTAAGGACCATAAAGTGTTGCTCAAATATTACCTCAGCAGGTGACAGTAAAATGTCCTCTCTCTTGTATTTTGCTCTCAGCACGTCGAGTTTTTCGATTGCAAGGGCTCGGGGGAAGGAGCTGCTATTTACAGCCTGCACACAGCACTTGGAAAATTAGGGCTTTTTCTTCCTGAGAGATTCCTAGCAGTCCAGAAGAGCTTCTTGTAGGTTCAGCAGTTGAGCCATTTCAGGATTTGCTGCAGGAAAAGTAATCAGAGATCATGGCAGCTCCTCGGAAAAAGAAAAAAAAGTACAAGGAAAGAGTAGAAAATGTAAAAAAGGAAAAATTAAAATTCTCTGTTTGTAAGCCTCATTTATCAGTGTTTAAAGCAGCTTCTAAACCTCCTGGTTTGGAAGCTGTTGGAAGGAAGGAGCTAATTAAAACTATAACATAACACAACATACTCAGCTTAGGCCCAAACTTCATCAGTTGCTTGGCTTAAATTAAGCAGCGTGAAATTCATTTCAACAATGCCCTCCCAGCATGTCACAATTCCTTCTCATTCACTACCCAGCGTGAACATTTTAAACAAAGTAATTTTCCTATAATTCTGTTGAAGATTGGAGTCTGGTTTGTGATTTTGTGATGTTCTAAACCACTTCTGTTGAAAAAAGTTCAATAAATATTCAGGGTTATTTTGGTTGTGTAAAGCCTGATGGTGTGGGAAGTGGTGACACCACTCTAGAAGAAAATCAGGACGCTGTAATCATCAAAATCCTTTAAAAAGATGTATATTCTTTAAATTAGCTGTTGGAATTAGGAAGAGCATGCAGTGAAAGCAGACAGGTGGCAAGGACCTGCTCAACACTGAGGAAAATTCCACTTCATTCCTCACATGTAGAGCACCCTGAAGGTTCTTGTGCTGCACATCCCTGCTTTGGGGACTGAAGTGCTCCGTGTGTCTTTGAAAGAGATGGACTGGTTTTATTTGTTGGGAAATCATTTCAGCTAATGAATGGGTGCTGCTGATTGCTCCTCCAGGAGGAGAAACTGAAATTTTTTCCTTTGTTCAGCCTGGAGGAGAAAAGGCTTTGGGAACACCTCTCAGTGGCCTTCCAGTACCCTAAAGGGGGTTATGAAGTGAGGGAGAGGGACTGGGGACAAGGGATGGAGGGACAGGAGCCAGGGAATGGCTCCCACTGCCAGAGGGCAGGGATGGCTGGGAGATTGGGAATTGGGAATTCCTGGCTGGGCTGGAATTCCCAGAGCAGCTGGGGCTGCCCTGGATCCCTGGCTGTGCCCAATCCCTGGAGCAGCCTGGGACAGTGGGACGTGTCCCTGCCATGGCAGGGGTGGCACTGGATGGGCTTTAAAGTCCCTCCAGACCCAACCAGTCTGGGATTCTGGGATTCTGGGAGTGTCTGAGAGCAGTCCCTGGAGAGGACATGAGCAGGCCCAGCTTGGCACAGGTCATCCTTATGGGGATTTGTGAAGGAATTTCGAATGAGTTGGAGATGGGACCTCTGAGTTTTTTAGATGGTGTGATTTATTTTTGTATCTTCTGCACAGGCAGGAAGGGTGAGTTGGGCTCAATCTTCCCTGCGTGGCTCAGAAGGTCACAAGACCCTTAGTTACAAGACCTGTTAAGGATTTATTGACCAATAAAACTCCACCAACAAGGATATTTATGTTTTTGACTTAAATATTTTGTCTTACGTACTCATGTGTCAGCTTTGTTAGCCAGTCGTGCTATGACACACAAACCCACAGTGCAGCATTCTGAACTCCTCGTTACCTCTGGAACTGCTTTTATTTTTGCTATATCTTAAACTCTAAAACTCTAAACTTTCCTCTTCCTAACTTAATGTGTCTCTGCTTTAAACTATAAATCCACATTCTCACTCCTAACACTTAAGTTCAGAAATGTTTTCCAAGGTCTCAGCTCAAATCCTGGGTTTAATTCTGAACTTTGGCCTACAAGCCCAAAGTTCTGAGAGTTTCCTGCATTTTAGATTCCAACACATCCTGGTTCTCCCAAAGTGACCTGGTGACAGGAGAGCCCCAGGGAGAGCAAACCAAGCTAAGCTCCATGAAAACAAAAGGGAAATAGAGATTAACTGGAACAGAGGGAAATAAGAGGATAAATGGGAGCTCACCCTCTTGCAGATCCCAAGTTAAACGTCCCTGGTGCTAAGGCACTAGCTGGAGGTGTGATTTTTTTTTTATTTTTATTTTTTGGTTAAGAATTGATCCACCCCTGTGAGCAGCAGCTCTCCATCCCAGCCAGCAGGGAGGGTGATTGGAGGGGGGTTTGGGAATGCACCACGTTATTCCAGCACCTCCTGGCTGAAGCCTGCATGTCTGAGGGATTGCTGTGGCAGACCACATATGGCAGCCACAGATGCCTGTGTACTTGGGAGGATGATTAAGTTTCGTTTGGGGGCAGTATTTGTAATTTTTTTTTTTTTTTTCCTGGAGACTTATGGAATTTTCCTGCCTTCCCAACGTGTTATGTGGGACAGACACAGAGCATCCTCCTCACAGCTCATTTGGGATACCAGGTGCACTTTTATTACCAGGTTTCATCAAACCCAACAGCAGCAGCTTCCCCAGAGCCTTGGGAAGATCATTCAATGCTTTCAAGAGCTGAAGTAATTAGAAAAAGTAAAGCAGTGTCTCTGTTCCGTGGCAGCTTTAGTTTGGAGCCTTTTATCATGGAAAAATAGCACCTTTTTTTCCTCTCCTGGGACTGCTGAATAGCTTTCCTGAAAAAGAGGGACCAGCTGCAGAGGGTGAAGCAAAATTCAGGCTCGAGGTGTTCAGGTGTTGATTCAGTCCCAGGTCTCACAACCTGCATTTGGAATAAAGCACAGATCAGAGCGTTCCCAGGCAGATCTTTGCTGCTTTATGGCTGAACAAAACCATGGGATTTGAAAGGTTTGTGTGTTCAAATTTGGATCACTTTGTTGGGTGAAAACCACCTGAGCCTGTAGCCATCCCTCTGGCTGTGATCCTCACCTTCCCCCTGGCTCTGAGAGTGCAGGAAAAGTGCTTTGGGTGTTATTTTGTGGAGGAAGATCTGGATTTTTCACCCGTGTAAAGGAAAAGTTCAGAGCAGCTCATCTATTCTCGAACCACTACCTCAGGCTTTGTGTGTACCTGCAGCGCCTGCTAAGCAAAATCCTGTGCCTTGCATGTTCATTTGAACATTACCAAAAGAAATGGGAGTATTTTGGCAGTAAATAGAGATATATATTACCAGTATTTTTTTTTTAAACTCTGTCTATTGAATGTAGCAACACAATCTGTGCTGAACTGAAGGCAGCTGGAGAAAGGAGATAGACTGCAAGATTTGAAATCCAGGGGAAAAAAAAAGAGATCAGGAAATGTTGGAAGAATTGCCCTATTTTCTAACAATTAGTATTCCCAAAGAAAAACCATTTCTTACTACCTAGTAATTTCCAAATTGCTGAGACACCTAATGAGTTGTCTTAAATAAATTTACCAAACATATAGAAGGAAATAATTGCTGAGCATTTGATTCTGAAATCACAACTCGGTGCCAAGCGGTTGTGCAGCTGCCTTGTGTGTGTTGGGGATTCAGCAAGCAAATCATTTGTTTGGGAACTGAACCTTGTCCTGGTTGCACTTCCAAGTGCCACATCCACGTGGGAATTTGTGGGAAAGCCTGAACCTCTCTGCTCCTGGACCTCCCTTTTTAACACTGCAGTAGCTGGAATGGATTTTGTAGTTTGAGGGGGATGTTAGTAATTCCAGAGGATATGAAAGCAAATAGGGGCTGTGCTGCCAGTGGGATCTCTGCAGCCCTTTCCACATGGGAATAATGCTTTGCTCTCCCTGCTGCACAGGGCTGCAGCTCCCATGGAATGCCCCTCCAGCCTGGGTAGGACTCTGCAGTATTTTACTGGGCACACACAGATCTTCCTGGCCCCGGTTTCCATTGCAGCACAGCGAGGTTTTCACGCCAAAGGAAGAGATCCCCACTGTTTTGTGTTTGCCTTTTAATTAATTACATCACCTGCCCAGTAATTAAATTTAGCTGCCCACCCTGAGTGCTGGGATGAGGTGAGCACCAACTGTGGAGGCCACTGGTATTTAAAATGTGAGTGTTTCTTAAGTCCTCGACTTCTGGTTCTTGTTTTCATGTAAAAATGAGTTGATGCTTATTTTCTGTGACCCTCCCCACCTCCATGACATACTTCTGGTAGTAACCTGTGAGTTAAACCTGCTCTTGTGCACCTGGACTGGGGAGATCTTCGTGTTGGGGCTCAGAGTGAGCTGCTTCCCCAAGGAATAACTCTCCTGTGGGTTTTGTGGGGTTTTTTAAATAGTTTCTGGAACATTGGTGGCATAAGGCAGCATATGGCCCTGCAGCCATCCCTGTGCCTGTTTGCTCTCCTTGTGCTGTGTCAGGAGCTCTGTCAGGTCTCTGGGAACTCGTCAGGGAGGGACGTGGCCTCGATTTTCCCAGGAACTTGCAGAGGGCTGAGGACACTTGGGCTTTTTTTCGAGTTGAGGCTCCAGTTTGTGAGGGATTTGTCTTGGGGGAGAGGGAGGATGGGCTGATGGAAGCTTCCTGCCAGTGAAAGGGCTGGGAGAGCTGGGCGTGTTCAGCCTGAGGAAGGGAAGGCTCTGGAGGGACCTCAGAGCCCCTTGCAGGGCCTGAAGGGGCTCCAGGAGAGCTGGAGAGGGACTGGGGACAAGGGATGGAGGGACAGGAGCCAGGGAATGGCTCCCACTGCCAGAGGGCAGGGACGGATGGGAGATTGGGAATTGGGAATTCCTGCTGGGCTGGAATTCCCAGAGCAGCTGGGGCTGCCCCTGGATCCCTGGCAGTGCCCAAGGCCAGATTGGATGGGGCTTGGAGCAGCCTGGGCCTGTGGAAGGTGTCCCTGCCCTGGAAGGAGATGAGCTGTGGGGTCCCTTCCAACCCAAACCAGTCTGGGGATTCCATGTCTGCTCAAATATGTTTCGTTGACCAATTTAAAAGCTTTGGAGCAACCCCTGGTTCAGCTCTTTGGTCTGCTGGGTAATCTCTGAGTTTGGCATCAGGACAGGACCTTTGGGATCGTTGGGAATTTGGCTTCCTGGGTCTTGCAGAATGAGACTGCCTTGAGTATCCCAAAGCCTGTAGGGAAGCGGGGAGGTGCCAGGTGGGATTGGTGTTGGGGAGGAAGAGAGAGGAGCACAGGAGGAGAGGATGGGACAGAGGGTGAGCATTCCAGGCTGTCCCCAGCTGGGATATTTTCCCAAGTGCACATTCCCAGTCACTGGGGGAGCTCTGCCACTGCCAGCAGAAACAGGCTGTGTGCCTGGGTCTGTGTGCCCAGGTTTTGGTTACAATGCATTATATACTTTTTTTTTCTGAGCATCTTAATACAGAAGAACCAATCTATACCTTAACTTTTACCTATGGCTTATCATAACTACTATCATTCCAGGGTACAGCAGTGCCTGGGGAGGGGCTGCTGCCAGGAGCTCTCTGAGAGCAGGGATGTTTCCCCAAAGGCTCTCCGGGTTGGGATGGACCCACAGCACCCTAAATCTTTTCAGGAGAGGCTGCCTGTCATCTGGCTGATTGGAGCTGCTAATGGATTGCTGCTTTAATTGCCCTAGCAGTGTGACAGAGCATTCCTTAGGGATGGAGGGAGAGCTGTGGATTTATGGCACTTGGGGAAAAATTACTTGCAAGCTCAGTAAGTCTTCATTTTTCAGCTGAAACAGCTAAAGGTTGATTATTCCTTCAGTGAGCACAAATGGCTGAATGTTGTAGTGTCCAGGAAGAGGATTCATGTCACCTCCTCCTCCCTAAAATGCTGGGGCATCCCCATTCACCAGGAATATTGTGTCACCCTTTCCCACCTTGGCACATCCTCCAGCAGCCTCACGTGCAAGACCAGTCTGTGAGCAGGAGAATAAAAATGAACAGACCCACTGTTCTTTCTGCTTTACCCCCTCTCCCTGGTGCTTTTGGGATTGCTTCAAACCTCCACGTTTTTAGCTAAGCTGAATTACATTAGTTGATGAGAGAGGGAGAAAATAAATAATAAATTGCACAAAAAAATGAATTCATAGGAGCCCAAAGTATAAGGGCTGTGAAGTAAGCCTTGAATAATGTAATTATCTAGAAAAGCCTGTTTCTTTCAAATTGCCAAATCTGGTGTCACTTGAACTCACTGGAGCCCCACTTGACAAAGTTCCTCTGCCTCCCAGAGGGTCGTGGGACTGGGGTTAGGTAAGGGTGGGATTGATTATTGGTCCTCAAATGTTATGTGTGAAACTGTGGGCACAGGTGATATCCCCAAATGACCAGGCTGCTGCTCTAAGCAATGGGAAAACAAAGAAATTAAAGGGTCTTTTTAGAGAATTACAGAATCACCAAGGTTGGAAAAGCCCTCCAAAACTGAGCCCAACCTGTGCCCAAACCCTCCCCAGAGCACTGACTGCCACATCCAGTCCTTCCCTGGACACCTCCAGGGATGGAGACTCCACCATTCCCTGCGCAGCCCCTTCCAGTGTCTGGCCACTCTTTCCATTAAGAAATTCTTCCTTTAGGAACATCTTGGTGTACAAAAAAAAAAAAAAGGGAAATGCCTTTCCTCTTTCTTTTCCTCTCATTCCATATTGCAGTTTCAGCAAGTAGGAGCTGTCAGAGCAGAACTCACTGCACTTGGTGCTGAGCAGACAGCAGTGTTTGTGTTGGATTGTTGGGCAAAATTCTGTCAATATTCCACAATATTTCTGGCAATAATTCTGATCTCCAATCAAACATTTCAAACAGAACCCAAAATTCAGTACAAGTTTGGCTCCTTCTCTGCCCCTCTCGCTGCTATTTGCAGAATGGTGCCTGGTTTTCAGCGTGATGCTGCAGCTCAGCACCGTGTGAGTCACAGTCCTGGGGCTGCATCTTCCAGATAAGGCACTGGCTGTCGGGAACGACTCGGGAGAGCCGGGATGCTGCGGCTGTGATTGTACCAATCCCTGGCACTTGGCACACGGGCACCACTCAGCCTGGCAGAGAGAGCAGCCCGGGGTGGCCTGGCAGCATCAGCTGCTCTGCCCGAGGCTGTTTTCTTCTGACAGCAGTAAATAAGTCGCTGTTCAACACACACCAGTACAAACCAGTGTGGGCACTGTGTGTCCAGCACAGGGCTCTGCTTAAATTCCCTCACTGAGCTAGGCTGGATCACATCGGACCTGAGTAAAGGACCAGCAGTGCCCCAGGGGTGCCCAGCTGGCCAAAGCGGCCAGTGGCCCCTGGGCTGTGCCAGCCCCGGTGTGACACAGCCCGGGGCACTGCCCGTCCCTGTGCTGGCACTGCTGGGGCACCTCCAGGGCTGGGGACAGCTCTGGGACAAGAGGGACCCTGAGGGGCTGGAGCGGGGCCAGGGAGGGGAACGGAGCTGGGAAGGGGCTGGAGAATCCCTGAGGGAGCTGGGAAGGGGCTGGAGAATTCCTGAGGGAGCTGGGAAGGGGCTGGGGAATTCCTGAGGGAGCTGGGAAGGGGCTGGAGAATTCCTGAGGGAGCTGGGAAGGGGCTGGAGAATTGCTGAGGGAGCTGGGAAGGGGCTCAGCCTGGAGCAAAGGAGGATCCAGGAGGGAAAAGCTCTGCAGCAGAGCCCTCCCCAAACTTCCTGCACTTTTTTTTTCCCCTCACGTTTTCTCCCACTTTTTAATTTTCCCCCTCATGGCAAGGGAGACCCTGAGGGGCTGGAACAGGGCCAGGGAAGGGAACGGAGCTGGGAAGGGGCTGGAGAATTCCTGAGGGAGCTGGGAAGGGGCTGGAGAATTCCTGAGGAAGCTGGGAAGGGGCTGGGGAATTCCTGAGGGAGCTGGGAAGGGGCTCAGGCTGGAGCAAAGGAGGATGCAGAGGGATCTTTTCCCTCTCTGGAATTCCCTGCCAGGAGGGGACAGCCGGGGGGGTCGGGCTCTGCTGCCAGGGAACAGGGACAGGAGGAGAGGGAACGGCCCCAGGCTGGCCCAGGGGAGCTCAGGGTGGGCAGCAGCAGGAATTTCCCCATGGAAAGGGGGCTCAGGCATTGAGAGGTGTCTGGGTGAGGCCTGGCCGAGCGCTGCCGGGTTCCCTGCTCTCTGCTCCATCCTGGAGGAAGCAGAAGGAAGAGCAGGATGTGCAGCTCCTAAAGCCACTGTTCAGCCTGGGGATGCTGCACTTGCTCCAGCTCAGGACCCTGAACTCTGCGTCTTCCCAGCCCTTCCCAGCTCTCCCTGGGTGTGGGATGTCCTGGAAGGAATTTTCTGCTGTGTTTAAAATCACAGCTGGGGGTGAAGCTCCTGTTGGCAAATCCTGTTGTTGGCCTGGAGGAAATCTGCCTTTCCCCAAATGAGTATGGAGCAAGGAGAGAGCACAGGCTCATCAGTGGTTCTGAGCCAGAAGAGTCCTGATGGATGTGGATTCACAGGGATGGACGTGGATCCACAGCAATGGCCATGTGTTCACAGCAATATTTAAGAACAGGTGACTTTACATGGACAATAAGGATATTGACTTCTCCAGTGCCTGTGCTGCAGGATATAAATCAATGTAAGGGAAAAAAAAAGAAGGAGAATATAATGCTGTAGAGTGGCTCTGTTGGAACACAGAGCCACAGATTGATCAGGAGTAAATATTCTCTGCTTTGCAAGGTTAAAGCCCTGTTTTTCCACTGGCCCCACACACATAAAGATCAGGTGTGTGGGATGCTGCAGTCAGGCTGGTCTCTACAAAGAGAGGAGCCACTCCCCACTTCAGGGCTTGCCAGATACCCTGAAAAATGTCCCCAAAAATGGCAAAAAATCCAACTGTGGCAGCACCTTCTTTCCCCCTCTGCAGGCTGATGCTCTCTGCTGCTGCCTGAATGTGCTGGTTCTGTGTCATATTGATACAGAGCTGTTGAGCAGCTTTAATAATGTCATTTTTGCCACTTTTTCCCCCTGGAAGCCCAGAACAAAGCTCTGTGTGAATGAGAACAAAGCCCTTACACAACGGAGCATATTCATGGGGAGGGATGATTCAAACCAAGCTTTATAATTCCTTAATTATATTTGATGTGACCTAACCCTTGACAATCCTGAGTCTGAGGCTGTCAAACAGGATATGAACATTATAAAGACTTTTGGACAGTGCCCAGAGCTGAGCTGGATTTCACTGTGTCAGTAAGAAAGTGAAGGAGAGAGGTTTTCTCAGATTTTTGTCTTTGTAAAACTCACTCAAAAAAAATGTGAAGAAACAAATTACTTTTAAAGTATTTTTGAAATTTGACTGGGGAGGGGGTTTTCTGTTCCTTACCTGTGTTTTCTTAGTGACCTGGGTCTCCTTTCAGGGCTCAGCAGATTCGTACACGAGCAGACCCTCAGACTCTGATGTCTCTTTGGAAGAGGACAGGGAAGCAATCCGCCAGGAAAGGGAGCAGCAAGCAGCCATCCAGCTTGAGAGGGCCAAGGTGTGTTCTTCTCACATGGGCCAGGTGCCTTCTGCCTGCTGGGAAAATTCACACTTGATTTTGAAATACTTTGGCAGTCGAGTCAGAGTATCTGCAGAGAAGATGTTTGGGGAATTTAGTGTAAATATTCTCCTCTAAATGGGGATGTTCTCCAGGGAGCTGAACTCTGCTGGCCTGGGTGAAATTGCCAGGGCTGCATTTTTATGGATGAGAAGTTCCCAGTGTTTTTGATGTTTTTTTTTTCTGTTTGTAGTCCAAACCAGTAGCATTTGCTGTCAAGACCAACGTGAGTTACTGTGGGGCTCTGGATGAAGATGTTCCTGTCCCAAGCACTGCCATCTCCTTCGATGCCAAGGACTTCCTCCACATTAAAGAGGTAAAACCCAGGCAAAGGGGATGGGAATGGGAATCTTCCTACAGGCCAAGGGCTTTGATTTGAGCAGCTGAGCCATATCCAGGAGGGCACAGTGAGGATGAGCTGGTTCTTCATCCCTTGTGGAGTTCCTGCACCCTGGTGTGCTTGTCCTGCCCTTTTGGAACACTTGGTGTTGTCAGCATGTTGGAATTTCATCACACAGGAAGGAAATAATACCCTTTAAAGTGGTGGGTTCAGATTCTTTTCATCAGAACAAGTTTGTGATGCATCAGAGATGGTGCAGGAGAAAGGGATTCCGTGGTGCATTAAGGATTCCATGGAGCAGCACCAGGTCACACCAGGTCTTCAAAAAAAAAACACCAGATAGGCTCCCTTCCAGAGAGGAAGTAACACTTAGGATAATAGAGTAAGCAAAGAAAATCCTGAAGAGGACAGATGCAAAAATAAGGGATAAAATGGAATAAATGAGCCCTGAGTATAGCTTTGGTAGAGAAAATTGCATTTTATTGCATGCTGAGCATATTTTATGCAATTTTTTATCTGAAGTGAGCCCTCCACATTTGCATAACCCCCTGTTGTGCTGTGGATTGGTACAGAGGCTTGCAGCTTGCAAAAGCACTTTTTCATCTCTGCATTTTGGGTTTATTTTGGGGTGTTCAGTGCTCATCTGTGTCTTTCTTTGAACACGTGTTCATCATCACTCCAGAGCACTGATCTCCCTTAGACAGAGCACATTCAGGAGGAAAACACCTGCTGCTGCCCCTCCTCTGCTGCTGGAACAGGGAATTGCTTCACACCCCCTCTCCCTGAGAGGGAAAGGCAGTAAATTCCCTTTTTCCAGTTTTTAATCTTGGTTTTCCTGGACGTGGCCACCTTTATTGTCAGGGCACTGATTGAGTTGCACATTCTAAGCTCCTGTCATGCTGCCCTGTACATTTTTCCAGACAAGTGTCCCAATTCCATGTCTTGGCATTCCATGAGTTGTCTCCCAAGGTCTAAAAACCCGGGATCACACTGCCAACTGAGCTGGAAACCATGTGGGTACTGGTGTTAGTCAGCTCAGCCTGCCTGGAGCTGGAACTCAGCAGGATTTGGGGAATGGTTCCCCATGCAAAAAGGCTTGGCAGGATTTGTTTCTCAGTGATTCCAGGTTTTGGAATGTTGCTGAGCTGGGTACAAAGTCAGGTCACCCTCTGGCAGGATGGAGCAGAGGCACTGAGTGAGGAGCTGCTATTTTGAGGCTGTGCCCTGTATGTCTCATCTGTCTCCTCCAAACTATACATCCTGCTTAAAGGATGAAATGGCAACAACTCCTGACAGAGCAGAAGGAATCATGGGCATGGCAACCAGGGGAGGGAACGTGCTCCTCCCACACATGGAGTAACAGAGGGGAGGGAGTGACCTAATGCTGATAAATCCTGGGTTTATCTGCAGCCTTGGCATTTGTGTGTTCAGATGCTCTCAGCGTAGCCCAGACTGGTTTGGGATGGAAGGGACATTTCCACTGTCCCAGGCTGCTCCAAGCCCTGTCCATCCTGGCCTTGGGCACTGCCAGGGATCCAGGGGCAGCCACAGCTGCTCTGGGAATTCCAGCCCAGCCAGGAATTCCCAATTCCCAATCTCCCAGCCATTCCTGCCCTCTGGCAGTGGAAGCCACTCCCTGTGTCCTGTCCCTCCATCCCTTGTCCCCAGTCCCTCTCCAGAGGGGCTGATTCTGATCCCACATCTAGAGGCATCACTCAGAGGTCCATGAGGACAGATTCCCATGGTCAGGCTGTACCTTTAGAGCTAAAATGGAGCAGGCAGTGCCCTTGGAACTCAGATTTTGCAGGGATTGGTTTTGTAGAGTCAGACTGGTCTGGGTTGGAAGGGACCTTAAAGCCAATCCAGTGCCACCCCCTGCCCTGGGCAGGGACACCTCCCACTGTCCCAGGGTGCTCCAAGCCCTGTCCAGCCTGGCCTGGGACACTGCCAGGGATGGGGGCTCCACAACCTCTCAGTTCACTGATTTCCAACAGCAGGATGCTGAATCCTGAAGGATTTGTCTGGTTCACAGACTGGAAGTAGTTGTGTAATTTAATATACTTCAAATAAAGCTTTGCTCGCTGCCACTGTCCGAATCAAGGTCAGAACAGCAGGAGGAATAAATACGTAGTTGGAATGATCAAATAATGGAACCTCTTGCCTAAATATATAAAAGAGGATGAAGAGGTTTTTCAGCACAGGAGGAATGCATTCCCTTCCTTAGTTTTTATATATGTTAATATTTATGACTGGGTTAATGTTCAGATATCTGGGTTGATAAAAACCCATTTATTTTCCAGGGCTGAGGCTCTGTGTTTCAGAGTCATCACCAGGCACTGCTGCACCTTTGACAGCACGGCCTCAGTGTTCCTGCAGGAGCTGAAGTGCTTGCAAATGTGGAGCCAGGAGCAGGGATGAGCTCGAAGATGAGATCTCTGTGATGGCTTTTTCCTCGAGGCAGGCAAACAAAACCCATTCACTCGTGCTGCTCTTAATGACTCCAGAGTCAGTTGTGAAAAGCAATGTTTCTTTTGAACACCGAGCTGCCTAATGAAGCAGAACAGAGGAGAGGCTTTTCAGATACTTTTCTTCAAAAGCTCTGCTGGCAGCAGCTACAACAAATCCTTTTCCACTCTAATATCCATCAGGATCCTGCTTTTCATTTTGCCATCATTAGGGACAGACCAGACTTTCAATAAAGCAGAAAAATATATGCTACTAAAGGTCAATGAAAAAATGCTATACTTTAGGTATATATTAAAGTTTCTCCCTAAAAGTGAATTTTTCTTCATCTGTCATAACCTGTTAATAACATTCCTACAAATACCTGGAGAGGAGGAAGGGAAAGTGGTGATCTTTTGTCTGGACCATTAAATATGACAAGCAATATTTGATGGGAAGCTGAAGGTGTTATTTTTATGTTTGCTGCTGGGAGGTTGTTTGGTGGCTTCAGCTCAAAGAAAAAGGTTCTGCTCATTAAATCAACCTTGAAATTAAATCAGCAAGGGCCAGGGTGAGGGGAAATGGCCTCGGTGCTCTGCTCTCACACATGAGCCTGGTTCATTATCCAGTGTGGAGTTAAGGGGTGTGGGTAACTGTTGGGAAGGATGAAAGTTTGACAAGAAAGTCTCACAGGTATGTGTGCTTGGCAGAAAGCTCTCTGAATGTAGAACCTGAGAATGGAACAGAGATGGAAGCAAGTTTTGATACAGAAGAATAATAGTTGTGTAAATTGAGGTTTGCTGTGCCAGTCCTGCTGGACAACTAAGAAGGCAAAGGTTATGTTGAGTTGGAAAGAGGCTTTATGACTTAGAGCAAAGGATGAGCTGCCCACAGACAAAAGGATGTTTTTACCAAGCAGAAAGACACCACAGGCAAAGTGGTAGAAAAAAGGTCTAAAATTTTCCATTGCAAGAAAACTGAAAAACAACTTTAAGCTTAAACTGTAACATACTAACTCACGTGACTGGAGAGTATTAGCCAAAATATGGTAATGATAGTAGTTATGATAAGCCATAGGTAAAAGTTAAGGTATAGATTGGTTCTTCTGTATTAAGATGCTCAGGAAAAAAAAAAAAAAAGTATATAATGCATTGTAACCAAAACCAAAGGGTCTTCAGGCCTGTCTGCAGCAGGAGCTGGCAGCTGTAGCCGTGGCTCTGTCCCCCATGAGCCTGCACTATTGTGACATCTGGGGGGGAATCTGGGAGCTGGAGTGGGCAGGAGCCTTTGCTGTGTTGCAGAAATACAACAACGACTGGTGGATAGGGAGGCTGGTGAAGGAGGGCTGCGAGATCGGCTTCATCCCGAGCCCGCTGCGCCTGGAGAACATCCGCATCCAGCAGGAGCAGAAGAGGGGCCGCTTCCACGGAGGGTGAGCGCACCCTGGCCTTTGCAAATCACCTCAAATCCTTCCTCACCCCGGGCAGAATTTCCAAAGGTCACCTGCTGCTGCTTTATTGCAGGGCTTTTGCAGTGTTGGGTTTGGGATTCCCGGTGGAGGTACGGATTTGCGGAGAGCGGGAGATGTTGGTGATGAGAAACAAAAGCGGGTTTGGCTTCAGGAAAGAGCAGTGAGGGATAATGACAGGGATTTCTGAGAGTTCTGTGTGCCTGTGGCCTTAAGTCAACTTGGTGCTCAAAGTCTCCCAGATTTTTCCCAGCTTTTCTTAGGTTGTGGTTTTTTTTCTTCCATTTTTTTCTTTTTCTCTCCATTTTGGCCCAAACCAGACTTGTCAGACTTTGTAAGGTCAGCTTTGCCATCCTTTGTTCTTCATCTTCCAGCCTAAGGTTTCTGAGTCTCCACCCTGCCAGACCTGGAGATGGCAAATCCCTGGAAAAAGGTCTGGGAGATAAACCTGGGAAATGCTTTCAGAATGATTGAACAGCATCCAAATTTTTTCTATATATTTTTGACACAACTTCAGGGGCAGCCAGTGGGTCTCAATATACAGAGAAATTACTGAGTGAGATGTTCCTGGGATTTGTATGATAAAATTCCATATTATCATGACAAAACAGTTAATATTTAGCTTTTTTAGTTAGAATCATTTATATTTGTATGACCTCATGGGACAGTTCCTCCCCAAAACCTCCCACATTTCGGGGTGCCTGGTGTTAATAGGGGCCTTTTCTGCTGCTGTAGGAAATCCAGTGGGAATTCTTCTTCAAGCCTTGGAGAGATGGTTTCTGGCACATTTCGAGCCACACCTACAGCCACAGGTAGGACAGGATTTATTCAAGGAAACCCCTGCTAATAATTCTGTTTTAAAACCCTACATGAGAAATGCAGGTTGTCCCCTTTGCTGAGTTACTGAGATGTTTTCCAGCAAAATGTTTGCATGCACAGGGGAGGAGGGCAGCTACTCCCAGCCTGCAGGAGTTGCTGAGGGCTGGGAAAAATCCTTGGGAACAGCTGCCCCAGTTTAATGCATAGATTGCCCAGTTAAATGTGTAGAATATCCAGTTTAATGTATGAAATGCCCAGTTCAATGCACAGATTGCCCAGTTAAATGTGTAGAATACCCAGTTAAATGTATAAAACACCCAGTTTAATGCACAGATTGCCCAGTTAAATGTGTAGAATATCCAGTTTAATGTATGAAATGCCCAGTTCAATGCACAGATTGCCCAGTTAAATGTGTAGAATACCCAGTTTATTGTATAAAATGTCCAGTTTAATGTATAGAATGCACAGAATGTTCAGTTCAAAGCACAGATTGCCCAGTTCAATGCACAGATTGCCCACTTTAATGTATAGAACACCCAGTTTAATGCACAGATTGCCCAGTTTAATGTATAGAATACCCAGTTTATGCACAGAATGCCCAGTTTAATGCACAGAATGTCCAGTTCAAAGCACAGATTGCCCAGTTTAATGCAGATTGCCCAGTTTAATGCACAGATTGCCAGTTTAATGTAAAGATTACCCACTTTAATGCATAGAACACCAAGTTTAATGCAGATTGCCCAGTTTAATGTATAGAATACCCAGTTTATGCACAGAATGCCCAGTTTAATGCAGATTGCCCAGTTTAATGCACAGATTGCCCAGTTTAGTCAGACCTGAGCAGAGGGAGGTGCTCAGACAGAAATCAAAGTGCTTTGGCAAAGGGGTTTTGGTTGCCTGGGTTTGTTTTAACCAAGTTCTCATTTGGTCTTCTAGCAAAACAGAAACAAAAAGTGGTAAGTAATGCTTTTGTTTCCATTTTATTTCCTCCTGCTTCCTAATTGCCAGGATTTCCCTATGGATTTGTTTGGCTGATGATCTGAAGGGTTGTTTTTTCCCTCTAGACAGAACATATTCCCCCCTATGATGTAGTGCCATCCATGAGACCTGTGGTGTTGGTGGGCCCATCACTCAAAGGCTATGAGGTATGGACTGAGGTGTTTGCAATTAATTCAACTTTCATTCTCTCTGATCATCCTCAGTAATTCAGTGTGTGGCTCAGTGCAACTGGTTTATGATAATTTCAAGTGATTTAGCTTAAATAATTACCAAAATGTTCTGTAAGAGCTAAGAGTTACTTCTGACTTGTACTGTTTTAAGCACAGTGCAAATCCATTCTCTTCAGTGCACTCATTCCTGATTAAATCAAGTAAAAAAGAGAATTTGTGTCTGCTACAAGAAGTCAAGTTAATGAGCTGGACTCTACACATGAAAAATGCTCATCAAACCAGCCCGTGCTTTGAACTCAATTAGCAAAACATTTGAAGGAGCTTCCTTGTTGTTCTCCTTTTTTTCACTTTATTGATAAATTCAAATATTTTGCAAAGAAACCTTTAACCCTCCTAAAAGATTGCCCAGGTGGAAGTGGGCAGGATAAGGTGCCCAGATAACCAGGACAGTGTTTTTTGGGCTGCTGCAGACTCAAGTGAGCATTTACCACGTGCTAAACCAGCAGAGACTTTGAGCAGGGCAGTTTAGGGAGCTCAGCCATCTGGGAAGTGCTGAACCAGGAACTAAATGAACATAAAATCAAAGATACACTTCATTAAGCTTAATTAATGTTGTCAGTAATTTATAGGGTATTATTAAACAAATTGGAATGGTTCTTTTTGGGAGGTGACAGCCCTGGCATAATGCAGTGTTCTGGCATTGTTTTTATGTGAGAGTGACTGAAGGTGCAGCTCAGCAGAGCAGGTACTTCATGTTCTGCTCTCTGCCTTTTAATTTGATGGGGAAGTTTTTTGACAGGAGTAAATTCCCTCTGTGCTGCACCACAGATCAATTTACCTCTCGAGTTTGGAGGGGGGAGAGGCTGTTCATAAAAACCTCTTCAAATCTGCCACCCTGTCTCTTTTTTGTTTTGAATAAAACAGCACTAAACACAACACCTTGAACATACAGATGTGTGGAAATAGTAACACAGAATATTAATTTCAATAACAAAAATACTTGACCTTACTTGGGGGAATTTATTTTGACTGTTTTTCTCCTGTCTAAATGCTGAAGGAATCAGTTGGAAGGAGGGAAATAAACTGGCAGAGAGACCTGGGGGCTTTGATGAAGCTGCTGCCTGGCCTGGCAGATAATAATTGTCAGCCTGAGCTGTCCTGCAAAGGACAAGGAGCTGCTCAATAAATCAGATGGCAGAGATGACAGCTCTCGGGGCTGAGCAGCTCAGCTGTGTTCCCAGATTTGAACATCCCATCTTTTTGCTGTCATCCCTCTGTGAGAGCAGCCAGTCCCCAGCAGGACAGATCTCATCCCTGAAGTCTGCGGGCCGCTGGAATAGTGTTGTGTAGGAAAAGCCCAAGTGCTCTGGCCAGCAAACATGCCCCAGGGCAGCTTTGGGAGTGGTGCTGGATGTGAGGGGGGTGAGGAATGCTCAGTGCAGCTCAGGACAGGAGCACACACAGGGACAGCTCTGCCCTTGGGCCAGGGAGTCAGGAAACTTCCAGGGATTTGCTGCCGAGTGCTGTGGCAGGACATGGCACTGTGGGATGGTTCTGCCCAGCAAGGGTGTGGATTGTTGGCTGTGTCCCTGCCTTCTACTCACCTCTTTCCTTCCTTTTGGCTTCTTTCTCTCCCTGTCCACCCCCCTGCTCAATCTTCTCCCCTCTGCCAAGGTGACAGACATGATGCAGAAAGCTCTCTTTGACTTCCTGAAGCACAGGTTTGATGGGAGGTGAGAAACTCTGTCCTTCTCATGCTGCTTTGCCCATGTGTTATTAACATTTCAGTCAATTTTTTTTTTTTTTTTAATGCCAGAGGGTTTGCTGCATGATCAAAGCTGAATTTCTGGCTTTGTGTCACCACTGAAGAGTGGGACACAGCTGATGTGTTTCTAGGGGTGCACATATCTGCATTTCTGGGCTAGGATTTCTTAGTTTAACACAAGACTTCTGTCTCAGTGTCTTCCCAACACCTAAGAAAAATCACCTCTAAAATATTCCTTATATGAGATTTTATTTTGACTGCCCTAAGTAGGCAAAAATACTGAAAAGGGTGGTTGGAAGAATGAAATGCTGAGAAATAAAAACACAGAAAAAGAATTGTAAGGAGGGTTCATCTTCAGCTGGAGCATTTCCTGGTGAGCTGCAGAGGATAATTTGGATTTCCTTGCTAGGAGCACTGGCTTGGTCCCTGGCATCACCTCAGTCCTTGTAGGTGTTTGCTGCATCTCTGGGATGTTCTGCCCTTCCCAGTTAGTTCAGGGTATTCCAGCTGGGAAAAGAAGCTGTTCTGGTAACACATAACACTAAGTCAGCTTTGAAATACCCAAACCACCAGGGCAGGGAAAATGATGTTCTCTAGAAGAGCTGGAGCAGGATTTATGGATTTTAGGAGTGAGGAGGTGGCAGTGCTGAACTGATCCCTAAACAGCTCAGAGAGAACGTTTAATGATCAACTTCTGTCCAAAGTATCTCCTCTCCTGGTCTGTTTGAGCTGCTCAGCTCAAGTGATTTTCTGGAAGTCCTAACTCCATCAGCAGGATTGGCAGCTGGATCAGGTGGGAGGATGAAATTTCAGCAGTGGAGAGCTCAGTGCCACCAGCAGCCAGAGACCATTGATTTTAGCTCTGAGGAGCTCAGGAAAAAGCTTCTTCTTGGTCCTTCTGCCAACTTTTATGGCTTTGTGGGCTTCCTCCTCCCTCCCTTTTCTTTCTTCTTTCTTTCTTTCCATCTCTTCAGCAGTTTTGGGAGAGGTCCACGTTACCAAGAAAGGAGCTGAGTGTCCAAGGAAGAGCCTTTCCAAAGGCATCAGAGAGACCTGACTCCTTCCCTGCCTCTGAATTCCCTGGGCTTTGCCAGCTCCTTCCTTTGTAACTGCAAGCTCCCCTGCTGGCCAGTGAGCCCAAGACCCACAATCCATTCATTTCTATTTTAAACTCATTTTTACTTTTGGCCTCCATGTATGCATTTATTTATGTATTATGCAGAAAAATAACTGCACTTCTTTTTAACCCTGCAGCTGAAAATTCCACTTAGAGCTGCATAAATCTTATGTTCTGTGCAGAAGCTGCTGGTCATTCCCAGCTTGTTTTCTTTCCATTTTTCCTGGCTCCTTGGCTCATCCCAGGCCTCCTAATTGGATTTTTCATGAAGGGATTGTGTGGTCTTTGCTTTGTAACATTTTGTGTCTTTCTAACTCACTGACTGATGAAGCAAATAAATCACCTGCCTTAAGTTAAAGAGGTGCAGTGAAGTTAAACTCGAGTTCAGGCAGCCCAGAGAGCTCCAGTTCCTTTTCTCCTGCTCATCCCAGCCCCTGGCACAGCTCCCTGTCAGCTGGGCTGGGTTTACTCCTGGTGTAACTCTGAGGGAAGAGGAAGTGCTGCTACATTGCAGCTCCCTCCTTCTGAGTGCCCCGAGCCTCACATAACTCACAGCATTTATGGCACTGTGTAAATTCATGCAGGAGATGAGTGAGCTGGGAGGAGGAAAGTTAATTAATGCACTAAGGAGAATAGCAGGAGCTCCATCCCAGGGCTCAGGGAATAGGAAATACATCCCAGTTACCCAGCACTTCTGTTAGGATTGTTCTTTAACGATGCCATAACTCATCTGGAAACGTGCCTGAGCGTGTTTGGTTGTGTTTGCCCTTTGGAATGGGCTGTGGCTGTGGAAAATGGGCTGTGGAAATCCCACTCCTGTGTCTGTGTGTGCTGTGCTCTCCTGCCAGGATATCCATAACCAGAGTGACAGCTGACATCTCCCTGGCCAAGAGGTCTGTGCTCAACAACCCCAGCAAGAGGGCGATCATTGAGCGCTCCAACACCAGGTCCAGCCTAGGTAAGGCCCTGGCACAGCTGGAACTCAGGCTGTGCTTACACACAGGGGCAGCTGTGGCTGCCCTGGCAGTGTCCCAGGCCAGGCTGGACAGGGCTTGAAGCACCCTGGGATGGTGGAAGGTGTCCCTGCCCTTGGCAGGGCGTGGATGAGATGGTTTTTTAGGTCCCTTCTAACTCGTGGGATTCCCAGTCTGAGCTGGAAGGGACCCACAGGATCATGGATCCAGCTCCTGGCCCAAAATCCCACCCTGAGCACCCCTGGAGCAGTGTCCAAACCCTCCTGGAGCTCTGGCAGCCTTGGGAATGTGCCCATTCCCTGGGGAGCCTGGGCAGTGCCCAGCACCCTCTGAGGGAAGAACCTTTCCCTGAAATCCAACCTGACCCTGCCCTGGCTCAGCTCCAGCCATTCCCAAGATCACAGCAGTTGTGCAGATTTAAATGTGTCTACAGCATTTTACTGCATAATCCTGAGCTGGCCTCTCAGCTCCTCCTCCTTCCCAGCCCTGTGCTTTTAATTCCACATCACAAGGAGCCAAAGAGCTTTCACTTGTCCAGCCAAGGAAATGTCATTCCTGACCCTGGGACCAGTTTTGTGTTTAATTTTGAGCAGTTACAGCTGAATTTTGCTGTCTGGCTGTGAGAGTTTGGGTCCTGCTCCTCTCCTCAGTGTCAGGACTGCTGGGGAGCAGTGGCCTGAGGAATTTTTAGTTGGACTCCATGATCTTGGAAGTCTTTTCCAACCTTGATGGTTCTGTGATTGTGTGATTCTTTCTTGCACAAGGGTGGAAATTTCTGTGTGTCATGTGCATTCCAACATCCTGCCCTCTGGGACACCTTCCCAGGATCTAAGAGGAGTTGGGTTTGGTAAAAAAAAGAACCCAAATTCCAAATCTCTGCCGTGCTGAGTGACTGCTTGCACTAGAGGTAGAGGTAACAGGTTATTTTATGGCAGTGCCATCAATTCACATGGAGTCTGTGACAGTAAGTGGGTGAGGGTATTTTTATCCCAGTGGTTTCACCTGCTTTGTTTTCCTTTGCAGCTGAAGTGCAGAGTGAGATTGAAAGAATCTTTGAGCTGGCCAGGTCCTTACAGCTGGTTGTCCTGGATGCAGACACTATAAATCACCCTGCACAGCTTATCAAGACATCTCTAGCACCAATTATTGTCCATGTGAAGGTGTCCTCTCCAAAGGTAATTCCTCACCCTAAGATCCAGGAGGGAGCTGGAGGGCAGGGTGGGAATGGGCAGTGTGGAATGTGCACCTGAAAAGGTGAAAAAGTGATATAATGTGCTGCTGGTGTGCTACAGTCCATCCAGCAATCCAGAAAATTCTGTATAAATATGATTTTCATGCTTCTCTATTGTCAGAAATAACTTAAGACTTAAAGTAGGATAAAGCAGAAGTGCATTTGAAATTTTTCAAGGGTTCAAACGTGATCCAGAGGGAAATGTTCCCAGTTCTCAGAGGAGTTACCAGAAAGGTTTGGGATATTCAAGGGCAATATTTTATGGAGAGCTTCTGTTCTTGGTAATCCCTCAGAGGGATGTCAGGCTGAGCTTTAGGGAGATAAATGATCCTTGAACTCACCTTTTGCCCTTTCCTCCTGGCAGGTTCTGCAGCGACTGATCAAGTCCAGAGGGAAGTCACAAAGCAAACATTTGAACGTCCAGTTGGTGGCAGCTGATAAACTTGCACAATGCCCACCAGTAAGTACAGAGGAGAGGCTGAAGAACTCCTGCTTTGTGGAATTCTGATGATTCCTGCTGTGCTGATCCCTGTGCAGAGCTGGGTCCATCCATTATCACTGCCTGGTGGTGCTCACACGGCCCTGCACTCGTGAGACACAAAGTGCTGCAGACTTTCATCCTGGTTATCTCCTGCCCCGGGTTTGTTTTGGTCTTTGGCAGGGTGACAGGGCAGGAATGACGTGGAGGGGACAACAAATGTGTTCATTAGCAAGTTACATCATCTGTGGAGCTGCAGCTCCCAGAGGGACAAAGTCTGGGTTTGGAGAGGCCTCCCCTCACTGCACAGGGAGTGTGGGGAAAGGGAAAGGGGAGTGTGCAGGCATGTGAGCCCTGCTCCTGATCCTGCAGGCCATCCCAGTCACCTCATCAGAGCACAGCTCCTGGTCAAAGATCCTGCCCCTCTCCTGGAGTCCTGAATTCCTGCTGATGGAGCAGAGGCCTGCAGGGCTCATGGGCAGGGTTGTGGGAGAGGCTCTGCAGGGATTTGGACAGGGCAGCTCAAACTTGCTTTTAGTTTTGAAAGCCACACCTGGTTTCTGGGACAGAGGCAGTGGAAATGGACTTGGATGGGGCTTTGTGTGGGATCTCTGTGGGATATTGGGATGGGAGTGCAGAGTGCAGAGGTACCAGGGCAGTGACAGCTTCTCTGGGCAGCCTGTTCTTCTGCAGAGCTCAGCTGTGTTACATTTCTCACATGGGATTTTTTACTGAGTTGTGATCTCTTAAAATGCTGCTGGGTTATTCCTGTGAGCCATCCAGCTCCCACTAACCCAACCAGAATTGTAATGTCCTGGAGAACAGAGTGATCCCTCTAAGACACATCCCTTCCCAGCTGCTGATGGGTGTGAGCCAAGGAACTGGAGTTGGAGCTGCCCCTGTTTGTGGTGTTTCCCCTGAGCTTACACACAGAACAGCCCTCTGCACGTGGTCCTGTGTGAAAGGTGTTTCCTCTGGCACCTGCACACAGAACCCTGGGCATTTCACAGCCTTTTTTTTTGTTTTTTATGCAGTGGTTTCCTCTTACTCAGCCTCACTTCACTGACATCAGCTGACATGAGAGATGTTAGCAGAGAAGCTGTGGCTGCCCTGGCAGTGTCCCAGGCCAGGCTGGACAGGGCTTGAAGCACCCTGGGATGGTGGAAGGTGTCCCTGCCCTTGGCAGGGCGTGGATGAGATGGTTTTTTAGGTCCCTTCTAACTCGTGGGATTCCCAGATGCCATGAAATAATCCATGTGGGGTGCATTGGGGCACTTGGATTGTCCATCCCCAGATTTACTGAACTCTGCCTCAACACCCAGGCCTGGAATTGCATTCCAGTGCTGAAGGCAGCCAGGTGAGGCCCCACCTGGATCAGAAAAGCTTCTCCAAATGTCAGAGTCACAGGTTTCAGCTGTGAACCCAGCCCTGCCCTGCCCAGGAGCTGCTCACAAACCAGCTCAGCACTTTGCACTGGTGATGGGAAGGAAGTGAGTGCTGACTTTGAGCTCTCCCAGAGAGGTGACAGTCTGGCTTGGCTTGAAATTAAAACTGGCCCATGGTTTAATTAAGTAGAAGTTCATTGCTAAGAGCAAAGGCACTGCTCCCTCTCTCCTGCTCTCTCTTGCAGCTCAGATTCCTGCAAGAGGAGAATTTGGAGTGTTGGTTTAAAGGGAAGGTCCTTGCACAGGATGCAGTCCTCACTGTGTTCCTCTGCTGAGAGGCAGCCATAAGGAATGAGCTGGTGCTGCATGTCTAGACATTGTAAAAATAGCTGTAAAAATAGCTGTCTCTTTGGGCATATTTGAGCTCAGGAACTGCTTTCATTATTAATTCCTTGCTAATCTGCCCCTGACACTGCTCGAGCCAGTGTTGGGCACTGCAGCACACAGGAATATTGCAGGGCTCCAGGAATATTGCAGGACACCAGGAATATTGCAGGGTTCCAGGAATATTGCAGGGCTCCAGGAATATTGCAGGACACAGGAATATTGCAGGATACAGGAATATTACAGGGCTCCAGGAATATTGCAGGACACAGGAATATTGCAGGACACAGGAATATTGCAGGGCTCCAGGAATATTGCAGGGCTCCAGGAATATTGCAGGACACAGGAATATTGCAGGACACAGGAATATTGCAGGGCTCCAGGAATATTGCAGGACACAGGAATATTGCAGGACACAGGAACATTACACGACACAGGAATATTGCAGGATACAGGAATATTGGAGGACACAGAAATATTGCAGGGCTCCAGGAACACTGCAGGGCACCAGGAACATTGCAGAACACCAGGAATATTGTAGGACACCAGGAATATTGCAGGGCTACAGGAATATTGCAGGACACAGGAATATTGCAGGGCTCCAAGAACATTGCAGGACACAGGAATATTGCAGGGTTCCAGGAGTATTGCAGGACACCAGGAATATTGCAGGGTTCCAGGAATATTGCAGGACACCAGGAATATTGCAGGACACAGGAATATTGCAGGGCTCCAGGAACTCCACTGCAGGAGCATGGCAGGGCTCAAGGAAACACAAACTGTACAGCCTTACATCCACTGCTCATCAACAGTTCATCGTGGCTGTTATTGTTTGAAACTTCTGAATTCATGCCCCATGCTAAGAGAGGGTACAAAGCCCTCTGGTCTGTTTGACACAACCTAAAAGATACCTGAGATTACACAGCAGCAGAATTCAAGCGCTTTGGTTAATTAAAATATAATTAGGACATATCTACAAGTTGAAATTCTTCCTCCTCTCAGGTCCACAGTGGTTCTACAGCAAACCAAAATAGCAGAGGACAGTGGCCACGGATGTGCTCTTCAGGAAAGGCCACTTGTATCACTAGAGAGTCACCAGGAGCTTGCAGAACATCTTGCAGAGGAACTGCTTTGCTCCATGCCCCTCACAACCAGGGATCTCCCTCAAAGATGATTTCCTGCCAAATATGTGGAAACAGAACAAACCCAGCTGAGGGATGAGCAGAACTGTTAAATGCAGGAGAAAAGCTGAGTGTTTGGTTCTCTGTCGTTTATTCTCCGTGTCACACACTGGAGTCAGGATCCTGCCAGGGCTGCAGCTCCTCCAGGCACAGCCTGAGAGGCTCCCAGTCCAGTCTTACTGTGCAGGGGAATATTCAGAGCATTAAAGAGTCCTAAATCCAGTTTAATTCTTTATTGAAGAAAACATGTTGCACTCCCAAGTGCTCAATTTCAATCTTTTCCAAAGCAAAGTATATGCAAGCATACCACATTATTTTATTTTCTAATTTAACTGTGATTTAATTTATGACTTCTTCCACAAGTGAGTGATAGACTGGAGTGTGTGGTGCATCAACATGTGGGTGAATAGCAAAAGAGTAAAAGCAGTAAATAAAGAAAGGAGCAAAAGAAGAGCAGTAAACACTGAACTGGACCAAGAGATGCAGTGTTGAGAATATTCTGATTAGAAGGAAACTCCTCCTTGCTGGCAGAGGAGGAAACTTTTCTCTGCCACGCTGGGAAGAGAGAATAAATGAAAAAAAGAAGAAAAAATGCTTTATTATTTTAAGTCTTATTCTGAGAGCTGTAAAAACAGGTGGAAGAGAGCAGCCTGTGGTTGATGCTGGCTGCCCTTTACACCCACAGCACCTGCACTTATTTGCCATTTCCTGTGCTGTTCTCACAGTATTTTGCAAAGTTCAGATTCGAGATGAGATAGGAAGTTGAACTGCTGAAAATAAAGCTGTGTTTCTCTCGAGGGGCTCTGCTGGTTCTGGCAGGCTGGAGGACAGGCAGGGATGGAGGTGGTTTCAGCCAGCACATGGAGGAGGTGTCTGGAGAATTCCCTGAGGCAGGAATGCTGCTGCTGTCAGGACTGCCTGCTGCCTTCACTGCTGTGGGAATGCTTTTAGGGGCATCAGCACTGGAAAGAAATAAATAAATTGAAGAGCTTTGTGCCCAGGAACAAAAGAGAGCTCATGCAACACCCAGGGACCAAGGGACGGTGTCCAGTGACTCCTGAGGGCTTTGGCTCTTGGTCACCTTCTAAAGCCACTTGTACCATTTTCATTTCCAGCTACGGAATCATGGAATGGTTTGGGGTGGAAGGGACCTCAAACCTCATCCAGTCCCAGCCCTGCCATGGGCAGGGACACCTCCCACTGTCCCAGGCTGCTCCAGCCCCGTCCAGCCTGGCCTTGGGCACTTCCAGGGATCCAGGAGCAGCCACAGCTTCTCTGGGAATTCCATTCCAGGGGCTCCCCTCCCTCCCAGGCAGGAATTCCTCCCCAGTGTCCCATCCCTCCCTGCTGTGTTTCAGTGTGAATCCGTGCCCCCCCGTCCCTCCCTGCTGTTGCAGGAACCCCTCTCCATGCTTCCAGCTCCCTCCCCTCTGCCCCGCTCCGTGAACAACAACTCCAGGGCTCGGCGTGACGAGCGCTGCTCGTCCCCCGGCCGTGACCGCGTGTTGTCCCTGTGCCCAGGACATGTTTGACGTGATCCTGGACGAGAACCAGCTGGAGGACGCCTGCGAGCACCTGGCCGAGTACCTGGAGGCCTACTGGAGAGCCACGCACACGTCCAGCGCCGCGCCCATGACGCCCCTGCTGGGCAGGAGCCTGGGGCCCTCGGCGCTGTCCCCGTACCCCGCCGCCATCTCCGGCCTGCAGGTAGGAACGGGCCCCGGGGCCGCAGGCAGCCAGCAGGTGGGTCTGCTCCGTGCTCTGTCCAGTGTGCCAGGGGCTGTGCTGGCACCTGCCAGCTCCGGGGGTGCAGCCAGGGAGGAGGCAGCTCCTCAGCGCGGTGCTGAGCGCTGGGAATGCTCTGCCTTCAGTGGGAGGTAAAACAGCCATCCATTTCCCAGCCAGGAGTCAGCTCTGTTACAATCCCTTTTATCCTGCCCTCGTAACTTCACCAAATATTCACTTTTGGGTGGAAAAGCTTGGTCTTTGAGTGTGAATAAAAGACTTTTTTTTTTTTTTTTTTTTTTTTACCCATTGAAAAAAATTGTGACCCTTTTTTTCCACAGGGATAGCTCAGACTCGGCTGAACTTTGACACTTCAATCGTGGCATGTAAATAGTCCTTAATGAGAAGTACGTGCTTTATTAAGTTTGAAACCAGAAATGTTTGGGGCTAATAACTGGGAATGCTTGAGGGGCTCAGGATTGCAGGGAGCTTTAAATCCTGCAAGTTTCAGTGTGTGGGGGACTCCAGGAGTGTCACTTGCTAATGTACTTCAGAAATAGAACTGAACAAATGACATTTAATGAATAATTTACCTGACAAATGTAACGTCTGCTCTGCTTGTGGAGTGTCTGGAAGCAGGTAACAGTTTTGGAGGAAATGACTGTTGTTTGGTGTTTTCAGTTAACATCCAGCTGGCTTTGCTGTGAGTGAGCTGCACTTCCCCGAAGGTGCTTAATTCCTGCACTCACCTTTCTAAAGCCCTGCTTGGTTTTACTGGGACCAGCAAGTCACTGTCTCCTGAGTGGCTGAATGCACAAGCACTGTTCTGTTACTAATAATAACATGCACATGTAAACTGTTGTTTCCATTTTCCACTTGCCTTAAAATTTCAGTTTTCCATCCCTTCATGCCAATAAAATACCATCTGCAGAACTTTCACCTCTTCAGTTTCATTTTGAGAACTGGGTGTATCCACAGAATTTTTTTCAGGCATTTATTTCTCTCTGATCAATGGACACCAGCAATAACTGTGAAATGTTGCTCCATTTACTTAGGGAAAACTCACACTGAAGATGAAAATCACCCCTGTGCAGTGGGCTGGCTGAAGGTATGCATCACTTAATCCCCACTTCACCCGAATTCCAAAGGGTTTCGGTGGGATCAATGGTGCTGGTGCTCTGCAGAGGGGTAAATTTCTCCCGGAGTGATCCATGCCCAACCAGAGCTGCAGGTTTTCCGTGCCACCAGGGTTCAGGCCCTGCTCTTTTCCATGGGTATCTCACAGTAGGGGCTTCCACCATCCCTGCTGTCCACGAGGAGGTTTTATGCTCGTTCAAACCTTTGAAGGATTTGCATCAGCTTTCACTGTGATGACGTTTGTGATAATTAAAAAGCACTCAGGCTAATTAAACTAGCAAAGGTGCTTGTGGTGCAGGAAGATTTTGTATTCCTTCTGCCCTTGGGAGACTGAGAAGCAAAAGCCCAAAGGCTACATAGCAGTGAGCCTGACAGAGGTGTGCTGGGATAGGCTGTCCCTGCTTCACCAAATCCACATTTGGGAGACTCCCATTTCTACCTGGCTGTGGCCTGGGCTTTGGTTTAGTGAGAACTGAAAGTTTTCTGCCTGAACTCCTGACTCGTGGAAGTCACGAGGGTCACGTTCCGTGGCACAGATCCAGAGCAGTCAGAGAGGGCACAGGTGGCAGGGCTGGCTCTGCCACACCTGATCCTTGGGAACTGCCTTCCTTAAAGGAACAGCTCGGTGCTGAGCTGAGGGGGAAGAGCAAATTTGATCTTTGCCTAGAAAAATATGTATTGCTCTGAGAAGCTGTGGCTGCCCCTGGATCCCTGGAAGTGTCCCAGGCCAGGTTGGATGAGGCTTGGACCAACCTGGGATAGTGGAAGGTGTCCCTGCTCATGGCAGGGGAAGGAATTAGGTGATCCTTAATTTCCTTTCCAATCCAAACCATCCTGGGATTCTCTAACTCCTTGGCACCAGTCATTTGCCTCTGTGACTGGTTAGCTGTAAACACATCTAGCCTAATTTCAGTGCATGGATTCAAATCCTATAGCTCAGCTTTTGAGGTTTGTGAGGATCACACAGCAGGATCAAAAGTTACCTGGGCCATCAGAGCCAAGTGTACCCAGCGCAGGCGTGTCCCATGCTGACACCCTGGGAGCTCAGCAGCCCTGGGATGAGCACACAGCCCAGGGATGCAGGAAGGTTCCAGGAAAGCAGCAGGATGCAGCCCCAGAGGTGAATTCCCACAGGGAAGGCAGAGGGGTGAGCACAGAGTTAAAGCTACAATTGGTGAGGGGATTTTACATCCAAACTGCATTTGTGTCACATAAACACAAGGATAATTCATCATGGACTCAAGGAACCACAGAATGGTTTGGGTTGGACAGGACCTTAAAGCCCATCCATGGGCAGGGAAACCTCCCACTGTCCCAGGCTGCTCCAAGCCCCAGTGTCCACCCTGGCCTTGGGCACTTCCAGGGATCCAGGGGCAGCCCCAGCTGCTCTGGGCACCTGTGCCAGGGCCTCACCTCCCTCCCAGCCAGGAATTCCCAGTTCCCAATCTCCCAGCCATCCCTGCCCTCTGGCAGTGGGAGCCATTCCCTGGCTCCTGTCCCTCCATCCCTTGTCCCCAGTCCCTCCTCAGCTCTCCTGGAGCCCCTTCAGGCCCTGCAAGGGGCTCTGAGCTCTGCCTGGAGCCTTCCCTTCTCCAGGGGAACATTCCCAGGGCTCTGAGCTCTGCCTGGAGCCTTCCCTTCTCCAGGGGAACATTCCCAGGGCTCTAAGCTCTGCCTGGAGCCTTCCCTTCTCCAGGGGAACATTCCCAGGGCTCTCAGCTCTGCCTGGAGCCTTCCCTTCTCCAGGGGAACATTCCCAGGGCTCTGAGCTCTGCCTGGAGCCTTCTCCAGATGAACACCCCCATCCCTCCCAGCCTGCCTTCAATTTCTGAAGCACTTTACCATAATCCCCACTAAAACCTGGTGCTCAGAGGAGGATGGGGATCCCCTGGCTGGAGTTCTCCCCAGTATCTGGGGCTGAGGTTGCAGAGGGGCCCCTCGTTCAGGGCCCCTCTCCAGGAGCCTCCCTGGCAGCACCAGCCCCGAGCTACAAGCACACACCCCCTGCTCCATCCCTGCCCCAGCCACAGCAGCCTTGGATATCAATTATTCAGGAAAGCAGCCGCCAGGCAGAGGCTGCAGCAGCAGGAGGAAGGTTTTGTATCCCAGAGAGCAGGGGCTGGAGTTTCAGCACGGAGTTTGTCCTGAGGGATGGGTGCTGATGCTCCTGAGAGGTTTAATGTGTAGTGAAAGTAAACTAAATGCTTGCTTTAGGCTGTTTCTTCACTGTGCCATTAACTGGCAAAAAAATACAAACTAATTCTGCTCATGTGACAAGTGATGGGCATTGTCATTATGGGAACGTGAGGAGAGCAAAGGCTTCTAATTAATAAATTATCTTAGGAAGGGATTTTCTGTCAACACATTTAAATACCGTGCTTCAGTTGAAAGAATTTAGTATCCAATGATTTTAGCCTCCCCTTGGCTGCCTGCTGAGCAGCCCATCATTGGTGTGGTCATAGGAAGGGTTTTAAATGAGGCCCAGAGCTGCACCTTTAAAAACAACCCAATCAAACATCTTCAGATGTTTTCCAAAAGCAGAGAAACGGACACTTAGACATTCCCTAAGCAGAGTAGCAGCGTGAATGTTCTGTTCCTGATCAGAGAAAAGTGATAAATGCTGACTACATCAGCTCACTTTTCATGCTCGGTGTAACACTCAGCAGGGCGAGCTTCCCGCTCCAGGAACCAGAGCTGGCCCGCTCCCGGCCCCCGCAGCAGCCAGGCTCTGCTGGAAAATGAGAGCCAGGAGCTGCTGGAAGGGCTGGGCTGGGGCTGGGCAGAGCTGAGCTGGGGCAGCCCGGGTGTGGGTACTGACTGTGCCTCCTTTGGCCCCCGCAGAGCCAGCGCGGGAGGCACGGCGGCCACTCCGCGGAGAACTCTCCCCTCGAGCGCCGCAGCCTCGTGACCTCCGACGAGAACTACCACAACGAGAGGGCTCGCAAGAGCAGGAACCGCTTGTCTTCCAGTTCCCAGCACAGCCGAGAGCACTATCCCCTCGTGGAAGAGGAATTCTCTGACCCCTACCAGGACTCGTACAAGCCCCACCGCAACCGCGGCTCCCCCGGCGGATACAGCCACGACTCGCGGCACCGGCTCTGAGTCCTGGGGCTGGGGCACAACAGCATCCACCCGTTGGTACCTTGCCATAACGTAGCTAGGAGTAACAATTAGATCATGTTAATTTGGCAGGTGTGACGGTGACAACTGCAGTTGCACTCTGCTGTCATTGATGTTTGATTAGGGGGCAGCAAAACCCAGCCCGGCCCTTCCGTTTCTGCCCGATCATAGAGGTTGTTTTTTGGGATTATTTTTTTGGGTTTAATACAGCATTTGCATTTATAGCCATATTTTTTTCTTGTCCTTAGGTGTTAGACACATCCGTTTGTAATTTTGGGTACTTATCGAGGCACTTATAAAATAATTTCCTGTGCTGGAAATTCCAAATGACCAGTTCCAGTTGGAACCAATTTATAAACCAATTCCTGTTGGAATTTGGGTGAATTGACTGGAAAGTCGACGTGAGCATGTTGGGAAAAAAAAAAAAAAAACAAACACAAAGAAAAATCTGAAAATTACAAACCACTGCAAGTCAGAAAGTCAGCTCCAGTATTTGTTTGCTGGGAGCTCAATTTTCATTTCAGGTTAGAGTAAAAGGATTTATTCTAACGATTTCTTTCCAGAATGGCTTTTTCAGACAAACCAAATGTAAACTCTCGAGAGTGCCAAATATCCCAAATTATTGCAGCAGTTACAAAACACTTCCCAGTTCCAAATTATTTTTAGACCTGGCATGAATGTTGCAGGCAAATGATTCTTGAGTTCAGCCAGTCCTGACAGTTTTGTTGGGACCAGCAGGGAGGAACTGCGGCAGGAGACGGGAAATAGGGACAGGAAAAGGAACAAACTCCATCGTTTGTGTGCTTGGAGGTTGGGAATAGTCTTTATTTTTTCCCACTCTTTTACCTGAATACAGCCAGAAGTCCCAAAATGGAACAGGAGTATAGAGGCATCAGATTTTTCTCCCATTTTTATCCTGCTTTTGAAATGGAAAACAATCCCCTCCTCCGACCCCGTGTGTAAAGTCCCTACACCCCAGTACCCCGAGTAGCTGCCCACGTGTTCCATCTTCCCAAATCCACCTCTGAATGTCTGACAATTCCAGCGGCGCACAAGAACTCTCCAGAAGATCCATTCCAGCCGTGAAATCCAAGGGGAGGGAGTGGGCTTGTCCAGTCATCGGTGATGAACATTTCAAACAACATCTCCTTCAGAATTGCAATAAAAAGGGAACATCAGAGACAAATCTGCTCCCAGGGAAGTGGTGGAGCTGATTCCAAGCTTTGGATTCCAAGAGCTGTGATAAATCCTTGGAGATATTGCTGCCTTACTTCCTACCAATCATTTCTTTCACCTGCTGATTCTTGAGTTCCTTCCAAGAGATGAATTTCTGTGGTTGGACCTTGTGTTTTACACCATCAGTGAAGCCTTAGATCCCATGGGATTGAAAATTGACCCCCATTGGCCATTTTGTGCAACCACTGGCATCTTCCAGCAGAGCCTCCCGAAATTCCCAGTGCACACATTCCCTGGAATTGACACCGTTACGATGCTGAACGTGCATTTGTTTATTGTCACAACTATTTTTGTTTTCTTCCCAAAATAAGGATCATTAACTTTTTTTATTTGCTTGTTTTCCTCCCAAAGCCTGCTGAACCCAGGCTTTGAAAGCATGTAGCACTGCAGGAATTTCTGGAATATTCCAGTTTCTTCTACTGGCAAAGACCACTGGTGTTTCCAGCATCCTGGAGTCTGATTATCCTCTTGAAGTTACTGGGAAAAGCAATCCATGTCCTTTGTGGGGCACCCAAACCTACACCCATCCCCATTAAAAGGGGATTAAAAGGGGGCAGACACCTGATTAATGAATCATTTTAATGACCCCACTGCCTAACAGGCAGCTGCAGCACCACTGGGTGATCCCAGTGGAGCAGATACCAGGGAAAATGGGGAAATCTCTGCATCCACTGGAGTCCCAGAGCTCTGCATGGATCTGCCAGACCTGATCCTGCCCAATTCCCTCTGGCTGCAGATGCCAGCGGAGCTCTGAGGCTGAGGGAACGTGGCAGGACCTGGCACTGGCAGCTCCTGCAGGATTCTGTGCTGCAGCACAGGGGAGCATCCTCCAGGAGGTTCTCCAGCCCTTTTTCTGTGTCCAGCACACAGAGAGGACAGAGGAGGCCTTGGGTGACCCCTTCTTCTCTGAGCTTTCCTTGTTTGTGCTTTGAAGTCCTGAGAAGCTGTAGAGCCCTGGGCAGCAGCTGCTTCTCTTTATTCTGCACTAGATTAGGGATCAGCTCGTTAACTGCTTGAGGAGATTTGCATATTTGCAGTCAGATATTTCCTAGAGCCTTTTGGAGCCTTGTTTTCAGTCTTCCATGTCACCCCAGGCCAGGGAAGGATCCCCAGCCACCACGCTCTGCACAATCCATCACCTGAACATCTCAAGTGCCAAAACAACTTGGGTTTGACAAAAACAAATGTGTGAGGGAAGTCAGGGATGGGCCTGAGGTCCTTTATTCCGTGGGGTTAAGCTGCCTTCACTCCTGGGTGTCCTGAGCTTCTCCCAGAGCCCATTCCATTGGGATCAAAGGAACCAGGGGCCCTGCAGGTCTCCCTCCTTGCTGGGGTGTTGAATTCTTTGGAAAGAGATATTCCTGAAGTACAAATACACCAGCCAGGCTGGGAGACTCTTCATTTACTGCAGATACTATGGGCAGTGTTTGTTTGAAGAAGGGATTTCTGTTCAGGACACAGAAAGGAGTAAAAGCTGTGCTGGGGATCAGGATTGGTAATTCCTGGTGGGATTCCAGCTCTGTTGTGGTTTAGTTGAAATTGTGGAGTTCATGTGTTCCTGACTGAAGCAATCCAGCCCCATTCTCCAGTCCTCACATCATTTCTTGTTGTTAAAATAATACTAAAGACCAGAGCTCTGTTCTGAGCTCTGGCAGGAACAGAGGTTTTAGAAATGTTTATAAAACAGGGAGTTTTTTAAGGTTTTGTTGTTACCCATATTTCTCATTCAGACACTTTGGGATTAACAAAGATTTAACCAATCAAGGTGATAACAACAATCTCTAAAGAGAAAATTGAGCACGTTCTTATGTCTGGGAATCAATTATTTTAATTGTTAACCTTTGAATTTCAAATACTTTCTCCCTGGAGTTGTATTTAACATGTACAGATTCTTTTCCTGATGCCAAACATTTCTCCCATGGGATGTGCAACTCACAGCTGCTGATATTTGTAACTTCAGTTTGATGCCAAATCTTCTGAATTCAGTTTGGTCTCAGCACCACAGAATTCCCTGGAGCATCCAGACTCTCCTGTCTTTACTGACTTCACCATTCTAAAACAATATTGTTATTCCTGTTCACAGCACACTGATTTGGGTAAGTCAGGGGTTCTGACACTCCTTTTTTCTTTAATAATCCATTAAATGTGTCCTCTGCTGTCTTTTCTTTCACAGGTTCAGTACCTCTGAAACTTGTCCTTGATCCCACATTCCTGATTTTTTTTTTTAAAGGCAAAATAATTGGAGACTACACGTGACAAAATCAGATGCGTGTTTTATAAAATGCCATTTTTACAAAACTGGGTTTTCTCCTAAAAATGTGCATTTTAAAATCAAGTTCTGTTACCCCTGCTGGTGCCAATCCAGGTTTGGATCCCTGGAATTCTGCTGCCATGTGTTTTGTTGGAGTTGCCTCTCATTCCCTCAAATATTAGTCTTACAAAGGCTGCAGGATCCTGTAATGCAGCCAAGCTTAACTCTGAGGAAATGGGAGTTTAAATGATCCTAAAAGAGAGTGTGGTGTCGTTTTAAGAGGCATTTGAATAACCTTGGTGAGGTTGTTACCAAGCCCAGTTTATTTTATATAGAAAAATAAAGGCGTATCTTTAAAAAAAAAAAGGGAAATTTTAATAAAGTTGTAAAATATATGTAAGGAATTAACTCAGAGAAAGAGGTGAAAATGCTACTTAGGAGTGACATTTCAAAATTCTTTCACTGTGTGTGAAATCCACTCAAGAAGGAGAAATATTGTGATTAGATCCATCCAGAGAATTTGGGGAGGAGGTGGAATCACTTCAGATGTTACCGAGCATCACTCCTTTATTCCTTTGGAACAGCAGCCTTGGCTTGGGCTCAGGATGGTTTATGGACCTGCCTCGGGAATTTGGGAAACCAAACTCCTTGGCAGTGACACCAAACCCCTGTCTTGTCCAAGAGCAAGGTCTGCCCAGCAAAGGCAGCTCCTGGCCCTCCCCTGCCTCAGCAGTCTTGCCTGAAAACCAAGCTGTAATTAAGTGGGACATCCCCGTGTGAGATCTGCTCTGCAGCAGAGCTCAGAGCTCTCTCTTCTGCCAGCGGTGTGACAACAGAGCAAGGGAAAAGAAGCACATTTGTAATAGCACAAATTTACAATAATTCCACTCCTGCATCTGGCATCGTGTTTTTGGAACCAAGGGGGAGATTTCTGACCCAGCATCAGTGGATTTATTGCATTTTTGATCTGTTTACTCGCTGCCTGATACTTCAGCAGTTGATTTTGGCATTTTGCACATGGGATTGATTTTTCAATAACTTGTATCCCTTCCATATTAATTACAACAAAAAGAACCTTTTCAAATCACAAAGCCCACTGCATTCATTTCTGCTGATTTCCTCCTGGAATCTGGAATCACGTGAATAACTTTAATTTTGGCCAATGTGTAGATCTGGGATGTGACAGCAGCAGCCCAAGGTCGGGAATTAAACACTCCCAGGAAATGTTTGTGGGGATACAGAGCTTGGAGGTGGGGAGGGAGGAGTCACAGCACCCAAAATTCCCAAGAATTCCCTGCAGACCTGAAGGGAGGTGAGGTTAAGGAACTGTGTGTTTGGGATTGGGACACACCTGACTGATTCCCTCCTGGGGCAGACAGGGAGGGTCAGGCCAGCAAAATGCAGATTTGTGTGCAAGCAGAGCGGGGAGAGCGTTGGGATCTGCCATTCCAGCTGCACACTCCAGACCTTGGGCTCCTCAGATCCTGGAAAAATCTCTGTTTCTCAGCCAAACTGGTTCCCAGGGAGAGCCTGGCAGCGCTGCCTCGCTGGGAGCCAGTTCAGAGCCACACTGGTGAAGACTTTACTGCCTTTACTGGGACAGAGCCACCCCAAATTTGTGTTTTCTGCTGATTTTCCCTTTGTTTTGCCCTCTAGACCCCGTGTGTGTAGCACCTGACCAGGCATGTGGGTACCATATACTATGCAATGTGTACAGTGGTGCATGCTCTGCTCTCCCTCTGCTTTTAGTGGCTTTCAAAGAAAACTACAAAAATTGGAAAAATGAGGAAAAAAAAAAAAAAAAAAGAAAAGGAAAAAAAAAAAAAAGTGGTGTTATTTTTGTGACCAGGATCATGCAGACTGCATGCTCATAGTATCCTCATTTCTATGGATTCGTTTTCTGGAATTTAGATGTACAAAGATGAACTGCATTACAATAACTTTTCTACAATAAATGAACAAAACTACCAAGCGTTTAAAAGTCTGTCCAGTCTCTTTGTGTCCTGCACTAAGATTGGGAAGATGCTCGGGAGAAACCCGGAGTCCTGTGGCATTTTTGTTGTTTGCCAATAGTTTTTGGCAGCAGCCTCACGTGTTGCGTTTTGAGGAAAATTTAATGAGGTTCTGAAGAAGGAGATGCATCTGCTCTGCGAAATAAATGATGTTTATTTTTGTAACGAGCTTAAATAGCTGTGACCCAGAAGTACAAAAATACAGATAATTCCTGCTGATCCAGCAGGGAATGAGGTAGTGGCAGCCAACTGCTCCTTTGAAGGATTCTCGGGAATGTTCAGGGGGTTGGAGCTGGTCCTTGGTGGGATCTCCCACTCGGTTAGAATTGGTTCCTAGGCAGGAACAAGGGGCAGAATGATGGGAGGGATTAAGGATTGGATAATTAAAAGATAATTAATAGTTTAGCACAGACTGGTGATGGTTGGCAAAGACCTCCAAGGCCATCGAGTCCAGCTGTGACTGACCCCACCTTGTCACCAGCCCAGAGCCAGGAGTGCCACCTCCAGCCATTTATTTTATCTTGGAAAACTGAAAGCACGGGAAGATGCTGCCTCTGGCAGAGAGTTCCAGCCTCCTCTTCCCAAAAAGGAGAAACAGGAACCAGCAACCTCCTGGAGATGCTGTGAGCACCCAAACCTTGCCTTGGAGGGATGGGGGCACGTTGGCCAGGTGAGCTGCATGGTGCACTTACACCCCTCAGGCAGGTCTTAAAGCTCTTAAAAATCTTTTAATAGGATTATCTTGGCTGTGTGTTCAAAATCAGATCTTAACACGTGAGCTTTCATCTAAGCCGCTGATGAAAAGCAGAAGGGCTTTCAAATAAATATAAATGAGGAAAAAAAAAAAAGGCTTTTGTGTGTTTTTGTATGATCCTAGGGGTTAAAATTTCTTAAGCTGCTTAAGTTGTCTGTGTCCTGGGGAAGGGGCTGGAGCCCCAGGAGCGGCTGAGGGAGCTGGAAAGTTCCTGAGGGAGCTGGGAAGGGGCTGGGGAATTGCTGAGGGAGCTGGGAAGGGGCTGGAGAATTGCTGAGGGAGCTGGGAAGGGGCTGGGGAATTCCTGAGGGAGCTGGGAAGGGGCTGCAGAATTCCTGAGGGAGCTGGGAAGGGGCTGGGGAATTCCTGAGGGAGCTGGGAAGGGGCTGGAGAATTCCTGAGGGAGCTGGGAAGGGGCTCAGCCTGGAGCAAAGGAAGATCCAGGAGGGAAAAGCTCTGCAGCAGAGCCCTCCATAAACTTCCCACACTTTTTTTCCCCTCACGTTTTCTCCCACTTTTTAATTTTCCCCTCATGGCAGGGGAGACCCTGAGGGGCTGGAGCAGGGCCAGGGAAGGGAACGGAGCTGGGAAGGGGCTGGGGAATTCCTGAGGGAGCTGGGAAGGGGTTGCAGAATTCCTGAGGGAGCTGGGAAGGGGCTCAGGCTGGAGCAAAGGAGGATGCAGAGGGATCTTTTCCCTCTCTGGAATTCCCTGCCAGGAGGGGACAGCCGGGCTCTGCTGCCAGGGAACAGGGACAGGAGGAGAGGGAATGGCCTCAGGCTGGAATTTGGGGAAATTCCTTCAGGAAAAGGTGCTCAGGTGGAGCCCCCATCCCTGCAGGGATTCCAGAGTGGATGTGGCACTTGGGGACATGGGGCAGTGCTGGGAATGGTTGGACTCAAATATCTCGGAGGCCTTTTCCAACCTCAGCCATCCCATATTCTCTCAGTTTGGGTTTTTTTCCTGCACAGAAGCATTTCCGTGGTGAAATCCTTCTGTCGGCATTCGAAGCACTTCCCCAGCACAGACTCCCTGACCCTGTCTGTGCTGCAGCTGGAACAGAACGTACACGACCCGAAGAAACCCTCCCAGCCTTCCAGGAGGGAATTGCGGGGCTGTACCTGCCCTGCCCGCTGGAATGCTTTCCTAGAAAGCTTCCAGCAGCACTGGGAAGCTCACCTTAGCCCATAAAAACCAGCAGTACTATCCAGGTTCAACCAGGAGAAAACCCAAACAAATGACAGGGGCGGGGGAAACCTCAGAGTTTTTTATTTAAATGATCAGAATAAACGCTTTAATCGAACTTTGGTAGCTCTCCCACAGCTGTGCGGCCACCGAACCCTGCCCCGAGCCCAGGAGAGCTGAGGCCAGAAAAGAACCCTTCTGAAATTCCAAGCTGAGGACCGGCAGAAAGGGGGATAATTGCCAGCTAATGAATAATTAACGCCATTGCAGGCTGGATGCTGAACTTGTGGGATGTTTTACACCGGAGGAGCTGCTTCCTTTCCCTGCGGGTCACCCGCGGTGCCAGGACCCAGAGCTGTGGCACCGGCATGGACTGGAACAGTGTCAGGATATTTCTCTTCTTAAACTGTTCAGGATATTTCTCTTCCTAAACTGTTCAGGGCCATGAATTCCCCTCCGGAGCAACAGGAAACACGCAAGTCTCTGGACACAGAAAATTGGAGATTACTCTGGCCTTGCTGCTTTGGTTCCGGACCAGCAGGGACAATTAAACGTGAGAAGCTGCTGTGGGAATAAAAGCTGCTTGAAGGGAAGATGAAAAACGTCTGGAATAAGAAAGGAGATTTCATGTCCCATCCCTGGCAGTGTCCAAGGCCAGCTTGGGGCTTGGAGCACCCTGGCACAGTGGAAGGTGCTCCTGCCCATGGCAGGGGAAGGAATTTAGGTGTCAGGTGTTGGTTTTCTTAGTTTTTACAGAGATGGGGTAACTGAGAGGCGTTTTAAAAGATTTTATTATATTATTAGTTTTGATGAATAGTGAGACACAAGAGATGTAAAAGCTTATTCTATTCATCACCCAAATCACAAATTATTACAGTCAGGTGCAGGACGAGTGAGAGGGCAAATACCCCATGTCTTGTCTCAGGCAGCAACACAGCTGTGCACAACCTTACTATTGCCTGGGATTTCCAAATCCCTGAGGATTTAAACTCAGTGGAGGGTTTGCACAGAGAAATTTATCTCAGGGAAGAGAAGGCTCTGGGCAGACCTTAGAGCCCATTCCAGCGCCATAAGTGCCCTTATGCAAACTCTCCCCTTATGCTCTCTGGGGAGCAACTTCACCCACGTTACTCCCGAGTTTTCCTCAGAGCACCAAGTTTTAACAGGGCAAAGTGAGTGTACTTTCTCCACAAGCTGCAGCCAGCCTGGGAGGGCCGGGGGTGTTCCCCTGGAGAAGGGAAGGATCCAGGGAGAGCTCCGAGCCTCTCCCAGCGCCTAAAGCGGCTCCAGGAGAGCTGGAGTGGCGCTTGGGACGAAGGCTGGAGGGACAGCACACGGAGGAACGGTTTAAACCTGAAAGGAGGCGATTATTTCGATGCGGCACGGGAGAGAAATCCCTGCCTGTGAGGGCGGCGAGGCCCCGGCAGGGTTGCCGCGATCAGCCGTGAAGCGGGAGGTGCCCGTGGCGGGGGCGAGGGCCGCGATGATCTCCGGGCTCCGGGGCTCCCTCACAGCCGGAGCTCCGGGCTCCGGGGCTCCCTCACAGCCGCAGCCCCGCGGCTCTCGCCCCGCTCCGCCGGGCGCGCTGAGGCGGTGCCGTGTAATGGCGGCCGCGGTGCCGCCCCCGCGCGTCAGCGCAGCGCGCCCGGCCCGGCCCGGCCCGGCCCGTCCGTGAGGCGGCCGCGGGCGCTGCTCCGCTCCCGCCGCCGCTGCAGCTCCCGAGCCCCGTCCCGAGCTCCGTCCCGGCCCCGCGGCGATGTCCCAGCGGCAGCGGCCCCGGCGCGGCCCCAGCCGGCAGTCGGGGCGCTGCGCCGGGCCCTGAGCGCCCGCGGCCCCGCAGAGCCGCGGCCGGCGAGGCCCGGAGCGCCCGGCCGAGGATGGGGATCCTCTTCACCAGGATATGGAGGCTCTTCAACCACCAGGGTGAGGCCCGGGGGCACCGGGGAGATCCGGGAGGGACACACACCCGCTCCGGAGCGGCCGCACGGGCTCCTGGAAGTCGGGGCTTTACCTTTTTTTTTTTTTTTTTTTTTTTTTTCCTTACCTTTTTTTCAATTACTGGAGCGCTCATTCCCTGACAGCCGCCTGTTAAATTATTGACGTGTGCCGGAGGAGCGCGGCCGTGGCGGGTGGGTTCCTCTTGCTGTCGGCAGAGTGTGGGTTTAAGTGGCAGCCCTCGATAAGTGTCTCGTTCACGGAGTAAATGTTTTATTTATAGCTTCAGTTGTGGCTGCCCCTGGATCCCTGGAAGTGTCCCAGGCCAGGTTGGACACTGGGGCTTGGAGCAGCCTGGGACAGTGGGAGGTGTCCCTGCCATGGCAGAGGTGGCCCTGGATGATCCTTGATTTCTCTTCCAACCCAAACCATTCTGGGATTTTCAACACCCGTCTCCTTACAGCAAGGTGTTCATGAGAGTTGTAACTTTTAACTACAAAGCACCTCCTGATGGCCTTTCCATGTTTCTGAAGTCGTTGGAATTTGATTTTGAGTGAGCCTCAGTACTCTCACACCTGCTCGTTGAACGTCCCAGTTATGTCCCCGTTAACGCGTAGTGCGAATACAGCAAAATATTTTTGTCTTGTAGCATCCAGCCCCACCTCAGACCTTCTGTTCCAACTGATTTCCTAACATCCACTATGCTGGCAGCATCCCACCTGAAACAAAAGTTCCTAGTTATGTGGGGTCAGGTAAGCAGACACTTTTACAATATTGTGCAGTTATGCAAAGTTATTAAAGCTGGAATTTGTGTTGGAGGGCATAAAAGACAACTCTGCAAAACCACACAATATTGGTAAAATCAAACCTGAGAAACCCCCACTTACCTGACCCCTGTCCCCTCCCTCTCCTGTGGGATAAATCAGTGTGAGTGTTGTTGGCTGGCAGGGACTGATCTCAGAGTCTGAAGTTTGGGCATGTTTTTAATGTTTTTTGTTGCTCTTGATGGACACGGGGAAGGAGGGGAGAAACCCCCTTCTCACCAAGCTTTTACTTGACTGGTCTGCTTGGTTGTGCAAGTGAAAGTTGTGTAACAGAGCTGAGAGCTGGCTGTGCTCTCCCAAACTGGAAATCATCAGTTTGGCTGTGCTTGACACCACCAGTTGTAGAGTTCCCTGCCACTTTTGTGATGCACGGGAGAGGAGGTGCTGAAGGGAAGCAAGAATTGATCGGGGCACTGGGCTCCAAAGTGTCAGAGGTGGGTTGTGGAGCACCTGGTGACTTGTCCAAGGCCACAAAGTGGGCGAATGTGTCCTGTGAAATGTTGGAGGGCACATCTGTTCCCCAGGAGGAAAGGGGAGCACAGGGATCACACCAGCCTGGTTGGGTTTTACCTGCTCTTTGCAAAGACATCAGGAGATTGCCCGGGTGAAGGGAAGGTGGAGTTGGGAGCTGAAAAGTTGAAAGTGGAGTTGAGAGGCGTTGTGGCTGGGGGGAATGGAGTTTGATACAGGCTGCAAAACCCTGCAGGAGCTTGGGAGAGGATCCCAGTGTGACACTGGCAGCCAGAGATGGGAAACATCCTTCTGAGATCTCTCAGGAACGGTTCTGTGGAGGGCGAGAAGTCGCCAGTCCCTTCCCTGCCCACACAAACTTTCCGGGCTGGCCCACAAACACACCTGGCCACGGCACCTGGAGCTGGGCGCTGTTGGCTCAGGAAACCAGTGGCAAACGTGGCACTAACCTTGATGCAGACCCAGCAGCTGTGACTTACCAGTGCTGTTTTCATTGCAGAGCACAAAGTGATCATTGTGGGCCTGGACAATGCAGGGAAAACGACCATTCTGTACCAATTGTAAGTAGGACCTGCGGGGACGCTCGGGGCATTTCCAGGTGTGCTCCGTGGACTCGGAGCTTTCCAGGTGGCAGAGGGTGGCTGGAAGTTTGGGAAGGGCTCTGCTGGATGAATGGGGTTTTGTTCAGAGGGGTTTGGATCACATCACCTGCTGTTAGCACGCGCTCCCAGCCGCCCTTGGTGTCACGGCCTCGGCTCTCTGCCAGCCCCATAAAATGTGATTGTAGTGAGTGCTGGCCACGGGACACTGTTGCAAACCTGATCCACGCCACAGATTTAAACAGCAGACAGGTCGTTCTGTGAGAGGCAAAGCACCTCTGCCTGCCCTGACTTGTGTCCCCAGTGCTGAGATCAGTTTGGTGTTTGGGATGGGATGAAGGAGGAAGGCTGGTACCAGCACAAACCCAGGACAGCACCTCCGTTCTCTGTTTAGTAGCCATATATATACACTTAAACAACTGTACATTCAACTTAATAACTTACCACATTAATTATATAACAACTCATTATATTCATTAACAATCAAAAAAACTTATTGTAATCATTAACCATTAAGAACTCCACCTTTGAAAGTGAATTTATTTATAACATATTTATAACCTCTGTGCTGTCCTGCACCTTCTGCCTTCAACAGCAGCATTGATTTGTGTTTGCCTTGCATCAACCTTGCTCCTGGTTTACACGGAGCTCCAGTGAGCTTCATATCTCAGTTCCCCAGCTGCAGTTTGATAGAGGATACCAATCTGTCCACGGGCTCAGAAGCTGCTGGCTGACACAAGCAGCTCAAGGTCTGTTTGTGCTGGGGACAGATTGGCCCTTTCCCACGTGCAGTGTGTGGCACTGAGGAGTGTTCCTGAGTCAGAAATAATTCCTGTTAAACGGTGTGGCCGTGCTGCTCCAAGCCCACATTTAAAACTGGCTTTCTGGAAGTGGTTGGGGTTTGTCACATTCCAGCCTGCTTTGCCTTTCCCAAAACATTCCTGGCTGCTGGTGCCCTGCCACGCTGCAGGGAGAGTGAGAGGTGAAGGTGATGGTGGTTTATAGAGGGAGTGAGAGGTGTTAAAAAGCACAAACAGAATGAAGGGTATTTCATAAGACTGGGAACTCCTGCAGCCGAGGGCCATCCTTGGTGGTTTTTAATCCACTTCCTCCACAAATGTCTCTTAGTTCTTCCCCTTATTTCTGCAGTTTCAGTGCTTTCTTTTCCCTCTCGTACAGATCTCTGTCTGTCTCCTTTTTCTTTGTACCCGCTTTGACTGCAGAGGACTTTCCCAGCTCCCTTATTCTCCTGCCTTACTCCTCCTTGACCCTACCCCATCTTTGCAGATCCCATTTTGCCTCTTGCAGACACTTCCTTTTCTCCCATTCTCATGCTCAGCTCTCCTTGCACTGCCCCAGGGTAACTGGGATTGCTTTTCAGAACTCTGCACCAGCCCTTTATCTCCTTGGCTCTCTGTATCCTCTTCAGGAAATACCCCAGCACCCTTACAAGTCTCAAATTGCTGTCACTGTAACTAAAAGCTCTGCTGGAACTTCAAAAAGGTTCATACAAAATGAAAAGCTATATCAAGATGATCAGAAGAAAAAATAATTAAGTTCTTTTGAACACAGATGGTTTGCCTTGGAGCTACTGTTAATTTTTTTTGCCTGTTACAGTAGAGTTTAAACAGTCTGAACTTTTGGAGAATCCAGAGCACACATTTGGTTGCTTGATGTGAAACTGGTGTTCTTAGTGACAAAGTCACACTCGGTATCTCTAAACAATATATTTTAAATACTTAATGGCTGCATTTGTCTCCCAAAAGTTGTGCATTGGACTGTGCTGAGGGGAGAAGAGGAGGAAGTTAGGACATGAGGCATTGGGAAGAAAGTCTGGTTTTAGTGGCCTGCCCTGGAAGGAGAGCGGGATGGAGTGGGTGAAGTGCTTCTGGTGGAGCTGGAGGATGAGTTGTTGTTTTGCTGAAACTTGGAAATCTTGTGGCTTAACCACATTCTTGAAGCAAAAAACAACTGCTCTGTCCCATGTGAGCCAAAATGGGCCTGGAGGAAGAAGAGCTGAGTGCTCCCAAAAGCTTCTGAAGCAAAAACGCTCTCAGCTCCGTGGTTTAATTAATTATAACACATTTTGTTCACAAGTGCTCAGCTCTGTAATTTGATTATCACACAGTTCACTGAGTCCTTTTTATTGCTGTTTTTATTTACATTTCTGCACCTTCCACCATCAAACCTTGCCTTGGCTGCCCAGGGACGTTTGCTGGGGTTCTCTCCCTGGGGTGCAGCTGCACGGGTGACTCTGGGTGACTGTCCCTGTTCCCTGTTCCCCGTGCAGCTCCATGAACGAGGTGGTTCACACCTCTCCCACCATCGGGAGCAACGTGGAGGAGATCGTGGTGAACAACACGCGCTTCCTGATGTGGGACATCGGGGGCCAGGAGTCCCTGCGCTCCTCCTGGAACACCTACTACACCAACACCGAGGTGACAGCCCCGGGGGCACGGCTGGGGGGGGCCTGGGGCTGCCATCTGTCACCCTGCTCATCCTCTGGGGCTGGCTCTCACTCCTCTGGGGATCTCAGAACTCCCCTTGCTGTCCGCGCGGTCGCTCTCTCTGCAGCGGGCACTCCGAAACCTGCCTGACAGCCCAACAGCTTTCCTCCAAAATGTTGGCAGCTCTGCCTCACAAGCTGCTGTCATCGCCAGCTTGAACACCCCCAGGGGTTTTCAGGACTCTTCAGAGGTGCAGTTCATACACACACACACATATATAGGTATATTATATATATGTGTATATAAATGCACATATAAATATATGTATGTAAATTTTATCAAGCACACAACTTCATAAAAATAATGCTTTAAATCAAGGTTTCCTATCTCTTACAAAATACAATCTAAATACAATTATTTATATGGTATAAATTACATTTTGTGTGGTTAAATACAATTATCACAATTATTACCTTTGTTCTCCAGTTCATCCCTATGAGATGCTGTGATTCCTTAAAGTTCTTTTCCAGCCTAAATGAAGCTGGGAATGTGTTCTTGGAGTTTGGAGCTTCAGGACTTTTTTAATCCTGTGCAAATATCTATTTGCATGTTATTTCTTGACCTAGACAAAGAAAAATGATGCACTTTGTTTTAAAGGCTGCAGCAAATAATTTGAGGGATCTGTGTGGCACCTCAGTTACACCAAGCAAAGAACAAAACCAGATCTGGGATTACAGAGAATTTTCTTGCTTTCAATATGAATTTTTCACTGAAAGATGGAGAACAGAAAGTGAAAAGTTGTGTCAGAGCTGCCTTTGTACCCAAAGCACAGCACAAGAGTGAATAACCCCAGGCCTGTGGGATTACTGGGGCTGGAGGGAGGTTTGGGAGCAGGGATGGTGCCTGATAACCCAGCTGGATAATGGGCTGGGAGTGGGAACAGCAGGGCTTTCTCTGCCTAATAACTCTCCCTTTTTGCAGTTTGTGATAGTTGTGGTGGACAGCACAGACAGAGAGAGAATTTCTGTGACTAAAGAAGAGCTGTATAAAATGTTAGCACACGAGGTGAGTGCACCCTGCGTCTTTAATATGTATTTTAATATTTATTTTAATTACCTGGCTGATACACGCCAAGGGAAGCAGATTTACACCCTGAACTGCCTCGTCCCTGCACTGTCTTCTGTGGAACTCCAGCAAAGCTCTTAATTAATACTGAATTAGAGAAGTAGCCTGTCAGAGTGCTCCAGTGAAAAGCAGTTAGGACCTGCCAGGGACATCTGGGGGTTTTGTACTTCAATCCATGTTATATCTGAATTAGAGCCTATAAAACCCCGTGGTTTCCTGCAATAATTTAATAATTATTTTTGATATCTTCGTGGTTGCCTGAGGTTTTACAGCCTTTACAAATGTGTTTTAGAGCACCCAGCTCTGAAACTGAGGGAACTTCAGCCCGTGGCTGTAGCAACCACTGCTCTGTGGCTATTTGGAATTCCAGAGTGGGAATTGCTGAATTGCACAGACCCTCCTTAAACCTGAGCCCTGGGTCAGGTCTAGACCTGAGCTGGGCTGATGTAAAAGCCAGGCAGCATCTGTGGCATGACCTGAATGCAAACTGGATCAGGGTGTGTGAGCTGACACTGAGCTTCCAAATTTAAGTGTCAGAATAAAAAAAATAATGCATAAAAATGATGGCATTATAGCCTAAAATATTCCATCTATATTTAAACTATAGCCACAATTTGGGAGCCTGCAGGAAGGGCACAGCCTGCCTGTGGATTTCCTTGGAGGAAAAACAAAGGCTTTGCATAGGATCTTTCAAGTTTTAATTTTTTGTGGTTTTATTTTGTTTTGTTTTGTTTTGATTAGGGTTTTTTTGTTGGTTTTGTTTTTGTTTGGTTTTTTTTTTAATTTTTGATGTTTAAATTAAATTGTTTTTTAAATAAAGTAAATTCTAACAGAGCAGGTCAGGCTGTGGGGTGTTAAATGTGGCACGGGGGGGTTTGGTGCTGCTGTCCAGGGTTGGGATTTCAGAGCTAGACTCCTCAGGCTGTTGCATCTTCTGTTTCCTGATCTCTAAAGGAAGATGAAGTTGTTAAGGAGCTGATTTTGCCGCAGGGAAGGTCTGGAATTCCAGGCAGAGTGGAGCCCATCTGGGAGCAGTGAATGTGCCCTTTGTGTCCCAGCAGGATGTTCCCAGGCTCCCTCTCCAGACCTGGCTGTGACGTTGGGAGAGAGCAGCAATGAAAGTCAAATATTGATTTAAAATCGCTTTTCTTTGCTCCTTAAAAATCTTTTCTTTCTCCAAGCCAATTCCATGGAGTTGCTGTTAAGGCAAAATTGAGTTGTCCAGCTCAGTTCCAGCTATTTTCTGGAGCAGTTGATTATTTGGGAATTCATTTGGCTGCTTTGCAAACAGGAGTGTGTGTGCCTGATAGGCAGCTCAGTGCTTGAGCTGGCTTGGCTTCCTGGGAACACCTTTTTGCTTTCCAAGGGAAAGATTTTCAATAATATACCTGTGCCTTCATGTAGTTCCAAGCAATTTGAGGTAAAATAAGCTTATCCCTGGAGTCAGTGTTCCAAACTGTGAACACTGCTCAGGTACAGGGGTACACAGGGCTCTGAGCCTCGTGGAGCACAGCAAAACGTTGTCCTGAGATTTTCCCTCCTCATCCATGGCAAGAATTGGCTGCTTGGTGAGCTGGATCAGAGGATTTCCTGGGACTGGCTGGGGCTCTGGTTCCCTGCTTTGGTGTCCCCTCCTCTGCCTCCAAGGGCTGCTCTGCCATGACCTCCTCTCCTTTCTCCCCAGGACCTGAAGAAAGCAGGATTGCTGATCTTTGCTAACAAGCAGGATGTGAAGGAGTGCATGACAGTAGCTGAGATCTCCCAGTTCCTGAAGCTGACTTCAATTAAGGATCACCAGTGGCACATTCAGGCCTGCTGTGCTCTCACTGGAGAGGGGTAAGAGGGATTTGTGTCCACAGGAGGGGAATCTGGAATTACTCTGGGGGTTGTGTTGTGGTGTTTGGGTTTAACTCACATTCCTCCCCTGTCCAGAATCCCAGAATCCCAGTATGGTTTGGGTTGGAAAGGACCTTAAAATCATCCCATCCCAGCCCTGCCATGGCAGGGACACCTTCCACTGTCCCAGGGTGCTCCAAGCCCCATCCATCCTGGCCTTGGGCACTGCCAGGGATCCAGGGGCAGCCACAGCTGCTCTGGGCACCTCTGCCAGGGCCCTCACAGCTTCCAAATCTTGATACTTACAAGAATTTTGGGCTCAGAACACCAAATCTACATCAAATCCACGATGTCACCTCGCAGAGATAAGACTTGATGTGATTTGGGCTTGATGAGGTGGGGGCAAACTGAAATCTGGTTTATTAAGAATAATCCTAATTAGAGAGAACTTCATGTCTTGAAGATCTGGGATCTGAATTCTCTGGCCATAGATGATATAATAAGATCTAGGAAGTGCCATACAGGGAGTGAAGAGTTTCCAGAAATGTTTCAGAGTTCTTGGGAAGAATTTAAATTGGTGCTGTGGAGTTACCTTTGGAGTTCTCCTGAGAAGTGCCTGCATTCCCTAAATGTTCCCTCTTGTGTTCCCAGGCTGTGCCAAGGACTGGAGTGGATGATGTCCCGGCTGAAGATCAGATGATTTTTAATGACCTCTTTGCACGGACATTGCTGCAGCAGAGCTGTCCCAGTGGCAGATTGGTGGGCTGGATGTATTTATACTGAACTGATGGCAACTGTATTTTCTACATAGCTGCACACACACACACACACACACACGGACAGGAACTGGGAGCAGGCACAGGAGCAGAGGAGCACTTGGGGCTCCAGGTTGGTTCGGGTTCCTCGGAGGACGTTCAAAGCTGTGACCGACCTTCTTTTCAAGCTGCCCCTCGGAACAGTCCGACCTTGGGCGTGGGGAGGATGGAGCCAGAGGAAGGAGCTTTTAATTTAGAGTGTTATGATCCCATTGTAGCCCTCTCTAGTGGAAGTTGTTGGCTTCATTATTGCAGTAAATCAGCGAGCGAATCTCTGGCGTAGGTATCGACTCTCCGGTGTTTCTGAGGCCACCGATGTTACAAAAAGCAAAACTCTTCTCCTGTATGTGTACTGTACATATTTGTGTATATTTATACCTCAATCCTTGGTTAATTGCAATCTGCTCAGACCAGTGCAAAGCTGAATCAGTATGGTGGCAGTAGTGCTAACCTGTGACACGGCCACGTCCCCGTGTCCGCACGGCTGTAACGTCAGTCACACCTTGGCTCTCCACAACCTGATCAACAAACTCTCTCTTCAGCCCGTTGCTTGTTTCCCCACATGATTCTTGGATTAGGGAGGAGGCTGGAATGGATTGAGGCACGTGGATTCAGCTTCGAGTTCCAGGGTTGGCAAACAGAACAAATTTGCCAAAGAGTTTCAGATAAAATGGGTTTTCCTCTTTTATTGTGGTCGTCACTGGATTGGGTGATGCTGCAGGTCCTGTCCACTGCTTTCCTTCTCTGCTGTGCTGGTTGATTCAGGTCTGGCAGAAACACCTTTGGCTGTCAAAAAGGGAAAAGTATCTTTTTTCTTAACCAAAGAAGAGGCACAAAAGTAGGTTTGAAAAGGTCACTGGAATCATACAAGTCAGACTCTAATGAAGTGTTTTTCAGAGGAAAAACTCTCTTTGCTACATAAAATGTACAGATATTAAAATGTGCAGATGTATCAATACGCAGTGGAGGGGACTGGATGGGGACAAAGCAGGTGACACTACTTGAAAAGCTCCAGGTGACCCACACGAGTTCCAGGGCAGAACTTCTTGAAAGCAGAACTCCCTTGCACGGTCCCCAGGCAGTGTGAGAACACTAGGATCACCTTTCCCTGCTGCAGCTCCTGCTGGGATGGCTGTCCCAGGCAGAAGGGGGTCAGAATTCCCACTTCAGAGGATGCAGGCAGTTGGGAAGGCAGTGGCATGGTTGGAAATGTCAGGCTCTTCTGTGGGAGATGCACTGGGAGTTCAGCAAAATGAAACAAAACTGTGCTTAAAATGTTCTTCCCTTTCTCAGCCCCCGTGTCCGGTAAGGATGGAAAAGGCATTTTAAAGACATTCTAAAGCTTAGTTTGAACTTTTTAAGGTGCTTCTCTTTGGTTCTGGGATAATCTGGTCAGCTCCTGCCTTCCTGCCCACCTGGCTCCCTGGGAGCATGGGAATCCTGGGGAAAGGAGGGGAGGCAAATCTGTAAGTCTGTATTTAACAAAGGCAGGGAAAGAATTTAACTTTTTAATCTATTTTTGGTATCTCCAACGCTCCCTGGCTGGGGGATCTGCTGTCTTTGTTAAACATTAAGGTGTACATGCATATATCTCTAGTGCATGCACATAGATCTTGGTATTTAACTGGTGTATTGCAAAATGTATCAATGTTTGAAGAATTAACAATTTAATGCAAAGACTCTCTCAGTTTCTCTGACAGTATCTACAAGCAAAGAGCTCTGTGCACACTTGCATATGAAATGGAACTGTACATTTTCTAGTCTAAAAAAAAGAAAAAGCAGACTTGCTTCTAAACCCAAGTGTTTGGTTTTTGAGTCTTATGTCTTCCCTGGGCTGAGTCCACGCAGGCTGGGTGAGCTGGGGGCTGGCTGCTAAGAAAAGGAGTTGTTGCTGTTGGTGGTGGAGCAGTGCTGGGATTTCTGCTGCTTGGTTGTGCATTTGCAGGAACTCTGTCAGGTGATGCAGGTGTGGTGGTTGCTGCAGGTGTGGGTTGTGTTGCAAGCAGGTACTCTGTGTTTACACATCACTTAGGCTGGTTTTACTCTTTCCCTCCCCGTGCCACTTCCCTTGCTGCGGCCTCTGAGGTTCACCTTGACTTGGTTTCCCCAGTGACCACAGAGCCCAGCAGGGCCTGGGAGTGACTGCACAGCTCAGGACTGGCTCTCAGACAGGGTTTTCTGTGCCCCGAGGGGTTTAGAATGCAAACATTCAATTGTTTCCTGTGTGTTGGTCAGTGAACGACCCAGTGTTAACTGCAGACATCTCATGGGTCACTGTCAGCTTTCTGTGTGTTTTCTGGTTTTCAGGGCAACTGTAGCCAGAATTCAGTGGTGGCTGATGTTTCCTGACACACTGTGGTGTTGTCCAGGGCTTTTGGGGTTTAAACGCTGATTTTCAGTTTGTGGGGATGGTGGGGTTTGTCAGCAGAGGTGACAATTCCAGACTCACCTGGAGTGGTTGCTGTGATCAATTCCAGACTCTGTGATCAATTCCAGACTCTTTGATCAATTCCAGCCTGTGTGATCAATTCCAGACTCACCTGGAGTGGTTGCTGTGATCAATTCCAGCCTGTGTGATCAATTCCAGACTCACCTGGAGTGGTTGCTGTGATCAATTCCAGACTCTGTGATCAATTCCAGACTCTTTGATCAATTCCAGCCTGTGTGATCAATTCCAGACTCACCTGGAGTGGTTGCTGTGATCAATTCCAGACTCTGTGATCAATTCCAGACTCTCACCTGGAATATTTGCTGTGATGGTGCTTTGAAGTGCACGTGTGTGAACTCAGAAATGTTTTATATTTAGTCACTGAGAAGAGCAGCCAAACTTTTGATCTCTCGACCCCTTTGTGTTTTGTGCCAGTGCTCCTCGTTGACAGCTTTTTTCTTTTTCCCTGCAGGGGAATTCCCATTTTTCTCCCAGCTCTGTCCATAGGAAATCCAGGGAGCTTTGCATCAGTGCTGCTCCCACTGGGGATTGCTGGGCAGGGGTTGCCTTGCCCTGGGTGTGACCTTGGTGTGTGATGCTGCTGTTTCACCCTCGGGGTTCTGCTGCTGCTTTGGCTTCACCTGAAGCTCAGGCTTTGCCTTTGTTCTCCATGAAATTCATTCTTAGGAAAAAGGAGGGGCCTTAAAAATGGTTATTGAAGTAATGCTGCAAAATGGCATTTTAGTAGCCAAAAAAAAAAATATATATATTTCAATAATCTGATACTTCAAATGTTTCTTTTGGTTCAGAAGATCATCAGTTTGGTAAATCATCTCTGGAATATGCTGGTTCTGGCTTCTGGGAATTACACAGGTCTTTAATTGTGAGGAGAGGTGGAAAATAAACTTGGGGAATGTGAACAGCTTCATTTTTTAATATCTTTTCTTTTTGGGAGGCTGAGCAGCTGCTCTGCTGAGCAATGTGTAGGTGTGTGATTGGTAAATGCACCTGACCAGCACCTTCCACATCTCTGCAGCTCAAGTGCCTAAATCTAATTCCATAATCAGCTTTATTTCCCATTCCCTTACAACAGAGATACATATCTATAAAAGCCTCCCAGTGTGTGGAAATGAGTGGGTTTTTCCCTCCCCACACCCAAGTTTTAACAGGAATTGTGATAAATTTGTTACAGTTCTCCCATCCCTGCCATTCCAAGCACTTTTCCATTTATCAGGCATCACTGAGTTTGCTTTGGGACAGGAAATACTGAATTTGTCCTTGTGTCGGGGGGGTTGGCTGGAATTCCTGTCGAGGGACTGTTTAAATAACTCAATCCAGGAATCCTTGGCCTTGGGAAGCTCCTGGTGGCAGCGCTTCCTTCCTCGCTGGCTGGTGGAACACGAAGTTTGTCACTGTGGGATGAATTAGGTGTGAAAAGTCGTTTTCAGCTAATTGAGATGAATGCGCTGGGCAGCCCTGGGCAGGGCAGGGCTGATCCCGGGGCACCGAGTGGCGCTGAGGAAGGAAAATGTCTTTGCACTCGTGTGGTAGTGCAGATGTGGCCTGGTTATAAATCCAGATGTGACTTGAATATATATTGTTGTGGTGAATACATTAAATGGCCAAAAATGATGAATTGTAAGGGGCTGCCACTGTAGCTTTTTATTTAATGTGTGAGAATCAGGAGCAGGAATTCTCTCCTTGCCTTAAGAGGGCCTTACCAGTGAATTTTTCTATTGTAGCTTTATCCACAGTGGAGTCACTTTACCACCCTGAGCCTTTTAAGCCAGGCTTTGGGTAAGGACAGAGCTGGGTGGGGTTTTTAAGCTTTCCCTATCTGTAAATGTACAAAACTCGGCTGAGACTGGAGGAAGCCAGAAAATGCTGCTTTACCTGGAAGGCTGGGAATCCTTCCTTGGACATCTTCAGCTCAGCGCTTTCCTTGTCTAACTGGGCAGGGGGCCAAGAAAAGCTGGGTTCTGTGCAGAGGTTAAAAACTCAAACCAGCTCAGCCTGCGGGTAACGAGGTGTGACCGAGCAATGGGGACAGCCCCGGTGTCACTGTGTCCGTGCCGAGCGTCCCTGGATGTTTCAGCACCCTCGGTTTTCTCTCCAACCCTCGGGCCCGGCTCTCCGGAGCTGCCTCGGTGCAAGGCTGGGCTTGGAGCAGGTTTTACCCAGCCGTGCTCGGGTAAAAGCCGGCTCCGGGCAGGTGTTGTGCCCCGGCCGGTGTTTGCAGAGGGGAGGAACATCGCCAGTGCCCCGCAGCGGGGCCGCCTTTCCTTTGATCGCTTCTCCTTTGTGCTTCTCCCCCTCCAGACTTTTGTCATCTTCCTGAAAGAAACGCAGCCAGGACGTGGCCAGCGCCGAGACTGCAGGAAAATTTCATTTCAGAATGTATAAAATGATGGCTTCAGATGAATCCCAAGCCTTGGGAGGGCTGGCAGCTCCCAGCTGGAGCACTCCTGTGCCTGCACTCACACATGGGTATTAAAGTCATTTAGCCAAAACCTTTTATAGAGCTATTTATTATAGTAAAGGAAAACCAGGATTCTATTAAGCAACCTTTTTTTCCCCCTGAAATTTGATCAGAGCATTCCTTGAATTGTTTCTCCTTTGCCATTTTCTGTCTTTCAGACTCTGGTTTTCATGCAGCTGAAGGGAACTCTCTCTTAATTCTTGTTGAAGTGGAGCAAATACAAATTTGGGCTGGGGAGCTCTGCACCATCATATTTATGCATTTATGGATGATGTCAATTGCTAATTCTTTAAAACCTACCAGTATTTATGATTTTAACTTGAAAACACTTGTAAAAATGTGCCTGTTTGCATTAAACTTCATGTGTGGGAGTTGCAGTGAAAGTTTTCAAGCAAATAATGTGATTTCTGACCTGGTTTTTGGGGTTGTTTAGGTGTTTTTGGGGTGAAATGTGCTGTTCTGCCCAGCCTGTGATGGGGGGAATTTGTTTGGGGCAAGTTTGGTGATAAGTCTGTGCTGGTTGGTGTCAAGACTGGGAATTAAAATGAGTGTGAAATGTTGTTTTCCCGTCAGAAATGCTGAATCCCAGGGATGTGCCCCTCTTCCACACCCACAAATCACACACAGCTACCTGTGAGCGCTGGGGGGCTGCAGGAAACTCCTTAAAAAACAAAAGAGATGGAGCCAAAGTTGAGTTAGGGGATCAAATTCCCAGTTTTGTAGTCGTGGGCTGGATGTGGCACTCAGTGCTCGGGGCTGGCTGCCAAGGGGGGGTCGGGCACAGGTTGGACTCAGTGACCTTGGAGGGCTTTTCCAGCCTTGGTGATCCCAGGGTTGTGCAAAGGGTGTTCCTGCCCAGCTCTGCAGCCCCACCAGCCTTGGTGGGCATTTGGGGCTCCTTGGGTCCTTCCAGCTGCATCCATGGGGTGATCCCATGGAATCACCTCCTTGGGTCCTTCCAGCTGCATCCATGGGGTGATCCCATGGAATCACCTCCTTGGGTCCTTCCAGCTGCATCCATGGGGTGATCCCATGGAACGGCCTCCTTGGGTCCTTCCAGCTGCATCCATGGGCTGATCCCATGGAATGACCTCCTTGGGTCCCTCCAGCTGCATCCATGGGGTGATCCCATGGAACGACCTCCTTGGGTCCTTCCAGCTGCATCCATGGGGTGATCCCATGGAACGACCTCCTTGGGTCCCTCCAGCTGCATCCATGGGGTGATCCCATGGAACGACCTCCTTGGGTCCCTCCAGCTGCATCCATGGGGTGATCCCATGGAATCACCTCCTTGGGTTCTTCCAGCTGCATCCATGGGGTGATCCCATGGAATGACCTCCTTGGGTCCTTCCAGCTGCATCCATGGGGTGATCCCATGGAATGACCTCCCTGTAAATAACACACAGAGCTGGAGTTCTCGGAGTTCTGAGGAATAAGGAATTGCAGCAAACCCCCGTGTTGGGATGGTGCAGGGGATGCCAAAATGCCTTTGCACATTCCTTATCCTTCCATCTCTGCTTTTAGCTGTGCTGGCTGGAGTTGTTTCCTTTGGGACACGCTTTTCCCAGCTGGGTGGGCTCTGGCTGCAGTTCCTCCCTGCCTGCCCAGAGTGGCTGTGGCTGCCCTGGATCCCTGGAAATGTCCCAGGCCAGGCTGGACACTGGGGCTTGGAGCAGCCTGGGGCAGTGGGAGGTGTCCCTGCCATGGCAGGGAGCTGGAATTAAATGATCTTTAAGGTCCCCTCCAACCCAAACCAATCTGGGATTCCGTGGCTCTCCTGGGACATTTTTGTGGCGGGTGAAGGAATGCTGGGCTGCCTCAAAGCCAGGTCTTTTCCTGCCTGTCCCTCTTAACTCCATTATTCCTTGACTTTGATAGAACTTCTGAAAACTGACTTCAGTTTTCCTTGGAATCCTGTTAAATATTAGGTGATTAAAAGAGAAGCCACCGTTCTCACACTTTATTTTTGTCTGGTTTAGCCCAGCTGTGCATTCCTTAGGCCTTTGTGCCTGGTGTGTGGAACTGTCAATAGGCTTTTGAACAGAAAATGTTCCTTTTTGGCTCTTTTTTTGAGTGTATAAAAGTTAAGACTGCTGAGTTCGCCTTCAGTGTTGTTTTTTAAAATAATACGTTTTAATTTAATAATTAATACTTTCTTGATGCTATTACCACTGTTTAAATTACAGGTTGTGTCGCTCTTCTCCTGTTGCACAGTCTGTATTGAGTTATTCTGAATGTTTTTATTATAATATGGGGATGAAATACATGTAAAGCTACAGAACAGTCAACAATATTGACAATAAATACAGTTAATTCTTGTCATTAATTTTTCAGTTCTGACAGTTTTTACCTTCATTCTTCAGAACTGGAAGGGTTTTTTTTCTGTTTCAAATATATATATATGTGTGTATGTATTTGTAGGCAACTCACATATAAAGAGGTCATGCAAAAAGGTCATGCAAATTTCTGTGGGAACAATGAAAATTGCCTAAATTTTTGTACAGAAAGAAAGATTTAGTGTAAGTGTTGAAGGAGGGAGGGCTTTGTGCTGCAGGATCCTCACAGATGTTGAGTCATTTTTGTGGATTTGGCTTTGGAACCTGGGTTAAAGGGTGGAAATCAAAGCTGTGCAAGCAGCAAATAAACCAAACTGTCTGCGTGGAGCTGGCCAGGGAATTTCTTGGAGATCCACCGTGCCTGGGATGCCAAAGGTGCTGCAGTGAGCAGGTTTAGGTGATGAATGGAGGAAAGTCCTGAATCTTCCTTGATGTGCAAATCTTCCTGAGAAATCCCAATGTCTGGATTGTCCTACAGGGATGGGCACTCCCTGGGCAGCCATGCCAGGCTGGACAACCCTTTCCAGGAAGAAATTTTCCCTAATATCCAATTTAAGCCTCCCCTGGCACAGGCTGGAGCTGTTCCCTGTCATGCCTTGTTCCCTGGGAGCAGGTCCTGAGCCCCAGCTGGCTGCACCCTCCTTTCAGGAAAGTCGTAGATAAAAACAGGGTCCCCCCTGAGCTCCCTTTTCTCCAGGATAAAATCCTGGAGTGCTGACAGAGCTCAGCAGTGGGGACTGCTCCTGGGAGGACAGGGACAGGGAGGAACAGCCCCTCTTTGCCATCCTGTGGGCAAGGGCAGCCTGAATCCAGGCACAACAATTTTCCCACCACGTGTTGAGACCATTCATTTCTAAGAGAACGCTGGGATAATGCACAAACTGTGCACATTGGTAAGTTGGGTCTCTTTTAACTGAGATAAGGTGAGAAAATCCCATTCTTGCAGGGTTTTCCTGCTAGGAGCAGCAGCACCAGTGAAGGAATGGCAGGGTGGCTGGAGCAGGGAGAGGGGGAAGGGGTTGAAGGACATCTGGGCTCCAGCTCCTTGGGAGATTTAAAATGAAACCTTATTTCTGCTTCTCTGGAAGCAAGAGCCCCCTCAGGATTTTGACCACTGGGTTTTTCCTCCCCTTTTCCTCCTCACAGCCCTGGGGAAGAGGCAGCCCAGCTCTGAGGCCGGGTCATTTTGCCAGAAGGTGTCTCTGCCTGGCAGTGACACGGAGCCTGTGCCGTGGCCGGGATTTAGGGAGGCAAAGGGAACAAAACCATCGTGGTTGTGTTTCCTGGTGGTGGGCACAGCTTTGCTGAGGGCACTGTGGTCCCTTGCCGTGCCCTGGCAGATGGCAGCGTGGATATTCCCAGCACACAGCACAGTGGAACCCACTTCATCCCAAACAGGCAATGGCAGGACCAGAGCTGCTCCAGGAAGGTTCTAATGGTCTCCACTTCTCTGCCATCCACCTGCATCCAAAGCTGGAATTACTGTCTGTTTCTGAGCACAGAGAGTGGCTGGGGACTCAGTGTTCCCATGCCAGCACTTCCCAGAGATGCTGGGAAGGATTCCTGTGGCTGTCCCGTGCAGGGCCAGAAGCTGGATTGGATAACCCCTGTGAGTCCCTTCCAAAGCAGGATTTGCAGCTCTGTGAATCTGGGATTTCTTGCTCCAGCTGTTCCCTTCCAGGGAGGCCAGATGGGGGCAGGATCCTCCTTTTTATAGCAAATACTTCAAATGAAGAGTTTTATTGTGCTTTATCCAAGGGAATGAAATTCTTTAGGCCGGTGCAGCCACCAAAAGAAATCCCCTGCCCCCCTCCTTCCCTGCAGTGCCACAATCACTTGGGTGGTGCTTGGGGAAATCATTGTCACAGAACTGCTGTTACACAAGGCAAACAAGGGAAAACTCTCTATGTGGAGCAAGGAATCACAGAATCACTGGGGTTGGAAAAAACCTCCAAGCTCATCGAGTCCAACCATCCCCAGCACTGTGCCCCATGTCCCCACGTGCCACAACCAAATCCCTCCAGGGATTTGGGCTTCAAATCCCTCCAGGGATGGGGCCTCCATCACTGCCTGGCCTAGACAGGAATTCCCAGGAAGGAATTTTCCCCAGTACCCAGCCTGACCCTCCCCAGGCCATTTCCTCGTCTTGCTCCTCCCCTGCTGTGGGGTTAGCCCTGTCCACCTCTCCCGTGCTGCTCAACCTCAGCCACCTCTGAGCCCGAATAAAGGTGATTTATTTAACGATCTGCTTCACAGACCAGTCAACCCCTCAAGTTGGTTTTTATCTCTTAGGATGAGCTTTTATCACAGACAGTCACAGCAATTTCGTGCTGTTTCACTGGGCTCCTGCCGTGCCTGGGACAATCTAGCTTTAGTCTTGCCTTAGTCTATCCTGTTTCTGCTTTTTAAAAAAATCCTCCTTCAGTAAATTTGACATTTTTGTGTTTTCTGGTATTTCTCCATGGTGAAGGGATGGGTTGTTTTTACACAGATCGTTTTGCTGGCTATCAACAGTAAGAAAATTGTAGGAACAACTCCATTCAAACCTGAAAATTATTGACTTGATTTGCAGTGTCACAACCAAAAAAATTCAGTACACAAAAACATTTGTTCCATGTGTGTTGCTCAGAAATCTGCGGATTAACAACACATCTGCAAGAGTTAGATTGGGTTTTTAATCTTTATTGTGCTTTTCAGCAAAGCTATTCTTGCCAGGGAATCTCCAGCACTGACAAGGCTCAACGTGGTGTAACCTGTGCTAGATGAACACTGGATTTTCAGGCTGGGAAGGGAATTATTGCATTAAACCATCCCACCCTTCAGCAGCCCTGATGAGCAGACACCGAGGATGTGCTGGAGATCTGTCCCAAGACATTCCCACATGGAAGGTGAGTTGGCTCCTGCCCTGGGAACCAGCGTGTCCTCACTCCTGGCATCCTTGGGGTGATGGATTTGCTGAAGGCTCTGGTGCTTGGGCCACCTCTGCCACAGCCAGGGAACTGTGCAGCTGCCTCTGTCCCTCCACTGCCATTATCTCACTTTATAAAAAGCCCCATGAAGTCATCAGGAGTCCAGCGTCCCGTGGAATGGCTTTCAAAGAGCTGAAAGTCTGCCAGACTCCTGGAAATGAAAACTATTTAATGAATAAAGGTTTCTTCCCCCTTGCCCTCTCACTGCAGGGAAAAAGCACATTAAGAAGCCTGGATCACTTTGGACAGATGAGGGAGAGCACAGCACTGAGTGTGGCACTGGGGGAGGCTGTGCACAGAGGTGGTGGCACTGGGGAGGGGCTGGGGGCACCTCCAGCCTTTCTGCTGGGAGGCTGAGGGCAGGAGCACAGCTTTCCTTAGCAAAGGTCTGGAGCTCACCTCGGGACCATGGAATCACAGAATGGCTCACAGGGACCTAAAGATACCCAGGCAGGGACACCTTCCACCATCCCAGGCTGCTCCAACCTGGCCTTGAACACTTCCAGGGATCCCACAGCTTCTCTGGACACCTCTGCCAGGGCCTGTCCTCCCTCCCAGCCAGGAATTCCCAATTCCCAGTATCCCACCCATCCCTGCCCTCTGGCACTGGGAGCCATTCCCTGGCTCCTGTCCCTCCATCCCTTGTCCCCAGTCCCTCTCCAGCTCTCCTGGAGCCCCTTCAGGCCCTGCAAGGGGCTCTGAGCTCTGCCTGGAGCCTTCCCTTCTCCAGGGGAACATTCCCAGGGATTGCTCTGAGCTCTGCCTGGAGCCTTCCCTTCTCCAGGGGAACATTCCCAGGGCTCTGAGCTCTGCCTGGAGCCTTCCCTTCTCCAGAGGAACATTCCCAGCTCTCCCAGCCTGGCTCCAGCTGTCCTGGTGGGAGTTTTTCAGGTGAGGCCCCTGCTCATGTCACTGCTGGGACGTCAGTGGGGTCAGTCCAGTTTGCAGCAGTTTCTGCTGGCTCAGGAGCTCCTGCAGGTTCCCCCACTGAGGAGAGGTCCCCGAGGAGAGCATGGCCCAGTGCCAAGTGAGTGGGGGGAGGTAATTTGTGGTGTTATCATTCCTCATTGTGATTAAATGTCCTTTATTGGTGCAGTAACGAAGATGTATGTTCTGGTTTTGTTGTCTGGAGCCGTTGCAGAGCAGTGGGAGCCCAGCAGATTCCTTGTGGCTGCTCAGTGCTGTTAATAATAGTGCAGAGAAGAATTACTCCTGGTGGCTGTTGTGCTGGTGACCTCAGTGCTGTGTTAGTGACCTTTCACAGAGCATTCTGCCCCTGGGAACTGCTGCTGCAGAGTATTCCTGGCCACGGTCAGCGAGCAGTCTTAATATTTTATGGACTACTGCAGGTTGTATTTCAGGGTATGAGATACCACCCCGGCAATGCCAGTCAGGAATGTGAAGCACGTTGCCTTTTCCCCCCTCGTTTTGCAGTCAGAGGTGTTTGAACCTTTCATATAAATATATTCCTTTTAAATCAGCAGAGTGAGAGAGAATATTTTAAAAGTAAGTCTCAGACATGGGCTGCAGTTTGCTGGAGGCTGTGACATTGGACAGGTGAGCTCTGGTTCAGCATCCTGCAGAGTGAGGAGACTCAAGGTGCATGGATTTTCTGTCAGTGGGAAGATTTGGTTATTCTGGGATTTCTTGAGTAGATTCATTGAGCTTTGATCTAAGTCTTGACCTTCTCTAGCAGCAGCTCCTGCGATCTTTGGACAGTTCATGGCTGTGACAGTTCATGGTCGCAGCCCATGAATTGCATGTTTGATTTTCCATAGGCTGTGGGAACTGCTCTGCAGTGTAGGGGGGTCAGAGGGGCCTGGAGGGAGAGGGATCCAGAGGCAGGGAGGGTCCTGAGGCCATTTCACTGGAAACTCCACAAATGAGCCCTGCACTAATTGGAAAACCCTTGGATTGGGGAAGAGGGTTAGTAACGCTTTTCCTTCTTTTGCCCAAGGAGAAAAGAAGGTGAAAAGCACTCAATTTTACCTCAGAAAGTCACAATTTTACCTCAATCACACATTCGTATTCAGAGTTTGCTCCCTCTTGGAATGAAAGCATGTCCTGGGTAAAAAAAGGCATGGAGGCCAAGGGAGTAAATACTGGATTTCTTCCCTCTGTTCTCACACACGAACATCTGTCAGCAGCATCAGGGTTGAACTGGAAAAGCAGCAGAGGTGGTTGCAGAATGAAGGTGATGCTCTGCTCTCAGTTTCAAAGAGAGTGCTCAGCCCTGTCCCTCCACCCAGAGGATTTACAGCAGGGAATGCTCTGTGTTAATCCACCCCTTTGTTGGTGATGTGGAAAGTTGGCAGGGCTGTAGAACCCCACGTGAAACCTTCCTGCTTTGGTAGAAATGTGAAGACACATGAAATTATCTGAGTGTGCTCTGGGATAGAAATGAACCTGGCCTGGGTTATGGCTTCTTCATAAATTGCTTCCACTTGGTTCTGTGAGAAACAACAACTCTGCTCTAAGTTCACTGCAAGGAGTTCAGTGAGGAGCCGGGGGAAGGAGGCAGGACAGGGAAACCAGTAGGTTTGAAATTTGAGAAAACTGGAATATGTCCTCATGGCAGCAGCACTCGGGGTGGGACACGACTGTGTCGTGTGCGGGCACCTGAGGGGGAGCACCAAGGAGGAATTTCTTCCAAGAAGGAATACTCCAAGAAGGAATTGTATTTCCTCAGCAATGACCCACCCTGGGGAGGGGAAAGCACCATCAGTGCAGCAAACCAGGCTGCTCCCAGGCACATCCAACCTGGCCTTGGCACTCCCATGGATGGCACAGTCCTGAACAGATCAATCTGCTTACACAGCAACATCTCTCACTGTAGTTGCTGTAATGATTTGCAAAATGGAGCTAATAATGAAAAAAGTTTGTCTTTAAAAGATAAAAGAGCTGTGTTATTTTATTGAAGGGTAGAGAGGCAGAGGCTTGTCCAAAGGGACAAGTGTGGGCGGAAGGGTAAGAGCTGAAATTCTGGCTGCCAATCAGGGCTTTTCACTGGCATTTACAGCTGATATTTGTACCTCTGTTCTAAAAATATAAAAGTTTATTTGCCTTAGAAACAGCAGGAAGAAGAAAAGATTCGAGAAGAACCTCACCTTCCTTTCCTAGTTTATAGTAACTGATATTAACATTCCAAAACCTGAATATGTTGAGTTGGGTGCTGAATCTCAGCTCCCCTCACCACCTCTCCTTAGGAAATCTGACCAATACAATCAGAGCTGGCTTTGAATTCTTGAGGACTTTTGCCATTGCTGTATCTTCTTTCTGATGAGCACCCGTGTCTAAGACCCTGTGGCTGTCTTGGGAACATTAGCAGGGGAGATAAATTAGGCTGTTTGACATCACCTTGTGGATAAATATTTTCTTTTAGGATTCTCAAAGGCCCTAAGTAAAGAACAGGGGAGGCTGTGACAGATGCTGTCATGTGAGGAGAACTCTCCTTGTGCCAATGGCCCCAGTGAATATCTTGTGTCGATGTACAGGATCTTTTACACTCTGATTTTATATCCTCAGCCTTAGGGGCTTTAAATATTAAACTAATTTTTAAGTTTCTACAACCAGCTGGAGGGGCATTTGTTCATGTGATTTCTCTTTGCTTTATCAAATCTTATAATGAAAAAAGTAAACCAATATTAGGCACCCTGTTCTTCTTCTTTTAAGTTTGGGTTTGTTTGTATTTTTTCCCCACTTTGAACTGTCTTTTGATTCAGTCTTTGAAATATTCTGGTGGGACACTTTCAATACTGAAAAGTTTGGGCCTATACCCAAACAATTTGATTTCAGGCCACATTCCTTCTCTATCCAGGAACGTTGGGAAGCATGAAATGAATTCTGGTTCCGTATCAAGTCATATCAATATTCCTTTATTCCTCCTCTTCCAGCAAAGTCTTTTTGAGTCCCAGCAGCCCAGTGAGTGGTTGCTTTTCACACCACACAGCCACCACCTCGTGCTGCTGCTCACCCCAAATCAGCCCACCAGCATCAAAAAATAAACCCGAAGATAAACACTGGAGCAGGTCTGCTCACAGCACCTTGACCCCAAGAATATTATCTGGTATGATCAATACTTTCTATTAATACTTAGAGAAACAGGATGAGCAGCTCTGAAGTGAAAGTGGAATTCTTGTTAGAGCTTGTATCCTTTCCTAAAAACCCTTTTGTTTGTAAGGCAAGAGCCAATCCCTGACAAGGCCTGTGCTCCCAGCCTGGTTTCATCCAGAAGGAAAAAGATTGGCCAGCTGTAAAAATGGAGGGGTCAGAGAAATAGATGGATATTTAATTTGGAAACAATCCTTTGCATTGTCCGACCAAACCCTTAATTTCTTCTTTTTTTTTTTTTTTTTGTAAAAATGCTCTCCACACTATTTCCACACATTAAACCAAAAGGTGCTGGGGCAGAGGAGCCTTGCTGTGGGGAATGGTGAAAGGAATGAGAAGGAACTCACTGGTGGTAGGTTAAAAATAGACACGGTGGCACAAATATGTATTTAAATGTCCTTTTCCAATGATACAAAGCTTGTTAAATCCAGGGATGTCAGGAGGTTAAATATAGCACCTGGATGTCAGGACATTTATCCATCATGCCCTGAGTGGCTCCTGTAGGATAAGCAGGACTGACTGAACTCAATATTTAAATACGTTAAGTACAAGAAAATATTTTTTGCTTTAAATCTTTGTGATTGAAATGCAAGACAACCTCTTTTTCTGCCTGAGTAGTTTTGCAGTGTTCTGGCTTTAGCTCAGAACTGCTGAGCATGTGCTCATTTGTGTGTCGTGGATAAATCTGGCCTGGTGTGCTGACCTGGGGCAGAGCTGCCAGGCTCCACCTCGGGCACAGTTAATGCTTTTGAAATATTTGTCCTCCAGAAAGTCAAGTTTGTATTTTCACAGAAAGTCAAAAGATGGACTTGATGATCTTGGAGATCTTTTCCAGCCTTAATGATTCTATGGTTTTGGGAATATTCCATCAGAATGTTCCATCAGAAATCAGAGTCAGACATAAGTTTTCACAGCAAAGCAATTTAAAAGAAAAAAGGAATATCAACCATTGGTATTCCCTTTACCTCATACGTGTTAGTTTGGAGTCCCCATCCCTGGAGGTATCCAAGGAATTCCTGGAGGTGGCACTCAGGGCTCTGGGCTGGTGACAAGGTGGGCACTGAGCACAGCTGGGACTCCATGGGCTGAGAGGGCTTTTCCAGCCCCAACAATCCTGGGATTCTCCTTGCCCACACAGTGGCCGTAGTTTTCTCAGAGCTGTTCCTTGAGTTTTGGAGCTGAAGGAGCGAAGCAGCAAAATGCAGGAATTGAAATATTTTCTCAAGTGACCCAAGAGCACCCTCCTCCCCTCTTTGTACTCTGATGGCAGAACAAAAATCTTATCTTCAGTTCAACTTTTCATTTCACCAGTAATCCTTTTGTTCTCAGCCTCCTGTAAATTCCATGGGTTACTCCATGCTTGTTTTCCAGCCCTGAGCTGTGCTGCTGAAGATCTGCCACACTAAAGACAGCTGCATTTCAGGGGCAGAAAAAGTGGTGCTGGCACCCTGCGTGTAATTTCAGCCTTTTTTAGTGTCTTTCTAAACAAGATGCCAACCAGCAGTGTTAAAATCTGAAGGTGATGTTCCAGTAACACAGGGCTTGCAGAATACCACTGAGGGAGAAACTCTTTGCAGGAACTTCCAGGATTGAGCTGGAATGACAATAATGAATTACATGTTCAATGAGGAAAGCTGGCCCTTCACTCCATTAAGGTTTGGTATTGATAATGAAGATGTCGTGTTTGGCATCCAATCTATTGAGAAGCAGCTCTTGGGAGGAAAAGGAGCCCATGAGTTATTTCTGGAGTGCACACATGGGGGATCAGGAGCAGAGAGCAGCAGGTTACATTGAGGTTGCTCTCCAGAGACTCAAACAACACGCTCTGCTAATTTCTAGACAATTTCAAAAGAGGTTAAGAACGTTAAATAAACAGAAATCAGATTAAAAGGGGAAGGACTGCCTAGTGAAGCAAAATGGAGAGTAATTGAAAATGGCTCGGCCAAAGGAGACAGGGAGGGGGCTGCAGCTCTGGCAGAGTCTAAAATACTTGGCAGAAGTGAATGAGATATGATATTTCATCTGGATATAAATATGAACTTCTGGAAAGAGTTAAGGAAAAAGATGTCTCTCAAGGGTTCCTGAGAATCATTTATTGAATTATGTGATCTAGCACATGGAAGGGGATCATTGTTGGTACTGGCTTTTGAATGCACCTCGTTGCAGAACCAAAGTCAAGTCTATTTGTCAGTTGAGTGATCCCCTAAGAAGTCACGTCTGTTATCATCACCCTGGTTCTGCTCCATACATCACGGCATTCCTGACCTTCCAAAATACCAGGGTTGCTCCCCTGTCACTTAATCTGTTTATCAACTCTTCCTGGACTTCCTTCACCAGGGATGTTGGCTCTTTGTTGGGTTCCTTCCCTGCAAACAGTCGCTTTTCACATGTTCCTGGGTCTGCGTGATCAGCTACGAAACATTTCATAAGTGATAAAAACATTGACACACGATTTGCATCAAGGTGAAAAAGCACTTCAGGTGTCCTTAGGGGGTGAAATTAAAGACATATTTATACTAAAATTTAGTTTGCAGTGTGGACTCCTCAAGTTCAGAGATTCTTGAATTTGGATGGTGTTTATTCAGGCACGTCATAGGAACGAAATTGCCTCCATCAACCGAAATTCAATGTTATCACCAACTCTGATAATTGTTCTCTCCAGTGGAGCACTCCCTTGGGTTTGCCTGGGGCTCCATCTCACTGAGCCCTGGTGAGCTCCAGCCAAGCTCTGGTGTGTTTTGGGTTTCCCGAGGAGCACGGAGGTGCCCAGCTCCCTTTCCCTGATGCTGCTGAGAACAGGTGCCCTCCCTCGGGGTCACCGAGTATATTTAGGGATGAAACTCGAGCGGGCTGGAGCCAGATTGGCTGTGTGGGCCACACGTGTCACCGGGAGCCACCAAACCCCCTCGCTCTCGCCCACTGCTGCTCAGGAGGGAAGACTGGAGAGCCTTTGCTCCAAAGGATATTTACTGGATGCCGCTGGTAAGGACATTTTAAATGCATTTCACTTCTTTTCCTTAGAAGAGGATCTTGAGCTGTTTGCCCATTCTGTAGTTTTTTTGGGAATACTCGTGCTTTGCCCACGGAAGTCAGATTTTCTGTCTGAATAGCCGGCTGTGGGTTGGAGGAGGAGGAAAAGACCTGGAATGGGGTTTGGAAGTGTGGCTGAAGGCTGTAACAGTGACAGGTTGAAGAGGCTGTGTTTAAATGCAAACCCCACTTCTTGAGTTTATTCATACACCTCTGCCTGCTGCTTCCCGTGACTTGTCCCTCGTTATTTGAGTTATTCTTAATTTATTTTAATAGACTACAACATGGTTTTCCCAATTAATTTTTGCCCATTTTTCTCAGCCCGTTGGGACTAAAAAGGGCCAGTATTCTGTGTTCCTATATTTAACCTGCATGACTTGACTTCCCTTGCCTCAGAAGGAATTGCAGTTTAGCCAGCTCAACCCAAGTGCCCCGTCAGTTGGCAGGATTAGCTTACACGGCAAATATCCCTGGACTCAGGAGCAGCTGTTGCAAAGCCTCATCCCCTCCCAACATTAGAAACAGGGCTGCAGACTCTGGTGGAAAATTGCAGCTTTGCCTCACAGCAAAATCGGTGTGTTAATTAATTAGTTCAAAGGGTCTGACACTAATCTGTGCTTTGTACTTCAGCCAACTCTATGGATTTTCATCTTTTCCAGGTCTGAAGAAACAGAGAGAAAAAAACCCACAAGAGTTAAAAAAAAAAACAACCCCAGAGCATCTCTGTAGGCTGATGCTGGGAAGACAGAAATTGCCTCATTAACCTAAGGTCACTTAAAAAAATATTTAAAATATTTTTCCACATTATGCTCGTACTTATGAATGAACATAGTAGAATATAAATCTCCCACTCAAACAGGAGCTTGAATGATATAATGAAATAGCATAGAATAGTCACAGAGAAAATAAAAATGCTTCAAGTAATTCTGTTGTAATGAAAATATCACATCATGTTTCAAGAGATCTCTTCATCTCTTTTATTTTATTTATCTCTTTTATTTTATTTATCTCTTTTTTTTTCATTGGATCCAGTGTTGATGTTATAACTGGAATGAGGTTATTTGTCCAGAATTGTAATTTATATCAGTATATTTGAAACTTAATCCAATGTTTTCCCATAACAGTCCAAGTAATGCCAGATCCCAACTTTATTTAGGGTCTGACTAGTTACTAACCACGACCCCAAGTGCTTTATGAGCTTGACTTGTACCTTCTCATGGTACTTTCAGTCATGGGCTAATACTATTTATTCACATTTTCACCTGCTGCGTGACCAGTGAGTGGGGGAGAGACAGAAGCAAACCCTCAGAATGGAGGAAGAAGAGTATGAGGAAGTTGTGGAGGTAAGAAGAAAATGTGAGAGTAGAAATGTTTGTTTCCTGCCTTGTGACTGAATCCATTAATCACCTTACTGAGATGCTGCTCAGGAGCAGAGGTTGCTGTTTGCTCTCCGAAGATTAGGGATGATTAGACATCTATTAAATGGTTTCATCACTAAAACAACAACAACAACAACAACAACAACAACAACAGTTGTTCTCGGGGGAGCAAAGTCTCCTGGTTCCTGTCATAGTTTCTCAGTTTAAATAAGGACTGGAACCATCCCACACTCACAGCGCGAGGTTTTCTGATTACTCCCTGCGTAATTATAGATGCACTGGGCCAGCTCTTTTCCCTCCTGGCTTGCCCTCTGTCACCCAATCCATGCTGGAGATGGCTTTGGAAGCCCCTTTCTAGCCCTGCCTCTGCAGAAATGCAGCAGCTTTGTGCCACCAGGGGACCACAAACCAATTTAGCCTGAGACCTTGCGGAGATGCAGCCAGGCTTAAGTGACAGGACAAGGGGGGACTGACAGAGGGTAGATTTAAATTAGGTATCAGGAAGAAATCCTTCCCTGTGAAGGTGGGGAGGCCGTGGCATGAGGGTGCCCAGAGAAGCTGTGGCTGTCTCTGGATCCCTGGAAGTGTCCAAGGCCAGGCTGGAGCAATGTGGGGTAGTGGGAGATGTCCCTGCCCATGGCAGGGGGTGGAATAGAGGATCTTTAAGGTCCCTTCCAACCCAGGGCATTCCGTGATTCCATGATTCTATGTTCATGGAGGTGCATCATGGATTAATTTGCCAGTAGGTCGTTTAAACTCAGGAAACTGAATAAAAAATTCCCCAGGAACTGGGCAACCTACAGCTGGAGCCATGGGAACAACAACTTTGTTATTGAAAAAGTACACGAAATTAACAGTGTGGTCTTACTTGGCGTATTGCTACTACTCTGAAATTAACTTAGGTGTTATGAAATACACAAAGTCTTGTAAAAAGTCACTCAGTGTTCGAGGAAAAGAAGACTATAAATGTAAACACCCTACAACTCATTTCCACCACACTGTGTTCAGTGGAATGTTGATTTCAGGTGGTGTGAGGGCACTGCCAGCCTTATGTATTTCAAATAGTGGATGAAGTAAAGACAAATGATTTGCCAGTCAGAGTAGTTAAATGCATTTTGCAAAATAGGTGTCGCCACTCATAAAGCTGATTTTAAAGAAATTTTACTACCTAGCTACAATGACACCAACCCTTCATTCAATTCCTTATTCCCCTGTAACTTGTAATGGCTTTTATGGTTCCTGTGCATTGTGTGCTCTCTGTAATGGATATTTATTTGCTCTCATTGTTTATTTATTCCAGCAGGAGCTATGGTATTTGGGGCTTTTTGTTCACACGGCCCCATTTTCATCCTTTGTTTTTAATTTTCAAAGACCACCTTGCTGTAACCACATCCCTTGGGCTGAGGAGACACTGCTTTAGTAGCTTCCCTTAGGATACTCGTGGTGAGATGCTAAATAAAACAGGAACAACAGCATCTGGTACACTTTTAAGCCTTTCCACAATTTTCTTAATTCCTGTATCAATCCAAGATTTTCAACCTATCAGAAATTCATCTTCTGAAAGAAAAGGACATGATCGTTGAATATTGAGTGGCTGAGGCATCGCCGAGGATTTTAAAATGCTATTTTTTTAACTTTCTCTGGAATTATGAGCCATTACTTGATGCTGTAGCTGTCTTGGGACGTGCAAAAATCCACAGTGAGCGACACAAACATTTGCTGCCGAGTTACTTGAGGTTTTTTGGAAGGTTTTCTAGAAATTTTGTGGAAGATTTTACACGGGGGTTTGTGGAAAGTTTTGTGGAAAGCTTGGGGAAGGTTTTGTGAAACGTTTCTGGGAGGTTTTTTATGGAAGATTTTGTAGGAAGTTTGTGAAAGGTTTTGTAGGAAGTTTGTGGACGGTTTTGTAGAAAGTTTGAGGAAGGTTTTGTGGGAGGTTTGTGGAAGGTGTTGTTGAAGGTGGGTCCAGCATGGAAATCCCCTCAGAACAGCTCAGTATATCACAGCCTGGGAAGTACCGCTTAGTCCCTTGAACTAACTTTGAGGAAAAGCCCTCAGAAAGGGGCTTACATTTTAACAACAATTTTTTTTAGGTTCAAAGGGTTTTCCGTTCCCACAGCTGTGGCAAGAGACCCCAAGCGATTACCGCTCGGAGGAGCCTTCCCAACATAAACCCCGCATTTCCCCATTTTCTCTTCGTGCAGGTGAAGCACTTCCCGCAGGCAGCGGCTGCTGTTCGTGCAGCAATGTCTTTAAAAAGCTTTTTTTTCCCGTCATTTCTGAGCGGGGCAGGCGCGGGAGCCGCAGGCCCCGGCCGCCCCCTCAGCGCCGCCGCCATTTCCGCGGGACGGCGCCACCGCGCGGCCGCGGGCGGGAAATGGCGGACGGGGAATAAATTAAAAAAAAAAAAAAAAAAAATTCAACAAAAACCTCCCCTGGCACAACCTGAGGCTATTCCCATTGTGCTGCCGATTATTCCCTGGGAGCAAAGCCCGATCTGGCTGCACCTCCTGTCAGGGAGTTGTGCAGAGCCAGGAGGTCTCCCCTGAGCCCGTTCTCAGCTCCCTCAGCCGCTCCTGGGGCTCCAGATCCTTTCCCAGCTCTGTTGTCCCGGCTGGAAAAGATGCTCCACTGGACGTGGTGCTCACAAACAAGCCAGAAATGCAAAGATCAAGGGCTGCAGTGACCATGGGACAATGGAGCTGGAGGTACAGGGAGCAGTGGGCAAAATAAATGGAATTATACCAGACTTTGGAAGAGCAGAATTGGGTCTGCTCAGGGGAAACCCCATGGGAAACAGCGAAGGCACCCAGGGTAGTTGGGTGATCCTCCAGGGTGATTTTCCCTGAGCACACAGCTCAGCCCAAAGTGCAGAAATCAAACAGCAGAAGGGTGGAGTGGGGGAACACAGAGCTCCTGACTGAGGAAAATGACTAAAAATATATATATATATATATATATATATATATATATATATATATATATATTCACTGAAGGTGGAAGCAGGAACAGACAACTTGGGAGAAACGTAAAGGTTTAAAACATTACAAACCCCATTCCTACATCCATGGGCAATGTTCAGCTGGGTTTGGTCTTCGAGAAAGGCAAGAAGGAAGATCCAAGGAGCTACAGGCTGCTCAGCCTCGCTTTGTTCTTTGGGAAGGATGTGGAGCACATCCTTTGAGAAGTTATTTTTAAACACATGAAAGATATGAAGGTCGTGTGGAGAAGTGAACACTGAGTTATCAAGAGCAATCAATGGCTGATGAACCTCATTAATTTTTATAATGAGTTCAAAGCTGCTGGACAAGGGGAGACCAGTGAAGGTTGTGTACCTGGTGTGCTTTAGGGACACCTCCCATTGTGGTTTCATCCTCAAATTTATGAGATTATAAATTATGGGGGGATAATGGGCAGTAAAATGGCTGGAAAATCAGCAGGCTCAGAGTTGTGATCAGAAACAAAGTTTAACCAGCAGCCAGAAATTATTGGTGTCCTTGTAGGAGCAACCCTGAGGACAACAGTCATGAGTGTCACCAAACAAAAAAACAGGAAAATCCTGGGGTTTAAATGCTGATTCTTTTAATGTGGTCATCAATGTCTTCCCTCTTGTGGGCAAAATTAGATAACAATCTTTCATTAATTATTTGGATGATTATTAGTTGGGGAATGTATGGAATGCAAAATGTGAACAGATATTCAGAGTTACCAAATGACTCCATCAGCACCTGTGAACTAAAATCCTGTCTCTCCAGAAATGTGTTTTAAAACAGCTTCACAGAAGCTACAATTTACTGATCTGGCTTAACAATGATGTTTTTTCTCTTTTTTTTTTCCAAGTACTACATTGAGGAGACAGTTATTGAGGAGGGTGAGCCACATGAGGTAAAGGTCCCTGTCATGCTGCATGTAGCACACAAATGCATGTAATTAACATGAAACACTAAATTAGCAGCCTTTTGTATTCTGAGGTTTAATTTTTCACGTTAAACAGACAAATATCAGTGAACAACTGCTGCTTAATACTTTATTTTTGCTTCAAGTCCCTGCTGTGTGATGTTCTAAGATCAGTTTACATGTATCAGTTCTGTTCCCTTCACCTTGTGTAATTTCACTGAAAAATTACAGTTTTGCAGATTTTTCATCGTGTACTGGTCACAAATTTTTGGGTCACCAAGGAGTGATTGCCATAATTTGAAATTCTGCCTCTGAAACAGCTATAACCCAACTCTCTGCTGTGTTATCATGAAATATTCTCTATGGCAGGGGCTTATGCAGAAGCAGAAGTTATTAATTCTTGATGCATTTTCAGCTCTGTCTCACTGATGCAAATAACTCTCAGAACTCTGACCTTCATTAATTCCTTTTTCAAGGCAATTTTTTATAAAGCTAATTGATAAGAAGTAAAACCTGACACTTATTTGGGTGGGTTTGGAGCGCGTTTTTTAGTTGTTATAATTCTTTTTAGATGCTCTTCATTAGAATCTTAGTATTAAAATCACTGCTTGCAGCAGGACTATGTTGATAAGCAAGTGTATAAAGCATTTAAATTGTTTGGAAATTAATGCATGTAGAGCAGAGGCAGCTGGAGCCCCACTCTCCCAGACCCTCTGGAGAATAATTCCATGAGTTTGATGCAGGAACCAGGCAGGGAGTTCATTCCTTGTGGGTTTTTTAGGGTGGGTGAAGTATAGGGAGCACAGTGGTAATCCCAGCAGGAAAAGTGTCCCTGATTTTCTGTCTCCATGTGGATCTGGATGAGAGCAGAGCATCCTTTCACCATCTCAGGGGGCTGAAAAACACACATCCTAATGAACTTTTACAGCTATAAACCAAGTGATTATTGAATTTTTTTTTGATCTCCAGGTGGTCACTGAGACCATCAGCATAGACAACTCAGTCCCTGAGACCACCACAACCACCTACACAGCTGAGCACATCCAGCTCAGGGGGGTGAAAAACACTTAAGATAACAAACTTTTACAGCTATAAACCAAGTGATTATTGAATTTTTTTTGATCTCCAGGTGGTCACTGAGACCATCAGCACAGACTACTCAGTCCCTAAGACCACCAAAACCACCTACACAGCTGAGCACACCCAGCTCAGGGCAGTGAAAAACACTTAAGATAACAAACTTTTACAGCTATAAAATAAGTGATTATTGAATTTTTTTGATCTCCAGGTGGTCACTGAGACCATTAGCACAGAGAACTCAGTCCCTGAGACCACCACAACCACCTACACAGCTGAGCACACCCAGCTCAGGGCAGTGAAAAACACTTAAGATAACAAACTTTTACAGCTATAAAATAAGTGATTATTGAATTTTTTTGATCTCCAGGTGGTCACTGAGACCATTAGCACAGAGATCTCAGTCCCTGAGACCACCACAACCACCTATACAGCTGAGCACATCCAGCTCAGGGGGGTGAAAAACACTTAAGATAACAAACTTTTACAGCTATAAAATAAGTGATTATTGAATTTTTTTTGATCTCCAGGTGGTCACTGAGACCATTAGCACAGAGAACTCAGTCCCTGAGACCACCACAACCACCTATACAGCTGAGCACATCCAGCTCAGGGGGGTGAAAAACACTTAAGATAACAAACTTTTACAGCTATAAAGCAAGTGATTATTGAAATTTTTTGATCCCCAGGTGGTCACTGAGATCACTGAGACCATCAGCACAGACTACTCAGTCCCTGAGAGCACCACAACCACCACCTACACAGCTGAGCACACCCAGCCCTCCGGGGAGGATGCAGCCCCTCCCATCAGGAAGAAGACAATCCGGACAAAAGTGGACCCATCCAAGTTTCTGACGCCTTACCTGGAACACAGCAATAAAATGAAGGACTTATTCAGTGAGGTAGGTTGTCCCATGTCTCTTGTTTCTTGAGGAACACCAGCTTTAAAAATGTTTTACAGGGGTTGTTTGATAGTTATATTGCAAATATCTGGGTTTATCAATACTAAGCTCATGGAGAGAAGATAATAAATCAGAGGTGATCCAGGTTAGAGATGGATTTTTCCTATTGTGTCAGATGGAATAAACTCAGTTGGCTAAAGTAAGCAGAAGTGCAAATGTACTTGAATAATTTTAGTTTCTATTATTGAATAATCTGCCCCAAATTCCTGTCCTAACCGGATAAATATGGCAATAATTGCTAGTATAGTTCTGCCAGAACTCAGGGATATGTCTTAATTATTTTTATCATTATTTTCTTCCAGAACAAGTACAAGGAAAAATTTAGAAAAGAAAAAGGAAAGCCGTATGCTTCCACAGTTGATACCCCAGAAATCCGGAGGATCAAGAAAGTGCAGGACCAGCTCAGTGAGGTGGGTAACAACTGCATTTCTAGGTTCATCCACGTGCTGGGTGTTTATATGAAGGGTGAAAATGTCATTATTCTGGGTTTTTGAAAAAAAAAAATCAGTCAGTTTTGCTGCGGAATCCCTGAGTTTTGTTGTGCTCCAGGTTAAATACCGCATGGCTGGGGAAGTTGCCAGAACCATTTGCCACGTGGATGAAAAGGCCATGGATATAGAACATGCAAAGAAAGTGTCACAGCAAGTGAGCAAGGTGAGTGCCTTCTGGCTTTCCCAGCACTGGTGGAGCCTGAGATTACTGATAAGGACAATGTTTTGAGTTCAGGGTGCTAAAGCAACATTTATGCAACAGAAGCACAGGAGGGATAGCAGAGAAGTTGGTAAGGCAAATATAAATTTAATGTTAAATATTTTCAGTTGCTCCGTTCAGATGTTACTGCTCTGAGACTTTGATGTAAAAAAATCTTTAAAGCAGGCAGTATATTCACAGAAATATTTTTTTTAATGATAGAGTGACCAACTTGTTGATCTTTCCTTCCAGGTATTATATAAACAGAACTGGGAGGAGAATAAGGACAAGTACCTGCTTCCCCCTGATGCTCCAGAGCTTGTGAATGCAATAAAAAACACAGCAATGTTCAGCAAGGTGAGAAAAGCTAACCACAGAGCTAAACAGCTGAAGTAAATTAAGCTTTCTAAGCCAGCAATTAATTAATAATGATCATTCTGGCATTTTTTTCTTGTAGAAACTCTATACTGAAGACTGGGATGCAGACAAAACATTGTTTTATCCCTACAATGACAGTCCAGAGCTCAGAAGGGTGGCACAGGCTCAGAAGACTCTGAGTGATGTGAGTATCAAAGCAGGGATTTGATGTGGGTACCAAAGGCTGGTGGGCTATGCTGTAACCTGGGACGTGCCATGGACTTTGATTAGCTAAAAAAGCTTCAGAGTGGAACAGAAAACAGGGTGAGTGTGCACTGATAGCTCTGATAGTAGTGGTATTTCATAGAGAAATATGTACTTGATGTTAGAGTACAAATTAGAGCATGTTGGAGTATAAATCCACTGGCAGTTTGATGCTGGGTTAGGAATGAATGAAATAATTAATTTACTTAATCAGCAAGAGGACTTTGAGTAACTCCCCAAATGCAGAAACTCTCAGGGTTGTCTCCAAGTCCAGTTCACTCTTGTGGGTCTGCAAATGTGCCAAAACCAGTGACCAGAAAAGTGAGGAACTGGCGGGACTGGGATTTGCTGATATTTCGATACACAGAACTCTTCAACAGGGGATTGCAGCTCTCACTTGAAGATTTCAGTGAATTTTGCAGAGGTTCTGAAGTTCCCCGGTAATACACAGATTAAAGAATTCCTGCTGCAGGGGCTGTGGGCAGAACCCCTTTTATTAATGTGGTGGTAGCAGAGTTCAATGCTCTCATGCTCAAATAAATGTTTATTTCTTCCATCCTTTTATTAATGTGGTGGTAGCAGAGTTCAATGCTCTCATGCTCAAATAAATGTTTATTTCTTCCATCCTTTCAGATTGTCTACAAAAAGGGGCACGATGAAAGGAAAGCAAAATTCACCTCTCTGCCAGACCCCCCTGATGTGGAGCAAGCCAAGAAGGTGACACGGCAGCTGAGTGATGTGAGTAGAACTTCTGCCCAAACCCCACTCCTGCAGGGAGAGAGGCAAAAAGGGATCTAAAGAAAAAGAAAAACACACAGGAAGACCAATTTTTGCTGGAGAAATTGGGACCAAGTTGCATAATCTTGTAATGCAGATGTCAGGTTTTAATTCCATTCAGAATGTAACTATTATTCTTCTTTTTTTAAAAATTATTTTATTGTGTGTTGAAAATTATCTACATTTTACAATTAGAGAATTGCAGTATTCACTCATGGTGGAGAAACCACTTTGAACCTGTTTGTAAGGTAAAATAATTAATTTAGAGAAAATTTCTTTAATCTTCTATTTCCATAGCTTAAAAGCTAAATTGTCATCAAGAAAATTTTATAACATGTAGAAAAAAGGATCAGTACCATAATTCTTTGAAATTAATAGAATAGTAAGCTTTGTAGGTATCTCCAAAACTGTAAAATATAGAATTTTTTTTAAAGATTATTTTTGGCATATATGTTCTTCAGCAATGTTAAAAAAGCATTGGAGGAGTTTTATTTTTTATGGAAAGTAATGCAACTGTGGCTGAAAATGTACCTGGAACACTGAGTCAAAATTCAGGCAGGTGTTTTGTTGTTAGACAAACTCTTTAAACTTTTAATACTTGATTTCTGTGAGCTTGAATAAATAATGGAAATCACAAATACCAGGTAATTAAAAGGGTTTGCTTGTACCCAGTTCCAGCAGCAATCCCAGTAAATTCTGACTTAATGGGCAATATCCTAGTATTATGTGACCTGGGAGAAAACAGAACTAAAGGAATATGTTAGAGATGATTTATTTAACCTTTTTAGGTCAGGGAAGGTACTAAGAGAAATGACTTAACACTGAAATGGTTTGGCTAAATCATATTTAAGGTGGTTTTTGACCATAGCTGCTAAAATAGTTATAAGGCAGGTGTCAAATATGAAGCAACTTTAAAAAGAGAGTTTTGAAGAATGAATCTGTCAGGTGAAAATGGAGCTGTGTCTTGGAGATTCAGTTTAATTGTTTTGTTTCCCTATAGGTTATTTACCATGAAGACTATAAAAACAAAATCAAAGGCAAGTGGAGTCAAACTCCGTGCTATGACGTGGCAGTTGCAAAAATGAATGCAGAAAATCTAAGTATGGTGAGTGAATCCTGCAGAAAATCTTCAACAGCTTTATCCCTGTTTATGCTCATTTGGAAAATACTGAGGCTCCATTTGTGGCATTGCTTATTTCCTAAATAATCCCTGTTGTAAGTGTCCAATTTACAATTAAATGTAATTAATGTGTTGTTTGCTCTCTGTCTCTGTTCCTAACAGAGGAAATATCAGGAAGACTTTGAAAACATGAAAGACCAAATCTACTTCATGCAGACTGAAACTCCAGAATATGAAGCCAACAAACGAGCCTCAGAAAACATCAGCAAGGTGAGGGAGCTGTGTGCCACCTGCTCAGCTTGGGAGCACTTCTGAACTCCCACAAGTTTGTGCTGACATTGTTTTGGCAAGACATTTCATGGTCCTTTACCACCATAAGTTAAACAACAGGGGCATTTTTCATGGAAGGCTGAAGATTATATCATAGAATAGATTGGTGTCACAGGATGGTTTGGGTGGGAAGGGACCTTACACACCCCCCAGTGCCACCCCTGCCAGGGGCAGGGACCTTCCACTGTCCCAGGCTGCTCCAAGTCCCTTCCAACCTGGCCTTGGGCACTGCCAGGGATGGGGCAGCCACAGCTGCTCTGGGCAATCACACAGGTTAGTGAGCATTTGGCTTTTAATACTAATCTTTAAAACCTCTTTTTTTTAATGTTTATTCTTTCAAGTTCAAATACAGAGCAGACTATGAAAAGAAAAAAGCTGTTGCAGATTATAATGTGCTCCCTGCTACAGAGAACCCATTGCTGAAGCAATTAAAAACTGCAGGAAATATTCTGAGTGATGTGAGTATTATCAATGTGCAGCTACATCATTTTCAGTCATGTACCAGAAACCACACTCATCATTTCTTCATGAGGCTTCTCCTTTGTAGTATTTTTAGTTTTGTAAACCCATATTTGTCATGAGGTAGCATTAGCCAGAACAGTTCAGGAAAAGAATGAATTCTCCTCAGATGAGTGTAGCAGCAGCTATGGCACATGGATGGCTAATTAGTGGATAGTTCATTTAGGTCCTTGTGGATAATGAATCACAAAATGACAGTTCTTCCCTTACTGTTTTAAGGAATTTCAGCTAATAATGAGAATATATATGGTGCTTTTACATATTTTTATATTATATTCTGGTTATTCACTGTAACACTCTTCTCAATTCCTCTTTTATTTGCATGAAAAGAGATTGAATATTTCTTAGTGTCAGAAGTTCAAAAACCATTAGCCAGACCTTTCTATCTTCCCTTCCAAACCTAAAAAAAGTTATTTTTAAAGACCATTGGGAAAACAGTGCCATCTGTTTCTCAATCCTGTGGGAAAGCTTTTCTTTGGAACCATTTCTCTGTTTTACTCTTGTCATTTTTAACACGGTGGGGGCGACTTGCAGTGAAATCTCCTGCATGATCTGGTATTATTTGATTTGCAGAAATTATACAAAGAAGCCTATGAGCAGTCCAAAGGAAACAAGATGAATTACTGTGAGACACCCAAGTTCCAGACTGATGCTGCTCTGAAGAACTTTAGTGATGTAGGTATTTCACTTGGGGTTTATTCTTCACTACTGACCCTCTTGATTCCTTTTGCTTCTCAACTCGGGGTTATTTTGGCAGGTTAAATATAAAGATGCATATCAGAAGAATATTTTGGGGCACTACTTGGGCAGCTTTGAGGACCCTCATCAAATCCACTGCATGAAGGTTGAAGCTATGAAAAGTGATGTAAGTGTGGCAATTGTTCTGTTTTCCCCATCACTCTGGCAGCTCAGACAAAGCTCAGTTGTGGTTCCTTCCTGAATCTTGCTCTTCTTCCTAGAAAAATTACAAAGCAGATTATGAGGAGGAAAAGACAAAGTGCTACTTCCCTCAGACCATAACTCAAGAGTATGAAGCAATCAAGAAGTTGGAGCAATGTAAAGATGTGAGTACAGGACAGCAGTTGTTCACCACAGAAAAATTAACAGAGTGATCCCTGGTAACATCAATGATAATGAGTTTGGCCTCATTGCCATATGTGACTTTAAAAAAAACAAAACATCTTCATCTCTATTTTAGGGCTTTTTGTGACATCTAGTGATCAAAACAGATATAGCACAATCCTTTTTATAACCCATAAAATGAGAGCAGTAGTACCAAAATGAAGAATGAACCTCAAGCATTCACCTGCTTAAAACAATATTTTTTTCGAATTAATACTTTAAAAGTACTTAATTTATTAGTAATTTTATTTGTTTTATCAGTACTTGGAAAATACTTTATATGTGTTTTCTACAAATATTTTTTTATCTTCTTTCAGTACACCTACAAAAAGCATCCTGATCAAACCAAATTCACTTCAGTGACCGACTCTCCAGTACAGAAGCAAGCAGAAATCAACAGCAAACAACTGAGTGATGTAAGTAAACTTTGGAAACACTCTGACATTCCCAATTTCTGCCCTGTGCCCATTTTCACTTAATCCTCCAGCTTTAAGAGCACTCCTGAAATAATTGTGTAGGTGGCTGTGTGTATTCACAATTTTATTTCAGCAGAACATTACCTGGAAATCAGATTTTTAAAATAGTTTTTTCAATTCACAGTCTGTAAATTGGGCTGCTAAATATCTTCCTTTATTTTTCTTTGCAGATATTGTATAAATCCAAAGGGGAAGAAATTATTCACAAGTACCACCTCCCTCCTGATGTGCCCCAGTTCATCCAGGCTAGAGTTAATGCCTACAACATCAGTGATGTGAGTGTATTTTGAATTTCAACACCATGAAGCTCTCCACTGATGGTATCAGTTTTATTGCCTTTGTGGTATTAAATTTTTTGGTGGCATTATCAGCCTTCCAGGAATGAGATAAAAATTGACATCTCCCTTAATTGCCTTGGAATTTTAATTTTCTGGCCAGCCTGATAAAAAACCCCAGCCAGGCTGCTTTTTCCAGGTCCTTTGGAGCACCAATATTGAGTTTGAAGCTAACAGGAAAAAATTTCTGAAGGTTCAGTCAAATGAAAATGGTTTTGCATAAGAAAGGCCAAAAATGCCACTGATAGAGTTGTTCTAAATAAAAAGTGTAAAAATGCTTGTGGAATTCATGATTATTTTGTAGTAGATTTATTCATTATAATAGAACTGTAGCTTGTGTACAGGTTAATATTTTTTCCTTGAGATTACATGGACTAAACTGGGTATTTTAATTCCTGTAATAAAACCTCCTATAATAAGAACATGGGCTTAAACTCTTCATTAGAATTGCTATTCCTGACACTGCAAACTCTTCCCTTTTGTCCCTCCAAGGCTAACTACAAAGCAGACTGGAAGAAAACCCTTGCCAAAGGCTACGATCTCAAACCAGATGCCATTCCAATTATTGCTGCTAAAGCTTCTCGGAATATTGCAAGTGATGTAAGTAGGATTTACATCCAGTGGAACACATACCCCTCCTGCATTTCATTAGTTATTATTATTTACCTGTGCTGGAGACCTGTACTCCTGCTTTAGCAAAAGGTTACAAGTGACTCTTCATTCCTCTCTTAAACATCCTCAATTGAATATTGGGGTATTGAATTGTTTGGTGAGGCTGTTCAGTAATTTATTATTATCATAGTCTTAATTAAAAGCTGAATGTCCCTGGGACTTGCAAGCCTGCGTCAATGACAATGGTGAGGGAGAGCTTGTAGCTGCAGGTGTGGGTTGAGATATGTACCAGGTGTCAAGACAAGCTGAAAAATCCAGTAATTTTCTTCTTTTTTGACCTAAATAATCCTGTGCTGACATTAAAACCATTTATTGAGTTCTAGAATGAACTTCAGCATCAGTACTTTGAAACTCAGTGTTCTAAACCCATCCAAAGTGTGTTTTCTCCTTCCCAAGTGGGAAAAGCTGTTTTTCCTTTGTCTCTAGTACAAGTACAAGGAATCCTATGAGAAAGACAAAGGCAAACAGGTTGGGTACCGGAGCCTGCAGGATGATCCCAAACTTGTTCACTACATGAACGTGGCCAAAATCCAGTCGGATTGGGAATACAAGAAGGATTATGAAGTCACCAAGACCAAATATCACACTCCTCTGGATATGTTCAGCGTGACAGCTGCCAAGAAAGCCCAGGAAGTGGTGACAAACACTGGCTATAAGCAGCCAATTCACCATTACACCCTCCTGCCTGATTCTGTGAACCTGGAGCTCTCCAGAAATGTGATGCAGCTTCAGAGTGATGTATGTCATCAATAATCAGCTCCATTTTTAATTCTTGTCATGGCTCTGTGGCATCATTAATCTTTTAAGGCTAAATAATTAATTTATATAATCCAATATATTGGATTGTATATGTTGGGATGTAAGTGACTGGTCTGGAGCCATTTGTTTTCCAAACATTATCCAAATTATGTGTAGCTATTAAGTTCTAGGAAACTTACCTAGCAAATAACAATTTTTTTTATATCTCTCCATACTTGGCATATTCCCAGCATGTTTTACCAATTGATGTATTTTTGTAGTAAGATTTTAATGACTGTGATTATATTTCTCTTAAATACTGACTCTATTGTACTTAAATTTTAATTAAATCTAAATTGCCCCTCAAAAATGAATGTCCAGGGGGGGTTTTACGGCTTCACCTGTTTTATGTCTATAGACACTAATTTTTCTTGCCTCACTGTGTTTTTCTTGTTTATTTTTGAAAAGAATCTGTACAAATCTGACTTCAATAACTGGCTGAGAGGAGTTGGCTGGGTCCCAATTCAGTCACTGGATGTAGAAAAGGCCAAGAAAGCCACGGAGATTCTCAGTGAGAAGAAATACCGCCAGCATCCCGACCAGCTCAAGTTCTCCATCCCCATGGATGCCATGGAACAAGTGCTGGCAAAGCAAAATGCCAAGACCATGAACAAGGTGGGAAGTTGTTGGATTGACCCAAAGTTTGGGTCTTTGTCTTGCAAAGCTGTGGGGCAAGGTGCATTCCCACTGGAATTATTAAAATTTCCAGTGGGTGTGGTAGTTCCTTGGTTAAGACTGCACACTGAGAGATCATGGTAAGCCTCTGACTGCTCATAATTAAGGGACTTTCATTTTCTGTTTCTAAAGATTAAAGAATTCTTCTCCAGATTTTTAGTGCTTTGACAATCCTTTTTCTGTAGGTCATATTCACCATAAGTGAGCTACAGAAAACCTGGAATTCTGTCAGTTTTGTACAAATGTCCTGGAAAGTGGAGTTTTTACACTTGTCTCTAGTTATCCAGGACACCACTGATCCTTATTCCTTGTTTTCCAGGGAAAGAATGTCTGTGAAAATAAATTCTGCTTCCCATTAATGCAGGGAAGAGCACAGATTGAAAACTTCCAGCTTCAATATTTATTAATTACCAAAACATACTTCGCAAATTTCTTAAAATACTAAAGAAAGGAGGAAGATAATGTTGTTCCTCAGCAGCTCTGTGAAGGCTATTTCTGGTGCTAATAATATTTCTAGGAAATATTATTTATTGCAAATGAGCAGAACAAAAGCAAACTCTTATTTTGAGTTCAGTACCTTTTCAGTGCCAACAATTGCTTTGTAACTGCAGAGGCTGTACACAGATAAGTGGAACAAAGAGAAGACCAGCATTCATGTGATGCCAGACACCCCAGAAATCCTGCAGTGCAAAGTGAACCAGATGACCATGAGTGATGTGAGTTGCTGTGCTCACCGTGGGCCTCCAGTGCCTCGCTGTCATTTTAATGCCTTGTTTGAAAATATTTAACTTCAGAGTTCTGCCTTCATGACACCTGTTCTCTTTCACATCTGAACTTAGAAACTTTACAAAGCTGGATGGGAGGAGGACAAGAAGAAGGGTTATGACTTGCAGCCAGATGCAATTCCAATAAAAGCAGCCAAGAGCTCCAGGGACATCGCGAGCGACGTGAGTCTGGTTGTGTGATGCCATTCTGTGACTTTATTTAAATTAAATGACTAAACCTGAGATCTTGTGATCTGTTTTTTTTTTTTTTTCAGTGATAAAACAGAGCTTAATATTACATTTTTAAATTGAGATTTTTGCTGTTCTTTCTCTTTCCTGCTCTCAGTATAAATACAAACTGGCCTACGAGAAGGCCAAAGGGAAGCACATCGGCTTCCGCAGCCTGGAGGACGACCCCAAGCTGGTGCACTTCATGCAGGTGGCCAAGATGCAATCTGACAGGGAGTACAAAAAGGGTTATGAGAAGGCCAAGACTAATTTCCACACTCCAGTTGACATGGTCAGCGTGGTGGCAGCCAAGAAAGCTCAGGAAGTGGCTACAAATGCAAACTACAAGAACATAATCCACACCTACAATGTCCTGCCAGATGCTATGAGCATTGAATTGGCCAAAAACATGATGCAGTTACAAAGTGATGTAAGTAAGATGTTCTTCAGCCTCTGCATTGTGAATAGAAAGATACTTAGCTTATGAAAAAAACACTGTAAGATAAACAGTATTATTTTGTTAGTGGAATTAGGTCAGGTATCTGTGCAAATGTAGTAAATTTTACATGCTTTTCAACAATTACAGCTGTTTTATTTTTCCTAGACTCTGAAATATTTAATTAAGGAATTTGAGCTTAGAAATAAGCAATTTTATGAATATTTACTCCATCAGGCTCTTCAGGAGCAATAGTTATGTGCAGACCAAGACAGGAAAAGCATCACTTTTTCTTAATGCATTTTACCTTGTACTTCCAAATTTATGAACTATTTTACCCTTCATATTGGTTTTTATCTACTTTCTGCCTGCAGAATCAATACAAAGCAGAGTATGATGAAACTATGAAGGGTGTTGGGTGGCTCCCACTGGGCTCCCTGGAAGCTGAGAAGAACAAAAAAGCCATGGAGATTGTGAGTGAGAAGAAATATCGCCAGCATCCAGACAAGTTGAAGTACTCTGTTCCTATGGATTCCATGAACATGGTCTTGGCTTTAAATAATGCCAAAATCATGGATGAGGTAAGAAAGTGCTCATCAGAATTCATTTCAGAAGTGGGCAACAATCTGCATCTGATTTAATAGTCAACCCTATTGTATGCAGAGCTTTAGAAAACGTGATTTTATTTTGTAGCTAATGAATGTGCTTTAAATGCTAAAATAAAAAGATAAAGCTTGCTGTCATGGTAGTAACACATCATTGTCAAGGCAGTTTGGATTTCAAGTGGAAAATAGTATTTTAAATTGTTTTATTTAGTAATAACAACAGATGTTCAGGTCTCTTAATTTTTTTTAATCCTTCCAGCACAAGTACAAACAAGCCTGGGAAGAAGACAAAAAGAAAATTCACATCACCCCAGATATTCCACAGATTGCTTTAGCAAAAGCAAATGCATTCAATTTAAGTGAAGTGAGTATTGTTTTTAAGGCCGTGACCTTGCTCTTATTTTTTGATTAAGAATAAGTGAGATGAGAACATGCAAAAGTCTCACCTTGCTAACCTGTAGTAATTTCACAAAACCTATTAATTTTCCTTTTCCCTGCTTCCTTCCCCAAAATTAGATACCCAGAATTGCCAAGAAAAAGCCATGTTTACAGTCAGGTTCTGAAGTGTTCGTGTAGACCATTAAAATATAACAGTTGCTAATAGAATACAGTAGACTTTGAGTGCTGTTCATGTTTGTTACTGTATTTATTATTTCATTATTGATTATTTTATTTCCCCATGCACAAAGTTTTGTTCAAGGTTCAAAATTGTAGGTATCACCTGTTTTTTTCTGGTAAAAGATGACATTACAGATAGGTTTTGGTAGCCAGTTATTAAATCTGCATATGCTAAATAAAGTATTGCTTGTAATTATGCACATCTGCCATGTGGGCAGGAATAGACATTTTTATCTCTTTTTATTTTTTAAGATGACATCCTTATAGATGTAACTTTTCACCAATATTTGTGCATGTGGAAAACACATACATTTTTGCTTTTAAAAAAGATGTTTCTTTTTCTTTTTGCAGAAAATGTACAGATCTTCATTTGAAGAAACCAGGAAGAAAGGATATGATCTCAGGGCTGATGCTATTCCTGTCAAAGCTGCCAAAGCTTCCAGGGATATTGCCAGTGATGTAAGTTCTTGGGAGAAAAAATGGGAAGGGACAGCTTCCACTATCTCCAGATGCTCCAGCTGGCCTTGGACACTTCCAGGATCCAGGGGCAGCCACAGCTTCCCTGGGCACGCTGAGCCAGGGCCTCAGCAACCTCATAAGGAAGAATTTCCCCCTTAATTTCAAATCTAAATGAATCAAAGTCTCTGTTTCTGTTCTCTTTCAGTATAAATACAAATTAGGGTACGAACAAGACAAGGGGAAACTCGTCGGCTTCCGCAGCCTCCAGGATGATCCCAAACTTGTCCATTGCATGCAAGTGGCCAAGATGCAGTCGGACAGGGAGTACAAGAAGGCCTATGAGGCGAGCAAGACTCATTACCAGACACCTTCTGATACCCTCAGCGTGGTGGCAGCCAAGGAGGCCCAGGACCGTGTCACCAACACCAACTACAAGCGCCTGATCCACCAGTACATGCTCCTGCCAGATGCAATGAGTCTGGAGCTGTACAGAAACATGAATCAGATCCAAAGTGATGTAAGTTTTCTTCTTGTGACTTTTGTTTTTACGTCGTTTGGGAAGGATAGGATTATTTTTAATGAGCTGTCTTCTTTTTGTGGCTTTTGTTTTTTCCATCACAGCCGTGTTTTGGAAAGAGCTGGATTATTCTGTATGGGCTGTTTGTATATTGTCAACTTTTCTTTTATGTCCTGTTTGGCAGAATGAGTACAAGCAGGATTACAAGGAGTGGTTCAGGGGGATTGGTTGGAGTCCCATTGGTTCTCTGGATGTGGAGAAATCAAAGAAAGCCACGGAGATTGCGAGCGATCGGAAGTACCGCCAGCACCCCAGCATGTTCCCCTTCACCAAACAGAACGATGCCATGGACCTGGTCCTTGCAAAGCAGAATGCAAATATCATGAACAAAGTGAGTATTTAGGGGAAAAGCTTCACATCTCATCCATTCCAATAACCACTCTGTAAATCTCTGTCACACCTTTATGTGGCAGCATTCCCCTGGGAAAAACAACTGTCACAGACTCCTCTTCTTTCAGTTTTTTTTCTCAATGAAACAGCATTGCTTAAAGAAATCTTTTCTCATTTTACTCCAACCTCTATTCATCCCATTCTTACATAGAAATTACTGGTCCTGAAAATCTTGATTGTTTGGTTTCATTAGAAGCTGATTTCGGATTAGGTCATTAATTCATAAAATAAATCTGAGTCAGCACCTTCACCTTTTTACTCATTCATATCCAAATGGAAAGGTGAAAACCCTGGGACAAAAAGAACCATCTTTTGTCATTTATATTAACACATCTGATGTAACTTTCTGTCCATAGCATGCTTATACCCAAGCCTGGGAAAAGGATAAAACTCAGGTCCATGTGATGCCAGACACACCAGATATTCTACAGGCAAAACAGAACAAGACAAACTACAGTCAGGTAGAGTATTTTGATACATCTTATCAACATTTTAAATTAATATCTACTGGAGATTCAGACCACAGGCAAGAATTTCACGTGGGTAGTATTTTCAGAGGAAAATAAGTACCAGCTTCAGGCTAGCAAACTAACAGACTAAATTGCATTATAATGTGTGGAAAATACAAGTCCTGCTTTTGAAGTCTGGAAGTGCATTGTCTATACTTTATGCTTTGCATAGAATTCAGTCATGTTAAAAATTCCTTACTATAAAGTTACAAGTTAGTTGTGTATATTTTTAACCTAACCTATGGGAAGAAGTAGATGCAGTGATTCCAGCTTTTCTCTCTGCTTTCAGATAGGAGAAAGTGACAATTGTGCCAGTAGAAAACACTCAGGTTTTGCTTTGCATCATTGCTCAGAGGCAAATCTTTGACTTAAGAATGCCTTTACTTAAAATCAACTGTGCACAAACTGACTTGACTGTTAAATGGCTTCATGAAAACCTTATTAAATTAAGGCAATCAAGAAGTGTTCAGTTATCTCAGATGTATATGTTTCAAATTCTCCAGAAGGGTTTCAAATCAAGATAAGCTATAGTAGGAAGCTGCTGAATAGTGAAAAACTATTTAGTCCCTCTCCTAAGCCTTGGAAGACCAGCATTCCTTGTTTATCAGTTTCCTATTTCTCAGTTGCCATTCTAGCAGCCCTTCTCTCATAACTGAAGCCTGTGAGGTGACCAGAATTTGGATCATTAGTGTATCTAAATAGCAGGTGACATACATATTACTGGTTTTAATTAATATTGTTTTCAATTTTAGAAACTCTACAAGCTTGGCTGGGAGGAAATGATAAAGAAAGGCTATGACCTCACACCTGAAGCCATGTCAGTGAAAGCTGCCAAAGCTTCAAGGGACATTGCAAGTGATGTAAGCAGCATTTTAACTCAGTGTGACATGCACTGACCTGGTTGTTACAACCTACAGAGTCCCAGTAAATTGAGATACACCTCTCTGCTAAGATGTGGCTTGGAGTCAAAACCAACATTGCTGACAAAACCCCTTCCTGAGCTGTTTTTGTCTAGTTTGACAAGGGTTTCTCTGGCATCTTAAGAAGTCCAAAGTTTGGTCCATTCATGGCTGGTCATAAAAAGGGAGGAGTTTTCTGCTCTTTAGGCTGCTTCATTTTCAGAGCAGCAGCAAATTTGGTCCAATTAGCTGAGCCCAGTGCCTATCCAGAGAAATCCTCATTACAACTCTGAAACAGATGTGGTGACACATGGACTGCTGTTACCATAACTTGGTACAAATACACCTCCTGCATTTGTTTTATTTTTAGGCACAGCGAATTTATTAATTCTCTATATTTTATTAATAATTAGGAAATGTTTCCTGTGCTTAAGTATCTTTGTATTTCATAATTTTTCATTGTTGATGATGTTATTCATCAAAATATTTCAGTATCAGGGAGTTCTGGGTCAGAGGGCACAGGAGACTGTTCCTATTGCCACGCTCTCTTCATTTCCAAGGACTTTCTTTCCCAGGGAGAGCTTTCACTGACACCAAGTCATACCCATTAGTCAAGGGGCTGCTAAAACTTTACATGAGAGGCCATAACAAGTTGCTTATTTATAGACTCATAGAATCACAAAATGCTTTGGGTTGGAAGGGACGTGAAGGATTATTCAGTTCCACCCTTTCTGGGGACAGGGCCACACTCCGCTATCCCAGGTTGCTCCAAACCCCATCCAACCTGGCCTTGGACACTTCCAGGGGTAATTTCATGAGGGACATTAAGATGAGGGAATATATTGGTGTGTTTTGTCACTTACATGTTTGTCACTGTGGTTTGAGTGGTGCCACCTTTGCCATTGCAGTTCAAGTACAAAGAAGGATACCGCAAGCAGCAGGGACATCACATCGGATTCCGCAGCTTGCAGGATGACCCCAAGATGTTGTGGTCCATGCAAGTCGCTAAAATGCAGAGTGAGAGGGAGTACAAGAAAGACTTTGAAAAGTGGAAGACCAAGTTCAATATGCCTGTGGATATGCTAGGCTTCCTTCTGGCCAAGAAGTGTCAGGAGCTGGTCAGTGATGTGGACTACAAACACATTCTGCACCGCTGGACTTGTCTGCCAGACCAGGTCGATGTCACCGAGGCAAAGAGGGTCAGCGAGCTGCAGAGTGATGTAAGCTCCCTCTGGGTTTAATTCACTTATTTCCATGTAAAATAATTACTGCTGATTGGAAAGTATCTTTGATGACTCGCTTTTGATATCAGTATAGATCAGATTGGAGCTAAACTGCCAGTTAGACTTTTCATAGGGTTTAATCAATGCACAGTGAAATAATCTGCTATGGTTTTGATTTTCACCCTTAACAGAACATGTATAAGTCAGATCTACAGTGGCTCAGAGGCATTGGATGGAGTCCTTTGGGATCTCTGGAAGCTGAAAAGAACAAGAAAGCTTCTGAAATACTGAGTGACAAGAAGTACAGGCAGCACCCAGACACTATTAAGTTCACAAGTATCCCAGATGCCATGGATGTTGTTTTGGCAAAATCTAATGCCAAAAATAGGAGTGATGTAAGTGGCCTCTAGAAACAGAACGTGGGATTCAATAAATGAATACATTAATATACATTTTATAAAGGATCTCTGGTTCACAACATGTACTTAAAATATCCAGATAGCAGGTGTTTATATTCAGGGCCTCACTGCTCTTTGTGCCTTGTTCAGAAGATGAAGATCTTGAGTGCTGATGATTTACTCAGTATAACTGCAAATAAGACCTTTAGTAGGCAGTACGTAAATATGTTGTTTTAATGCTGTTTCCTTGGATGTAAAGAAGAAAAAAAGGCTCTATTTCAGTAAGAAGTCATTGTATTATTTGATTTTACTGTCTTATCTTGTTTACATCCCTAATTTTTGCTTAGTACATCTTTTCTTTGCTGATTCAGAGAAAAGGTGAACTGAAATTACTGCTGTACAGGTGAATCTTGGATCAGACCAGGTTTTTGTTTGTGTCTCTTTCAGATACTCTACAGGGAAGCTTGGAACAAGGACAAGACTAAGATTCACATCATGCCTGATACGCCTGAAATTTTGTTGGCTAAATCAAACTTGATTAACACAAGTGATGTAAGTTTGCATTTGAAACTGGCTATAAAGAATCACAGGGTTGTATTACTCACCTCTACAGAAAGCTCTGGGAATAATTCAGATTAATGTATTTGCTATAAGAAAGTTTTGATCTTCAATGAAATAATCAGAAAACATTTAAATTGTAATTTTAAAATATTTTATATCCAAGGGTACAAAATGCCTGTCATTAATAGCAAGGTATGGAGTTTAATTAATTAAACTGTGTTTGGAAACCCATGCTTTCTTTTCAATAGCCAGAGGTGGAAAGTTGTAGCATTGAAAAACTCTCTAGAGAGTTTTATCTGCATTAATTCCTTTGAATCTTTCTCTAACAGAAACGTTACAAGGTAGGATATGAAGAGCTGAAGAAGAAAGGCTATGACCTCCCTCCTGATGCCATCCCCCTCCAGGCAGCCAAGGCATCCCGAGACATAGCCAGTGAGGTGGGTCCTGCAGAGGGAAAATCAGAGTGGGGCACAGAGGGGGCACATAATCTTGGATAAAAATAGTTTCTATTTAACAGGAGGAGATACATAAAATTTTAACACTGTTGTGTTGCTGCCAACCTCAAAGATTGTGTAATTCTTACCAGTGTAAAGATAATTAAATCAAGTGCAATAATATAAAGATGATAGAATATAGCCATGAAGAATCCCATAGTATCTCCTGGATGTAACAACAAATGATAAAAACTTTGGGAAAAAACAGAAGCAAGTTAAAATATGTTAGATTCAACATGATTAGCTACTGCATTAACAGCAGAGGAACTGAAATGGCAGCTTGGAAAGAAGTGGTAATTGTTGCTTCTGTGTTCAATTAGTACAAGTACAAAACCGCATACAGAAAACAGCTGGGCCACCACATCGGGGCCAGGAACATCGAGGACGACCCCAAGATGATGTGGTCGATGCACGTGGCCAAGATCCAGAGTGACAGGGAGTACAAGAAGGACTTTGAGAAGTCCAAGACAAGGTTCAGCAGCCCTGTGGACATGCTGGGAGTGGTGTTGGCCAAGAAGTGCCAGGAGCTGGTCAGTGATGCCGATTACCGTCACCCTCTGCACCGCTGGACGTGCCTGCCCGACCAGAACGATGTTGTCCATGCCAAGACAGTGTACGACCTGCAGAGTGATGTGAGTTGTTCTTTACAGGCTGTGTGACAGCCTTGGGTTGTCTGTCCTGTCTCATCTGTTCTAGATGAGAAGGAGGAGTCTGGGTGGCAGGCAAAGAGCAATGGAGTCAATTTTTTTCTTGTGCAGAACCAGCAATTGGGAAAAACAAATGCTGAGAGCAGTGGAGAGCCTTAGGGGATGGGTCCAAACACTGAATGGGTGGCTGGTGGGTTGACCCAGTGGAATATTTTCCATTCAGGAGAATATCCATTGGTAGGAGTTGGGATTTCTTGGAGTGAGGAGGTTGCTGAGCTGTTTGCATCCTTTCCTGTCTTTGCAGAACGTGTACAAGTCTGACCTGCAGTGGCTGAGGGGCATTGGCTGGTCCCCAATTGGATCATTGGACGTTGAGAAGAACAAGAGGGCGAGTGAGATCCTGAGTGACAAGAAGTACCGGCAGCACCCAGACACCATCAAATTCACGAGCCTTCCTGACTCAATGCCCATGGTGCTGGCAAAGCACAACTCCAAAATCATGGACCAAGTGAGATTTCCTTGTGTTTGCATCTTGATGAACATCTTCCTTTCCCAGGATGTTCTTCTATGTCTTTCCATGACCTGGGTTCTTCAAGGGGGATACTGCACCCTCTTGCCTGAGGGATTTATGTTCCTTGTTTGAAATAAAAGACTCTTTTGGAGCAGTAAAGAGGTACAGTGTGGAAAGGCAAAGGGTGAAGCATGAGAAGGTTTTGGAGAAAGTAAAGATGTTCCTGGGTCAGTGCAAAGTAGAGGCCTCTTGCTTTGGTTTGTGGCCCCAATTTGCTCACTGAGTTTGTTTTCCTAAACCTGTGTGCTCTTACCTCCCTCTGTGCTCCTCGTTTCCAGCGCTCGTACATCTCAGCCTGGGAGAAGGACAAAACCAGCATTCACATCATGCCGGACACCCCTGGGATCCTGCTGGCCCAGCAGAACAAAGTGAACTTCAGCGAGGTGGGTGGTTGTTGAGGGTGCAGGGTGTGTCCCTGGGCGCTGCCGTGTGCGGGCAGCAGCGTTGTCTGAGGGCCTGGTGGTGTCTGTTGCAGAAACTGTACAAGCAGGCGATGGAGGAGGAGAAGAAGAAGGGCTACGACATGCGGGCAGATGCCATTCCCATCAAGTCTGCCAAAGCCTCCCGGGACATCGCCAGTGATGTGAGTGCACAGCAGCCCTCGTGGCACACGCTGTCAGACAGGTGCCATGTGGTGGTAATTGAACTCAGGGATTGCAAATGAGCCAAATGGACACAACAGATCCATTACCTCTCTGTGCCCTTCATTTGTCCATCAAAGTTTTTGTTCACACTGTGCACCTGTAGCTGTCCGTGCAATTATGGGTGTGCACTGTTGCAAGGGAAGGTGATGTGGAAGGGTAGCTGTGGGAGCTGAGTGATGGCCATAGCTCAGAGCAGGGTCCCTCCTGGGCTTATGAGTGCATCTCCTCGTGCAAGAGCCTGGAATTCTGAGGTGTTGGGCTGCCCTCAGCATTGCCCATCTGCCTGGCCCTGACTCTAGCCCTGGCATAGCTGAGCTGTGCATGAGGAAAGAAAACCCAAACCAAGTTTTCATTTAAAAATTAAAGTTGTATAAAAATCATATTTTTTTGCTACTTCTAGGTATTAATACAAAATTGCATCCTGTATGTGTTTGCTGTCTTTATTTAATCTTTCCCGCAAGTCACTGTGTAGTTACATTTTATTGCCTCAGTAGTTTGAGTTGATTTGGCCATTGTGCTTGAAGATCAGGAAATGATTCTTTATGTAGGGGGTATTAATTGAACTTCAGGTCTTTAGTATAGCTTTCATGATTTAGACAGTTCTCTTCCTCTCAGATACTGACCTGTAGCTCTAAATATATAGGCCAGGGAGAGTCTTGGAAAATGTGAGTTTTACCAGAAGGATATTGCGTGGATTTTTTTCTAGCTGTACACTGTAGGTCATCAGCTGAGCACTTTCACACTTTAAACTCTCTGTGGTTTCAGCTGACAAATTGGCTGAAGATGATGCCACAGGGGTTGCTAGGAATGTGAAAAAAACTAAAATAATACTCAGTGCGTACTGTTTTGTCCTGCAGTACAAGTACAAGGAAGGGTATCGCAAACAGCTGGGCCACCACATCGGGGCCAGGAACATCGAGGACGACCCCAAGATGATGTGGTCAATGCACGTGGCCAAGATCCAGAGTGACAGGGAGTACAAGAAAGCCTTTGAGAAGTCCAAGACCAACTTCAGCAGCCCTGTGGACATGCTGGGAATTGTGTTGGCCAAGAAATGCCAGGAGCTGGTCAGTGATGCCGATTACCGGCACCCTCTGCACCGCTGGACGTGCCTGCCCGACCAGAACGATGTTGTCCATGCCAAGACAGTGTACGACCTGCAGAGTGATGTGAGTTGTTATTCACTGGCTGTGTGACAGCCTTGGGTTGTCTGTCCTGTATTCTTTCTACTGTTGGAGGAGGGGTGTGTGTGTCAGGGGAAGGGCAACAGATTGAACTCCTCGTTTTCTCGAGAACCAAGGATTGGCAAGTCTGGGGTGCAGATAAAAATGGTATGAAAAGCCCTAGGAGATGGGTACAGCCACTAAATGGGTGGCTAGTGGATTGATCCAGTGGAATGTGCTCCATTAAGTGGAGCTTCCCGTGGTAGGAGGTTGCTTGGAGTGAGGAGGTTGCTGAGCTGTTTGCGTCCTTTCCTGTCCTTGCAGAACGTGTACAAGTCTGACCTGCAGTGGCTGAGGGGCATTGGCTGGTCCCCAATTGGATCATTGGATGTTGAGAAGAACAAGAGGGCGAGTGAGATCCTGAGTGACAAGAAGTACCGGCAGCACCCAGACACCATCAAATTCACGAGCCTTCCTGACTCGATGCCCATGGTGCTGGCAAAACACAACTCCAAAATCATGGACCAAGTGAGATTTCCTTGTCTTTGCATCTTGATGAGCATCTTCCTTTCCCAGGATGTTCTTCTATGTCTTTCCATGACCTGGGTTCTTCAAGGGGGATACTGCACCCTCTTGCCTGAGGGATTTATATTCCTTGTTTGAAATAAAAGACTCTTTTGGAGCAGTAAAGAGGTACAGTGTGGAAAGGCAAAGGGTGAAGCATGAGAAGGTTTTGGAGAAAGTAAAGGTTGTCCTGGGTCAATGCAAAGTAGAGGCCTCTTGCTTTGGTTCATGGCCCCAATTTGCTCATTGAGTTTGTTTCCCTGAACCTGTGTGCTCTTACCTCCCTCTGTGCTCCTCGTTTCCAGCGCTCGTACATCTCAGCCTGGGAGAAGGACAAAACCAGCATTCACATCATGCCGGACACCCCTGGGATCCTGCTGGCCCAGCAGAACAAAGTGAACTTCAGCGAGGTGGGTGGTTGTTGAGGGTGCAGGGTGTGTCCCTGGGCGCTGCCGTGTGCGGGCAGCAGCGTTGTCTGAGGGCCTGCTGGTGTCTGTTGCAGAAACTGTACAAGCAGGCGATGGAGGAGGAGAAGAAGAAGGGCTACGACATGCGGGCAGATGCCATTCCCATCAAGTCTGCCAAAGCCTCCCGGGACATCGCCAGTGATGTGAGTGCACAGCAGCCCTCGTGGCACACTCTGGGGCTGCGTCTTTTCTCACTTTAAAATCTCTGTGGTTTCAACTGTGTATTTCCTGGAGGTGGTGCCTCAGGTTTTTTGGTGATATAAAAAACCCTAAACTAACACTCATTGAACATATTTTTGTCCTTAGTACAAGTACAAGGAAGGGTATCGCAAACAGCTGGGCCACCACATTGGGGCCAGGAACATCGAGGATGACCCCAAGATGATGTGGTCAATGCATGTGGCCAAGATCCAGAGTGACAGGGAGTACAAGAAAGCCTTTGAGAAGTCCAAGACGAACTTCAGCAGCCCTGTGGACATGCTGGGAGTGGTGTTGGCCAAGAAATGCCAGGAGCTGGTCAGTGATGTCGATTACCGTCACCCTCTGCACCGCTGGACGTGCCTGCCCGACCAGAACGATGTTGTCCATGCCAAGACAGTGTACGACCTGCAGAGTGATGTGAGTTGTTCTTCACTGGCTCTGTTGCAGCCACAAGTCTCTCTTGTGTTCTGTTCCTCTGCTGGAAGAGGTCCTTGTGGGGTTAATAATTCTTGGCTGATTTGGAGGGACTGAGGTAGTGTTGTGGCACTTCTTGTCATGGTCGGTCAGCGATGATGTTTGTGTGGGCTCATGCTTCATGGTCACAGAAAAATCCTTTCTTGCCATGAAGGTTTTATGGGGAGACTTGTGACTGAGACCTTCAGTACAGTAAGGCAGGGGAAGGGCAACAGAGTAAAATATTTCCCTTTGGAGGACCAATTGTGGCAGTGGCAAGCCCTGGGTTCAATGGTACATGGCACAGAGGGCCTTGGGTGAGGTAAGGCACCTCCCATGCCTCTGCCAGCTGCAGAATGCCAAATGCAGCAGGTCTTTGCTGGGAATACTAAGAAGATAGAGAGGTAGGGTGGTGGATTACTTGGCAGGTACTTGTGCTGTTGCAGGAGAGGGGAGCCAGGTGTGGGGAATGGATCTTCATGGGAGTCTCATTCCTGGCATCCAGTGGGTTGACCCAGGGAAAGGTGTTCCATTTGGTAGAGTGTCCCGAGGAAGGAGATGAGGTTGCTTGGGGTGAGGAATTTGCTAAGTTGCTTTGTGTCCTTTCCTGTCCTTGCAGAACGTGTACAAGTCTGACCTGCAGTGGCTGAGGGGCATTGGCTGGTCCCCAATTGGATCACTGGACGTTGAGAAGAACAAGAGGGCGAGTGAGATCCTGAGTGACAAGAAGTACCGGCAGCACCCAGACACCATCAAGTTCACGAGCCTTCCTGACTCAATGCCCATGGTGCTGGCAAAACACAACTCTGAAATCATGAACCAAGTGAGAATTCCTTGTGTTTGCACTCTGAAGGAAATGAGCATCTTCCTTTCCCAGGATGTTGTTCTAAGTCCTTCCATGGCTACGGTTGTGCAAGGGGAGAAAATCCCTCTTGCCTCAAGGATTTGTATTCCTTGTTTGAGTTGAAATTTTCATTTGCATGGTTGGAGCAGTAATGGGTTACATTGTGGAAAAGGGTGAAGCATTAGAAAGGTTTTGGAGAAAGTAAAGGTGTTCCTGGGTCAGTGCAAAGTAAAAGCCTCTTGCTTTAGTTCATGGAGCCAATCTTCTCACTGAGTTTGTTTCCCTGAACCTGTGTGATCTTGTTTCCTGTGCTCCTCGTTTCCAGCGCTCGTACATCTCAGCCTGGGAGAAGGACAAAACCAGCATTCACATCATGCCGGACACCCCTGGGATCCTGCTGGCCCAGCAGAACAAAGTGAACTTCAGCGAGGTGGGTGGTTGTTGAGGGTGCAGGGTGTGTCCCTGGGCGCTGCCGTGTGCGGGCAGCAGCGTTGTCTGAGGGCCTGGTGGTGTCTGTTGCAGAAACTGTACAAGCAGGCGATGGAGGAGGAGAAGAAGAAGGGCTACGACATGCGGGCAGATGCCATTCCCATCAAGTCTGCCAAAGCCTCCCGGGACATCGCCAGTGATGTGAGTGCACAGCAGCCCTCGTGGCACACTCTGGGGCTGAATCCTTTTTCTTTAAAATCTCTGTGGCTTCAGCTGCTATATTTTCTGGAGGTGGTGTCACAGAGGCTGCAGGGGTCATATAAAAACCCTAAACTAACACTCATTGAACATATTTTTGTCCTTAGTACAAGTACAAGGAAGGGTATCGCAAACAGCTGGGCCACCACATTGGGGCCAGGAACATCGAGGATGACCCCAAGATGATGTGGTCAATGCACGTGGCCAAGATCCAGAGTGACAGGGAGTACAAGAAAGCCTTTGAGAAGTCCAAGACGAACTTCAGCAGCCCTGTGGACATGCTGGGAGTGGTGTTGGCCAAGAAATGCCAGGAGCTGGTCAGTGATGTCGATTACCGTCACCCTCTGCACCGCTGGACGTGCCTGCCGGACCAGAACGATGTTGTCCATGCCAAGACAGTGTACGACCTGCAGAGTGATGTGAGTTGTTATTCACTGGCTGTGTGACAGCCTTGGGTTGTGTATCCTCCTTTTTGAGGAGGTCTGTGTGGCAAGGGAAAGTCAAGGGAATTCAAATACTTGTCTTCTGGAGAACCAAGAGTTGGCAAAGGCAAAAGCAAGAAATTGTGCAGCTGAGAATGGTATGAAGAGCCTTAGGAGATGGGATAAAAGGCTCCTCCTATGTCTCTGCCAGATGCAGATTGACAAATGGGGTAGGTCTTTGCCTGCAATACCAACAAGATAGAGGGAGAAGATTTGTGAATTGCTTGATAGCCTCAGACAGGTTTCTGGGAGCTAAACTTAGCCAGAGTCACTTTTGTGGCCCAAGCTGGAGGGTTGACCCAGTGGAACATGTTCCATTAAGTGGAGTTTCCAGTAGTAGGAGATGAGGTTGCTGAGCTGTTTGTGTCCTTTCCTGTCCTTGCAGAACGTGTACAAGTCTGACCTGCAGTGGCTGAGGGGCATTGGCTGGTCCCCAATTGGATCATTGGACGTTGAGAAGAACAAGAGGGCGAGCGAGATCCTGAGTGACAAGAAGTACCGGCAGCACCCAGACACCATCAAGTTCACGAGCCTTCCTGACTCAATGCCCATGGTGCTGGCAAAACACAACTCTGAAATCATGAACCAAGTGAGAATTCCTTGTGTTTGCACCCTGAAGGAAATGAGCATCTTCCTTTCCCAGGATGTTGTTCTAAGTCCTTCCATGGCTACGGTTGTGCAAGGGGAGAAAATCCCTCTTGCCTCAAGGATTTGTATTCCTTGTTTGAGTTGAAATTTTCATTTGCATGGTTGGAGCAGTAATGGGTTACATTGTAGAAAAGGGTGAAGCATTAGAAAGGTTTGGGGAAAGTAAAGGTGTTCCTGGGTCAGTGCAAAGTAGAGGCCTCTTGCTTTGGTTTGTGGCCCCGATTTGCTCATTGAGTTTGTTTCCCTGAACCTGTGTGCTCTTACCTCCCTCTGTGCTCCTCGTTTCCAGCGCTCGTACATCTCAGCCTGGGAGAAGGACAAAACCAGCATTCACATCATGCCAGACACCCCTGGGATCCTGCTGGCCCAGCAGAACAAAGTGAACTTCAGTGAGGTGGGTGGTTGTTGAGGGTGCAGGGTGTGTCCCTGGGCGCTGCCGTGTGCGGGCAGCAGCGTTGTCTGAGGGCCTGGTGGTGTCTGTTGCAGAAACTGTACAAGCAGGCGATGGAGGAGGAGAAGAAGAAGGGCTACGACATGCGGGCAGATGCCATTCCCATCAAGTCTGCCAAAGCCTCCCGGGACATCGCCAGTGATGTGAGTGCACAGCAGCCCTCGTGGCACACTCTGGGGCTGAATCCTTTCTTTCTTTAAAATCTTTGTGGCTTCAGCTGCTATATTTTCTGGAGGTGGTGTCATAGGGCTTGCTGGGGTCATATAAAAACCCTAAACTAACACTCATTGATCATTTTTTTTCCATAGTACAAGTACAAGGAAGGGTATCGCAAACAGCTGGGCCACCACATTGGGGCCAGGAACATCGAGGATGACCCCAAAATGATGTGGTCAATGCACGTGGCCAAGATCCAGAGTGACAGGGAGTACAAGAAGGACTTTGAGAAGTCCAAGACAAGGTTCAGCAGCCCCGTGGACATGCTGGGAGTGGTGTTGGCCAAGAAATGCCAGGAGCTGGTCAGTGATGCCGATTACCGGCACTACCTCCATGAATGGACTTGTCTGCCAGACCAGAATGATGTGATCCATGCTAAGCAAGCCTATGACCTGCAGAGTGATGTGAGTACTTGCTGATAAGCCCTGGATTACCAAAATATTTGTAATTTCCTTGGAATATAAACTAGAGAATTTGCTCTCATATAGTATTTTTTCACGTTCTGTTTTTTTCCCTGTTCAAAGCAAGGCTATTATATTTTGAGCAGTGAAGGAATCTGAATGTAACGACATTATGAAGGTTTATTTACATCCAAATAGCAGAATTAACTCCGTATCATCCTTCATAACAGGGAATTTGAATATATTTAAATGCTGATTAACATATAAAGGGGAAATTTTTAAGTGATGCCTTTATATTTTGTAACAGAACTGCTACAAGTCTGACCTTGAGTGGCTGCGGGGCATTGGCTGGGTCCCAATTGGTTCCTTGGAAGTTGAGAAGGCCAAGAAGGCAGGGGAGATCCTGAGTGACAAAATTTACCGCCAGCATCCAGACACCATCAAGTTCACCAGCATCCCAGATTCTCTCCCCATGGTGCTGGCCAAGCAGAATGCAGACACCATGAACAAGGTGAGTCTGGATTTGATCAGGTAACTCATCAACAATCTCTGCCTAAACCCCTGAGACAGGACTGGGACCCCAGACTTGTGCCTGTGCTGTGAGATTTCAGCACTGTAAGGCTGTAAAAATGTAAGTTCCATTTTTGGTAGTCAGTGGGAAACTTGTTTTCATCAAGAGCTGATTTAGTAATATCTTCCTAGAGAATTACTAAGTTATTTTGCCACAGTTATCAATTGTGAATGTCTCCAAATACTCTGCTGTGTTTCTCCTGCAGCGTTTGTACACTGAAGCCTGGGATAAAGACAAGACACAAATCCACATCATGCCTGACACGCCTGAAATCACACTGGCAAGAGAGAACAAGAAGAACTACAGTCTGGTGAGTGTGGGAGCTCTCCAAATGCTACTGCTCTGTGTCATGGCTGGATCAGGAATGTTCTTGGAAACCTTCTAGAGATGGCACTGTCAGTTTCCTTAAGTAACTCCCATATTTATCCCCAAAATTGTGACTTTAAAAAAATGTATATTTGTAGTAATGAATACATAGAACAGTGAGCACTGATGAGAAGAAATTCCGTAAATTCCACATGAGTTGTGTGTTTCCACTGAGTTTTTGGGGAGTCATTCCTGCCAGTGTGCATAATGTTGGGAAGGCAAAAAATTAGTACCAGAACGGTAATTACCACCATAATTCTGAAAAGGTGTGATGCCAGTGTTCAACATTATTTTAGGCAAACAAGTTCACATCAGTAAGCCATATCAGTGGTTTTAAAAAGTAAGTTTTACTCCATGTGTATAGAAGAAAAGTTTAGCTCTAAATTGTAGTCAATGTTACATTATTTAAAGAAGTAAAATAAGAATTAATTAACAAATGTATTTAGTAAAGGTCTTCCTTTGACATGAATTTGTATCAGCTACTGATCTGAGGTTTTGAGTTTAAGGTAGATAAGACTGGGTATAATAAATCTAAACATAATTATTAGATCTACTTCCAAGCAGTTTGTTTTGCATAGAATATAACATATGGAACTTACATGAGTCCCACTGTTTAATTCTTCATCTAGAAACAATACAGACAGGCCATGGAAGATGCAAAGAAGAAAGGCTATGATTTGAGAGCTGATGCCATCCCCATCCAAGCAGCCAAAGCATCCAGGCAAATTGCCAGTGATGTAAGAATCTAACTTTTTGTTTCTTTCTATTTGACATCTCTCCTCTGCAACCTGAAAATTATCAGCTGGATCCCTCAGAAGGCACTGCAGTTAAACTGTGACCTTAAGTAGTAGATTTTTGCAAGAAAAATATAATGTATGTTAAAAAAAAATAAATTTGATAATTATAAGAACAATATAATGCTGCTATCATGATAATTGTATAGCTCATAGCCCTATATGTGTAAATAAGTATTTACAGTATGCGTATCATTATATGTAATAAGGATTAAATGCATTTATTAAGACCAGGATTATCTCTCACTAATACTAGTAAAGCACATTTCTTCAAAAAGGAAAATGATAAAAAATTTCTGTTTAGGGTTCTAACTCAAATAGCAAAAAACTTTAGTCCTGGAATATTATTAGCATGAGAATTGATTTGACTGTTTGGGTTTTTTTTTTTAATGGTAGGTTATAGATAAGTTTGGAAAGGTTATTGCTAGAAATATTTAATATGAGTAACTGATACTTATAGATGATGCAGAAATGTAATATCTTGGTTTGTGTTTCAGTACAAGTACAAGGAAGGGTATCGCAAGCAGCTGGGCCACCACATCGGGGCCAGGAACATCGAGGACGACCCCAAGATGATGTGGTCAATGCACGTGGCCAAGATCCAGAGTGACAGGGAGTACAAGAAGGACTTTGAGAAGTCCAAGACAAGGTTCAGCAGCCCCGTGGACATGCTGGGAATTGTGTTGGCCAAGAAGTGCCAAGGGCTGGTGAGCGACGTTGACTACCGGCACTACCTGCACCAGTGGATCTGCCTGCCCGACCAGAACGACGTGATCCATGCCAAGCAAGCCTACGAGCTGCAGAGTGATGTGAGTCCTCTGGCATTTGATTTTTGCTGAGGAATGACTTTATTTTACATAGTTGGTTCAGGCCATCTTGTTCTGATGTGGTAGAACCAGCATTTTGAGATTTATTTTTAAATTTTGTGGCTGTTTGAAACTAAGCTCTCCAACAGGATGTGTTTACTAATTGATGCTTCAATGAAATCCTCTAACTCCAGAATTGCTATCTATCATTTACCATTCTGTGAAAGTTGAATAATGGCTTCACCCTTAATATAGTGGAAATGCAGTTGTTTTTTCTGTATTTTCTCTTGTACTTTGAATTTATTTAAATTAATTGTTAAGTTGACAGTGAGGTTACTTATTGGTGAACTATTCACCATGTAAGTTGCATTATGGTTATTATTGATAGAATAACCTGTGTGGGTGATTTTTTTTTTTTTTTTTCTTCTGTTTTTTAACAGAACTGCTACAAATCTGACCTGGAATGGCTGCGGGGCATTGGCTGGGTCCCAATTGGTTCCTTGGAAGTTGAGAAAGCCAAGAAGGCAGGGGAGATCCTGAGTGATAAAATTTACCGCCAGCGTCCAGACACCATCAAGTTCACCAGTGTCACGGATTCCCTGGAGATGGTGCTGGCCAAGCAGAACGCAGACACCATGAACAAGGTGAGTCCTGATCCCTTGGGGTGACACATCAGGGGTGTCTGCCTCAGCCCTGGAGGCAGGACTGGGAATGAACTGAGCACAAGCAATGCTCATTTATTTATTCTTTCTCCTTAATCAATGTGGTGTTTTTAAAATGTTACATTTCCACAAGTCAATCCTCCTTTTGTCAATACTGTCTTTTCCTAATTACCTAACTGATTATCCCTGTTACATTTCCTATATTTTAATTTGGTATGGTCTGTGTTTTCCCTGATTATTGAGATTAACCTGGTTTTGAATGCTGTATCAATCTCTTCATGTTTTCTTTTTTAGCGTTTGTACACTGAAGCGTGGAACAAAGACAAGACCACGATTCATGTCATGCCTGACACCCCAGAAATCCTGCTGGCCAAACAAAACAGAGTGAACTACAGTGAGGTGAGTGCAACTGAAATCTGAGACAATTAACTTGTACTTCTGACAAGTACACTTTTGTCACCTTAGAATTTTATTAATTTTAAAATATTGTCAAGTTGTTTATTTTCACAAATGGTCTGTTCCCATGCTGAAATCAGAGTTGTTAGAGAAATTGAACTCCTGGATATCTAATTGGGCTACTGAAATATATTATCCCCCAAAAATTAAGAATAATTTCTACAGCAAGGTATGGAAATAACTAGTTTTGCTTTGCTTTTCCTCAATTATTCCCATTTTCCATGCATCTACAATAAAATTACAAGTTCTTTGAAATCCGCAGTTTTTTACTTTCTAGTGAATATAGAGCTGGGCTGAAGATGTTTAGGTTGACTGAAAGTCAACACTATTGTTTAGGGGCTTGAATAGTTTTATTACTCAGATGTGCTGAACTGAAATGCTATTTTGTTTTTGAAACTCAATTGTGATTTTTTTTTCTCACAGAAAATGTACAAACTGGCCTTGGAGGAGTCGAAGAAGAAGGGCTATGATTTGCGTTTTGATGCCATTCCCATCCAGTCTGCCAAAGCCTCCAGGGAGATTGCCAGTGAGGTGAGCAGCAAATCTATGGATTTGGTAATGGAAAAGAATCATAATGTTTGCTACTCTCATACTTCATCAAATAGATAATATTGAAATATATTTTCATAGTGATCCTTTGTAATGATTCCACTACATTGCCTTTAGTGCATGGAAGAAAGGGGAGCCAGTATTTTTATCGTGAGGAATATATCAGTGTAATAAATAAATATAATAATGTGAAGATTATTAATATGCCCCCTGCAATACTTCTGTTGATGTCCATGGATATTCAGGCAGCTTGATCAAAAAGGTGTATGAACCAATTATAGAGTTTGTCAGGTTAATTACTGATTCAAGCAATATTTCTGTTCAAGTGTCATAATGAAATTCAAGATGTCTGAACATAAAAACAGGGATAAACTATACAATGACTATGATAGCTTGTGCTTCTGGTAAGGCAACATCACTGAGAGATGGAGGATAACAGATTTTTATGCTCTTTGTTTACTCTCAAGTTGGGTATTTCAACTCTTTATATTCACAGTAAATCATATGGTCTTAATCAAGGAGTTTTATAAAAAGTTTGTAAAGTAAGTTAAAATTTAAAATTTAATCTTAATAGTAAAAGAATGTGAAGTACCAGACCTGTTGGAATGTGACATTAAACGTTTAGTGATTGAAAGCGTGTTATATAAAAACTCCTAGGTAACTATATCTGATAAAAAAGCTTCTTATGTGAAAATTAATCCCAGAGCAGAAAGACATCATATATTTATCTTTACAAAACAATGAGTACGTTAATCTGTTAGAATTACTTATTAATTTGTCAATTACCAAGTTAAATTACCAATTTAAATTACCAAGTCATTTAAATTTTACCAAGTAATTTAAATCCCTTCTGTTTCAGTACAAGTACAAGGAAGGGTATCGCAAGCAGCTGGGCCACCACATTGGGGCCAGGAACATCGAGGACGACCCCAAGATGATGTGGTCGATGCACGTGGCCAAGATCCAGAGTGACAGGGAGTACAAGAAGGACTTTGAGAAGTCCAAGACAAGGTTCAGCAGCCCCGTGGACATGCTGGGAATTGTGTTGGCCAAGAAGTGCCAGCAGCTGGTGAGCGACGCCGACTACCGGCACTACCTGCACCAGTGGATCTGCCTGCCCGACCAGAACGACGTGATCCACGCCAAGCAAGCCTACGAGCTGCAGAGCGATGTGAGTCCTCTGGCATTTGATTTTTGCTGAGGAATGAGTTTATTTTACATAGTTGGTTCAGGCCATCTTGTTCTGATGTGGTAGAACCAGCATCTTGAGATTTATTTTTAAGTTTCACTGTTAACTGATGCTAATATAGAGGTTGTATTAACTAACTGATATTTAAATGAAAATCTGTAATTCCAGGATTTGGACCATTTATCATTTACCATTCTGTGACAGTTGGATAGTGGCTTCACCCTTAATGTAGGTGAAATGCTGTCATTTTTTCCATAATTTTCTTTACAGCTTTGAATTTGTTTGAGTGAAGAGCTGATAGGAAGGTTACTTTCCTTTGGAAAGATGCACTCTGTAACATACAGTATCATTATTATTTTATTAAAATAACCTGTGTAATTTTTTTTTCCTGTAACAGAACTGCTACAAATCTGACCTGGAATGGCTGCGGGGCATTGGCTGGGTCCCAATTGGTTCCTTGGAAGTTGAGAAGGCCAAGAAGGCAGGGGAGATCCTGAGTGACAAAATTTACCGCCAGCGTCCGGACACCATCAAGTTCACCAGTGTCACGGATTCCCTGGAGATGGTGCTGGCCAAGCAGAACGCAGACACCATGAACAAGGTGAGTCCTGATCCCTCGGGGTGACACATCAGGGGTGTCTGCCTCAGCCCTGGAGGCAGGACTGGGAATGAACTGAGCACAGGCAATGCTGCAGTTCAGGCATTATGCATTTTCAATCGGTGTGCTCTTTTTATTTCACTCATAACTTTATGGTAATGGAAGACTCAAATTTGTGTAATATTCTGCATTTAAATATTTTCCTTGGCGTGTGTGTGCATTGGGCACTAATAATGCTTTGGTTTATTCATTATTCTGAAGCAATGTGGCAGTTTCCTTAATGTTTTTAAACTCCCTCAGATAAAATCTACTTTTGTTGATGTTACTTTTACCAGATTAACACATAACTGAATATCCATACTATATTTTATAGTGTCATAAAATGGTTTTGGTTAGAATGGACATTAAAGATCTTTTTGTTCCAACCCCCTGCCATGGGAAGGGACAATTTCCACTAGATCAGGCTCCTATCATTTTAATTAATGTGTTTTCAATGACTAATGAGATATTAACCTGGTTTTGAATGCCGTATCAATCTCTTCATGTTTTCTTTTTTAGCGTTTGTACACTGAAGCGTGGAACAAAGACAAGACCACGATTCATGTCATGCCTGATACCCCAGAAATCCTGCTGGCCAAACAAAACAGAGTGAACTACAGTGAGGTGAGTGCAACTGGAGAGCTGAGATAGTTAAAGGGTTTCTGATAAGTACACTTTTGTCACCTTTGAATTTTATTAATTTTAAAATATTGTCAAGTTGTTTATTTTCACAAATGGTCTGTTCCCATGCTGAAATCAGAGTTGTTCTTCCACAAAAATATATTTTCAATAAAAATATATTATCCCACAAAAATTAGAAATAATTTCTACAGGAAGTTGTGGAAATAGGTTATTTAGTTTTTTAAATGTTCCAGTCTTTGCATTCCCTAAATGATTTCCATTTTCCAAACATCTACGATAAAATTACAAGGTCTTTGAAATCTGGTGGGGTTTTTTTTCTTTTCTAGAGAACAGTATTTAAATTGTCTGAAGAGGAACAATATTGTTCATTGGACTTCATTTGTTTTACTGCACAGTTGTGCTGAACTGAGATGCAGTTTTGAATTTTGTTTTTTGAAACTAAGATGTGACCCTTTCTCACAGAAAATGTACAAACTGGCCTTGGAGGAGTCGAAGAAGAAGGGCTATGATTTGCGTTTTGATGCCATTCCCATTCAGTCTGCCAAAGCCTCCAGGGAGATTGCCAGTGAGGTGAGCAGGCTTTGTTCTCATTTCTCTGTGGATTTGGTAATGGAAAAGAAACAGAATCTTTGTTCACTTGTTTGCTAACGTCACATTTCACAAAATAGATAATATAGAAATCTGTTTTCATAGTAATTCTACCACATGCCTTAAGTGCACAAAAAAAAATGGATAGCCAGTATTTTTTTGTATGAGTTATGTATCACAGTAATGAATAAATATAATAACATGAAGATTATTTTTATGCCCCCATTGCTATCCGTGGATGTTCAAGTAGAATGAACAAAAAGATGTAGGAGTCTATGCTAGAGTTTGTCAAGTTAATTTCTGATTCAAAAATAGAAGTACTTTAAAATTTGTCCCCAAAAGAGATATGTAAGTAAATGAATTCTTAAAGTTTAAATGCATGTTTTTTCTGGAGGAAAGAAATGATTCTGATTCAGTGTCACATTGAAATCCAAAACATTGGAATACAAAACCAGGGAAGAAACTCTGCAATGACTGGGACAGGTTTTGTTTCAAGGATTAGGCAATATCACTAAGAGACAGAGGGTAACAGATTTTTATGCTCCTTGTTTTTCTACCAAGAAATCTATTTAAATGCTTTGTGTTAAAAAAGGATAAAATATATAAATATACATATGGATTTTTTTCCTGCAGTACAAGTACAAGGAAGGGTATCGCAAGCAGCTGGGCCACCACATCGGGGCCAGGAACATCGAGGATGACCCCAAGATGATGTGGTCGATGCACGTGGCCAAGATCCAGAGTGACAGGGAGTACAAGAAGGACTTTGAGAAGTCCAAGACAAGGTTCAGCAGCCCCGTGGACATGCTGGGAATTGTGTTGGCCAAGAAGTGCCAGCAGCTGGTGAGCGACGCCGACTACCGGCACTACCTGCACCAGTGGATCTGCCTGCCCGACCAGAACGACGTGATCCACGCCAAGCAAGCCTACGACCTCCAGAGTGATGTGAGCAAATCCTTAAATTTGTAACACAGTATTTCTGTAGTGCAGTAATTCTCCAGTGCAGTAATTCTGTAATACAGTAATTCTGTAATACAGAATTTAGTCTTTCACAATCTAATTTTTAAAATGTGGACAATAATCCTCTACTCGCTTGCATCAGACTTGTTGAAATGTTCTAATTCTTTCAATTCTTTCATCAAACATATGTTTAATTCTATTTTTTCAGTCCTTAACCTGAGGTATAATTTGTGTGTTACTCCGATACTAGCATTGTGCTCCAATACCTCTGTTATTTGTCTGATTTAAAAATTATTTTACTTAATCTTCAAAAACAACTGTTGTTTTCAGAACCATATCCTCAGAAACATACCCAGTTGTTCATATTGTATGTTCTTGTTTATATTAGTTTTAATATTTGATCACACTTGCCCATATATAACAAATTTTCAAATTTTTTCAGGCTGTTTACAAATCAGACCTGGAATGGCTGAGAGGCATTGGATGGGTTCCTATTGGGTCCTTGGAAGTTGAGAAAGCCAAGAAAGCTGGAGAAATCCTCAGTGACAGGAAGTATCGGCAGCCTGCAGACAAAATCAAATTTACCAGCGTGACAGATTCCTTGGCCATGGTCTTAGCCAAGCAAAATGCTGAGATCATGAACAAGGTGAGGGTGGTATTGCCAGTTAATAGAACTTGTACATGAGGTGAAAAATTCAAAATGCAAAGTAAACCCAAAAACTTGCGGATTTAAGAGAAAGTCAATGTTCAAATTCAGCCATTGTACAGGAAAGCTGTTCTCTCAGGGCTCAGTCTGAAGTGAGCAGTTGGCAAAAATCTACAGACAAAAGTCCCTTAAATCACAGATTTTTCCAAGAGTAATACTGCGTGATGAACAAGTGATGAGGAAATGCCTGAAGTTCTCTGGATGTGAAACATCTGCAACATATCCAAGATCTGGAGGGTCAAAGTCACTAAGTACCTCCTCCTTTATAACAAACCTAATCAAACAACTTATACAGAATAATTAATACGCTTTTCCTCCTCTGGCTGTTTCTCCACAATCCAAAATCTATCAATTGCTGCACCAGCTTAGCCTGAGAAATAATGAGAAGGAACAAAGTTTTCCTTCTTGAGCTGTTCAGAGAGAAACTTTGCTGTGTCATGGTATTAGAGCTTACTGAAACTACCCCAAGTTTGTAAAATAATTGTAACTGTAAAATAATTGTATAAAGGACTGTTTGTAAAGGGCTGTTTTCCTCTCTCGCAGCGCTTGTACACGGAAGCCTGGGATGCAGACAAGAAGTCCATCCATGTCATGCCTGACACACCAGACATTCTGTTAGCAAAGGCCAACGCAGCCAACGTTAGCAATGTAAGGACATTTAAACATGTACTGAACTAGTGGAAATTCAGAGTTAAGTCAGCATTTCTTTAATCATAAAGATGTTCTGAAACACGCATTCATAAAAAGAATTGAGAGACAATTACGAAATGTAGAAATCCCATTTTTCAGAATATTGATAAGCCATTTTCTGTCTTCTCTTGTGTAGAAACTTTATGTCCAAGCCTGGGAAGAGGCCAAAAAGAAGGGTTATGACATGAGAGCTGATGCAATTCCAATCAAAACAGCAAAAGCATCAAGAGACATTGCGAGTGACGTATGTTCTTCCTTTACAGTTATTTTCAGTTACCTCAAAAACAAGAATATATATTTTTGTGATCAGTAGCAATAGGAAATGATGGGACCTGCATCCCAGATTCACTTCTTTTTGTATTTCCAGTACAAGTACAAAGAAACCCACGAGAAGCAGAAGGGCCACTACATCGGGTGCCCCAGTGCCAAGGAGGACCCCAAGCTGGCGTTGGCCGCGCGCGCCATGGCCCTGCAGAACGACCGCCTCTACAAGAAGGCCTACAACGATTCCAAGACCCAGATCCACATCCCCGTGGATGCCCTGTCGGTGCAGGCAGCCAAGGAGTGCCAGACCCTGGTCAGTGACATTGACTACAGGCAGTACCTGCACCAGTGGACCTGCCTTCCTGACCAGAACGACGTGATCCACGCACGGCAGGCCTACGACCTCCAGAGCGATGTGAGTGACAATCGCTGTAGGAAAGCTTTAGGGCAGCTGTGTGAGGCTCTGTTTGTTAGTGACTGGCAAACATACTTTCAAATGCACCTTCTTGGGCCTGCAGTCAGTTCTGGTATATTTATTTTATCCTTTCTGAAGGATTTCAGCCTGGGTGCCAGAAATATTTGGGGCAGTTCATAAGGAAGCCATGTTTTCTTGGTGTTGGAATGTTTGCCTTCAGACTACTTGCAGCTTATGCCCCTGGTCTGGATGTAGTGTATTAAAAGTATCATTGTTTCTGCGCAAATCAGGGGTGCTGTGTCTAGAAAAGACCTGATACAACAGAGCATCACTGGCTGCTTGTTGTGTAAAGCGTGTGTGAATAAGTTGGGGAAAGGCTTATGAAAAACCTTCTTGCACTTAGAGTTAGAGCTGCAGAATCCCAAAATGGTTTGGATTGGAAAAGATCATCTTATTCCAACCCCCTGCCATGGACAAGGGACACCTTCCAGTAGACCTGGTTGTTCAGAGCCTCATCCAGACTGGTCCTGAACATCTCCAGGAATCGAGAGTCCACCAGCTCTCTGGGCTAAGAGTTATCTCTGCAATGCCAATAACCCTTGGTTTGTTTGTAGAACGTGTACAAGTCCGACCTGGAGTGGCTGCGAGGCATTGGCTGGCTGACAGAAGGGTCTGTGGACGTGGTCAAAGCCAAGAAGGCCCAGGAGCTCCTCAACGACCGCCTGTACCGCACGCGGCCGGAGCAGCTGAAGTTCACCAGCATCGCTGACTCCCCAGACGTTGTCCTGGCCAAGACCAACGCCATGCAGCTCAGTGATGTAAGCTCCCCTTCCACATTTCACTTCTTTCTGGTGGAGAGTAGAATTTCTATGGTGGGAACGATGAGTTGGTGTCGCTATTGGACACAAAATGAGCACACAGAAGGTTGGTGAGTTCAAGAGAGAAAAAAAGCCAATTTTATTTCTGACCTCGCAATATATAGAATTCCAAAAGTGACAGCAGGTTGGAGGATGAAATTGCCACCTCTCCAACCACACTGGTCAAACCAACAGTCCATCAATTCTCTCCTCTCACAAAGAAGAATGCAAAACAATCATTATTGACATGAACAGTGCGTGAGAACTCCAGTAGAAATATGTAAACATTATCAGAAGACTGAAGACATTTTATGAGAATGTTAAAACTTTCAAAAGAACTATAAAAAAAAAAAAACTTAACACTTTTAAAAATCAGGGCAACAAGTTGGGAAGTTTTGCAAATTGGAATTACTGAAGAATTCCTCTTGGTGTTTTGTTCTCACCATACTGAATTGCTGCTGTTCTTCCTTTCTCCACAGCGTCTGTATCGTGAGGCCTGGGATAAAGACAAGACCCAGATTTCCCTCCCTTCAGACACTCCTGTCATGCTGCAGTCCAAAGTCAATGCTCTCAACATCAGCAATGTAAGAGAATAACATGAAATATTTGTGAAATGTTAGAAAATGAAAGCTGGCAATTGTTCTTCCAGGTTTTGCTGTAAATGGTGGTGCATGATCTCACCTTCTAATGTGCTTGTAAACAGGAAATTACATCCAGAGGCTTTTTATCACCTCTCAGCCTATCAACAGGTTGTGTGTTCATGAACAAACTCCCAAGCTCAGTGCACAGTTCCACACAACTCCTTCTCCCTTTGGCAAAACCTGCCAAATGCATTCCATGGAGGAGTTGTTGGAGTCTGCAGACCTAGTGCTGTCTTCACAAATATTTCTGCTGCCTCTTTGTGTTTAAATTTTCCACCTTCTTTAAATCATGAGTTTTCTGTTGAGACACTTGCCAGGATCATTATAGTAACTCTGCCAGTCTCAGGAAGCAAACGGGGCTCCCAAGCTGGTCGTTCCAGGCACGCAGGTTTTTAGAGAAGGCATTGCACTGTGTTTAACGAAGGTGATTAATTTTCTTTACAGAAACATTACCAGAAAGCCTGGGATGAGGCCAAGGCGAAAAGCTACGACATAAGAGCTGATGCCATTCCCATCAAACAAGCCAAGGCCTCCAGAGACATTGCCAGTGAGGTACAGCCTTCCCTTCGTGTGGTGCTTGTGTCTCAGCAGAACTGAGGGAAGCTCAGGCTGGCAGCCTGAGTCTGGTGGCTGTGTCCAGGTGAGCAACACGCCTTCTGTCCTCTCTGCATTTCCAGTACAAGTACAAAGAAACCCACGAGAAGCAGAAGGGCCACTACATCGGGTGCCCCAGTGCCAAGGAGGACCCCAAGCTGGCGTGGGCCGCGCGCGCCATGGCCCTGCAGAACGACCGCCTCTACAAGAAGGCCTACAACGATTCCAAGACCCAGATCCACATCCCCGTGGATGCCCTGTCGGTGCAGGCAGCCAAGGAGTGCCAGACCCTGGTCAGTGACATTGACTACAGGCAGTACCTGCACCAGTGGACCTGCCTTCCTGACCAGAACGACGTGATCCACGCACGGCAGGCCTACGACCTCCAGAGCGACGTGAGTACCTACAGAGATGTCTGGTTTTATTATTTAATAGATTACAGCCTTATTCTGTTTGTTCAATGCTATACAGTCACAACATATTTATGTTTAGACTGTTAAACTTTTTGTTACTGCTATTATGTGTTCTTTTACACCCTTAAAAAGCATTGGTTTTATCTGTACATTTTGTAAAACTTTAGTTGATAATAGGTTGCATAATTCTTGTTGACAGGTATGATTTGGAGGGGCTGAAGGATTTGCCTTTCTTGCTTTGATGTCACTTAGGAATAAGAGCTGTTTGCTGCCTTGGAATCAGGTGGCTTTTGTTACTTCTGTTTGCTTAAGTCAGCTTGGAAATTTATTTAATTGGAAGAAATCTCTGTGAGGTAGCTAGTGAGAGGTTTTAGTGGCTGAATGCAAAGCAGGAGTCAATGCAGCTGATTTCCTGACCTGGCTTTGCTGCTTATTATTTCCTCTTCCACTGTTTCAGTTACAAGCTTTGGAGATGAGGTTCCTGTTCCTTGCTGTTTGTCAATTTTCCTGGTAGGCAGCTTGGGGTTTTGTTAGGACTTGTAAATTGTTGAAATTACTAGAGGAATAAGTGTTTTGCAAGGGACAGGAAGACTGTTGTAAGCTTTTAATATTAATCATCTTTAACTGCAACTCCTTTCAGTTGTTTCTCATTACAAGGTTTTAGTATGTGTTGTGTAAGAACTGAATTACTTAAAACCTTGTTGCCAGGTTTAATTTTACTTATGACACTGAACATCTCCTGTCTATAAAAAGGATTACTCTGACTCTAACTAGGTTTATATAACATAATCTGCTTTGCATAGCTTAAAATTATTAAGACAGTAATTTTAAACAGTATTTTCCTTTTCTGACCATCTCTCCCAGGCTGTGTACAGGTCAGACCTGGAGTGGCTCCGTGGAATTGGGTGGTTGCCCAACGACTCTCCAGAAATTAAGAGGGTGAAGAATGCCCAGGATCTCCTGAGTGACAACGTGTATCGGACCCCCATTGACAGCGTGAAGTACACCAGTGTTGTGGATTCCCCAGATGTTGTTCTGGCCAAAACCAACGCTGAACAGATCAGCATTGTACGTTCCAACCTCCCCAGAGCTGCTTCCACACTAGAAACTAAAGAGAAATCTCACTGCTAAAATATAAAACTGATCCGTGGTGTTTTAAGTTCAGTGCTTTCCCAAACATTTTACACTTTCGAGATGATAGTTCAGGAGAGATGTTTGGGAATTTATATTATTGATATGTGAAATTCTGTAAGTCTGATGATATTATTAAATGACTGTTTTAACAGCCAAAATATAAAGAAGCCTGGGAAAAGGACAAGACTATGATCCACATCATGCCAGACACCCCTGAAATCAACCTAGCCAAGGCTAATGCTGTTAATTACAGCCAGGTATGTTTATCATTCTGTTTTCTCTAAAATAGTGTGTGGAATATATCATTCTAAGATGTTGAATCTCATTGAAGTCTGTCCTCATACAGGGCTTGTGACATTCCCTTCCCTCTACTGAATATCCTTAAAGTATTCAGCCATTTTAAAATAAATATTTGCATTCAGCTATTTAAAAATTATTAATATCATGCCCCTGCTGAGGGAATATTTTATTGAAATGGATGAGAATCCAAGGCATATAAAGATTTTCTACCCTTCTACAAACACCCTTCTTTGCTTTATAGGTTGCACAGCTGGTGTTGCATGTTTCAGAGGCAACTGCATTTATGGCTAGGAGCAGGAGTAATGCTCAAAAAATTTCATGGTATTTCAGCAAATAAATGGTTGGAAACTCTGTTTCTGTAATGAAAATGTCAGAGCATTCAGCATGTGTGTGATATTTTATCTGTCTTTTCAGAAACAATATAAAGGAGCTTGGGACGAGCTGAAGATGAGCTACGATTTGAGAGCAGATGCAATTCCAATCAAGACAGCCAAGGCTTCTAGAGAGATTGCCAGTGATGTAAGTACCAAAAGAGGCATCTCCCATGCTCCAAGAGCTCTTTCATGCTAGCTGTTACTGATGGTGACCTCTGCTCTGCCCCCAGTACAAATACAAGCTGGAGCACGAGAAGCAGAAAGGACACTACGTGGGAGTGCCCAACGCAAAGGGAGATTCCAAAATCCAGTTTGCCCTGGACGTAGCCAAAGTTCAGAGCGAACGAGAGTACAAGAAGCACTTTGCCAAGCAGAAGACCCAGTGCCACCTGCCAGTGGACATGATGTCCATCGTGTCAGCCAAGCACGGGCAGGCCCTGGTGAGCGACGCCGACTACCGGCACTACCTGCACCAGTGGATCTGCCTGCCCGACCAGAACGATGTCATTCATGCCAGGCAAGCCTACGACCTCCAGAGCGATGTAAGTTCACCTCAAAACACCCCTTAACCTAGTCCTGTATTGCCTCTTCTTACTCTGCTTCAGCTCTAAGGAGTGGCAATCTGCTCCTGAATTCAGGGAACTTACCTTGCTCTTTGGTAGAGCTGCACAGTGTCGGCCACTTATAAATTGCCATGGTGGGAGGGTGATAAATTCAGATGTAGTGCTCATGTTGGAACTGCTGCTCCCCTTTTAACCACTGGATTAAATGCTGTTTTTTATGAATCTTACTGGATTGTCCAGGGCAGTGTAGCTAAGAGCATGGACCCTCTTTTGTTTTCCCAGGCTGTTTATAAAGCTGATTTGGAATGGCTGCGGGGAATCGGGTGGTTGCCAAATGACTCCCTTGGAGTCAAGCATGTCAAATATGCTGGAGATCTCCTGAGTGAGGTAACCAAATGTTTTTCAATACTAAAATTTTCTTCAGGGGTATTTGTCACTCAAAGTATTTTAAATGGTTTAAACAATGAGGGTTTTTTCCCAATGAAAAATGCAACTGCAGTATATTCACAAGATTTATTGTCTATGCAGAAGTTTTTCTCCATCAGAACTTCCTTATCTTGTGTATCTATGCAGAATCGCTGTATTAGGCATCAAATATTCCAGGGTAATCTGTTCTTCTCTTTCTTGTGCAGAGGAAGTACCGCACGAAAGCTGAAACTCTCCCGTTCACTCCCGTGGCTGACAGAGTGGATTATGTCACAGCAAAGAACAGCACTGAAATCCTCAGTGATGTAAGTTTGCTCTCAGTGTCTGGGCTACATTTGACTTCTGTGATTCTGTATTTAATGTGCTTTGTCTACTAGCCTTGCCAATTCAGGGGTTGATTTGTTATTTTGTGTGTAAATTATGGTGTTTTTCCCAGTTCTGTGGTGGTGCTACAAGGCAGACATTTCTTTCTGTGTCCTAGATTAAATACCACAAAGAATGGAATGAGGCCAAGACAAATTATACTCTCACAGATACACCACAGCTGGATATGGCCCGAGAGGCAGCCAGAATTCTGAATCAGGTGCGTGGTCTCTCCTTGACAGCTTCTACTCACATTTTTGAGATATTTAGAAAACCTGCCTTACTGATAACAACCTGAAGGAAGGATTTGTTATCCTTCTGTATAAATTACATACATACAGTAATCGTTCTCATTGTAGTAGTGTTGAATTCCTCATCACTTTTTATTTCCCACAGAATTTGTACAAGGAAAGTTGGGAGAAAGAAAAAGCCACTGGTTACCTCCTGCCTCCTGACACGGTGCAGATCTCTCATGCCAAGCGCTCGAGTGATGTCCAAAGTGAGGTAATGATTTTTCATTAGGAAGATGAGTGCTTGGATGCCTGAAATGTTTTAGGCCTTGAAAATTCCCAAACAGACTTAAAAAGCTTTCCATCTGGGGTAACATCTAGACTTTTCATGGCCTGTGAATTCTACTGTCCTCCAAATAATTCAGCCATCTTTGTGATTATGTGGCTTGGAGATATTAGTGCTGAAGGTCAGATTCCTTCCACATTCCTTCTCTCCAGAAAATCAACTGAGCTGGATTTCCATATTTTATAAGTGTTAAATACTTGAAGTGATTCTGTGATTATAGCATACATGGCTCTGATTTCACTTTTTGGACTATCAAAACCTGTAAGCCAGGACACACTTTACATTTTAAACATTTGCATAATGGATCTTGAAATTATTACATGACTCTTATTTGGAATAAACATTTTGTCAAAACAGTTTGACGTAAATACCATAAATAAGCATCCACTCTTCAGACAATCTCAAGTAATTTGTTGCCAAAATGAGATTAAATGCACTTGCTAGAAAACATTCTCTAGCAAGTCTTCCCTCTTGTGTTAACAATTCCTTTTACTGAAAATAGGGAGTATATTAGACTAGAAAATGCTGTATTTTGAACCGGAAGGCTTATACAAAGTAATGTTGTTGTTTGTGACTAGATTTTTATCTGGTCATGTACTGAAAACCTAAGGCTGCATTTAACAGCTCCCTGTCTCATCTGCTCTTTGTGTTGACAAAGCTGAAGCTGTTCCCAGGTTAAAACCAGAGTGGGTACAGCCAGAGCTGATTTTCTCTGTATTTCTCCCCTCTGCCACCAGCTGAAATACAAAGCTGAGTATGTCAAGCAGAGAGGTCACTATGTGGGAGTTGCCAAGATGAGGGATGACCCCAAGCTGGTGTGGTACGAGCACGCGGGCGAGATCCAGAACGACAGGCTGTACAAATCAGACTACAACAAAACCAAGTCCAAAATCCACATGCCTTCGGATGCCATGGCAGTTGTGGCAGCAAAGGAGTGCCAGAACTTGGTCAGTGATGTTGAGTATCGCCAGTACCTGCACCAGTGGACCTGCCACCCTGACCAGAACGACGTGATCCACGCACGGCAGGCCTACGACCTGCAGAGTGATGTGAGTGATGGGGCAGCCCTGCGAGGTCCTTTCCACATGGCCTGGCCTAAGGGTATTGCCCACAGCACATCATCCCTCCTGAGTTCAGTAATTTCTGTCCTTTTGCATTGTCTTTCTGCTTTAGAACGTCTATAAAGCTGATTTGGAGTGGCTCCGTGGCTGTGGCTGGATCCCTCTCGATTCAGTGGAGCATAAGAAGGTTAAGAATGCACAGGAACTGATAAACAAGGTAAGAGAAAATACTTCAGCAGTTCCACAATTAGCACTTCTTTCTCATGCACAGTGTTTAAGACATTATTTCTCCTCTTTGCAGAGAGCATACACAAAAGAAGCTCTGGAGAACTTTTCCAAGTACACCAGCGTGGTTGACACTCCTGAGATCACTTTGGCAAAGATGAACTCTGTCAATCAGAGTGATGTATGTACCTTTTTTTTAAGTAAAAAAATCATAGAGAAGAATTAGGAGATTATTTAATTGCTTTTGCTAACTCAGCCTTATATATTTGTGTGTGCACCTCAATAATAACAGGCTTTCCTGGGGTAAACAAGTTTAGTAAGAAGTGATAGGAATGAACAACACAATATTGCTGTCCAAGCAATTTAACATTTTCCTGTAGAAGAATATGGCATGTCCCTGACTTAGAGTTGGCGTAGATTTTTTTTACAGAAGACTGAGTCCTGTTCTTGAACAGTTCATGGAGTTCCTGGTGTTGCTAAACTGTATTTGCTGAGCAGTATCTTAATTTTTTCATGAATACCATGTGGATTTTGAGGTGGCACAGTAACATTTGCCTGTGTATTACAATGGTTGGAATGTCCTACACAACATTATTGCATTATAACACAAGAGAAAAGCAATGTCTACTGCTAATAGATGGACTAATGGGAAAAATGTATTTCTCCTGTGGAATTAACACTGTGCTGGATTTCTTTTGTAGCTAAAATACAAAGAAACATTTAACCAGGAGAAAGGCCAGTACATTGGGTCTGATGATACTCCTGCTCTGCACCATGCCAAAGACATGTCCTTGCTCCACAGTGAGGTGAGATCCCATAGATATCAACCTTTGAAATGTGGGGTGGACTTGAGGAACTGTTGTACTCTCAGTAGTGGCACTGGGGAGGTTATTTAATCCCTTTTTTCTTCAGCTTTCCTGTTTGGATCACCCTGGAATCAGGGTGATTTCTTTCCTTACTGAAATGATCTCAAAGGACAGACAGCTATGTGGTGCTTGGAAGTCATAACGGTGTGATAAAACCAAATATAATTCCATCCAATAATATCTTCTGAGACTATTGATACATTTTACATTTACTTTTTTTATAATAAATGAAAACTGTAGATTATTTACGTAATTAAGCAGTTACTTTCGAGTAGTCTCACTGATTTTAATGAGAAACCTCTATTTGTTTTAAATAGAAGTGATTACTCATTTGTATGAGGAGGCACTTCATAATTTAATCTGAAGGTGAAAATATTTAATATTTAACAAAAAAGTATTAGGAAAGTTCCATTGGCACAAATGTTTCTTTAATAAACGCCAATATTTCTTGAAGATTTTTCACAATTTTGATCATCTAGAAAATTATCAATCTCAATTCTATACTGCACTTTTAAACCAGAGCTCATATCTATATTTTGGACATTTTTATTACCCTTCTGGTATAAATATAATAAAGAAAGCAGAAATCAGCTCAAATTTGTGCTTAGGTAGCTTCCCTGAAGTGAACACGTGTCCTGTTTGCCTTATTCTGAATGACTGTTCAAAATGAACATTCTCCATTTAATTTATTGGGAACCACTCTGTAAAAACATTCTGTATTCCGTGTCATATCCCATGCGTGTATAAATGGGAATTTTTCATCGAAATCTGTGTGTGCTGTGTTTGTCTAGAAACATTACAAGAAGGCTTGGGAGCTGAGCAAGCCCATTGGGTACACTCTGGATGAGAAATACGTTCCACTTGTGGGAGCCAAACATGCAAACCACATCAACAGCGAGGTCAGGAGGGATTTCCTATTCTTTCCCTTTCCCCCCCCCCCCCCAATATGTTGTTAAGAATGAGCATTAAAATTTCCACATGAATATTTTTTCAGCTTAAATACAAGGAAATATATGAGAAGCTGAAAGGCCATTACCTGGCTGGGAAGGATATTGGTGATTTCCCCAGTGTCATTCACTCCCTGGAATTCCAGAAAATGAGGAGCGCGGTAAGGAATGAACGAGTCTGGAATATTTTCCATTTCCTTTATTTCACCATTTATTTCACTGATGAAATTCACTGTTTCATTACTTAAACATAAGTAGTGCAAAGTTTAATAGAACTGGAGAATCACAGGGTCATTAAGGTTGGAAAAGACTTCCAAGATCAAGTCCAACCTTAACATAAATCCACAATAATATCAGTAACAATTATTTCAGCATGCTTATGTTCCCTGCACACTTATTTTTATATGTGGGTTGAATAATTGAATTTAAAATTATTTAGGAGATTGAAAAGGGATTTGTTTAGCTATTAGAAATACTACAGTAAGGAAAAAAAGCCTTTTTCTATTTCAGTCTAAGGATCTGAGCAGTAAAAAAATATCAAGTGGGATTCATTTCCTTTACAAATAAAAGTGTAAATTTTGAGTTGAAATAGGAATTTAAGAACTGGAAAATTAAATGCACATTTGGTGTGTTGCTGTTGTCAGCACTGCACATGCAGGGCACAAGATCAGTGTAATCCCAAATATTCTATCTTTAATTAGATGAAAACCATGTGTGGAGCATGAGTTTTTTAATCCTGAAGGCTTGTTAGTTTTCTCATCAGCTATTAAAACTGCAAGTGAAGGTAATTGCTGTCCTTCCAGAACTTTGTCAAAATAAAAGGTGATTAATATCCCAGTTAAGATTTCTATCCTGTTGAATCCCATGGGAGCTTAGCTACTAAATCCAGGAGCCACATCTCAGATTATGCTGCCACCTTTTAGTCCAAAATCCAGAGTTATACAGAAAAGCACTCCTATTGCCTCTCACCTTTTCCCCAATCTTTGCTTTTCAGCTGGCTTACAGAAAGAACTACGAAGACACCAAGAAAAATGTCCATATCCCAGCTGACATGATGAACCACGTCCTGGCCAAGAAGTGCCAGTACATCCTCAGTGACCTGGAGTACCGCACGTACTTCCATCAGTGGAGCTGCTCCCCTGAGGAGAACGATGTGATCCACGCCAGGAAAGCCCAGGAGATCCTGAGTGATGTAAGTTCATCATTTATTCAGAGACAGAGATTAGGCTGGCTTGGAAGGGACCCATCAAGGTCATCCAGCATCTCAGGGTCTGTCTCTGTGGTGTTGGGATGACCCCAAGAGTGTAAAAGTCCTTGTTCTCCCAACCCGTGCAGCCAAAGAAGGAGTCTGAACGTGCAGGGTCGGCTTCTCAAGGGTGTTCATTTTCCCTTCTCTAGAACATTCTCTCTCTGCCCTGCTGAGCTCTGTCCAGCAGCTCGGCCATGGCATTCTGTCTGCCCTCAGGGCAGTGTTCACATTTTATACCAAAAACTCCGTGTGCCATGGTTACAATAACGTGCCAATGTCTGTCATTGATGTTGGACAGTGTGTCTGTGCCTTAAACCAACAGAAAAGTGTCACCAGCACAGCAAGACATGGAGGGCAAGGAGAAGGAGAAGAAGGTCAGGACATGCCCAAATCCCTCCATCTTGTACCCCTGAACCCCATTCTAAAAACCCCAAAATTCTACTTTTTCACCCTGTGTTAATTCAACTACCACACTGCTCAAACCCTTGTGGCTTGTAATTCCTCACACAAAGCTGGCAGTTTTTCTCACAGGCTAAAATCAAAGCCACAGGTGTTTTTGACTTTGTGCCAGGGTCTCTGAGCCCCCTGCCAGGGTCTGGAGCCAGCCAGGGCAGCCAGAGGGATGTGCTGGACTCCCACAGACACCAGCACACCCCCAAAATCCCAGCAGGAGCCTGAGGGCATCGTCCAAACCCTTCTAAACCTACGTGAGCTTACTGATCCCGTTTGTTTGACATTATAACAGCCTTTCCCATCATTTTCCCCCCAAGTATCTTCCATAATATTTAAATATGAAATTAATATTAATGAAACATGAAAATTCATATTTGCATATTAAATGATTATGAATTAATCGATTCATTAATATGAGTCAATAACCATGGCCTTGGATTCTTAGTACCAATCACTGCAGTGATCCTTATCTGTTGTAATTGGGAATGCTGGAATTAGCACAGGGGCCAGTATCCAGAATCCTTCTGGATCCAGTGGGTCTGGAAAAGAATTCCCCTTGTTTGTTGGGGTTGTATCAGCCCACAGGTGAGAGAATGGTGCTCATATTCTGCAGGCAGTGGTGTCCCAGCTTGGGCCAGCCAACCTTCCCAATAAAATCTGAGGGTGTGTGAATTGCCTGGCTTAGTAGGATGCAGAATTCCTTGGTTTAATTGGCAGAAGGTAAATTTCTTCCTGACCTAATGTTCTGTTCACTTCCATGCAGTCTGTGTATAAAGATGACTTAAACTGGCTGAAGGGACTTGGATGTTACGTCTGGGATACTCCACAAATCCTACAGGCTAAGAAATCCTATGACCTGCAGAGCCAGGTAAGTTTTCCTTAAATAAATAAATATTTATGTGTTTTTTTTCTTCCATTTGTGGTTCACTGGGGTTGACATGTCCTAGTCAGAGCTGAAGGAAGTAATTCCTGTTACATCAGAAATATTTTGTTTAAACTGTGAGAAGACGGTCTTGGAGTTGCTTCTGGAGAGACATCACTTGTGTTATTGGAGGAGGAGAAAACTTAGGAGAATGTAAAGACAGCTGTGGCTTTTAATTTCATTATTCCTTAGCTCATACTGGCTATATATTAAATATTTCTGTTTTATGACCTGTCACTTTCAGAGTTGATATTAACTGAGATGTAATTTTTGATTTCAGCTGTCCAGATGTGATTTTAAAGGGGGATTTCCAGGTAATTTTCAGCACTAACGAGTGTTTTGTTGGTTTTGTGTCCCTAGATAAAATACACCTCTGCAGGGAAGGAGAACTTCCAGAACTTCAGTGTGGTTACAGACACCCCTGTCTATGTGACTGCTCTGCAAAGTGCTGCCAACGCCAGTGAGGTGAATCCCCACCTTTTCTGCTCAGGATTGTCCTTCTGAGCACTGAAACAATTCACTAAACCCAGCTTTCATCCTCCAGGTGAAGTACAAGGAGGAGTTCCACAAAACGAAGGACAAGTACACAACTGTGACTGACACAGTGGATTCAGAAAGAGTTCAGAGTTTGAAAAATCTCTACAGTGATGTAAGTGTTTATACACAATTATTTTTCTCTTAAGGACCTTTAATGTGGGATTTTTGTTTTATTTTGTTTGTTTATTGTTTGAAGATAAACATCCAAACCAGGAGCTTCTCAAAGCCAGTGCTGAACCACTGCACTCCTTGAGCTTGGGGGAGATGTATTTCAGGCAAGGGCCATATTTTCCAATTGTAATGCCACTCTTGGCAAAACAAATGGATTAATAAATAGATTTCCTGTATAGAATTACACCTGAACAAAATTAAAACCTCATATGAGAACAGAGACATGAATAGTTAGAAAGGATTTTCATCACCCTTTACATGCACTTGATATTGTCACTTAATATCTTCTTTACAATACTTTGGTGTCTAAGTAAAAGCAGAAGGGCTTTTGATTCCTGTTGGTTGTTGGTAATTATTTACAAGAATTATTTTTCCACTCACACAAACTTTCTATTTCCTCACAGAATCTCTACAAGAAGGCCTGGGATAAAGTGAAGGCCACCAGCTATGCACTGCCCTCAGATACTGTAGCCTTGGCACGTGCCAAAGAACTGAAGCACAATGCAAGCATTGTAAGTGAATTAAATTCTTTATTTTTTTTAATCACTGCACTGATTAAAAAAAATCTAACAATTAAATCCTTCAAGCCTTGCATCTACTATAGATATAAATTATTTTTAAACCTTAATTTTCCTTCCCTTTTTAATTGGGATATAATATGTATCTGTAGATAATGATTTTTCTCTGATAGTCATTTGGGTAACAGTCCTTTGTGGCTTCTTGTAATGGGGAAAAAAAAATCATTTTTTAGTAATCCAAACAGAAAATGTTACGTTTTTTCTAGTCTAAGTTTCATGAGCATCCAGGTCAGAAAAACACCAAAAATCCTTAAATGATGCTTTCTAAGTATAGAAAATACCTTATGCTTTACTGAAGTAAGAATTAAGAGAGACCACTCTCTTTAAATGAAACAGCTGGAAGGATAAATAAGTGCCTTATTCTACATCTATTAATTTTTAAAACCCTCTAGTCAGCTGTTGTTTTACAACCTGATTGTTATTATGTGCTTTCTTGTCCGTTTAAGACAAGACAGAAAACTAAAATCCTGGTTTAAAACCTTTCCCTACTTGTTGGACTCAACTTTTTGCTTAATGATGATGAATTTTGTTCCAAACCCACAAGTGACTCTCTGGAGTCAGTTAATTGTTGCATTTCTTTGCTCGTGCTCAGGTCAAATACCGTGAGGAATATGACAAGTTCAAAGCCCTGTACACCCTGCCCAGAGGTGTTGAGGATGATCCCAATACAGAAAGGTGCCTCAGAGTTGGGAAGCTCAACATTGATGTAAGTCTTGCTTCTGGATGTGTGTTTTCCTGATAAAGCCATGCTCATCTCAGAAGCAGCCACTCAAGGAATCCCAGTGCCTTGATCCAGACATCCCATTCCCACATGCGTTTGGCAGTGTGCAGTATTTGCTAAATTCTAGAATACAACCATAAATTTAAGTTTTAACTCAATTACTGCATTGCCTGCATGGCCAAACCTGTAGGGTAATATGGGTAAAAACATCATCTGCCTCCTTTTAACTCATCAGCACAATGAAAATTGAACAAATCACATTTTACCTCCCTCATTGGGGTTCTGCAAATTATTTCTAGAGCAGGCCAGATGTTAATTTTAGTCAGGACCAAAGTGATCTCTGTCCCACTGACATCCCATGAAAATAGCAATGATTTCCTTCAAATTTCTCAACAATTTATTCTTCAGCTCTATCAAACACTGCTTTAACTCCACAGCGTCTGTACAAAGAAGCCTATGAGAAGACCAAAGCCAAGGTGCACATTGTCCCAGACATGGTGGACATCATCTCAGCCAAGGACGCCCAGAAGAAGATCAGCGAGATCGATTATCGCACGCGGCTCCACGAGTGGCTCTGTCTGCCAGACCTGCAGGTCAACACCCACGTGAGAAGAGTCACCGACCAAGTCAGTGATGTGAGTCCCCAGATCATTTGTTCCTGGCTCACTTTTGAGAATGTTCCTTCATTTGTGCTCTGTTGGAGGAAATGGTTTAGCAAAAACGTCGCTGGAGCGCTCTGAGGTTGCCGCTTCCTTTTTGTGACACTTGGCAATAAATGGGTCATTGACACCCATTATATTATTTGAATAGAATCAGAAAATTCCAGAGTGGTTTGGGTTGGAAAGGACCTTAAGGCTCATCCAGTTCCACTCCCTGCCATGGAACACCTTCCACTATCCAAGCCCTGTCCAACCTGGCCTTGGACACTTCCAGGGATGGGGAATCCACAACCTCTGTGCAGCAGTTTCAATAATTTCAGTGTTAATGGTGTAAGCATTTGGGTCATAACATTACAGTTCTACCCTGTCTGTAAATTGTCCATTATTTGGTTGCATGAGGTGTGGAAACTTTGGAAGTCTGAGAAAATCCTGGTTGGGCAAAGCTTCTACACACTTGCCTCGAGCAGGTCAGCTCAGGATCTGGCAGTAAATCAGAGCCCAGTAGGATGTGCAGGTGTTTTTTATTTTTTTTTATCACTGGATTTTTAATTTATTGCCCAAATTGAAGCAAACAACAAAAAAATTATTTACATTCTTGAAGGAATTGTTTTGATTTTCACAAACAAACAAACAAAACAAAAAAAAAATCAAAGTAGTAGAAACCTTCCTTGCCATTATTTGATAGTTTTGTTTTGGAGTGATTTAGAAATAAGGGATTAGGTCCTGGTGGAATTCTTACAGGTTCCTTCTCTGCTTCCTTAGGTTATCTACAAGGATGACCTGAACTGGCTGAAAGGCATTGGCTGCTTTGTCTGGGACACTCCTGAAATCCTCCATGCCAAGCAAGCCTATGACCTTCGCAGTGATGTGAGTGGATAACTCTGGGTTTGTTTCTTTTTCAGTCCACTGTGGCTTTATTCCACTCCAGGTGTAGTCTGGAAAATGTTATTTATCCTTCTTGGTTGAAGGATTCATTAAATAACAAGCCATAGTTCCAATATACTTTCTGTTTCAATGCTGGTTCGCTAATAAAATAGCTCAGTGATGAAATGAATAGTAAGTATAGTAAATATGATAATACAATAAATTAAATTAACAATTACTAGCAGTAGTAATTAGAGCTTTTGCTTTCTCTCTGCAGATTAAGTACAAATCTAAGGCAGAAAAAATGAAGAAGGACTTCACTGTGGTCACGGACACTCCTGTCTATGTCCAGAATGTGATCAGTGCCTTGAATTTAAGTGAGGTAAGTGTTTCTCTCACCTTCCAGCCAATATTCCAAATGCTGTTACCTCACCAGCTTGAGAAATGGGACTTTTAATATGTTTTTAATCATTTAATTTTAATAGTTGTTGATTATCTACACCTCATTGTAGACATAATTGCCTGAAGCCAAAAAACTTTAATCCAGCTTTTTTAGGAACAATTCCCATTGTATGCAAACAAAACATTCTGTGAGAGAATGTGACAATGATGACTTTTCCTCTTTCCCAGGCTGTCTATCGAGGTGATTACAAGAAGAATGTCCAGGGCAAGATGATCCCCACTGATAAAACAGTGGATCTGGAGCGGGCATACAATGCAAACAAAATACAGAGTGAGGTAAGTACAAAACTTCAGGCTCCACTGAGTTTGTGATGCTGAAAAACCAAATTGTCTGCTTTTAGCTTTTCAGGTGAAGCTACATGTCACTGCTCTGAAATGAAAGTGGGAAAAGATCCTCATTTGAGCTATAAAAATGCATTTTAATGCACTTTTCCCCCAGGGATGGGGAAAATCTTTTGCCAGTTGTGATGGAGAGATTTCCAGGATGGAGGGATTTTCCCCTCAAGTACTGCTGACAGTTGTGCAAAGTCTTTCTCTCTGCTCTTGCAGAATTTGTATCGCTGGGCTGGTGTGAATGCTCTGCCCACTGGGTACAGCCTTCCCACGGACACTCCCAACTTCCAGCACGCCAAACACGTCCGGCACATCGGCAGTGATGTAAGTCAGGCTCTAAATCCTTCCAAATCATCCTTCTACACCATGGCAATCATCAGCAGCCCCAGATAAGAGACTCTCAGCTTGGGCCTTTACTATCAAAGTAAAAATTTCCACAGCATTATGCAAATACCTTATTAGATGCAAGAAAAATTTATTGTATTATTAATTTTGTGCCGTATGCTAAAGGGAGAAATAATTATGATGCGTGGTGTATTTAATTCTGATACAGCTACATCTCACTTGTTTTATCTCTAAAAATCTGTCTCTTTATACAGCATAAACTTCTGTCAGAGCTGCAGTGTAGCCAGAATCATAATCTAATTTAGTTTTTGTGTGTTTTTGTCCCTTTTATAGCTGAAATACAAAGAAGCCTATGAGCACATGAAAGCCAAGGGCTACACTCTGGGACCTAAAGATGTTGGCTTTGAAAATGTGAGGAAAGTCAATCAAGTCATTAACGAGGTACAGTAAATATGTGTATTTGCTTTCAGTTGTATTTGCAGTGCCCAAAATGTGTATAATGAGAGTACATTGACTGCTGAGTTGTCAGATCCCTCTTCTTTGAGGCTTTTTTAATTATTTAGAGAAGTATCCATCAAGAATGGTGAGAGATCCTTGGTCCAGGTTGAAACTGATACCATAATATAAAACTACAGCCTGATTTTATTAGCTGTGATTAAAGTTGAATAGAAATTATTGTATCTGTATAAAATTGGGTCACAGGAGTTTTGGGTTTTGTATATATTTTCTCACTTCTTTGATCATTGGGTTTAAAGCCATGGAAATGAAATATAGGTATTTATATGTTTTTAGGATTACAGTCTGAAATTTCCAGAATTTATTTAAAACAATGAATGGAAAATCTTTGCCTGGGTAGAAAACAGTAATTTGTGTAAGAAGTTGCGCTGTGCTGAACTTCTCTGCCATTTCAAGGTTTTGAGCTGTGTTAAAATGCAGGATGCTGTCTCTTTTGACAGAGGCTGTACAGGGCAACCTACCACAAGAACAAGGACAAGATTCACACCACCCCTGACACGCCCGAGCTCCGCCAAGTCAGAGCCACCCAGGAGGCTGTCAGCGATGTAGGTGCCTTCCTAACAGAACAGCTGAAGAAACTGAGATTATCCCCTGACCAAACAGGTGAAATGATGTTTTGTTCCTTGCTTTCCAGCTGATCTACAAGTCAGATTTCTTCAAGATGCAGGGCCACCTGATCTCCCTGCCCTACACCCCTCACGTGCTGCACTGTCGCTACGTTGGGGACATCACCAGTGACGTAAGCAGCTGCTGCTCCCACACCTGCAGTGAGGTCAAACCTCTCTGCTGGGAGTGGGGCTGGGTTTCTCTCACTTCCTTTCTGTTCTGTAACAAAAAAAAAAAAAGCTTTCTCACTGCGTTTAAGGACTGGAGATTGAAATGATCCCAAAGGTCGATGTTGAATTGCATTTCTCTCGTAGAATAAATACAAAGAGGACCTGAGGTGGCTGAAGGGCTTGGGTTGCTTCCTGTATGACACTCCTGACATGGTCCGTGCCCGTGAGCTCCGCAAGCTCTGGGTAAGACTTTTCCCCTGGGAACTGAGCATGACAACAATGGATTTGTTTCTGTGCATGCAGGAAGTGAAACAGATGAAAATGAGCAAAGGATGAGCGAATTTTGTGCCGTGCAGCCAATTCGTTGTTTCAGAGCACTGTTGGGTTGCACTGTACAATTTCCTTTATTAATACTGCTTTTCCCTTCCAGTCCAATTATATCTACACAAGTACTGCCAAGAAAATGTGGCCTAAAATCCAGGTGGTGTTGGATACTCCTGGGTACAGAGCAGTTCAGGAGCTAAAAACCCATCTGAGCGAGGTAAATTCTGTTATTTCTGCACAATTGTGTAGCTGTAATGAGCCCCTCCCTGTGTTTTTTACTGGAATAGATGAGATGTTATAACTGCAAAGCTGTGGCTGTGCAGCTTCTAAACAATAGCACAAGAAATAATTCCTGGACCTGTCTTTTTCCAGCTGGTTTACAGAGCTGCAGGCAATGAGCTGAAGACAAAATACACTTCCATCCTTGATACACCTGACTTCATAAGAGCCAAGACAGGACAAAAAATACAAAGCCAGGTGAAGAAATCGTGCTGGTATAAAAATCAATCAGGAGATCCTTCTTAATATATTGTTACAGTACAGCAAAAGCTTTCCAGGCCTTTTCCAAGCAATGTAGAACTCCTAGAAATGGGTGGTTATGTTTATATTGTGAATTTACAGCTGTTTTTCAGAGACATAAGGTAGAATTTAGTAGAAGTGTGGGTTTTTTTTTTTTTTTTTTATTATTTTCTTCTTGCTGCAGTACTTGTACGTGGAGCTTGCCACAAAGGAGAGACCCCACCATCATGCTGATGGTCAGACTCAAGCCTTTGCACATGCCAGGAATGTCAAGGACATGATCAGTGAGGTAAAATCTTCTTTTCTAATTTGCTGCCACTCTGCTGAACTCTTCAGAAGTTTTATTTCTAATTTTAGTCATAATTTCAAGGCTCAAATCGGTTTAGCCTTCATTTATTTATCTCTCTCTTATACTTAAATTCCACATTTCCTTTGTAGCTTCTGGTGAAATAAAACATTCTGAAACGTGTTTTAGCTTTTTTTGCAGGTTGGCAAAATGCTTCTAAAATTGCAGTGATGACTTTTCCTTCTTGCTGTCTCTCTTAGAAAAAGTACAAAACCCAGTATGAGAAGATGAAGGACAAATACACCCCTGTCCCTGACACCCCAGTGCTGATCAGAGCCAAGAGAGCCTACCTGAATGCCAGTGATGTGAGTGCTCCAGGAACACCCCCCTGCTGCTTTTCCTTGCATTCTCCAGGAAAAGAACAGGAAAAGTCAGTGGGGAACAAGCATGCAAAGCACAGAATATCTCAGTGTCCCCTTATTTACATGTCCATTTCCATTTGAAATTAGGAACATTGTTAAGTTTTGATTTGATTCCACTGCAATGCCTTTTTTTCTCTTCCAGTTTTTGGAATTCATTTTCATTTCCCATTGCACTGAAGTGTGGCCATACAGCAAAGTAAAAACAGAATGAAAATAATTTGCTTACGCATCAAGTCTCCAAATAGAGCAGACTGGAGTGAAGTGATTGATGCTGGGGTCAGGATAAAATCACTTTTATCAGCTTTTTCATCTCAGTTTTGTGTTAGAAGTAAACTGCCCTGTCACTGGGAATGTGTTCATTTTTTAAATTCAGAAGTAGTTTAGAGAGGAAAAAATTACCAGAGCTGCTGCACAGGAGGTTGTTAAGGTGAAATTGATTTTTTTCAAGCGTGGAATAGTTATTTGTGATTTTAGGGAATTTAAAAATGCTCATTTGTGAGAGCTTTTCCATATATTTCAGAACCAGCAGGATGTGACAGGGTGTGTGCAGGGCTGGTGCTTTGTTCTAGGGTTTCTCTAGTCTTACTGCTCTAAGAGTGATTTTTAAATACTGCCAAGGAGCATCCCAGCTCTTCTGCACATGGGAACTTCTCCTCTGAGAAAGTCTGGGATGATCTTCCTGCTTTCTTCTAGAGGAGGGCAGGGAAGATTTTTCTGCCAGAAGTGGCACCTGTGCTATTCTAGAGAGCACTCCTGTGATGCAGGAGTCTGAAAGTCTGAAAGGAAATCGGGTGAAATTCTCTGTAATTTTCACCACAAGTCTCAGTGAAATTACAACTGGTTGTAGGCAACTGCAGCCTCCTAAAATTCCTCAGGGCTTGCATTGGGGTGTCAGACAGCAACATATCCCTGGGTATGATTCCTGAGAAGTGAGAAATTTAACTGAAACAGTTCCTGGCACATTAATCCCTTCTTTTGTGGGTTTTTTCCCTCTCAGCTGCGCTACAAAGAAACCTTTGAGAACACCAAGGGCAAGTACCACACCGTGAAGGATGCTCTGGACATTGTCTACCACAGGAAGGTCACTGATGACATCAGCAGTGTATGTACAGCATCTCCATTCCTAATTAGTGTTTGACACTTAATAACCTAAAATAGGCCACTTAGCCTTTTGTTCCATTTCATTATGTCAAATAATGAGGAAAAAAATCAGCATTATCAGTGTTGATTTCTCTCTTTCTCTGGAATATTGATTGCTTTGGTGTTACAAGTTAATCTCATTTCCACTCTTTGTTTCGGGGGGGGGGGGGGGGAAATGGAACTTTGGTGTTGTCTGGAGTGTTCTCTTCGATTGTTTTACTTAATTCTTCAACTGTCTCTGTAGGTGAAGTACAAGGAGAATTACATGAGCCAGCTGGGAATCTGGAGATCCATCCCAGACCGCCCCGAGCACTTCCACCACCGCCTGGTCACGGATGCCATCAGTGATGTGAGTTCCAGCAGCTCCTGCATGGCCCAGCACGAAAGGCCAACGTGGTCTCAAAATGAACCCAAACATTCTTTCTCAACAAGGGGAAAGCAGCTGAAGTTTTTCAGTGATTTACAGTTTGCCCCGGGAGCTGACAGAATCTGATGGCCAAAACTGCAGCACGCCCCCCTTGTCAAATTAGCAGACAATTTTAATTAATTTCAGTTGTGTTTGCTTAGATTTGTTCAGCCCTGTAACAACCTTTAATTGTACATTTGTGCATACACAATAACCCCTCACCTGTACAATATTTTTAATTCACACAGGAACTGCAGCAGCTGATGATAGATTATGTGTGTGAATAAACTGAGTCCATCACATTTTGTTTTTCCCATCACAAAAATGGGAGAAACTAATTTATTTTATAATGGCTGTAACTCTCTTTGCCATACCTGGTGCTGAGGTTCATTTCAGCATGGATTATCTGCTTGAAATTGAGTCTTTTTACTTCTTTTTTAAAGGTTAAATACAAGGAAGACCTGGAATGGCTCAAAGGCACTGGCTGCTATGTGTGGGATACTCCAAGTTTTGTCCTGGCAGAGAAGAATAAAGTGCTCTACAGTGGGGTGAGTGACACACCCTGAATTATTGCAGAATGGTTTTGGACATTTGGCATCCATTTACAACAATTTGTTGTTGGTAAAAAAGTTAACTCACAAATGCAATAATTCCACCAATTTTTTTTTTGCCACAAGTTCTCTCTAAAATCACATTTTCATTGCCTTACCCTTCTTTGGACTAACATGGGCTGGGTTTTGTGTATTTGATTTTCTTTGGCTGCAGTGTAAGTACAAGGAGAATTTTGAGAAGACCAAGTCCAAGTTCAAGTACGTGGCTGACTCTCCAATCAATGAACATTTTAAATATGCAACTCAGCTGATGGATGGGGTGAGTAAAGATTTCTGTAGGCTCAGCCTTAAGGAGTTGGTCTGTGAGTAAATACAGAGATGAAGGTTGTCCTTCCTTAAAATCAGGCTTAAAGATGCTTTAAGATCAGACTAAAGTCATGAAAGACAAGGTTGTTGTTCCTCTGAGTATTAGGACAGAACAGGTTTGCAGAGTCTAGAAAGAAAAATTAATTTTTCATGGCAAAGGAACTTTTCCTTTGCTGACTTAAATAATGCTGCTGGTACAGTAACCCTGAGTGTTGGTTTCCATCTCATAAGGGTGTGGGCAGAATTCCAATTGCTTTCCTCAAACATTGATAAAATCTTTATGGGTGTGAGGAAGACAGAGTTATGTCTGAAGTTTCCACAGCTCCTTTAATTTCAGTCATTTTGCCTGGAATTTTTCTGCTCCACAACTCAACTTTTTCTTGTTTTCCTCCTGTAGTGCTAAAGAAACAATTGACCCAACCTAATAATTAATGAACACCCCTGGGTTTAAAATCCAAATCTGTCCTGGTGTTTGTAGGATTAGTGCTCTACACCCCAGGACAGATTCCTGAACCCTACACCAGGTTCAGGGTGATTCCCATCAGCTTAGAGCTTGAAGAGCCCATCGAAATCTGATGCTTTTCAGTAAAGAAGCAGATATTGAGATATTTATATCTTATATTTCATTCTTTTTCACCAGCCATTGTGTCATATCATTACCTGTCTGTAAGTTTATTACTGTACTACCTGTTCTAGGTAAGAAAAGCTGTTTCACAACAAATACCTGAATTTTTATGAAGGTTGTTCAGTCTTACTATTGTTCATAGAGCAAATAAGGAAAAAATTAATATCAGAAACATAAAGGGGTGAAATTTTATCAATGGGAGCTCCATACATTGAAATACTTGCCTAAATAGCTTCGGTTATATAAGTGATGTTTTTTTAATAACATCTCATTGTGTTCTCTTTGGACTCAGCTCAGGAATCTGCAACACAAAGTTGCTTCTGCAGTTACTTTTCATGGAGAAAATCAATCATAAAATTGCTTTTTGCAGGGGTGGAATAGAGACATCCTTAAACTGTAGGCCTTCCAGAGGCAATGTAGAAATGCATTTACCATTTGGAAATATTCTCCCTCTTCTCTTTTTTTATTTTTTTGTTTTTTTTCTTTTGTTTTGTTTTGATTTTTTTGTTTTGGTTCGGTTTTTCCTTTGTTTTGTTTTCTTTTGGGTTTCTTTTGTTTCAGTTTTTTGTTTGTTTGGGGCTTTTTGTTTGGGGTTTTTGTTGGTTTTTTTCTTTGTTTATTTTTGGGATTTTTTTTTTTTGGGTTTTTGTTAGCTTTTTTGTGGGTTTTTTTGTGGGGGGTTGTTGGTTTTTTTGGGTTTTTTTTTTCTTGTTTAGTTTTTGTTTGGTTGGTTGTTTTTTTCTGGGCTTTCTGTTTGGGTTTTTTGGGTTTTTTTATTTGTTTGGGTTTTTTATTTGAGGGGTTTTTAATTGTTTTTTGAAGGTTTGGCTTTTTTTTTTTAATTTGTTTGTTTGGTTGGGGTTTTTTTGTTGTTTTTTTTTTTTTTTTATCCTTAATGCATTTTTCTCTTTTGGACACAACCTTCAACCCCAGCCTGTAAAGAGGCTGTACCAGTGATCTCTGTGTATCTTAACCCTCTCTTGTTACACTGTATTGTGCTGTTCTGAGCAGAAATTATATAAAGCAGCCTATGAGAAGCTCAAAGATAGGTACAGCGTAATTGTGGATGATCCCAGGAACCTGCTGGCCAAGTGGGGCAGCACCCTGAGCAGTCAGGTACTGTGGGGGCACCTGGAGCAGCTCCATGTGCCACCCTCACTCCCAGCAGTGTCACAGCCCTGTGATTTTTGTGATGTTTCTTCACTCTTCACCCAATCTCCATCCTGCCACCCAAAAAGGAGCCACTTTTTGTGTGAGCTGCTCTGTCCACCTGTCCTGTATGTACTTCCATTATTGTGCATCAATGGACATCAGGAATCCCATCCCTCCTGAAGCCACTGCAGAGGCTTTAAAAAAATGCAGAATCAAGCATTTATTGGTTTATTACCTCTCTTTTCAAATCTGCTTACTCATTTCTAGATAAAGCAACAGGGACATATTTGCCTTAATCTCTAATTGACTCTCATCTCCCCCCAAAAAATTCATAACTTTCTTAACGTGAGAGCAGGAAAATTGGTTAATATTTACCCTTGGCAGTGTTAAATGTCCAGATGTGAATTGTATGCACATGTGGATGAATACATGCAGCACCTTGCCTAAATCTCTCCACTCTCCAAGTGCCTGGGATCTAGAGCCGTGTCGTTGTTCATGTTGTTCATGTTGTTCATGGGTCTCTCTTGTCCTTGGTTGCCATTTGCATGGACAGAAAAGCTATAAATCCTTTGCCAAGATGCTCCTGCAGCACGGATGCAATGAAATTCTGAGGCCAGATATGCTGACAGCACTCTACAACACATACCTGTGGAGCCAGGTAATCTGCAGAGCTGCTGCTCTAGGACACCTTAGATCCCACTGTAGCTGCTTGGACTTGGCATATTTATTGTTCCCTCTATTTCCATTCAGACCCCAAAGCTTCCTCCATGTGCTTAATGCTGGCTGTGGTAAAATAAAACAGAATATCTGAAACAATGTTTGCTGTCTCTTGGACGTCGCTCAGCTCAGGCTGAGCTTGTCCCCACATCTCCTTTCATTATCAACAATTGGTATGAATTCCACATATTTGCATAAAAAAGCAATTTTCTCTACATTTCAGATATTGGATGTTAGCTCTTCCTGGTATTTCCCTAACCCAGTTCTCATTCTGACACCATTTCTTGACCTGCACCTCTGATAACCCCAGTTCCTTAATTCAGGAAGGACACGATGGATTTGCCAGGGAGATTCCAACATTTATCTCCCACTGTGCCCAGAATGGTGTCAGACACAGAACAGTTATTTCTGCTCTGAAATCACAGCTGCTGGCAGTCAGGTCACCCTTTGGGAGGAAAAATCATTCCTGATCATGAATTAGAATATAAATGATAGACTGGAAACAATTTTGTCAGAGGGAATTGGAATTTGTTATTGCCTGTGCCAATAGTGACATTCTTCAGTAACAAATCACTGAAGGTCTTTCAGACATTTTTGTTCCATTTTTTCTGTGGATTTATATTCTTTAATTAAAAACTCAAACTTTGAGTATGTTTGAATTTAAAAAAAAGAAGTTCTGACCTGCATGTCCCACTGAGTTCACTCCATGTTATCATTGATTATTTGTTTATCATTTTTCATATTTTGTCTGTCGCAGTCCCATTTCAAATGCATGGGTTTATTTTCTGATAAAGGGTAGAGCATGAAAATTCTTTTTTAAAAAATGTATTCTAACCTTTTCCAGCTGCCTTGAGGCTGCCTACAATGAATTTCCATCCTTGGTGAACCTGTTCTCACTTGGTGAACTCTGTGAAAAAAGGTTTAGAAACCTGAGCAGGGCAAGCTGATCCTTAAGAAAATCATCACCAAGGCACAAATCCTGCTGCCAAAGCCTTGAAAATATCCTGGCATTGGGATATATTTGGCAACGTTTTTATCTCCTGCTGTGTGAGATGATTTACATTTCTCTTCACTCTGATCACAGAATCATTAAGGTTGGAAAAGACCTCCAAATTTCAATTGGATATGAATATTTAAAAATGAGATTTTGTCCATCATGTAATTTAAAAGTCTCTGGTCTGCAAGGATTTATTTTTTTAGCTCAGTCCTGGAGATTTTAGCTTGAGCTAACCATAAAATGAATCAGACAAACAGGCAGCCTCCTGGGCAAGGAAGGGGTTTGCAATTCAGCTCATGGTGCATGTTCTGCTTTCTTTGGCTTTGTGGGAGGGTTTTGCAGTTTTACCCATGGATCTAATCCCACCTCTGGAAGAGGTTTTACCCTGCTCTGTGGGATTAACTTAGAGCCTTTCCCCATCTCCAGATTCAGTACAAGAAGGACTATGAGAAGAAGAAAGACAAATACACCACAGTTCTGGATACTCCAGAGTATTTACGGACCACGAAGGTCAACAAGCAGATCAGTGACGTAAGTGTGGACCCTTTGGAATGGGACAGTCACCCCCAGGGAATTCCCAGCTGACACCAAGCATTCCAAGGAATAACCCAAGCCCCAAATTTGTCCCTTCAGATCATTTACAAGCTGGAGTACAACAAAGCCAAGCCCAAGGGCTACACCACCATCCAGGACACGCCGATGCTGCTGCACGTGCGCAAGGTCAAGGACAGGATCAGCGACGTGAGTGGATCCTCTGTGGCACCAAAAACACCCCAAATCCACTTTTTAACTTGGTAGCCAGTGTTTGTAACTCCTGTGTAATGCTGTCAGTGAAAATCATCACCTTCTCAGACCATATTGGACTGTAAAACTCTACCTGCATCCGGTGCTCTTTCAAAACCCAGTGTTTTAGGAAGTCTTTCGTAGAATTTTCTTTTTGAGATCTTGGAACATTTTTTTTTTTTTGCTGGGACAAACCACCCCTCACTAGAAATAAAAGCCAAAGTGGTCTCCAAATCTAAATTAATTTGGAGAGGGTTTTTTTCTGTTTTTTCTTCCTCTAGGCTTGAATAAAATATTTCATGTATTGCTGTGTTTATTAATTTCTTATATGGATACTGTGAATATGTAAGGTAAATATTCTGATCTAAAATAAATATGTTTTGATTCTGGGGCAATAGAAAAGTAAGAAGGAGAGAGAAAATAATATAAAATTTAGGACTCCTGCTCCTAATTCCTTCTCCTGCCCTTTCTCTCTGTCCTTTTTTTTGTTGTTCCTTAGGTATCCATAAATGAGGATACTGAAACTTCTGAAACTCAATGTAGTACTGTCAGAATAAGTAGCCTGAATCTCATCCAGATGCTCCATGGGTTTCTACATGATTAGTAAATCCAGGAGGAAAAAATAATTTTTTATTTTATTTATTTTTTTAATTTAATTTATTCCAGGAGGAATCATTAATTTTTATCCAGATTCTAAAATGGATCACTGAGAGATGTGAAGGACATTTTTTAAGCTCCAAACTGAGTGCTGAGATTCTCTGTAGGAGTTTTCAGTTAATGTAATTATCAGAAAATAAGTTTCTTCAAAGGATTTTGCTGCAAAAAACTAGAAATATTCAGAATTACTGGTTGAGAATAGATTTTGTTTAATCTTAGTCTGTGCCTCGTGGTGAGTTAAAACTGCCTCATTTTCTATATAAAGAGAAGTGCTGCTGGAGAGGACCCTCCTTCAGGCAGGTGCTTGATATCAAGTTGTATCAACAGAATTTATTTTTCATGGAATCCCAGAATTATTTCGTTTGGAAAAGCCCTCAAAGCCATCAAATTCAAGCTGTGCCCAACACCCTCATCACCAGCCCAGAGCCCTGAGTGCCACCTCCAGTCATTTTCTCCTATTAAGATTTTATCCGGACTGGAGCAATTTTAATGAAGTTTTCCAATATTTGAATGCTTTTCTTGTTGATGCTGATCTGACCTTTGCAAACATTTTTTTACATCTTTGTCTTTCTTCAGCTGAAATACAAAGAAATGTACGAGAGGAGCAAATCTCGCTGCAACGTCGTGGCAGATTCAGTTCACATCAAAACTCCCAGGCACGCCTACAAACTGAACAGCAACGTGAGTTCTGTCCTGTTCATGGCTTAATTTTATTCTGGAGGGTGTTGGGAACTGGCAGTGAAAGCCACAAGGAATTATTTCCACAAGAAATTATTCCACAAGAAATTAAATTCCACCGAATTTTTTTGGCATCGCTTTTAATCCTTACGCTGCTGGAAGAAAATGTGATTTAATTTATTTCATACTGAAGTATGAAATAAATAAAGGTTCTTGTGTGTCACACATCCTGTTCTTCCAGTTGTCCCCTGTTTTCCTGGCAGAGACACAACTGTCCCAGGAATTCCATGGGATGATGCTCTTGGAGACAAAGCTTCATGGAAAACATTCCTGTGGTTTCTGTTGTCGGTGCCCAGCACCCATTTCAGTAGGAAGGATCTGAAAGCTCTCCCCTTCTCCAAAGTCAGGACATCATTTCAGTCCTTCATATCCCTTTGTCCACCTTCATATCCCTTTGTCCTCCTTCATATCCCTTTGTCCACCTTCTGATCCCCTTTGTCCACCTTCTGATCCCCTTTGTCCACCTTCTGATCCCTTTGTCCGCCTTCTGATCCCTTTGTCCTCCTTCATATCCCTTTGTCCACCTTCATATCCCTTTGTCCACCTTCATATCCCTTTGTCCACCTTCTGATCCCTTTGTCCACCTTCTGATCCCCTTTGTCCACCTTCTGATCCCTTTGTCCACCTTCTGATCCCTTTCTCCACCCAGCAGTGGAAACCTGCAGTGGCTGGGCTGTGCCTGACCCAGAGAAAAGCCCTAATCTGGTGTAGATACATTTTCTTACCTCTTCTCACAGGCCAAAAGAGAATTGGCCTCTGTGTGTTGTGTGCACAGTACCAGTTTCCCAAGAGCTCTTCCTGTTTCTTTTTCCCTGGACACAGCTGGATTATAAGAAGAAATACGAAGCAGCCAAAGCCCACTGGCACCTGATTGCTGACAGGCCTGACTTCGTCCAAGCAGCCAAGTCCTCTCTGCAGCAGAGTGATGTAAGAAAATCAAAATACACTGAATATTCCATTTTCCCATCTCTCCTATTCAGAATATTTTTTTTTTTTTAATTGGAGAAGATCAGAGACTCTCTTACTTTTCTTTTTTCTTCCTGTAGTACGAATACAAACTGGACCGGGAATTCCTCAAGGGGTGCAAACTCTCTGTCACGGATGATAAAAACACAGTGTTGGCCCTCAATAATGCCATCCTGGCCAGTGATGTAAGCACTGAACTCACCTTTCCTCTCCAAGTTCTCTACTACCACTTTACTCACTACTAAACTGTTCTATTGCAAGTAGAATTGGATTAGCAATGAAGCTTTGGGCGGTTGTTCTCAGTCCCACTTCATTATTTGATTTATTTAAATAACAAATTCACTGAATTAATTTGGTCTTGTAGAAGCCAATGGCCTAGTTCATGGATTAAATTAATATTCAAAATTAACATTGCCTGAGCACCCTTAGACCTTACACCCAGGTGCATCTCTGCATTCCTGATATTGAAATGGAAGTGTCTGGAGAAAATAGCACAAAATACCTTTAATAATAACACAAAATATCTTTAATAATTGCTTACAGTATGTTAATATTCAGTATACTAAAAAAAAAATCCAAGTGAGAGCCATAGGAATGTATGGATTAGGCTGTAAAATATCGAAATATGGGATTTTCTGCAAAATTTTGCACTAACAAGCAAACACAGCTGTACTAATTATTTTTTATTCTGACAGATGCACATTATTTAAATTGGCATCTTTCCTTCCTGCTAGATAAAATACAAAGAGAAGCACAACAAAGCCCGTGGGACCTACCACGTTGTTCCAGACACCCCTCAGATCCTGCTGGCTAAGAACGTCAGCTCTCTGGTGTCTGAGGTAAAACATCCATTTACTTCTTAATTGAATTGAATTGAATTGAATTGAATTCCATCCTGGAGCTGCTGGGCTTGACCTGGTGTTCCCCTGTGCTGGCAGAACAAGTACAAAGAGCAGAGCAAGAAGCAGCTGCCCCATGGCTCCTTCACCACCCTGCCCGAGACCAGGGACACTGTCCACGTCAAGGAGGTGACCAAGAACGTCAGCGAGGTGAGCTCACACTCAGCTCATCGTCTCCAAAGCTGAGCTTTTCTAATCCCAACTCCAAAAGCTGCAGCCAAACACATTTTGGGAGCGAGGGGATTCCCCTTTGTCCACCTACAGGAGTTTGGAGGAACTTTTTTTCCAAGTTTCTGCAGCGTTTCCCTCCGTGTGACATTAAAAACTCACACGTGGCCCTTGTTGTTCTCGACAGACAAACTACAAGAAGAAGTTTGTGAAGGAGAAAGGCAAATCCAATTATTCTGTCATGCTGGAGCCTCCTGAGGTGAAACATGCCATGGAAGTTGCTAAAAACCAGAGCACAGTAAGTTTGCCTCTTTTTCCATTAATGTAGTCAGTTATGTAAATCAAATTCAGCTGGAAAACCCCAAGTTTATGGATTTCTGAATTTCCTCCTAGCCTCCATATTCAGGTGTCATTTTGAAAGATGAATGTACAAATATTTGCAAATATAAAATCGCACAGAAATAAGGGATTTGTATTTAAATCCCACTGTAGGATCTCAAGTAATCTGGTGAAAATCACATCTAATAATTTTTTCATCCTTTCAAATACAGGCAGAATTTCCCATATTTATTTCTTCACTTGTAGACAACTTACAAAACCAGATTTCCAGATTCATGCCTTGTGAATTGATTTCCAAAACAAATCCATGAGCTTTCTCAGCAACGTTCCTGTGTCCTTACTTGGTGTATTCCCAATGAATAAATTTAATTTTCTCATTAATTTTCTTTCCTCTGTCTTCTTCCATGGATTAGATTGAATACAAGAAAGATGCCAAATCCAAACTCCACTACACACCTATTGCAGATCGACCAGATATTAAGAAAGCAACTCAGGCTGCCAAGTTAATCAGCAATGTGAGTGGCTTTGAGCCTTCTGTATAATCCTTTAGCCTTAATTTAATTACAAAATCCAGTGGAATAATTAAAAGGGGTTTCCTCACTCCTAAAGGATTTATTTCTTTGCCTAGATTGAATATAAGAAGCGTGGAGCAGCAGGTGTGGGTGTGACCATGCTGGGACGTCCAGACATTGAGCTGGCCAAGGAGGTGTCCAAACTGACCAGCCAGGTAAGGGCAAAATGAAACTCAAAGCAGGGAGAGAAATTAGACATAAAATTAATTTACAGAGTGATGTCATGATTATAACTGAAATTATTTCCAAATTGGGGGACAGGGGAAAGGAAGGGAATGTGGGGAAGTAAAAATTAAATACCAGTACAAAGTATTTCTTTGTTAAACTCTTATACTGTTATTAATGGAGATATAAAACCTTCTTAAGATGATGCTGTGACATAAATGCTGAAGCTGAAGTGTTTGCCCTGTTCTTTTTTAGCTCTTTTGGGTTCTTGGTAAAAGAACCAGCCTTTACCTGACTCTTGTTTTCCATTCTATGAACGGACCCTTGGTTTCTTTCAGCCACTTTCTTTTCCCTTTGTATCTTTAAAAGAATCTTGTGCCAGGACCTCAGTTCCCCCTGGTTCTTTCTCACCTCTTCGTGTTTGAATTCTGGATTTTTTGCCTTTCTGACCTTGCTTTCCTGCTGCTGGTTGTAGGCAGAGTACCTCAAACAACACATGAGAGGCCACGGAGCTGCTTCCTATGACACCCCCTGGATGAGAACCTTTAAGAAAGCAAATATGCTAAGTAGTCATGTAAGAGAATTTTAATTAACTGCCATTTAATGCCATTGTTGTGTATTTGTCTCTTGCTGGCATAATTATCTTGCAATTCTGCAGCACCACGTGAAGCTTTAAATGTTCTGCCCTTCATGATGGTTTTGGAGCTTCCAGGTTGTTTCATGGAAGGTTTCAGTGCACTAACATAATGTGAAAACTCACCTCTTTCACCCAAAAACCTAAAATTTGAGCTGTTGTTGTCCAAAAATTAAAAAAAAACACAGGGAAATACATGTGTAAATATATGTGTGTGACCAACCTGAAAAATGGTGCTGGCAATTTTCAGTGAATGGTCACCAGAACTTCATTTTAACTCTTCATACTTCTATTAAAACTTCATTTAAACTTCAATTAAACTATTTTATTGGCTGGAATTTCCTATGGAAGAGTAGGCTGTGACTGAGTCAGTCCCACTGAGAAGTGCAGCCTGTACTGGTGTGAGGGCTCATTGTTTCTTCGGCTTCTTCCCACATCAAAACCTTTGGGAAATAGAAAACCAGAGCCTGGGTTGCTCGTTTGGAAGTGGCAGCAGACAGGTCTGTGCCATTTCAGTTTTACACATGCATTTCCAAGTGAAAAAAAAAAAAGGGATTTTGTTTTTTCCGTGTCTGGCTGTGTCTGCTGCCACGTTTGGATGTTGGAATGTCCACCACAGTGTCAGCAGGAAAACCAAGGATCTCCTCAGGAGAACCAAGGATTCCAAAGTGATCTACAGGAAAGAGAAGTCATTCTGTTTGTTCCACTTCAGTGATGAGATCCTGGTTTTCCATTCTTTTTCCACTCTTGGTCTTTCAAACATTCTTCGCTGAGATAATTTCGGTTCTGAGGGAAAATGAGCTGCTGGTGGGGGAGTGAGGGAGCAAAGAATGGTTGGCATCATCTTTAACAGCTGTTTTTTTTTCTCTTGGGACATCTCATAAACTTTGTAAAGCATCATGTGCACTTTGTTTACCCAGTTGAGTTTTTCAGTGGCATTTTGTCTGTCTGGCTTGCTTGCTTTTAGTTTTGCATTGATCTCCCAGCAACTCTCCTTTTGGGTTTAAAAAACTCATTCCTGTCCATATTCCTGTGCCTCCAGGCTGGATCTGCTGGGTTCTGATGGCTCACATTGCTGTGTTTGACCTGGCTGAAGCTGATGTGGTTTGGAAGTGTCACTAAAACTCCTGTAGAATCTAATTAATGATTTATCATTAGTAATTAATCGTGTCACTGCTCTGTTTGTGATTAATGTCCTCCTTTAATCCAGACAGAACACACTGTGTGCATAACAATGCATAGAAAAGTATTTGATGTATTGACATCTTCAGTGCTCTAAAGTCTTGAGGTTTTTAAAGCTCTTATTTCTCCAAGAAGTGTAGAAAATTCTTCTTAACACTCTTCCATATACTCTTACATTATTATATTTTATATATTATATATTAATGTTATATAATATATAATTTTCTTGTATTTTACTCTTATTATACCTGTCTCTGTCTTTGTGAAACATCTTAAATCAATGGACTGTTCCCATCAAGTGAAAAACTCTTCACCTCCAAGGGTCAGAATTTTGGCAACACAATTCCCTTGCCTCTTTTATTTTTACAACGAGGAGGTGTGACCTTTGCACTGGATGAAAAATTGCAAGTGGTATCTTGTAAATGTCAGATAGATGTAGATGTTCTTTCCAGGTCAGGTCATTTTTGAAATAATCTTATTTCCAGTGGACCCCTTCAAGTTCCTGCACTTGCCTTCTTCTCCCAGCCAGCCCCACCGAAACAGGGCCCCTCTGCAGAGTGATTCCTGCAGAGCAGCTGTGACACCTGGTTGTTCTCTGTTTAGGTGAAATACAAGGAGAACTTTGCCAAAGAGTTGGGTAAAAAGCCAAAATACGATTTGAAGGAGGCCAAAATCTACAAGACCCTGAAGGACGCCCACAACATGGCCAGCGAGGTACGTTCGCTTTGGCTTTTCCCGGGAGCAGATCCCACCCTGCTTTCCCAAATCCCTCCTTTGTGTGGTTGGAACCTCCCCCAGGCCAGGCTGGACCCTCTCCTGATGGGTGTGACCCTTCCTCCCTGCAGGTGAAGTACAAGGCAGACCTGAAGAAGCTGCACAAGCCCGTCACGGACATGAAGGAGTCGCTGCTCATGAACCACGTGCTGAGCACGAGCCAGCTCGCCAGTGCTGTAAGCTCGGGGTGATCCCACAGCTCCCAGGGTGGGAATTCCCTGGGGAATTCCCTGCTAACTCCTCCTGTAACAGCTGCTCCCTGGGGCACCTCCAGGGGCATCACCTGGTAGTGATCTCTTCCTCTGCTTCCCAACGGTGCCGCCTTAACCGGCGGCTGCCCGCGCCCGTGCCCGGGGAAGGGAAATCCTCATCTCCTGCAGCACTGCTAACATTGCAAACACTGATCATTTTTACTGGGTTGGTTCTTGATCCCACTTTAACTGGTTGCAGAACTGCTCATCTTTTAAATCCTCTGATAATTTTTACTGGATTGGCTCTTGATCCCATTTTTAACTGATTGCACCACACTAACAAATTCCTTTTTTTATTTTTTCCTTTTTTCTTTGCTGATTACTAGATTTAATTTTTTTATTTTTATCTCGATTTTTTTTACTTCATGTTTGTTTAACACTCGCCTATTGTAAATCCACATAATTATGCCTAACAAAATAATTGATAATGAGAAAAGGCAAAACCTTTATTGCCTGGTACAGCCCACTGTGTTTTCTCTCTTCTCTTTCTTTTTCTTCTTTTAATCCTGGTTTGGACAAAACCTTTGTTGCAATCCAAATGACCATAAAAAAATAACTATTCCCTCACATCTTTAACCCCCAATATAAAGTCTAAACTTCTTGGTTTTTGTTTTACTTCTTGCATTTCTAATTTCTCTCTTGATATTCCATTGAAGCATTGCTTTGATTGGACCTAAGAAGTAAATTTGCTGAGGGTTTTTTTTTTTTGATTGAGATGATTTTTGACACCTTCCCTTCAGTACCAGTACAAGAAGCAATATGAGAAGAGTAAGGGTCACTACCATGTGGTGCCAGATAATCTTGAACAGGTTCATCTCAGGGAGGCCTCAGAACTCCAGAGCCACGTAAGTTGGACGTGTGTTTGTCCTTATCCCAGCTCACTGAGCACCAAATTCCATCAAAATCCTCCCAGTGAATCCTCCAGGCTGGGACATTCCCTGTGCCTCTCTGCCCCACCAGCACTGCACCCCTGGGGAAGGATCCAGGGAGCAGAACCTGCACGTTTCCAGGTGCAGAACACATAAAATACACAGATAAAATCTCCCTGCGAGTCCTTCATTCCAGAGCCAATCCTGCTGCTCACCTCTGCTGCACATGGATCTTTTGACACAGGATAATACATTTATCAGGGGGATTTATCTCTGGAGAAAAAAGGACCTGGGAATCACAGAAACTGGGAACTGAAGGAATTAGGCTTGTTGCTGACAGTGGATTTCCAACTGCTTCATCCATTCCGTGATCCAAAGGGAAGCTCTGCTGTCCTCTCCTGCATCCAAAATGACTTTAACCAAAACTATCAACATGCCTGGAGGTTTTCCCTCTGGAATAAAACAGTGGATCACTCCAGAGAAATTCACAGTCTGATTTGGTCTCTGATCCTCTCTGTTCCCAGTATTATTGGCTGTAAAGCAAGAGAGGAATTCCTGCAAGAACACCAAGGGCCACAGCTGATTGTTCTGGTGCTTGGCACAGAATTCCAGAAAGGTTTGGGGACATTTAGGATCATCCAGACCCACCCCTGCCCTGGACAGGGACACCTCCCACCATCCCAGGCTGCTCCAGCCTGGCCTTGGGCACTTCCAGGGATGTTCAAAGGCAAAAAGGTCCCACAGCCAAGGGCCATAAGGAAAGGGTTGTTCATCAGGCTGCTGTTAATGAGGCTGGAATTAATTTTTAAGTCAGTCCTTGTTGCTCCAGTTTGGGATCAGGCTCTGCTTGGCCACAGCATCCCCTCACTGAAAATCTGGAGAATAGAACCTGAAGCAGGAATCATCTTCATGGACATTTTACTTCCTGAACACCAAATTTTACATTTGCTGATCAATAACAGAGATTTCAGGAAGGCAAACTGTGTTAGCCATTCGATTTTTATCCCAGAACTGTTCATAGTAGGCACATACTACTCAATTAATTAGGTTATTTCGGAGGGTGACTTTCTGTCTTTTCTTCTCAGGTGAAATACAGAGAAAAGTATGAGAAGGAAAAAGGAAAGCCCATGTTGGACTTTGAAACTCCCACATACCTGACTGCAAAGGAGTCTCAGCTCATGCAGAGCGAGGTAAAACCAATACTGATAGGCTGAAAAGCTTTAAAATTCCTTTTTTTATGTTAAACGTAGGGATTTAGCAGGCAATTCTGCTTGCACCTTGTGCACGCTGATAGACTGAAAAATTATAGTAATTTTGTATTTCTTTATGATGGTTGTTAAATGCTGCATTGAACATTCATGACACTTTCCTGTCATGGAATGAGTTTATCTGTAATTTTTTTTAAATGAAGCTTAAACAAGTCTTTGAGTAAGAAACGTGGTACAAAATTTATTTCACTTGCACAACACAGCACAGAGTTTGTGTCTTATCACAGGACACAGAAAGTGCTCTGCTTCTTTTTTTTTTCACCTCAAAACTCCATTTTTGAGAAAACTCTTTTATTCCCTGCATGTCTCTGCTGTCAGAGGTTTTCCCCCTGACCTGTAATTTTCTTTTCTTGAGCAGTTTTTTTCTGTGTTTATTTGAAGTTTATTCCTTTTCTGGCCCAGATGGAGGCTGCAAAGCATCTGTGTAAGGCCATTAGTTCTGTGGTACCTTTGAATCTTTCTCTGCATAGATAAATGAGTAAAAAAATAAAAAACAAAGGCAGGATCAGGTCCTATTTCCATGGAAAACAATGATTTGCTCCACAAGTTTTAGTGGGAACAGGATTTAGGAGCCCATTTAGCATCAGCTGTACCCAGTGACATGACACCCTCCCAGCTTTGCACATAATGAAAATATTGTAATAAATATTTGCTGTTTTGCTTTTTTTTTTTTTTTTTTTTTTTCCCTTCTTCTTCTTCTTCTTCTTCTTCTTCTTGCTGTCATTAGAAAGAATATAAGAAGGACTTTGAAGAGTCCATGAAGGGCAGGAACCTCACTGGCCTGGAGGTCACACCATCCCTCTTACATGTCAAATACGCCACCAAAATAGCGAGCGAGGTACCAGCTCCAGCTCCTCTGGGCTTCCTTCCTCTGCCTCCTGCAGCACCTCCAGCACTGCCACTTCTTCTTCCCCACTCTCCTGCCCACCCACACTGAGCATGTTTACATCCATTTTGTGCTGCCAGCTAATTTGCCACGGACATTTCTTCCCTGTCCTTTAACCGTATTCCCATGTGCTGCCCCTCTCTGACTTCCCTCAGCCTAACTGGTCCATATGTGTGTGCCTTGGCAATTTATCTTCCACAATAATCCCTATCTTTTGTTGGACTAGTTCTTCCATAACCCTCTACAACATTCTTTCTTGTTTTCCAAATTTTCTTTTTTTTTTTTTTTCCTTTTCTTTTGGAGCTTTTGGAACTCTTTTTTCTTTCATTTTCTTTTTTTTCTTTTTTTTTTTTTTTTTTTTTTGCAACAAAGTTGGTAGAGTGTAGAACTCCCTTTGGTCTGGCTTTGCAGTGTTTTTCCTTCTCCTGCAGAAAGAGTACAGGAAGGATCTGGAGGAGGGAGTCAAAGGGAAAGGACTGACAGCCTTGGAGGAGACTCCAGACATGCTGAGAGCCAAGAATGCCACTCAAATCCTGAATGAGGTATGGGAGAGCTGCTTGGGAAATGCCTGAGTGCATGGAATGTCCAACTGCCCTGGGAGGGACACCTTGCACCATCCAAGCCCTGTCCAGCCTGGCCTGGGACACTGCCAGGGACCCAGGGGCAGCCACAGCTGCTCTGGGAATTCATCCCATCCCTCCTCACCCTCCCAGCCAGGAATTCTTTCCCAGTCTCCCTCCCATCCATCCCTGCCCTTTGACTGGTGTGAACTCCATCATTCCCTGGAAACTCTTGAGTAGAGGGCAGGAAGGAACATGGATGAGGGAATAAGGATCAAAGTGGATTTTTAAGGGAGCTCTTTCCTGGGTGCACAGTCACTGTCAGGAATTCAGGTGGGAAACAGGAGCTGGGATCAACAGTCACTCAAGGGACTCATTAATTAATTAATCAAAGGACTGAACCAAGACTTAAGTAATGAAGCACAAACTGAAACAATCTGAAATTATATAATTTGTGTGCATAATTATGAGTTGATATTAGAGGTATTCCTGGTTTGGGACTGGCACTGTTCCTGGTTTGGGATTGACATTGTTCCTGTTTGGGATTGTTGCTGTTCCTGGTTGGGATGGGCCCTGTTCCTATTTGGGATTGTCACTGTTCCTGGTTGGGATTGTCACTGTTCCTGGTTGGGGTTTGTTTTATTCCTGATTTGGGGTGGGCCCTGTTCCTAGTTGGGATACGCCCTGTTTTGTTGGGATGGGCCCTGTTCTGTTGGGATTGCCCTGTTCTGTAGGGATGGGCTCTGTTCCTGGTTGGGATTTGTGGTATTCCCAATTTGGGATGGGCTCTGTTCCTGGTTAGGATTGTCACTGTTCCTGGTTGGGATTGTCACTGTTCCTAGTTGGGACGGGCCCTGTTCCTGGTTGGGATTTGTGGTATTCCTGATTTGAGGTGGGCCCTGTTCTGTTGGGATGCGCCCTGTTCCTGGTTGGGATTGTTGCTGTTCCTGGTTGGGATGGGCCCTGTTCCTGGTTGGGATGGGCCCTGTTCCTGCTGGGATTTGTGGTATTCCTGATTTGGGGTGGGCCCTGTTGTGTTGGGATTGCCCTGTTGTGTGTGTGGCTGTGAGGGTGAGCTGTTGCCCCTTTGCCATGCCATGCCTCGCTCCCTGCAGAAGGAGTACAAGAGGGCCCTGGAGCAGGAGATCCGCGGGAAGGGCCTGACCGAGCTGGCGCTGGAGACGCCGGATTTCGTGCGCGCCAGGAACGCCACCGACATCGCCAGCCAGGTCCGTGCACCCTGCCTCTCTGAGCCCCTTGCGAAGGAAAACTCAGATTTTTCTGGGGAAACCCAGCGGGAGCTGTGGTGACCGAGGCCCCTAAACGTGAGCTTTGCCCGACAGATCAAATACAAACAATTGGCAGAAATGGAGAAAGCCAACTACACCAGTGTTGTTGATACTCCAGAGATTATTCATGCCCAGCAGGTCAAGAACCTTTCCAGCCAGGTATCTTGAGTGCAGCAATTAATCCTGCTCATGTGGGAACTCCAGGAAATACTAATTAAACACCCAAATAACCACCTCTCACAACCTTCAGGAGGCACCAGGGAACAAATCTTCCCCAGAGCTCTGGAATTCTATGGCAATAATCAAATTAATTTTACTGCTGTGTCAAGTGACACAATAATTTCTGTTGCTTTGCAAAGCTAATTCTTCTTTAAGCAGATTCTTCTTAATTTTCTACTCCTCAATAACCTGCTGTCTAAAATAGAGGCATAATCTCAGTTTCTATCAGACAGAGAAGAACTCACATCTCCACAAAGATGGGCACCACTCAACAATCAGTAACTCCAGTCTGTTTCTTGCTGCTTTTGTGTTTTCTATTTTAATCCATTTGGGGTTTTCCATCAGAAAAAATACAAGGAAGATGCAGAGAAGAGCATGCCCTACTACGTGCCTGTGGCTGACACACCAGAAATGCAGAGGGTCCGAGAGAATCAGAAGAACTTTAGCATGGTAAGTCCAGAAAAAAAAAATTAAAAACCATATTTTTCTCATTTTTGAAGAAAACAGTGAGGGAATTTGTACAGCATAGAGTTAACATTTGCCATTTTTCCTTTTTCACAGCTTCAGTATCAGTCAGACCTACAGAACAGTAAAGGAAAAGTCACAGTGGTTCAGGACACCCCAGAAATCCTGAGGGTGAAGGAAAACCAGAAGAATTTCAGCTCGGTATGGTCACCTCTGTCTTCACTCCTCAGCCCCCCAGAAAAATACAGTTTAATATCTTTAATAAAATTACAATTTTTTGGTGCTTCTCCTACAGGCACAGTAGATTTAGCTGGGCTTTATAAAGTGTTTTTCCTGCTGTTTTTGTGGGGTGATTGCCCTCTTTCACAGGCACAGCTGTGACAGAGTCAAACAATCCCTCATTAAATGAATATAATTATTGTCCCTTTCCTTTGTGCTGTTCCCATGCCAGTCCCTCCCTGTCCTGCTGCCCCTCGTGCTCTGTGTGCCTGAGTTGTTGCCCAGTTCCTGTTGCCATCAAGTCTCCTGTGGCATTTTGCCTCCAGCACCATTTGCAAAGTACAAAGTGGAAAATATTTGTGCAAATCAAATAAGAGCAAATAATGATCTTCAATCCTAAAATTAGCCCAGAAATGTTTTGATTATGGAATTATGGAATGGGTGGAAGGGACCTAAAGCTCATCTTCTTCCATCCTGCCATGGGCAGGGACTCATTCCACTAGCCTAGGAATATTCTACTGAAATATATCTGATATTTTGATTTATTGTATAAATTATCTCCCACTTAAAAAGCATTAAATATAAAAAACCAGCACTTTTTTTTCCCCTAATGGTGCTCACTTTGGACACCTTCAGAGAGGCAGTGACCAGAGTGGATCCTCTGGGCTTTCAGCTGCTCCATTGTGTCCAAATTCAGTGTCTGGGAGCAAGAATGTTGTGTTTTGGATGCTTAACCTTGTTGTCTTCATTCTAAACGTTAAGATTTTGTATAAAGAAGATATTGGAACTGGAACCACAATTGAAAAGACCCCAGAGATGCAGAGAGTTAAACGAACCCAGGATAATATCAGCTCGGTACACAAGGATTGATTTTTAATACTCACTCTACTGCTGCTAATTCAACTTGAAATAATATTTTTTTTTCTCTCTCTTTTTCTTTTCTTTACATCTTGCTAACAGTGGTTTGGCAATAACCCACCCAGTCAAGGGTGACTTTCTGGAAGTTTTTTGCCCATCCTTGTTACTTTAACAGTAACCTCTCTAATGATTAACATTCTATTTCTTACTCACAACCCATTTCTAAACCACAAAAGCTCTTGCTGTCAATTTGATCTCATCCCAGATGTAGTTTGGACAGAAAAAAAAGAAATATTTAGGTGGGAAGGGATGTGCTGAAATCATCTATTCCAACCCTGTGGCTCAGCTTTAGGATGAGCCGAGTTTTGAGCATCCCACAGGATGAAGATTCCACAGCCTGTTCCAGGGTGGGACCATCTCCCAGGAAAATCTGTTTTACTCTGCTCAGACTGAATTTTCTGGTGGTGATTTTTTTGGTTTGTTATGTCCTGGCAAACTTGGATGTTACCTAAAAGGTCACAGCACTCTATTTTACCTATTAATTTTATTTCAAAGCTCCTAAACATCCTCCATGCTTTTTTTTGAATGGTGGTGTCATTTAGTGTCATGCACTAACACTGCAGCCAGTTTGTTCATGCAGAATGTGCTAAAAATGTTTAAAATGTTCTTGTGAAAGGCTTTTTTTGTTGTTAGCAAAGCAGAAATGCAATGGCACCGTCACTGCTGAAACGTTGTGTGATGATTCTCACCTTTGTTAAATAGGAGGGATTCTTACACATCCCAAATTCTCCTTTTGTTGGTAGAAAGGCCAAATAGTGTCAGGTTTAAAGGAATTTATCTGGTTTTATAAAACCCTTTCAGTGCCATTCCCAGTGACTCAACAGCTGAATTCCCTTGCCATGGATTCCTTGGGAAGGTGAGGGGAAGGTGGTGAAGTCCTTTAAACTTCCCCTCTCCACAGATGAGGATAAAGCTCTTTGTGACCCTGTGAAAGCTTTCCTGTAGATGCTTTTCCCTTCCCTAATTCCTGTTCTTTGCAGGTGAAGTACAAGGAGAGCATTGGCAAAGGGACTCCCATTCCCGACCTGCCGGAGGTGAAGCGTGTCAAGGAGACCCAGAAGCACATCAGCTCGGTAATGTCCCTGTCCCTGAATGTCCCTGTTCCTCAGTGTCCCTGTCCCTGAATGTCCCTGTCCCTGAATGTCCCTGTCCCTGAATGTCCCTGTTCCTGAATGTCCCTGGTCCTGGAATGTCCCTGTCCCTGAATGTCCCTGTTCCTGGAATGTCCCTGTTCCTGGAATGTCCCTGTTCCCTGAATGTCCCTGTTCCTGGGATGTCCCTGTTCCCTGAATGTCCCTGTTCCCAGCACATCAGCTTGGTAATGTCCCTGTCCCTCAATGTCCCTGGTCCTGAATGTCCCTGGTCCTGAATGTCCCTGTCCCTGAATGTCCCTGTCCCTGAATGTCCCTGGTCCTCAATGTCCCTGACCCTGAATGTCCCTGTCCCTGAATGTCCCTGTTCCCAGCACATCAGCTTGGTAATGTCCCTGGTCCTCAATGTCCCTGGTCCTGAATGTCCCTGGTCCTGAATGTCCCTGTCCCTCAATGTCCCTGTCCCTCAATGTCCCTGTCCCTGAATGTCCCTGTCCCTGAATGTCCCTGTCCCTGAATGTCCCTGTTCCTGGAATGTCCCTGTTCCCTGAATGTCCCTGTTCCCTGAATGTCCCTGTTCCTCAATGTCCCTGTCCCTGAATGTCCCTGGTCCTCAATGTCCCTGGTCCTCAATGTCCCTGTTCCCTGAATGTCCCTGTCCCTGAATGTCCCTGTTCCTGAATGTCCCTGTTCCTGAATGTCCCTGTCCCTGAATGTCCCTGTTCCTCAATGTCCCTGTTCCCTGAATGTCCCTGTTCCCTGAATGTCCCTGTTCCTGGAATGTCCCTGTTCCTGGAATATCCCTGTTCCTGAATGTCCCTGTTCCTGAATGTCCCTGTTCCTGGGATGTCCCTGTTCCTGGGATGTCCCTGTTCCCTGAATGTCCCTGTTCCTGGAATGTCCCTGTTCCTGGGATGTCCCTGTTCCTGGGATGTCCCTGTTCCCTGAATGTCCCTGTTCCTGGAATGTCCCTGTTCCCAGCACATCAGCTCGGTAATGTCCCTGTTCCTGGGATGTCCCTGTTCCTGGAATGTCCCTGTTCCCTGAATGTCCCTTTTCCTGAATGTCCCTGTTCCCAGCACATCAGCTTGGGAATGTCCCTATTTCTTGGGATGTCCCTGTTCCTGGGATGTCCCTGTTCCTGGGATGTCCCTATTCCTGGAATGTACCTGTTTCTGGAATGTCCCTGTTCCCAGCACAGCAGCCCAGGAATTTCCTGTTCCCTGCCCTCTCCAGGGCCTTTTCCTCTTGGGAAAGCTCCAGCTCTCCCAAATGCCCGTGGCCAGCAGCAGCAAGTTGAAATACCTGAGTCTGACAGGAATTATCCCCATCAGTCGCTGCCTGTGCTTCTTCCGTGGCCTTTTCTGAGCACAGAGCCAGGAACAGAAATGCCCCAGGTTATGTGCTGAAGTTTGACTGGGAAAAAAGGGATCAGGAAGGCAGGACTTTGAGGGAACAACCCAATTGGAGCCTTTTTGTATGACAGTTATAAGGGAAAACAAAACCTTCCCATATCCAGTCAAGTGTCAATTTCACAGCTCACTTATGGACACCTGAGCTGTTTTTCCAAATGATTCATTTTTTTCTAACATTTTCCATAGGTTGTTTTCCCTTGCTGTAATTGGTTTCTTTGTTTCAATGACACCAAGCAGTGAATTTTTTTTGTTAGCTTGTTTTGGTACAAGTTTTGTTTTGGTACAAGGATTTTCCTACTTGGGAGAAGAGCTGTGAGTCAAAATGTGACAATACACTTGTCAGGTATTCCCACATGGTTGGGGTTATTCCACAAACATCTCCTTTCATGAAAAATGCAATTTTTAAAAATCAAATAACTACAGGTTAAATTAAGCCTCATAACATGAGTGGTGGCACTCAGTTGTTTTTGTTTCCTAGAGATTTAACCCAGAGTAAAATAGTGGTGCAAACAAACAGAAATGAAAATAAATAAAGCCCACAATGAATTCTTTATACACTGAACAATTCCAGAAAAGGTCCAGCTGTTTATTAATCCCATAAAGACATGCTGACTGCCTGAAAAGTAATTCTATCACATTTCCCAAACTAAAATGAAAAGTAAAATATCCCTCGCAGGTGGGGCCAGCAGAATATTTGGATTTGTGTCCTTTAAATGAAGAACTGAAGGGAAGTCACTCTGAGCTGCTGATAAAGATCCCGAGGGGTGTGAATGGCGTTTCCATTTCCATAGTGGGGACTATTGCAAACAGTTAATTGGCAAGTGTTTAGGAATGATTGCTGCACAGCCCAAACACTGACTTTAGCTGCTAATGAACCATCACGAGAAGTGAATTTGGTCTGTCTAGCACTTAAAACTTGCCAAATCAGATCATTACTGTATGTGCATGCTGGAAGCACAGGTAAACAACACTCAGGTTCATTTACACATTGCTATATGGAATTTCATCCTATTCCAAAGCATGCACTTGTCTGCAGACAAGGATCCATGCTGGCAGTAAAACCTCAGCTGAAGTGTGCACAGCTTAAAAGTCACCATCTCATCATACCCAAGAGGAAGCTGGCTCAGAAAACATACTGAAATCAAATTTACGTGTTCAAACAATTCTTTTAGCCACTTCCCATATGGAAAATAGAGTCTTTTTTGGGCTTTATGAAGTAGAAGTGTAACCTCTTGAGGAAACAGGTCATAGGCAATAATTATACATTTCAGCTCAGATCATTTAGTAAAATCATAAGACATGAAGTAGTATTTTGTACAATCCCAGTTTGCAATGCCAGGGAGCAGCTGAGTGATGCCCCCAGGGCTGCTCTGACCCTGCTTGTGTCCCACAGGTGTTGTACAAGGAGGAGCTGGGCACGGGCACCCCCACGCCCGTGACCCCAGAAATGGAGCGGGTCAAACGCAACCAGGAGCAGATTAGCTCGGTATTTCCACCCTGCAGGACTTATAACAACGGGCTGTTGTTATAATCCTGTGCTCCTAACACCCTAACCCTGTTCTTCCTCAGGGGTTTGGTCCTGGCTGTGCCCTGGCTGGGTTTTAACTCATTGATCTTCCACTGTTTGTGCTTTCGGGGGGGGTTTACACCTTCACGCGCTTTTCTTCTAAGAACAAACCTGCCTGAAAATAATCCTGGCATTTCCTGAGCTAAGCTGGGCAGCAGAACATCCCTGTGGAGTTGTGGTGTTTCTCCCCACGTTTGTTTTCCCCTGAGCCTTTATCTCCTCTCTGCAGTGACCCATTCACAGAATAATCCCCCACAGCCTCTTCCTTAATCCTTGCCCCTGGAACGAGCGTGCGATGAATCCCAAGCGATCCTAACTCTAAACACAATCCCATAACAGTGGGATCTGGTGGGTCTGGCCTGTGCTGAGCGGGGTTTCTGTGGCACTGCTGTTGTCCCTCACAGGTGTTGTACAAGGAGGGTTTAGGGGCTGGCACTGCCACGCCGGTGACGCCGGAGATGGAGCGGGTCCGACGGAACCAGGAGCACATCAGCTCGGTACTGAGGGATCTCCACCCCTGCTCCCCTTCCAAACCCAAAGCCAGCCCCTGTAACTCCTCCACGTCACATCCTTGGGTGTGCTGGGAGCAACCCTTCTTACCAAACCCCTCAAGCCCTGGCAGGATCCCGATGTTTTCGTTTTCCCCTCGATTGAGCGCGTGCCGTTGGTCCAGATGGACGATTTGAACCTCAGGAATTCCAGCCCTGGAGCAGGGCCTTTCTTTGCTTCCCAGGAAATGTTCCTTGTGGGAATGGTGTCACATTCCCACTGCTGTCACTGCTCCTTCCAGCACCTCCTGCCAGTGGGAAAGGGACTCTCAGCCCTTCCCGAGCCACGGGGCAGGGAATGGTTTGGGTTGGAAGCAGTGAGAGGTCTGTCCCTGTCCTGTCCCTGTGCCTGTTCCTGTTCCTGTCCCTCTCCTGTCCCTATCCTGTCCCTATCCTGTGTCTGTCCTGTCCCTGTGTCCCTGTCCCTGTTCCTGTCCCCATCCTGTCCCTATCCTGTCCCTGTCCCTATCCTGTCCTTCTCCCTTTCCTATCCCTGTCCCTGTCCCTCTCCTGTCCCTGTCCCTCTCCTGTCCCTGTCCCATCCCTGTCCCTCTCCCGTCCCTGTCCCTCTCCTGTCCCTGTCCCATCCCTGTCCCTTTCCTGTCCCTGTCCCTCTCCTGTCCTATCCCTGTCCCGTGCCTGTCCCTGTTCCCTGTTCCTGTCCCTGTCCCTTTCCTGTCCCTGTCCCTGTCCTGTCCCTGTCCCTGTGTCCCTGTCCTATCCCTGTCCTGTGCCTATCCCATGCCTGTCCCTGTTCCCTGTTCCTGTCCCTGTCCCTTTCCTGTCCCTGTCCCTATCCTGTCCCTGTCCCTCTCCTGTCCTTCTCCCTGTCCCTATCCTGTCCCTGTCCCTTTCCTGTCCCTGTCCCTTTCCTGTCCCTGTCCCTATCCTGTCCTTCTCCCTGTCCCTATCCTGTCCCTGTCCCTATCCTGTCCCTGTCCCTCTCCTGTCCCTGTCCCATCCCTGTCCCTCTCCTGTCCCTGTCCCTCTCCTGTCCCTGTCCTATCCCTGTCCTGTGCCTATCCCGTGCCTGTCCCTGTTCCCTGTTCCTGTCCCTGTCCCTATCCTGTCCCTGTGTCCCTGTCCCTATCCCATCCCTGTCCCTGTCCTGTCCCTGTCCCTGTGTCCCTGTCCTATCCCTGTCCTGTGCCTATCCCATGCCTGTCCCTGTTCCCTGTTCCTGTCCCTGTCCCTTTCCTGTCCCTGTCCCTATCCTGTCCCTGTGTCCCTGTCCCTATCCCATCCCTGTCCCTGGCCCGAGGGCTTTGTCAGGAGCCCGGCTGGCATTCCCAGCTTGTGGCAGTGAAGGAGCACCAGGAACACTCAGTGGAGGTGGGAAAAGTGCTGCAGGAGTGAATTCCTGTCTGGAATTCCCCCTCCTGACACATCCACTGGGAGAAACACCGTGCCACCACTTTGTTCTGCAGTTCTGGTTGAGTTTGTGACCTTTTTGGGGTCCCTCTGCCCAAATCCCACCTGGAATTCAGTCCTGGCAGAGGTCCCTGGGACAGGGACAGGCACCTCAGCCTGGCTGCAATCCTGGCAGAACCTCTGGAGTAGGGAAAAGCCTTTGCCAGGGAATTTCCAGGTGCCTGGGGACATTCCAGCAGCTCAGGCCCTGGCTGAGGTGACAGCATCATCACCTTGTGGTGATTATTTTCCTTGAGGTTTTTTTGCTGAGCTTTGACCAAAGCAAAACTCTTTTTTTCCACACTTTGCAGTTTCACAATATTATTTCTCTTCTCTCTCTCTCCTCCCTGACCTCCCTGCCCTCCTCTTTGCTTTCCTTCCATTATTTTATTTTCATTTTTATTTTATTTTATTTTATTTTATTTTATTTTATTTTATCTTATTTTATTTTTATTTTATTTTATTTTATTTTTATATTTTATTTTATTTTATTTTTATTTTATTCCCACACTCCTGCTGCCCACAGGTGTTGTACAAGGAGGGGCTGGGGGTTGGCACCCCAGTTCCTGTCACTCCTGAGATGGAGAGGGTCAAACGCAACCAGGAGAATTTTAGCTCGGTATCTTTTTATCATTACAGGAAAAAACTCAGTTTTCTGTAGCTATTTAACACCTGCAAACTTTAAATCCCCTCAAGTTAACTCATAAAAAAATCCCCATTCTGCTCTCACATTTTGGCACCATATTTTATGTACGTGTTTTTAAAAATATTTTTCTTACAATTTAACACTGGTTGTTTCATGTGCATTAATTTTTTTCCTGAAGTTTAAGCTATTTTGCATTTTTAAACCTATTTTTTAAAACAATTTGCTGAATTCCCTTCCAGTAATACTTTGTTCCTCTGCTGGAGCCTATCCAAGTAGTTGGATTTGTAATCCCAGCTGAATTTATCACAATTAATAACTGATTTATGCTCCCTAATTTTTCCTGCTTTCTAGTACATTTAGCGGGCATAAAATTCCATTAATTCCCTCCATCAAATGCAGATTTTTTTTTTCTTGCTTTTGCCTCTTTTTGACTGCCCTGTTGCCCCACAGGTGTTGTACAAGGAGGAGCTGGGGACAGGAACCCCCACCCCTGTCACCCCTGAGATTGAGAGGGTCAAACGCAATCAAGAAAACTTTAGCTCGGTATTTTTGAATTCCAAATGCCCAAAAAAAAAATCCCCTTTAATCGATTTTAAAATAATCTTAACCCCAGAATAACTGATTGGCACAGGAACATCCCATTCCTTGTCTTCTGCCATTTTTTCCTCTGTAATCCCTGATTTATTTTGATTACACCCATCACTAATGAGTTTAGATTCCTTCTTCCCATCTTTTTCCTGCCATATTTTTATGCTCTGCTTTTCCTTTTATTAATCCCTTCGATCCTCGATTATTTTTGATTTCCCCTGGTTTTCCCATGTATGAAATCCAAACTGTTCCCTGCGTGACCCAAATCCGTGGCTGAGATCCCTGAGCCTGCTGGGATGGGTGTGGGATGGGAAATCAGCTGGGATTGGAGCCAGGATTCCTCCTGCCTTGGCTTTGGTGCCTTTTCCTTTGGTTTGGTTCCTTTTCCTTTGCTTTGGTTCCTTTTCCTTTGGCTTTGGTGTCTTTTCCTTTGGTTTGGTGCCTTTTCCTTTGGATTTGGTTCCTTTTCCTTTGGTTTGGTTCCTTTTCCTTTGGTTTGGTGTCTTTTCCTTTGGTTTGGTGCCTTTTCCTTTGGATTTGGTTCCTTTTCCTTTGGTTTGGTGCCTTTTCCTTTGGATTTGGTTCCTTTTCCTTTGGATTTGGTTCCTTTTCCTTTGGTTTGGTGCCTTTTCCTTTGGCTTGGTTCCTTTTCCTTTGATTTGGTGCCTTTTCCTTTGGCTTTGGTGCCTTTTCCTTTGGTTTGGTTCCTTTTCCTTTGCATTTGGTTCCTTTTCCTTTGGTTTGGTGCCTTTTCCTTTGGCTTTGGTGCCTTTTCCTTTGCATTCGGTGCCTTTTCCTTTGGCTTTGTTGCCTTTTCCTTTCACAAATGTGGTAGGGATGCACTGGAAGTGTTCTGGGGGTGTTGGAATGTGTGGAAAGGTGAGGGAAGTGCCACTAAAACCAGGAGTGCACTGGAAATTATGTGTATGTAATACATAATAGATAAAATATATAGATAAAATATAAAATTATCCATTAATTGATTAATAGGCATTTTATATATTATATATAATGATTTATAATATATAATATAGAATATCATTTAAATATAAATATATCTTTTTTCCCCAGTATCCCACCAAAATCCACCCTCCTTCAGCCTCAGTCATATCAGATTTTAGACGAGTTTTTTATCCCCAGGGATTTTTCCCCCCAGGACGTGTCAGCAGCCCCTCTCTGATGCTCTGGGTGCTTTTGGTGCTACTTTCATTCTGTTTTTTGCCCTGTTGCCCCACAGGTGTTGTACAAGGAGGAGCTGGGGACAGGAACCCCCACCCCTGTCACCCCCGAGATTGAGAGGGTCAAACGCAATCAAGAAAACTTTAGCTCGGTATCTTTGAATTCCAAATGCCCCCCAAAAAAATCCCCTTTAATCGATTTTAAAATACTTTTTAACCAACAAAACAATATTCTTGTTTCCTTTTAAATGACTTACCCAAAAAATAATATCCTGGTCCCTCTCAGAATTTTTTTTTCCTTCATAATTATTACTTACATTGTTCTTATTCCCTTGATTTTTAATTACATCATTTTAGTAATTGAATCCCACCTTTTGGAGTGTGATTGCCGTTTTTTTTTAACTCTTAAAAACCCACCTTCTTTTCCTTAATTAGTCCCAAAAATCCTTTTTTTACCTCTTAAAATCCCACCCTGTTGTCCTTGCTCGGTCCCAGGAGTTTTTTTTTTAACTCTTGAAATCCCACCCTCTTTATTTTATTTAGTCCCAACAATCCTTTTTTTTTTTTTTCCAAACCTGTAAAATCCACACAATTTTCCTTATGTAATCCCTCCAATTCTATATGAATTCTTGAAACCCCTGTTTCCTTATTTATCTCCAACAATCATTTTTAGTACTCTTAAAAACCCACTCTATTTCCTTTATTTAGTCCCAACAAGCCTTTTTTTTTTGTTTTAATGCTTAAAATCCACCCTTTTTTCCTTATTTAGTCCCAGCAATTCTATTTAAATTCTTAAAATTCCCGCCAGTTTTCCTTACTTAGTCTCAAGAATCTTTTTTTTTTAACTCTTAAAATCCACCCTGTTTCCTTTATTTAGTCCCCACAGTTCTTTTTTTTAGCTCTTAAAAACCCACCCTGCTTTCCCAATTTAATCCCCACAATTCTTTTTCATAACTCTTAAAACCCCGCCCCCTTTCCTTATTTAGCCCCAACAATTTATATTTTTTTTAACTCTTTTTTTATATTTTATATTTTTTTCTAATTTTTTTAACCCTCTTTTCCTTATTTAATCAGTTTTGTTCTGTGGAGTGAATCTTCCTGATTTTCCTTTGAGAACTAAACCGTGCTTGGGTGGGATGCGCTGGGCTGGGGGAGGTACCAGACCCGCTTGATTTGTGAATTTTTTTTTGGTGCTTTCACGGCTTTTTCTGCCCGCTCTTGTGTCCAGGCGTGAGCAGCGCTGCTGTCTGGGGCAGGATTCCATCTTTTCTCCCTTCCATCCTCATTTTCTGTCCCGCCTTGCCCTGACCCCGCTGTTCTCCCGCAGGTTCTGTACCGGGAGGAGCTGGGCACGGGCACCCCGATCCCGGTCACCCCCGAGCTGGAGCGGGTCAGGCGCAACCAGGAGCACCTCAGCTCGGTATCGTGGGGACCAGGAGCTTTCCCTTGAGCTGCACTCCTTAATCTTCCTTAAAAATCCACAGTTCCTCTGCTCCTTCCGCGTAATCGACTCACAAACACGTCCTCATAAACACCACAAACATGTCCGCATAAACAATCCTCATAAACAAACACAGCCCCCCAAACACCACAAACACATCCTCATAAATAATCCTCACAAACACCACAAACATCCTCATAAACAATACTCATAAACACACACAGCCCCACAAACACCACAAACACATCCTCATAAACAATCCTCATAAACACACACAGCCCCACAAACACCACAAACACATCCTCATAAATAATCCTCACAAACACCACAAACATCCTCACAAACACAGCCCCACAAACACCACAAACACAGCCCCACAAACACATCCTCATAAACAATCCTCACAACCTTCATAAACACCACAAACACATCCCATAAACACAGCCCCACAAACATCTCAAACACAGCCCCACAAACACCACAAATGCATCCTCACAAACACCACAAACACAGCCCCACAAACACCACAAACACTTCCTCACAAACACCACAAACACAGCCCCACAAACACATCCTCATAAATAATCCTCACATACACCACAAACACGTCCTCATAAACATCCTCACAAACACATCCCCACAAACACCACAAACACATCCCACAAACACGTCCCCACAAACACCACAAACGCAGCCCCACAAACACCACAAACACGTCCCCACAAACACCACAAACACAGCCCCACAAACACCACAAACACAGCCCCACAAACACCACAAACACATCCCACAAACACACCCTCATAAACACCACAAACACTTCCCACAAACACCACAAACACATCCCACAAACACCACAAACACAGCCCCACAAACACCACAAACACATCCCACAAACACCACAAACACAGCCTCACAAACACCACAAACACAGCCCCACAAACACATCCTCATAAATAATCCTCACATACACCACAAACACGTCCTCATAAACATCCTCACAAACACATCCCCACAAACACCACAAACACGTCCCCACAAACACCACAAACACAGCCCCACAAACACCACAAACACATCCCACAAACACCACAAACACAGCCCCACAAACATCTCAAACACAGCTCCACAAACACCACAAATGCATCCTCACAAACACCACAAACACAGCCCCACAAACACATCCTCATAAATAATCCTCACATACACCACAAACACGTCCTCATAAACATCCTCACAAACACATCCCCACAAACACCACAAACACATCCCACAAACACGTCCCCACAAACACCACAAACACAGCCCCACAAACACCACAAACACAGCCCCACAAACACACCCTCATAAACACCACAAACACATCCCACAAACGCCACAAACACATCCCACAAACGCCACAAACACAACCCCACAAACGCCACAAACACATCCCACAAACACCACAAACACATCCCACAAACACCACAAACACATCCCACAAACACCACAAACACATCCCACAAACACACCCTCATAAACACCACAAACACAACCCCACAAACGCCACAAACACAACCCCACAAATGCCACAAACACAACCCCACAAACGCCACAAACACATCCCACAAACACCACAAACACAGCCCCACAAACGCCACAAACACCACAAACACATCCCACAAATGCCACAAACACCACAAACACATCCCACAAACGCCACAAACACACCCTCATAATCAATCCTGTCTTCCTCACTGTGTTACTGACCTCCCACTTCTTCACTGATGGAATTATTTACAAATATTTGCGTTGCTCGGAGTTATTTACAAATATTTACATTATTCTTAACGTTTTTTAACCGTTTTGTTCCCTGTTCCAGCTTCCCTTTATATGTGTGGTTTTTTTTTAATATCTAAAATTCTTTGTTTTAACCATAGACGAGGGAGGGTGTGACTTCTCAGGAGGCTGCAGTGGGGGGGTTCAAAAGCTCCTGTTCCGCAGGAAAATGTGGATTTAATGAGTGCTGACGGCTTTGGATGGTTTCTTGTTGTGCAGGTGTTGTACAAAGAGAGCGTGGGGACAGGGACCCCCACTCCTGTCACCCCCGAGATGGAGAGGGTCAAACGCAACCAGGAGATTTGCAGCTCGGTACTTTGCCAAGAGCAGAACTCCCCTTTAACTCTTTAAACCCAGATTTGAAACCTTTTAACTCTTTCCGAGCCCTTTTTAACCGTTTGGAGCAGGATTTGTCCCAAAATAACGCAGGACTCACTCCTTACTCGTGGCTTTCTCAGGTTAACTCGGGTCAGTTGATCTTGGTTTTAAGAGTGATTTTAATGTCTTGTTCTGATGCTGAACTCGCTCAAACTCCTTTTCTCTGCAGCGCTGCCATGTCTTTTAAAGCACTTAATTGGGTTTTCTTGCGGGGGTTTTGTGCTCTTTGGCGCAGTACTTACCCCATTTAGCAGCAGCAGCTCAAGCCAGGCTGCCAGACCCCTCCTCTACTAAAACAGCGCCCAGGACCCGCTTTAAACCCAGCCGCGGGAGGAAATCCCAGGGCAGAGGAGGGCGTGGGGAGAGCTGGTCCTGACTGTGCCTTTCTCTGCCTCCTCTCTCTCGCCCCACAGGTGTTGTACAAGGAAAACATAGGGAAAGCCACCCCCACCCCCGTCACCCCCGAGATGGAGAGGGTCAAACGCAACCAGGAGATCATTAGCTCGGTACTTCCAGCTGGAAAAGTTCCTAAAATCCAGAGTGGAGTGTTTAACCCGGCAACCTGTGCTTATTAACCCCTCAAGTGCCTCTGCCCCGAGCTCACACACAGACTGCGCCGGCTGCTCTTTAACGCTGCCCCAGGCAGGGTTGTACTAGGGGGAAAAAAAAAAAAAATCCCTTTTTGGGGTGGGTGGTGGTGTCCTGATTGAATTTTTTTTAAGCCTTTCTTACTCCCCCTGTGTTCTACTGCCGATGATTCCAGCCAGGGTGCATTCCTGCATCCCGGATTAATTAATGGCAAAGCTCCAACTCCTCCTGTGCCCCAGCCCTAACTCGGTGTGACGGCTCCAAAGCTTTTTGTCTGTTCTTTTTGGTTTTGTTTTTTGGACTTTTTGGTGGGGTTTTTTGGTTTTTTTTTTTTTTTTTTTTTTTTTTGGGGGGGGTATTTTTGGGTGGTTTTTTGGCTTTTTCTTGTTTTTTTTTGGGGGTGGGTTTTTTTGTTTGTGGTTTTTTTGTTGTTTGTTTGTTTTTGGTTGGTTTTTTTGCTTGTTTTTTTTTTTTTTTGTTTGTGGTTTTTTTGGTTGTTTTGTTTTGTTTTTTTTGTTTTGGTTTTTTTGGTGTTTTTTGTATTTTGTTTTTTTTGTTTTACTTTTTCTTTTCAATGACATTTGGGCACTCCCTTGTATCCTGTAGGTTTTGTACAAGGAAAATGTGGGGAAGGTGACCCCGACCCCCATCACCCCCGAGATGGAGAGAGTCAAACGCAATCAAGATATCATTAGCTCGGTACCTTCCCAGGAATTTCTCGTTTCCTTTGTGCTTCAGCCTAATCAAGTAACAGCCTAACTCCCACTCAGAGCTGGTTTTAATTTAAAAGGAGATGTGTTTCTTTTCTTCTGCACATTAATTGCTCATTCTAAACCCAGGTTACTTCTGTGTTAACGGCGTGATCCAGAATTTTAGGCCTTTTTTACAACTTGGTTTGTCAATTTGTGGGTTCTATCCAGATCATCTCAAGAGTTCAGATCCCTTGGTGGGGATCAGGGAATGTTGGGTTGGAAGGGACGTCGAGCTCATTTCATTCCCTTACCTCCTTCCCTTACTAGCCCAGCTTTTCCAGGGATATTCAGGCTTCTCTCTGTGTTCAGTGTTTCACCTTTCATTGGCTTTTCAGGTGGATTTGACTTCAGGGAAAAACACCCATCCCTGACATCATTACTGAGGCAGCAACAAAACTTCCACTTCCCTCCTAAAAAGTTCAGGAATCGCTTCAAATACAGATTTTTAGAAAGCAGATAAAGCATTTCTTAAACAGCTTTTTAGAGCCAGAGGCACTTCCTGAGCCTCTGGGGGCCACCTGGATAGATCCCAGTTTCCCAAATCCCAGTTTTCCCCTCCCTATCCTGTTTGTTCCTGCGGTAACAAAGTACGAGTTCGTGTTCGGGTGCCTCGGGGCTGTGTAAGAGCCCGGCTCGCTCTCGTGTGTCCCGCAGGTGTTGTACAAAGAGAACGTGGGGCAGGCGACCCCCACGCCCGTCACTCCCGAGATGGAGCGAGTCAAACGCAACCAGGAGCAGATTAGCTCGGTATTGCCCCGGGAAATCCCTTCCCAAAGCTCCCGCTTAACCAGAGGATGGCACAGAGCTCTTCTGAATAACCTCGCGCTGCCTGGTCTTATTTAACACTCTTAAATTTTTTTTCATTCAAAAGTCACCTCTTAAGCACTGTAATTCGAAAGGATCTTTTTGTCCTTTAACTTGTTAATACAATTTTTCCTGATTTTTCTCACCCCCCTTTCCTAATTTTAAAGGATTTGGTCATTTAACTTGTTAATACGATTTTTCCTGACTTTTTGTTTCCCCCTTTCCTAATTTTAAAGGATTTTTTTTGTCCTTTAACTTGTTAATACGATTTTCCCTGATTTTCCTCACCCCACTTTCCTAATTTGAAAGGATTTTGTCATTTAACTTGTTAATACGATTTTTCCTGACTTTTTTTCCCCCCTTTCCTAATTTTAAAGGATTTTGTCGTTTAACTTATTAATAGGATTTTTCCTGACTATTTTTTTTTCCCTTTCCTAATTTTAAAGGATTTTTTTTGTCCTTTAACTTGTTAATACGAGTTTTCCTGATTTTCCTCACCGCCCTTTCCTAATTTTAAAGGATTTGGTCATTTAACTTGTTAATACGATTTTTCCTGACTTTTTTTCCCCCCTTTCCTAATTTTAAAGGATTTTGTCATTTAACTTGTTAGTAAGATTTTTCCTGACTTTTTTTTTCCCTTTCCTAATTTTAAAGGATTTTTTTTGTCGTTTAACTTGTTAATACGATTTTCCCTGATTTTCCTCACCCCACTTTCCTAATTTTAAAGGATTTGGTCATTTAACTTGTTTATATGATTTTTCCTGACTTTTTTTCCCCCCTTTCCTAATTTTAAAGGATTTGGTCATTTAACTTGTTAATATGATTTTTCCTGACTTTTTTTCCCCCCTTTCCTAATTTTAAAGGATTTGGTCATTTAACTTGTTAATACGATTTTTCCTGACTTTTTTTCCCCCTTTCCTAATTTTAAAGGATTTTGTCATTTAACTTGTTAATACAATTTTTCCTGACTTTTTTCCCCCCTTTCCTAATTTTAAAGGATTTTGTCATTTAACTTGTTAATACGATTTTTCCTGACTTTTTTCCCCCCTTTCCTAATTTTAAAGGATTTTGTCGTTTAACTTCTTAATACGATTTTTCCTTAATTTTTTTAATTTTTTTTTTCCCCCCTCCCTTTCCTAACGGCCGGTGTTGAGTGCAAACCCAGTAACATCCCAGTTGTGGAGTTCTGCCCTGTGACTGGGTTCCTTTGTGGTCTGTAGGTTGCATACAGGGAAGGTTTAGGGAAGGCCACTCCCAGCCCGGTCACTCCGGAGATGGAGAGAGTCAAGAGGAACCAAGAACAAATCAGCTCGGTACTGAAAGCACAGCTTTGTGTCAAAAATAACCACCCTCAGCCAAGCTCCACCTAATTCAGCCTTATTTTCCTTTTTTTTTTTGCCTATTTTCCCTTTGATTTTTTAATTTTTTTTAAATTTTTTTTACCTTTTGCCAATAACGGTTCAGCTGCTTTGTTTCCCGAGATCTTTTCCACTCTGCAGGGCTGGGTTTGCTTGAAACGTTAACCCCACTCCCAGGAAAAGCTGGAATTCTTCCAGCCCGAGCTGTGTTTGTGCCCTGCAGGTGCTGTACAAGGAGCACATGGCCAAGGGAACTCCGACCCCGCTGACCCCGGAGATGGAGAGAGCCAAACGCAACCAGGAGAACATCAGCTCGGTGGGTGAAACGCAGGAAAAGAACATTTCATCCCTGGAATCCTCACTCAGGCAGGGGAGGTTTGGAAGGACGTGGAATCCTTTAAAACTTTCTGGTGCAATCGAGTCTTTCTGTGATGAGTTGGGGGGGGGTTTAAAGAGTTAAATTTCAAATTACTGCCGTAATACTCTGTGACGTATAAAATCACGGTTCTTCACTAAGAGTCACTTATAAAAAATTGTATAAAAATCTGGGACTGGCCCTTCTTTGGCAGCCTGGTGCCCCAGAGGTAACTCCTGTGCTCCTCCTCCCCTGGCAGGTTCTTTACTCTGACAGTTTCCGCAAGCAAGTCCAAGGAAAAGCCGCCTACGTCCTGGACACCCCGGAGATGCGGCGCGTGCGGGAGACCCAGAAACACATCTCCACTGTAAGAGCACTTCCAGAGGTGTCCTTCCCCTGGGAAGGGAGTTCAGTATAAAAATCCCCCTGCCTGGCAGCAAGGACGACGTGTCCTACCAGGCTTGGGAACCCAAGGCTTTAATGCTAAAGCAAGTCTGGGATTGGGATTGGGAAGGCCAAAGTGCAGGAGCTGGAAATGCCCCTGGGGGGAAGCAGGAATCCAAATCCTTTGGAATTGCAGGTGAAGTACCACGAGGACTTTGAGAAGAGCAAAGGGAGCTTCACGCCCGTGGTGACCGACCCCATCACGGAGCGCGTGAAGAAGAACATGCAGGACTTCAGTGACATCAGCTACAGGGGCATCCAGAGGAGGGTGGTGGAGATGGAGCGGAAACGCGTGGACCAGGACCAGGAGAACCTCACAGGTCAGGAGACCTGGGCACATCTGCTACAGGAGGGGTTTAATTTAAGCTCAGCCACATCCATTCCAATTCATCATCACCTGGAGATGTTCTCACCCAAGTCCTTTTTTGGAAATACTCTCTGCCAGCAGCTGTAAATGACCTGTCACCTGCTGTCCCCACCTTGATAATGTCACACTGCATTTATGGTTCTGCTATTTTGAACTCCATCTCTATTGCAGAAACACCGTGCTGTAGATGGATTGTAAAAAAGCCAAATTTGTGCTATAGGATTGAGAAGCACTGATTTATAAAATAAGGGTGATTTTTCAAAGAATTCCTGACTGGTTTGGGGTGGAGGGACATTAAAGCTCATCCAATCCCACCCTGCCATGAGCAGGATTCCTCCCACTATCCCAGGCTGCTCCAAGCCCCATCCAACCTGGCCTTGGGCACTGCCAGGGCCGGGCAGGGCACACCTCCTGTCCTGCTGTCCTGCCAGCCTGTGCTGCTCGGCCTCTCCTCAGGAAATGTCCTTTTTCCTGCAGGGCTCCGGGTGTGGAGAACCAACCCCGGCTCCGTCTTCGACTACGACCCCGCCGAGGACAACATCCAGTCCCGGAGCCTGCACATGATCTCAGGTGTGTCCCACGGGCTCCAAGGGAAAAATGGGATTTGAACACCTGTGAGGATGGGGTCTGGGTGCAAACAGAGCTGAGAGACCCCAAGGGACACAGGGGACTGAGGAGAAATTGGCTGCAGCTGCTCCTCACCAGTGTAACTTACGTTCAAAAAATTCATTATAAATTTTCCTATCATAAAACGATCCAGCAGAGGCAGGAGGAGGATTGTTTATATGATCCACAGCTGACATGATACAGCCTGTGCTTCCTTTTGGAATTACTGAACAGGCTGTTCTCAGTGACCTTTTTTTAAACTCCTGTCTGAGAGCAAAAATACCTGAAAATTGTGGGGATGGCCCAGTGCTGTGTCAGGAAGAAAATCACAGGATAATTAATAATAATTAAATAAAAATATAAAATTAAATAAAAAAATAAAAATTTTGCAAGCAACGAGGGCTAAGGGGAAAGAGGCTGGAGAAAGGATAAAACACCGTGAATATTGAAGAGCAGGACTTCAGCATGGAATACTTAAAAAAGCACTGGGAAATCCCACTAGGGCACTATAAAACTACACTGGGATCGTGGAAAAATTGAGCGTAGCAGGGCTGGGTTCTACGAGGTCTCAGCTCTGGGGTTGGTGACTCTGAGAACCCCATTGCTGGTGACTCTGAGCCTCAGGGCTGGTGACACTGAGAGCCCCAGGGCTGGTGACACTGAGCCTCAGGGCTGGTGGCTCTGAGTCCCAGCATTGGTGGCTCTGAGAGCCCCAGGGATGGTAGCTCTGGGAGCCCCGGGGTTGGTGACTCTGAACCTCAGGGCTGGTGACACTGAGAGCCCCAGGGATGGTTGCTCTGAAAGCCCCGGGGTTGGTGACACTGAGAGCCCCGGGGTTGGTTGCTCTGAGCCTCAGGGCTGGTGGCTCTGAGCCTCAGGGTTGGTGGCACCGAGAGTCCCAGTGTTGGTGGCTCTGAGAACCCCAGGGTTGGTGGCTCTGAAAGCCCCAGGGTTGATGACTCTGAGCCCCAGGGTTGGTGACACTGAGAACCCCAGGGTTGGTGACACTGAGAGCGCAAGGGTTGGTGGCTCTGAGCCCCAGGGTTGGTGGCACTGAGAGTCCCAGTGTTGGTGGCTCTGAGAGCCCCAGGGCTGGTGGCTCTGAGCCCCAGGGTTGGTGACTCTGAGAGCCCCAGTGTTGGTGACACTGAGAGTCCCAGTGTTGGTGACTCTGAGAGCCCCGGGGTTGGTGGCTCTGAGCCCCAGGGCTGGTGACACTGAGAGCCCCAGGGTTGGTGGCTCTGAGCCCCACGGTTGGTGGCTCTGAGAGCCCCGGGGTTGGTGACTGTCCCTGCTGTCCCCCCAGTCCAGGCGCAGCGCCGCAGCCGGGAGCACTCGCGCTCCGCCAGCGCCCTGAGCATCAGCGGCGCGGCCGAGGAGAAATCCGAGCCCTCGGACGGCACCGACCAGCGCCTGTCCTACTACAGCAACGGGGGCTTCTTCACCACCACGGCCACAGGTACGGCCACACCCGGGACATGCCGGCTCCCCAGCTGCTCAGGGGAGTGTGGGCAGCAATCCCCACAGCCAGGAAAAAACGCATCTCCAAAATCTTGTGTTGCGCACGAGCGACAGCTGTAAATGTGCATTTGAAACTGACCTTAACCCACCCCCGTGGCCCATCCCTGATCTTTATCCCAGCCAGCTCCATCACAATCCCATAATAACCCCACACAATCTTTATCCCAGCCAGCTCCATCACAATCCCATAATAACCCCACACAATCTTTATCCCAACCAGCTCCATCACAATCCCATAATAACCCCACACAATGATCTTTATCCCGACCAGCTCCATCACAATCCCATAATAACCCCACACAATGATCTTTATCCCGACCAGCTCCATCACAATCCCATAATAACCCCACACAATGATCTTTATCCCAACCAGCTCCATCACAATCCCATAATAACCGCACACAATGATCTTTTCTTTATCCCGACCAGCTCTATCACAATCCCACAATAAGTAACCCCACACAATGATCTTTCTCCATCCCATAATAACCCCACACGCTCTCTGCAGTGGGCTACAAGCAGGTCAAGACCATTGAGCTGCCACAGCAACGCTCGTCCTCGGTGGCCACGCAGCAAACCACGGTGTCCTCGGTGCCTTCCCACCCCTCCACTGCTGGGGTGAGTAACCCTGGGGGATCTGGGGACCTAGAGGGGCCACGGCCACTAATGAGTAATTAATTAACACTAATTAATAGTGTTAATCCAAGACTGAGTTGGTGACATTCCAGTCCATGGGGCTAAGCTCTGTATGAAACCAGGTGGGACAGGGACTTAGGTGGGACAGAGCCTCCCCTGTGACTGGAAACTCGGAATGAGCACCTGGAAGCTTGGAATGAGCACCTGGAAACTCGGAATGAGCTCCTGGAAACTCGGAATGAGCCCCTGGAAACTCGGAATGAGCTCCTGGAAACTGGGAATGAGCACCTGGAAACTCGGAATGAGCCCCTGGAAACTCGGAATGAGCACCTGGAAGCTTCGAATGAGCACCTGGAAACTGGGAATGAGCACCTGGAAACTCGGAATGAGCACCTGGAAACTTGGAATGAGCACGTGGAAATCCGGAATGAGCACCTGGAAACTCAGAATGAGCACCTGGAAACTCAGAATGAGCTCTTGGAAACTCGGAATGAGCTCTTGGAAGCTTGGAATGAGCACCTGGAAACTCAGAATGAGCTCTTGGAAACTCAGAATGAGCACCTGGAAACTGGGAATGAGCACCTGGAAACTCGGAATGAGCCCCTGGAAACTCGGAATGAGCACCTGGAAGCTTCGAATGAGCACCTGGAAACTGGGAATGAGCACCTGGAAACTCGGAATGAGCACGTGGAAACTCAAAATGAGCACGTGGAAACTCGGAATGAGCACCTGGAAACTCGGAATGAGCTCTTGGAAACTCGGAATGAGCACCTGGAAGCTTGGAATGAGCACGTGGAAACTCGGAATGAGCACCTGGAAACTCAGAATGAGCACCTGGAAACTCGGAATGAGCTCTTGGAAACTCGGAATGAGCTCTTGGAAACTCGGAATGAGCACCTGGAAGCTTGGAATGAGCAGGTGGAAACTCGGAATGAGCTCCTGGAAACTCGGAATGAGCACCTGGAAGCTTGGAATGAGCAGGTGGAAACTCAAAATGAGCACCTGGAAGCTTGGAATGAGCAGGTGGAAACTCGGAATGAGCTCCTGGAAACTCGGAATGAGCACCTGGAAGCTTGGAATGAGCAGGTGGAAACTCGGAATGAGCTCCTGGAAACTCGGAATGAGCTCTTCTTCCTACTCAACCCCTGAAAACTGAGGAGTGGGAGGAAGTGCTCATTCAGACTTTGCCCCTGGACTGAAGGACAGTGGGAATGGCATGGCCTCCAAAAACTGCTGGGAGGCAACAACTTCCAAGTGACACTTGGAGCTGGTGGTGCCCAAGGCCACCGTGAGGACACTGCTCAGGCTCAGTGTCACCAGCACACCCCGGGGTTGTGGCACTCGGGTACCCAAGGGGCTCAGGGAGGAAGAAGAATCCACAGCCAGGAGATTTGAAGGAGCAGCAGCCAGATCCTGCCGTGGCACCAATCCCAACCCCTGGGGTTTGACCGTGTCCCTTGGTGTCCCTGCAGGGCACATTCAGGGCCGTGCCAGACTTTGACCATGTCCCTTTCTGTCCCCTCTATGGCTGCTGGGGTTTGACCTTTGTGTCCCTGAAGACATTTTTGTCCCCTGTAAGGCTTTGACCATGTCCCTTGTGTCCCTTCTGAAGAGGGTCTGGGCCATGTCAGGGTGTGACCGTGTCCCTTCTGTCCCCTGTAAGGCTTTGGCCACACCCCTTCTGTCCTGTGTCCCTGCAGAAGATGTTCCAGGCCATGCCAGGGTGTGACCATGTCCCTTGTGTCCCTGCAGAAGAGGTTCTGAGCTCTGTCAGGGTGTGACCATGTCCCTTCTGTCCCTTGTGTCCCTTCAGAAGAGGTTCTGAGCCATGTTAGGGTGTGACCACATCCCTTGTGTCCCTGCAGAAGACATTCCAGGCCATGCCAGGGTGTGACCATGTCCCTCCTGTCCCTCCTGTCCCTGCAGAAGAGGTTCTGAGCCATGCCAGGGTGTGACCACGTCGCTTGTGTCCCCATAAGGCTCTGACCGTGTCCCTTGTGTCCCTGCAGAAGACATTCCAGGCCATGCCAGGGTGTGACCATGTCCCTCCTGTCCCTCCTGTCCCTGCAGAAGAGGTTCTGAGCCATGCCAGGGTGTGACCATGTCCCTCCTGTCCCTCCTGTCCCTGCAGAAGAGGTTCTGAGCCATGCCAGGGTGTGACCACGTCCCTTGTGTCCCCATAAGGCTCTGACCATGTCCTTTGTGTCCCTGCAGAAGACATTCCAGGCCATGTCAGGGTGTGACCATGTCCCTTGTGTCCCTTGTGTCCCTTCAGAAGAGGTTCTGAGCCATGTCAGGGTGTGACCACGTCCCTTGTGTCCCTGCAGAAGACATTCCAGGCCATGCCAGGGTGTGACCACGTCCCTCCTGTCCCTGCAGAAGACATTCCAGGCCATGCCAGGGTGTGACCACGTCCCTTGTGTCCCCATAAGGCTCTGACCATGTCCCTTGTGTCCCTTCAGAAGAAGTTCTGAGCCATGCCAGGGTGTGACCACGTCCCTTGTGTCCCCATAAGGCTCTGACCATGTCCCTTGTGTCCCTTCAGAAGAAGTTCTGAGCCATGCCAGGGTGTGACCACGTCCCTTGTGTCCCCATAAGGCTCTGACCATGTCCCTTGTGTCCCTTCAGAAGAGGTTCTGAGCCATGCCAGGGTGTGACCACGTCCCTTGTGTCCCCATAAGGCTCTGACCGTGTCCCTTGTGTCCCTGCAGAAGACATTCCGGGCCATGTACGACTACACGGCGGCAGACGCGGACGAGGTGTCCTTCAAGGACGGGGACACCATCGTCAACGTGCAGGCCATCGACGAGGGCTGGATGTACGGCACCGTGCAGAGGACCGGCAAGACCGGCATGCTGCCGGCCAACTACGTGGAGGCCGTGTGAGCCCAGCCTGCCCCGGGCTGGGACAGCTCCTGGGGCTGGGACAGCTCCCCCTGGGCTGGGACATCTCCCTCTGGGGGCTGGGACATCTCACCCAGGGGCTGGGACACCTCCCTGGGGCTGGGACACCTGCCCTAGGCTGGGACATCTCCTCCTGGGGATGGGACATCTCCTTCTGGGGCTGGGACAGCTCCCCCTGGGCCTGGGACACCTCCCTGGGGCTGGGACACCTGCCCTAGGGTGGGACATCTCCCCCTGGGTTAGGACACCTGCCCCAGGGTTAGGACACCTGCCCTAGGGTGGGACATCTCCCCCTGGGTTAGGACACCTGCCCCAGGGTTAGGACACCTGCCCTAGGGTGGGACATCTCCCCCTGGGTTAGGACACCTGCCCCAGGGTTAGGACACCTGCCCTAGGGTGGGACATCTCCCCCTGGGTTAGGACACCTGCCCCAGGGTTAGGACACCTGCCCTAGGGTGGGACATCTCCCCCGGGGGCTGGGACAGCTCCCCCTGGGGCTGGGACATCTCCCCCTGGGCTGGGACATCTCCCTGGGGCTGGGACAGCTCCCCCTGGGCTGGGACATCTCCCTCTGGGGGCTGGGACACCTGCCCCAGGGTTAGGACACCTCCCTGGGGCTGGGACATCTCCCCCTGGGCTGAGACATCTCCCCCAGGGTTGGGACACCTGCCCCAGGCCCTCCCGGTCCCCTCAGCCACAACAGAAATAACAGCAGAGCAAAACACACCTGGAATATTTCACGACGTTTCCGGAAGTTCCTCTAAGCACATCCCGCCTTTCTCCCAGTGCCAAACACTTCCAAACATCTGGGATTTCAAACATTTCATCACACACTAAGACACTACACAACAGCTCCAAAATTCCATTGCTGAAGTCTAACACACACATTATATGATTTGTTCTGCCACAAGGAGAGAATTCTTCTGGGCTGTTCTAAAATGTTTCAATTTCTTCACTTCCTTTTCCATTTAAGCTTTTTATTTCAACCCAATTTATGTGGGGAGGGGAAAGCAACCACCCCTCTCCTCCTGCTTGCTGAGCTCTCATGAATGTCTCCTGCAACTGTTCTGGGGGCAAAAGCTGTGATTTCTTGTAAATTAGTGATGAATAAAGCTGAGGTTTCTGCAGTATGGATGGATGCTGTGGTGCTGGAAAGGGGAAGGGAAGGACCCAGGTCTGGGGTTATTCCACACTTGAACATCAGTTTTTGCTTCATCCACTGCAGCCACTCCACAGGAAGCAGGGGAATAAAAACCCCTGGATATTGTGGCTCCCATAGACTAAATCCAAGTTACCAGCAGGGGTTGTAGCATCACCCCTGAGGAATTCTGAGTCCAGAGGGAATTCCCAGCAGAGGCAGCCTGGAAGGGAAATGTCCTTCCCCAAGGCAGGCTCCAGGACTGCCAGCACTGGGAGTTGGGATCAAAACCCTTTCCATGTGTCAGAACATCCTTACCCGCCCAGGGCATGGGAGGGAAAGCTGAACTCTCCTCAGGAGGCAGATCTGGAACCAAAACACCTTCTCAGGAAAGCAAGAAATCCAAACCCACAGAGCTGCCTCGTGTAGCTCCAGGCTGTTTGTCCTGTCCCTTTTCTCCACGAGACACAAACAGGCAAAAAACACGGAGAGATTTGCAGAGCAGATCCCACCCTGTCCTTGCTCCCACCTTACACCAGCACTGGTGACATTCCAAGGTCCCTCCCAGCCCTGGGAATCCAAATTTGAGGGGAAGCTGAAGAGAGAAAAAGCCCAGAAGCCACCAAACCACGAGGCCACGACCAAGTCTGGGAACTATTTGCTCTTTTATTTGCCCATGTAAAAGTTCAAAAACCACCTGCAGCAGTTCCTTTCAATAAACATCCATCTGGATAGCTACAGTACAATATATACAGATCAGAATTCCAGAGGGACAACCTGGGAATTCTGGCTGAAGGTCTCCAAGAAGCAGCAACGCAGTCCACGCAATTAAAACTCCATAAATTATTACCCAACATCTGCTGTGAGTCTGTACACAATATACAAAGAGCTCTTGTCCAATCCATCACTTCCTGGTGGAAAAAAGCCTTCCCACAAGGAGAACTGCTGCCAGCAAAGGCCTTGGGGCAAAGCCTGGGAGGCTTTGCAGAGTCTCTCTCCCGTACAAGCACATTTCCTCTTAGCTTGAGTCGTACAAAAATACATGGAAAAATAGATCCAGTACAAATCCCAGGCTCCTGCTGGAAGGAATGAAGCCCAGCTTGCCTCACACGTGCTGCTCCAAAGGAAGCAGCTGGGGCAGAAGGGCAGAGCTGGCAGCTGCAGCTCTCAGCCCACAGCAGGAGTTTGCAGCAGTAAGAACACTTTGGATGTGAAAAAATAATTTAAATTTACTCTGTTGGTTTGGTTTTTCACAGTCTTTGCTATTGCACAGCTTTGTCAGGTTTTCTTTCACTGCCTGAAAGAAAGATGCATAGCAATCCCATAGAAACACCTCTGTCAGGGAGGAAACAGTCCCACAGACTTGGGGAGGAGGAACCAACAGGAAATACAGGCAAAAAAAAAAAAAAAGGGAAAAAAAAGGAAAAAAAAAAAAAAGGGAGAAAAACCAGGAAAAAAATTTAAGAAGAAAAAAAAAAGGAGGGGGAAAAGGAGGGGAAAAAGGAGGGGGAAAAAAAAAGGGAGAAAAAAGGAAAAAAAAAAAAAAGGAGAAAAACCAGGAAAAAAATTTAAGAAGAAAAAAAAAAAGGAGGGGGACAAGGAGGGGGACAAAGAGGGGGACAAGGAGGGGGACAAGGAGGGGGACAAGGAGGGGGACAAGGAGGGGGACAAGGAGGGGGACAAGGAGGGGGACAAGGAGGGGGACAAGGAGGGGGACAAGGAGGGGGAAAAAAAAGGCAAAAAAAAAAGGCAAAAAAAAAAAAAGGCAAAAAAAAGAGAATAAATTCATGAAGATGTTAACAAAATACCTATTTTAGGATTTAAGGAGTAGATTTAAGGAGTAACTGAGCAGCAAGGCAAACAAGAGGGGGGATGTTGGCCCAGACTCCTCCTTGCTGAGCAGGGCTGCGGCTACTCGGGGCCCTGGGGCGCAGGGCAGGGCCAGCGGGCCTGCAGGCTCCTCAGGATGCTCGAGGCCATCCCCAGCAGCTGCTCCTGCATCTCCAGCAGCTGCCTGCCAGAGTAGCCTTGCAGATCCTCGGGGCTCAGCTGGGCTGCCAGAGCCTGGATCTGCCCCAGCAGGTCCACAGGGGGCTGCTCGCTGCCGCTGCCTGCGTCCACCAGATCTGAAAGGAGGGAAAGGAGAGAAGTGCAGCAAAATCCAAGCGGAATTCCAGCTGGTTTTGTACCAAATCACATCCTGGAGCAGCACGGGAAGCATTCCCAGCAAAGGCACTCCACCCTGCCCTTCCTCAGGGGGAGTTTTGTAGGGTTTGATCATAAAACTAAACCCAAATTAAAAAAAGGATGAGCTGTTCTCATCAGGAGAGAGTGAAGACAAGACAGCAGAACCCTCCAAATCCAAAGCAAAAAGCCACCAGCAGGTACCTGCTGCAAGTTTTTCCTCATCTCCACTCAGAGATTTCTCCTCCACATCATTTCCAGGCTTCTCAGCATCTTCAAGCACCGTGCTTTCCTCCAACACTCGAGATTTTACCTGGGCATTTTTTGGGGAGAGAAAACATTTTCAGATTGGTTAAAAAAAAAAAAAAAAAAAAAAAAAAAGTTAAAATTACATGGTGAGATATATTTTAGCCTCATAATAAATCCAATCACTTTTCCTGTTAATAATAATAGTTTAACCAAGTCATCTGTATCTTGAATTCATGGTACTGAGGCAGGCAGGGATTAGGTTTTAAAGTGCTGGTTTTAATGAAGGAAAAAAATACATCATTCCTGCTGCAGTAAATGAGATCAACATGGGCTTCCTGGGTGCTAAAATCCCACTTTACCTGTTGCTCATGGTATCCCTTCAGAGCTCTTTTGACATTGGAGACTTTGGGGGAGCGGATGGGGAGGGTTTTGATCTCCAGAGCTGTCAGAGTGCTCAGGTCTCCCACGGTCTTGATGTTCTTGGCTCGGATGAGCTGCCCCAGGCCCCTGGCACTGCAGCAGGGGAGGGAAAATGGGTCAGTGGTACAGTCAGGGATCATCAATCCAACTCCTGGCCCTGCACAAACTCCCCATCCCTGGGGAGCTTTCCAGCAGTCAGCAAAAAACTACTTGAAGAATGCCAAAACAGTCAAGTCTCTCCCTCACCCAAGCAACCCCAACCCCTTCAAAGAATTCTGGCTAAAACTGTGGTTTGGTAGGTTCAGTAAGAGCTCAGCTTCTCCTGAAATGTCACCATCAAAAGCAAGAAGCCACTGACCAGATGTTGGATGTGATCTGAGGTAAAATGACATCCACAGGGGCTTTGCAGCCAGCCAAGGCAGGGTACACGAATTCCGAGAGGCACGGCAGAGATTCCTTGGCCATTTCTGTGATCTGGGACAACACAGGCAAAGTATTAAATTAACTGCCACACACTGAATACAGGGAAAAAAAATAGAAGAGAAACATGAACCAAAGCACTTCTTACTAAACACTTCTTTGAGCTCTTAAATTTAAGGGTACGAGATCCTGGGGACAGAAATCCTTTGGTTGGAGTGGTAATGTGCTGGATAGAAAAAGAGGAAAAAAATATCTCAGGGTGGTAGGAATTTAGCCAATGGTAGGAATTCAGTTAACAGCAGGAATTCAGTTAATAGTGAGATTTTAGCCCCTGAAATCTCAGAGTTCACTGGAGTTCAGAGTAACAGAATGAGTCAGGCTAAAGCGGTTTTGTTTCTTACACTTCTGATCCTCAGCCCTTACAACTGTGTGTAAGCGACTACAAACACGCAGCAAAGCCACGCTACTTATGATCAATGCACAAACACTGGTGACACACAGAATACTGTAACAGGATTTACCCTGACCTGCATGTTAGAGAGGATTTTCAGGCTCCTGGAGGAGGGTGAGGAATGGGATCTGACGACAGGACTCCTCCTGTCGATGTCGTCTGCCAGGCCCTCCTGAAAAATGGGATTTGCAAAAGAGACTCGACGGATCTGAGGAGGAGAGAAGGAGGTTTTAGAGTGGGAACTCAACCCAGCACAGCTTGGTGAAGTCAGCCTGAGGAGACAAAATCAGTTTGGAATCACTGAAGTTCCTGAACGACCCAGGGAATGTTTCAGTTGAGGACAGACTGTGAGGATCCCCTAAGGAACCTCTGTGTACAACCCTGAGCATGCTGCTCCTGCTTTTGCAGCGATCCAGGGTGCTCTGTTTCAGAACAAAACCCCTCACAACACAGATCTGTCAGTGCTGGCACGTTCCAAACCCAAACCTCACCATTTCTGTAAGGTTATTCAGAACACAAGCCAGTAATTGAACAGATTTGGAATGATTTCAGCTCCTCATCCCAGCTGTGCACCGAGCAGCACACAATCCCTACGGAATACCTTATTGGCAGGTGACAGGGAATCATCCTCCTGGCTCCTCTTGACCCCTCTCTTGAGGATGCTGGTGGATGGGGAGGCTGAGGGGGACCAGGTGCAGCGGGCCTGGAGGCTGGTGGGGCTTTCAGCCACCTGCACTGAGGGATCCCCTTCCACCTTCAGAGGGGAATCCACACTCACATCTGCCAAGGCCACGCTTTCAGGCACTTTGATTTCAGTTTCCACCAGTTCATCCTTCATCTCTTGATCTGGAACAACACAAGTTTCTCCAGCAGAGTTCTCAGCTTCTCCTTTATCCTCCTGATTTCCTTCTAGCTCCTGCATCTCTTTTTGCTCAGGTTTCCTGTCAACACTCAGCTCCTCAGGCACCTCCTCCAGTTGTCCATTTTCACTTATTTCCTCCTTTTCTGCAGCTGCTGGTTCTTCCTCTTGCTCCCCTGAGTCCAGGCAGCTCTCCCTGGGCTCTCCAGGAACACACTCAGGCAGAACCTGTTCTGTTTGCTCCTTCTGCTCAGCAGGCTCCTTTATTTCCTCCATGGACTCGGTGGTTTCAGCTGTTGAACCCTCTGCATTCTCCTCCTCCACCCCCACACTGCTTCCCTGCAGGTTTCCCACATCCATGTCCTGGCTTTCCAAGCTGAAGGTGCTGGGTTCCTTGGGAGGGTGCAATGGAGTGCTCATTCCACACGGAGCCAGGGCCAAGCGCTCCTCCAAATCTGAGTGACCAGAAACATTCCCAGGGGTCTGAACTGGGGTGCTCTCAGGCTCCTCCAGCTCAGCAGCTTTCTCCTGTTTTGACTCAGTGAACTTTGATTCAGTCACCTGCTGCTTTGGCTTTTTAAAGCAGCAATCGCAGCTCTTGATTTTTTTCACCCTTTTGCTCCTCTTGTTCTGGCACTCAGGGCTTTGCAAAGAGGAGGGCTCAGCACCTGGAACATTTGCTGCTGGTGCACAGTCCCCTGTGCTGCTTTGCTTCTCCTCTTTGCTCTCCTCTGCTGCCCTCCCATCCTGCTCAGACACACAGGGGCTGCCCAGTGACTCCATGGATGCATCGCCCTTGCTCTGCTCCACGCTGGTGTCCTGCAGAGCACCTGGACTCTCAGAGCTGCCAGAGCCCACAGCTCCTCCAGCAGCTGCAGCAATTTCCTGCTTTTCCAGGCCACCTGGCTCAGCTGGCACTGCAGCACCTGTGCTGTCCTCGGGCTCACCTTTCCTGGCCTCCAGAGGACTCTTAGTTTCATTTCCCTGGGCAGATCCCTCGAGGCTCTGGCTCCCTGCCTGTCCCTCTTTCAATTTACCTTCAAGAGAATTGCTTCTACTCCTCACTTTCGTGGGTTTTTTCTTCCTTGTGCTCTCCTCCTTGCCCTCAGAGCTGTCAGCCTCAGAGTTTTCTATGCTGGACAGCAACCCTTGGGAAGATCTCCTGGTGTGGTACCGTGGGCGCTCCACCTTCTGCCCTGCTGTGCTGAGGCTGCCCTGACCCTCCCCCTCTGCCCTGGGGGAATCCTCTGCCCTCCTGCCACCCCTGCTGCCCTCCTCATCCAGGCCCCTGCAAGCAGGAGAGTCCTTGGAGCTCCAGTCCTCTGCCCCCCTCTCAGGCTGGCTGCTCTCTTTTGTGTTTTCTGTCGTTTTCCCAGGGATTCCTTTCTGCTTTTGGGATGCGTCACCTTTCCCCTGGGACGGCTTCTTCTGGCCAGCTTTCTCCTCCTCTTTCCTCCTGTCTCTCTTTGGGAGCCCATCCTCCTTCTCCTGGCTGCCCGAGCTCTCCACAGCGTCCGGGCGTCTCCTGGAGGAGCGCCGCAGCTGCTTCTGGAGAGGGGACACTTGTGGCACCTGGCTGTCATCCCCTGGGGCCTGCTCAGAGCAGCTGCTGCTGTCTGGGGGGGTGTTTTCTTTCGAGTCCATGTCCAGCCCCTGGGCCTTGTCCATTTCTGCGATGGCATCCTCGGCTTTCTGGATGTCTGCTTCCGTGGAGAGCAGAGTCTGGGAGTGGCTGAGCAGGACGTGCTCCACGTCCTCCCCTGCAGAGCCCAGCTCAGCGCTGCTTTCCAGGCTGTCAGGGGCCAGGGACTCCTCTGGCCTGCTCAGGAGCTTGGATTTATTGCCCTGCAGCTCCATCCTGCTCTGCCGCCGCGTCACCCTGCGGGCGGCCACGGCCCCCGCGGCAGGCTCGGCTTTTGGGGGATTCTTATCTTCCTCTCCAGACTTCTCTGCTTTAGCACCAGCCTTGCTGCCACTGCTGCTTTCCTGCGTGGCTGCCTCGGGAGCACTCGCAGGCAGCTCTGCCACGGAGCTCAGTGGGGCTGGGCTGAAGGGTCTGCTCTCTGCAGCCCCGAATTTCTCCAGGGTGATGAAGGACTGGCGCCGGCTCACGGGCTGGGGGGTGCCAGAGATGATGTCGCTGGAGGCTGAGCTGCTGGTGACATCTGAGGTGTCCTCCTGCCCTGCTGAGGCCTCCTGGGCAGCTGCTTCCACAGAACTTGTCTCCAATCCCTCTCCAGTGGGTGTTTCCTCTGGGATCATCTCAGCCGCCTCCTTTTCGGCCTGCCCCTCGCTGGTGCAGGCTGGGCTCTCCTCTGAGCGACATCCTTCACTCCCCACGTCTTCCTCCTGTCCCAAAAACATCAACAGCAAAAGGTTTGTCCTAGGAATCAAATGGAACAGTTGTACTTGTCCTGTGAATGAAATATAATAGTCAACTGCAGTTCTGGTGCAATAGAAAACAACACACCCACAAGGTTTTTCTAAGCACCCTTCATTAAAATGATTTCTTATCTGTGTTTTGATAGTTGTAAAAGACACTTTTAAAAACCATTTAATCCCAAAACGAAGAACTCCAAAAATGCTTGCAGTTTTGCTCTATTTCACCTGGTCTGACTGGCACTACAGTCAGCAGAGCAGCTGTTCAGGCAATTCCTCCCCAAAAGGAATTCAGGATTCACAATCTTTACCCCAGTAAAATACTGTGGCAGCACAGGCACGTGGGTGATCAAAAACTGCTCACATAGATCCTCCCATTCTGAAATCAAATGATTTGGCCTAAATGATATTCCAATTAATCCTAAAGGAAGAAATGATATAAAGCAGAACACAGCACTGCAGTGGTGTTAAATTCTCTCTCACTTGGTGTTGAGAGTGGAAACCAAATCACAAAACCTCTCACGTTTGGGAGAAACTCTGATTTTGTCACCATCAGACAATGGGAAATTACCTGAGGTTGGTTTGCAGTGTCTTCTTTGGCATTTTCTACTGAAGGTGGCATTTCCCTAGGAGAGAATTACTGAAATCAGTGCTGTTGCCAAAGGAGAACCCTTAAATGCCCACAGCTGGGCACTTCTACTCACAAAGAACTGTCCTGGCTCTGGCTGTACTGGGAAAACGAGGTGGTGTCCTGGGAAGCATCCAGGTTGTTGTACATGGCAGGAATGTCAGCTCTGGAACAACACCAGGAATGGGAGTCAGACTCTTCTTTGGAATTTATTATCTCCCTGTTTCAAGGCCATTCATTTCAGCTGCATTAAATCTTTATTTTTTGGGGAATAAAAGCTGTGACTGGGATCCCACTCTGCAAAGAATTCACCACAGCCCAGAGGAGTTCCTGCCTCAAGCCCTGCTTACACTGCTTTTGCTGCCTAAGCACAGAAAACACACCAGTATTATCTCCTCACATTAAAAGAGATCATTCTAAAGATTCTTCTGCAATTAAGATGAGTCTTGGGAATATCCTAATTCCTGAAGTGCTGCTGACTCAAGAAATCCTTTCCTCAGATTGTTTTACCCAATCCTTTCATTTCCATGATTTATGAAAAATGGCATCTTTTATTTCATGCTGCATGTCAGTCCCCAGGGAAAAATCTGAACTCCAAACTCCAAACAGACTAGAGAGAGTGTATTTATCAAAAGAGGAAATGCCAGTGCAAGAATAATTTGGTTGCTTTAAAACAGCAAAGCAAGGAACTCCCTTAGCTTTAAACTTCATAACTTGTATGGAAGAACAAGACTCAATTACCTGTGGTGGTGTGAGAAACAGGAATTGAAGTTAAGTCAAGCTCAGCTACTCAAAGAATGACATTTCACATTAAGTTTAAAACAATAAATGACAGACCTCTTTGACCTAAGCACTTCTTTCTGATGTTCTGTCAATATCCTTGGTTTTGTTTCTGGAGGAATGAACACAAAATCAACAGATTTCTCCTCTTCCAGAAGTGTCTCGCTTGTTGTCTTAGGAGATGAAAATTCTAGTTTTAACTGCAGAATGATAAAAATTCCAAATCGTGAGTTAGGAACAAGAGAGGAAGTGAAAATCAGGAATTTCTGAAGGACATGACCTATCTCTGTGAGGGATCTGCCAACCCAAAACCCACCAAAACCCTAATTTGTCACAACCTCCACAGAGTGAGGACTGAGGTTCTTTTCTGCCACCCTCCCACCCAGCCTGACCCCTCCCCAAAACTCAGCAGAGAATTCTGACAGGAGCATTAACCCTGACTCTGCTGGGCAGCACGAGTTGGAAAAAAAAAAACATGTCAGCATTCCCCAAGTCCTGAAGATCCTGGATTTGATTCCAGGACACCTCTCTGGGAACACTTCACCTTTGCAGGTGTTGCTTGCACGTTGCTGGGCTTGTCCTTGCCATCACTTTTGGGTTCACTCGTCTGAGCCAATATCGAATCTCGTTTCTGTCCCACCTTCACCTCCATTCCACTGATCTTTGCATCCAGCTGGGAATTCTCCATCTATTCACACAAAACCACACTGAATGCACTGTGGGAACAAACTCCAAGTTCACAAACACACCCCGTGGTAATTTCTAGAATAAAACCATCCCACACTCACCAATTTCCTGTAAACTATGTGGAGGGCAACTTAAAAAAATTAAATATATCAAATAAATTCCTAGAGGTCAAAATTTACAATGCAGGAAGTGGTAAAAACCAGCTGAGTCTTTTGACAGTGCTAACCCAGCCCAGTTTTAACATCCTGAACATGAAACCACTGCAGGCCAATCAGATTAAAAATCCCAGCTGACCTTTCACTCCCTGCTGAACAATTCCCATGAAATCCCAACAAAACATTTACCAGGTCAGAGAAGGGGCCACTGCACTCCTCAGACATCTCAATGCTTTCAAAACCAGGCAGCAGCAGAGGGATTTTCTTTTTGGCTTGGCTTAACACAGACCTGCTCAACACCAAAAAAAAAAAAAAAACAAACATTTTAGATTTATGGGAGGGGGAAAGGTGCAGAAAAAGAGAAGCAGCAAAAAATAAAGAAACAATTTCAGATTTATGGGAGGGGGAAAGGTGCAGAAAAAGAGCAGCAGCAAAAAATAAAGAAACCATTTCAGATTTATGGGAGGGGGACAGGTGCAGAAAAAGAGAAGCAGCAAAAAATAAAGAAACAATTTCAGATTTATGGGAGGGGGACAGGTGCAGAAAAAGAGCAGCAGCAAAAAAAAAAAAAAAAAAAAGATTTATGGGAGGGGGAAAGGTGCAGAAAAAGAGCAGCAGCAAAAAATAAATAAAAAAAAAAATAGATTTATGGGAGGGGGAAAGGTGCAGAAAAAAGAGCAGCAGCAAAAAATAAAGAAACCATTTCAGATTTGTGGGAGGGGGAAAGGTGCAGAAAAAGAGAAGCAGCAAAAAATAAATAAAAAAAATTGTATTTATGGGAGGGGGAAAGGTGCAGAAAAAGAGCAGCAGCAAAAAATAAATAAAAAAAATTGTATTTATGGGAGGGGGAAAGGTGCAGAAAAAGAGCAGCAGCAAAAAATAAAGAAACCATTTCAGATTTATGGGAGGGGGACAGGTGCAGAAAAAGAGCAGCAGCAAAAAATAAATTAAAAAAATAGATTTATGGGAGGGGGAAAGGTGCAGAAAAAGAGAAGCAGCAAAAAAATAAATAAAAAAAAATTAGATTTATGGAAAGGGGGAAAGGTGCATTAAAAGAGCAGCAGCTCGCAATAAGCTCCAGCTCGCACAAGGAATCAGGATGGTACAACACAGCTCGTGACTCTTCAGTGAAGGTGTCAGTAATAAAAAGCTGTTTCTTACTTCAGCTGCTCGGGATAGGCGAGTGAGGAGGCCTTGGCAAAGGTGCAGTTCCAGAGCTGGGCGCTCTGCTGGCGGATCTGTTTGTTCCTGTGCTGGAAGCCCACGCAGAGCACGGGGCTGAGCTGCTGCAGGAGCTCAGTGTCACAGGAGCCTGGGCAGTGGCACTGCAGGCACTGCAGGATCTCTGCCAGCAGCTTCTCCAGCTCAGGGAGAACAAAACACAGCTTTTTTAAAATGGAGATTTCCAACTAAAATCTGCAATATTTGAATTATAAGCTTATTTTCGACTTTTATTTTTACAGCCCGAAATGTCACGTCACATAAAAGTCCCAGAGCTGAGTGCCCCTCACTTCCACAATTTTAAATTCCAGAATTTAAAACATTAAATCTCTACCCTCATCACATTTTAATTTTTTTTTTAATGCAGAAGAAATGGCAGAACTCTGCTGTCCCACATCTCCCCCAGTGATTTCTGTAGCAAACTTACCTTGCTGTTCAGATTGCTGTAGACTTTGGGTACCTCAGGGAGCCTGCCAAAACAAATTCAATTCATTTCCATTTTGCTATCTCATTTATCCCAAACATAAAAATTTAACAGATAATAAATTCCAGCACTGCACACTGGTTTTAGTAACTTGATGGATTAAAGAATTTCCTGATGGAGTTTTTCCCAGATCATCCTTTAAATTCCATGGATACTGCTATGCTGACTTCAGGAGAAATTAATGGAAAAGTCAGTGGTAATTAGTACAAATTTAATTTAAAATAAAAGCTTTTCTTATAAAATAACTTCTAATTGCACTCTAAATGCTCTCCTTAAACACATTTCCCAGGCCCCAGCAATACTGGCATTAAAAAGCTGAACTACCACTAAGCAATTCCATAAACTAACCAATTCCATGTAAATAAATATATAAAAAAATAAATAAATTCCATGTAGATAAATATATTCCATGTACAAAAAAATCCTTAAGTGCAATTAGCCAGAAAAATGTGAGCAAACTGCATTTTTAAACTCATTTTATAAGCCTGTGACTTCCAAGCTGAAGAGGTTCCCAAATTTTTATTTGCTTCCATATGATTTCTTTTAAAAATATTTATCCAACTTCTCCTTTTTCAGGAATAAATCTTAAAAAAAAAAAAGAAAGATGCTCAGAAAATAATCTCTTCCATTTTTATGAATAAATGCAAGGAAAACAATGCTCAGGAAAAAAAAACACCAAGCCAAGTTTTTCCCAGTATTTCCTTCTGCTTAAAAACTTCCAGGATTTCAATGCACATCAAGAAATTATCATTAATTTCCTTGACAATTTAATGCAAAAAAAAAAGATATTTTTTCCCTAAAAAATGTTATTTATTTCTATCAATAAATATCTTCACTGCAGGGCAAATTACCAGCAGGTAGAAAGTAGAAATCTGAGCCTTGCAGAGATGCCAAGAGAGTCACTCTGAAGTGTTGCCTTGATTTTTAAAAGTGTTAAGTTTTCTTTTGTAGTTCTTTTGAAAGTTTTAAAGTTCTCATCAAACTTCTTTTATCTTCTGCTAATGTTTGCATGTTTGAGAGTCAGAGCTCCCACCCAATTTCATGGATAAATAGAATATTTAAATGTTTCTCTGTGGGTGGAGAGAAATGATGGATTGATCTTTGGAGCAGTGTGGTTGGAGAGGTGGGAATTCCATCCTCCAATCCACCAGGAACAAAAATCAAGCAGCAGAAACAAAAATCAATCCTCAAAAGAGCAACAATGACAGAAAAAACCACCCTTGGTGTTCGGGACAGCAAAGAAACAACTTTTAATTAAAGGTGGGTGAAGTTGTTCTGCATGATCAGGTCAGACTGACAGAATTGCATTTTAAATACACATTTACACTGAGGATGGGCTTCCCACTCTAATAATTAACATAAGCAGTGCCTAAAGACCTTTGGAATCCTATAAATGCCAGATGTTTGAATAAAAGTGGCTCTTTTTCTCTTCTGAACTTACCAAGCCTCTGTGTGCTCATTTCGTGCCCAACAGCGACACTGAAGAGATGAAAACGTGCGACAACGGCGCTTTTATCAAAGCCCTGAGCTCCACCCCAGCCAACTCCAGAGGTTTTTTTCCCCACCCCAAACTCCCAAACACTCACTTGGTTTTTTCGTAGAACACTGCCAAGGGCTGGGAGAAGATGGCCAAGGTGGTGCCGAGGAGCGACGGCAGCGAGATGCGGCTGACGACGGCGTGCACGGCGGCCAGCAGGGAAGGGCCCAGGGCACCCAGGGACTCTGCATGGACCTCAGAGCAGCTCAGCTCGTGGAAGGAGCTCAGCAGCATCAGCAGCAGCTTGAAGAGAGAGCTCAGCTTGCCAAGGGGCTCCTTCTTCTTCTTAGCCCAGTCTGTGGGTGTCTGGGGAGCTGATGGTCAAAGATTCGATTAAAAGTTGGATTTTTCCCTTAAGCGACAATGAGGAGACAGCTGAACATGGAGTCTGCACGAGAGGAAGAACTTTGTTCCCAAACTAGATCTATAGAGCTCTTTTGAACTAGATCTCTAGATCTCTTTTGAACCAGATCTAGATCTCTTTTGAACTAGATCTATAGATCTCTTTTAAACTAGATCTAGATCTCTTTTGAACTAGATCTGTAGATCTCTTTTGAACCAGATCTAGATCTCTTTTGAACTAGATCTATAGATCTCTTTTGAACTAGATCTATAGATCTCTTTTGAACTAGATCTATAGATCTCTTTTAAACTAGATCTATAGATCTCTTTTGAACCAGATCTATAGATCTCTTTTGAACCAGATCTAGATCTCTTTTGAACTAGATCTATAGATCTCTTTTAAACTAGATCTAGACCTCTTTTAAACTAGACCTAGATCTCTTTTAAACTAGATCTATAGATCTCTTTTGAACTAGATCTCTAGATCTCTTTTGAACTAGATCTAGATCTCTTTTGAACTAGATCTATAGATATCTTTAAAACTAGATCTATAGATCTCTTTTAAATCAGATCTGTAGATCTCTTTTGAACTAGATCTAGACCTCTTTTAAACCAGACCTAGATCTCTTTTAAACTAGACCTAGATCTCTTTTGAACCAGAAGTAGTTTAAAAACCGATGTAACAACTTAACCACATTTTTAATGCGTGATTTTTATCTGATTTCTACTCTTGTTATTTCTAGTTCTGGCTGGTCAGACTCTGCTTTTAAGGTTTTAATGCCTACTTGAAAATAAACAACCACTCCTCAGATAGCACAAATTCTAGAACACTGAACAGGAGAGAAGGAGAAATATAATTTTTTATTAGTTTGTTCATTTGGAGGTCAAGTTTACATTATGTTCTTCCTCATCAACATTTCCAATGAAAGCATTTCATTCCTTCAGCAGCCCAACACTGCATTTTACCATTTTAACAAATTCCCATGGGCCAAGTAAATTTTAACTACTTTTTAAACTGAATTATGCTTTTTTGGAAATTCTTTCTTCAGCTTTAACAATTTAAGTGGGAATAGGAAACAAAACAAACAATATTTTTTACAAAATTACACTGTGTCTTCTGTTGAACTCTAATTTTTAACCAACTCTTGAAGCCACACACACAAACCCCAAAATTTAAATATTTCCTTACATCTGTTTTTGGGTTGGAATTTAGTGCCATAGGGTGCAAAGTTGATGCAGTCAACCATGACTGACACGAGGTGGGTGAGACCTTCCAGCATGGGAAACACCTGAGGAGGAAACAGAAACAAAAATCAATCAGCAGAAACAGAAATCAAGCAGCAAAACCTAAAATCCAACCAGCAAAACCAGAAGTCAAGCAGCAAAGCCAAAAATCAAGCAGCAGAAACAAAAATCAATCCTCAAAAGAGCAAAAATGACAGAAAAAAACACCCTTGGTGTTCGGGACAGCAAAGAAACAAGTTTTAATTAAAGGTAGGTGAAGTTGTTCTGCATGATCAGATCAGACTGACAGAATTCAATTTTCAATACACATTTACATTAAGATTGGATTTCCCACTCTATTAATTAACATAAGCAGTGTCTAAAGCAGCAAACAGTGGCAGGCAGTGGGAGAAGGGGTCACATTTAGGATAAATCAATTAAATTAAGGTTCAAGGCTCACTGTGTGCTCAAGGACAAAGCCTGGTTGCCAGAAAAGTCATTAAAAGCACAACAATTAAATTGCCATTAATAGTCAAAGCACAAATAATTTTTTGTGCATAGAAGAAGATGATCAAAACTGCTTTTTCCCCCCTCTCAATCCATCCAAAATTTCCTAAATCTGGTCAAACTTGCTTTAAAAGGAATACTGAACTACAAGAAGTTGCAATATAACTTCTCACAGAACTTTCAAATTGTCTGTCTTGTTTAGTAATTCCTGATTTTTAAAAGTGATATTTATCACTTATTTATTTATTTATCAGGATACAGCAGCATCCAAGGTAGGTTACAATGATGCAATCCTCTCAATTGCAGGTTTTTAAATTCCAGTTTTTTTGTTTCTTTCACAGTATTTTTTCCAAAGTGAACTTTTCACATCAAGGATTTCATATCCCAAACTAAGTGTTCATCCCCTTCCCCTTGTGGTGTGAGTTTGGGAACAGGCAATTTAGGTAACAAAACCACTGATTCTTTCCAAATCTTTCTCTTTTATACAGCTTTAGGAGTAAAATCCTTGAATTTTAGTGTACAAGGCTGATGGTTCCATGTTCCTCCTTCCAAACAGCAGTGCCTGGTTTGTGGTATTTACAAACACACTTCACTTAATGGACAAATCCCATTAACCACCACCATGACACTCATTAACCATTATTATTAATTAGAAGCCAAATCTAAAATCTGCTTAACTATTTAAATATGTAACCTTTATAGTTATTTTTACTCCCTTTTTTTGTTTCTCTACCAACTCCTGTCAGCAAAAAGAATTCTTACAGCTTCAAGTCTCACCCGAGCCACTCCACGCTACAGAAATCACCACGTTAGAATTTACAGCCCCCGTTCTGAGACCTAATTAAGAAGAGATCTGCTAAATGATCAGTTTTATACTCACTACTGGAGTTTCACCTTCTAGCCCAGCTATTATTTTGGCACAAAGCTCTTCACAGCACAGGTTTTCTTCTGCTGTTGCCACCAGAGCAGCACAGCGAGCAAAAGCTCGATACAGGTCAGACCAAGAGCGCAGCAAGGATTTCAGAGTTGGCTTTAACAGAGAGAGAAAAAGTTGGTAAATATCAATATCTGTGCACAGAGAAAAACTTGCTTTATGTTTTTTTTATTTCTGTCAAAATCTAAGGAATTCTTCAGGGTTTTAAGTTGGGTTTAGGGTTTTAAATCCATGGTGTTGTACTGACCCCAAAACCCAAAGTCAGCTCTGAGAGTTCAGGGATTTTATAAATCCCACGTTGTTCTGAATTAATTTGATTAATTTGCTGTTACCTGTGGGAATCCCTGAGTGGGGAAAATGTGGGATACTGGCAGCAGCAAAGCACTGTAGACAGCACTGAAGTTGTGTTCCAGGGCATCCCCCTGGTTCACCTCGTTATTCTGCAACAAGAAAAGAGTTTTATGGCTTAATAGCATTCATTACTTCACACTTGTCAATGCTTTGCTTGGTAAATAAACAGATTTTCCACTCTTCTCCAAGGAGATTATCTCCAAAACTCCATTATCTCCCAGATTATCTTCTGGGAGAAGAGTTCCTAAAATCTGCTTTTTTTAGAAGAGACCCCTTGGGGAAGTCACTTCCCAAATTTTGTCTCAAACTGGGACATCTGAATATTTCAACTTTATATTTTTACTCCCTTCTTTAATTTCTCTACCAACTCCTGTCAGCAAAAAGAATTCTTAAAGCTTCAAGTCTCACCCGAGCCACACCACACTACAGAAATCACCACATTTACAACATATTTTTGTATCTAATTTAAAAGAGATCTGCTAAATTATGTTTAGCAGAGCTAAAGCTGCAAAATGGGGATGACAAATAAGGCTGCTCCTGATTCACTGTAATAAACACAGTTTGAAATCAGATATTCTGCTCTTTCAAGAGTTCAGGAGGATCCTGCATGTAAAGGGTAAAAAAAGCTGTGTTTCTAAAAGCCAAAATACATTCCAAGAATCAAACTGGTGTGTTCCTCAATTATTTCAGCTGCAGAAAAATATATAAAGTGATGACCACCTCAGAGAATCCTGGGGAGGGACCTTAAAACTCATCTCATCCCACAGCTCCCACCACCCCAGGCTGCTCCAGCCTGGCCTTGGGCACTTCCAGGGATGTTCAAAGGCAAAAAGGTCCCACAGCCAAGGGCCACAAGGAAAGGGTTGTTCATCAGGCTGCTGTTAATGAGGCTGGAATTAATTTTTAAGTCAGTCCTTGTTGCTCCAGTTTGGGATCAGGCTCTGCTTGGCCACAGCATCCCCTCACTGAAAATCTGGAGAATAGAACTTGAAGCAGGAATCATCTCCATGGACATTTTACTTCCTGAACACCAAATTTTACATTTGCTGATCAATAACAGAGATTTCAGGAAGGCAAACTGTGTTAGCCATTTGATTTTTATCCCAGAACTGTTGATAGTAGGCACATACTACTCAATTAATTAGGTCTTTGGTTATTTAGGAGTGACTTGAAGCAGGAATCATCTTCATGGACATTTTACTTCCTGGCCACCAAATTTTACATTTGCTGATCAATAACAGAGATTTCAGGAAGGCAAAGCTCCTGTGGGAATTGCATCCCAGCCCCTCCCCACCCTCCCAGGCAGGAATTCCTTCCCAGTATCCCATCCATCCCTGCCCCTGGCAGTGGGAAGCCATTCCCTGTGCCCATGCTGCTGTAAATTGTCACAGCACCTAAAACTTTCTCCATAAATTGTATGATTTTTAGATCTAATGATTAATGAGGATTAATTAATTCAGCAACTCCTACATTACAATCAACATATTTCCAGTAAATAAGCTACTTCATCTCTTAAATATTGTAATTTATAAGGCTTTTATTACACTAAAGATGTCTAACATGAGTAAAACTCAGCTCTAATTACATCCTGCACATCCCCATCTGGGATTTATTTCATTTTCACACCAAGCAAACCAACCCATGGTATTTAAAATAATAGTGAACAGTTCCTGAGGGGAACCTTTCCATGGTTTTCACCAGCAGGATTATGCCAAGCTATCCAATTTCAGTATCACTTCAGGACATGGAATTCTTTAAAAAATTCAAGAAATGCTCAGCAAAGTCCTCCTGTGGGAGTGTGGAGAAGAGAACCAAATTCAGTGATTAGTGAATTAATTACCTGATTAATCCACTCAGTCAGAGGGTTAACAACAATACTCCACATTCTCCAGAGGTGCTCCTTGTTGCCCACCTGCTCTGCACTCTGGTCAATGACACCCAGCACAGACTCACTGAAAGCCAGGGCAGAGGTGGGCCCACACAGGGCAACCCCCACCAGGGCTTCCAGGATCCCAAAGAACCTGGGGAAGGAAATTCCACACGTGAGAGTTTGGCTTTTTCCCCAGCTGAGATGAGAGGGTAATGCTTTTTCTCTTCAAGCCAGGTCTCACAAGCTCTCAGAGATAATCACTGTACCCTTGATAGCTCAGCTACCTCAGGTGGCAGAAAAGTAGCAGGATGGCTCCTGTGACAGTGTTGGAAACAAAAAATAAAGGCAAAATTAAAAAGCTCTTTAGAGACAAAAAACAAGCCAGGGCAAGAGGTTCTTGCTCCTGCTAGAACACTTCACAAAAGCAATTTACTTCTTTTGTTCTCTTCTTTTTCTAGGGAATTGCTCAGGGAATTTTTGGCTCCTGTCCAATGGGGTGTCCTTAAGTTTGAGGTGAAGCCCCCAAGCTCCTGTGAGGTGTCTTTAACCAAATTGAGGAGAGAAACTTCTGGGCTTTTGTCCTTTGTAAGGAGACAAAGGGGCACTTGTTCACTCCCTCAACAGGGGGCACATTCCTACACTCAGGGTGGGATTTGGGATTTCCTTTCCCATGCCCAGAATCCCTGACAGATCCTCAGGTAATGCTTTTTCTCTTCAAGCCAGGTCTCACAAGCTCTCAGAGATAATCACTGTACCCTTGATAGCTCAGGTGGCATAAAAGTAGCAGGATGGCTCCTGTGACAGTGTTGGAAACAAAAAATAAAGGCAAAATTAAAAAGCTCTTTAGAGACAAAAAACAAGCCAGGGCAAGAGGTTCTTGCTCCTGCTAGAACACTTCACAAAAGCAATTTACTTCTTTTGTTCTCTTTCTAGGGAATTGCTCAGGGAATTTTTGACTCCTGTCCAATGGGGTGTCCTTAAGTTTGAGGTGAAGTCCCCAAGCTCCTGTGAGGTGTCTTTAACCAAATTGAGGAGAGAAACTTCTGGGCTTTTGTCCTTTGTAAGGAGACAAAGGAGAACTTGTTCACTCCCTCAACAGGGGGCACATTCCTACACTCAGGGTGGGATTTGGGATTTCCTTTCCCATGCCCAGAATCCCTGACAGATCCTCAGGTAATGCTTTTTCTCTTCAAGCCAGGTCTCACAAGCTCTCAGAGATAATCACTGTACCCTTGATAGCTCAGCTACCTCAGGTGGCAGAAAAGTAGCAGGATGGCTCCTGTGACAGTGTTGGAAATAAAAAATAAAAGGCAAAATAAAAAGGCTCTTTACAGAAAAAAAACTGAGCCAAGGCAAGAGGTTCTTGCTCCTGCTAGAACACTTCACAAAAGCAATTTACTTCTTTTGTTCTCTTCTTTTTCTAGGGAATTGCTCAGGGAATTTTTGGCTCCTGTCCAATGGGGTGTCCTTAAGTTTGAGGTGAAGCCCCCAAGCTCCTGTGAGGTGTCTTTAACCAAATTGAGGAGAGAAACTTCTGGGCTTTTGTCCTTTGTAAGGAGACAAAGGGGCACTTGTTCACTCCCTCAACAGGGGGCACATTCCTACACTCAGGGTGGGATTTGGGATTTCCTTTCCCATGCCCAGAATCCCTGACAGATCCTCAGGTAATGCTTTTTCTCCTCAAGCCAGGTCTCACAAGCTCTCAGAGATAATCACTGTACCCTTGATAGCTCAGCTACCTCAGTGGCAGAAAAGTAGCAGGATGGCTCCTGCGACAGTGTGGGAAACAAAAAATAAAGGCAAAATTAAAAAGCTCTTTAGAGAGAAAAAACAAGCCAGGGCAAGAGGTTCTTGCTCCTGCTAGAACACTTCACAAAAGCAATTTACTTCTTTTGTTCTCTTTCTAGGGAATTGCTCAGGGAATTTTTGACTCCTGTCCAATGGGGTGTCCTTAAGTTTGAGGTGAAGTCCCCAAGCTCCTGTGAGGTGTCTTTCACCAAATTGAGGAGAGAAACTTCTGGGCTTTTGTCCTTTGTAAGGAGACAAAGGGGAACTTGTTCACTCCCTCAACAGGGGGCACATTCCTACAAGAGGGGAAATCAAAAAGGGGTGTGGTGCTTTCTGAGGGATGCCCAAAGCTCCAGGTACCTCTCATCTGTCACACAGCATTCCAAGAGATTGTTATGGAAAGGCAGCTGGATTAGGAACAGAGCTGGAGTTCCCTGCAAGAGAAAGGTGAGAGGTGAAAACAGCACTGACAAGTGCAGTGGCTGCCCCCCTTCCACAAGGATCTCTGTGCTGCACTGCACTGAGCCAGAGGGCACACTTACTATCAGCCAGATATTCATTATTATTATTACTATTATTAGCCAGAAATTCGTTATTATTAGCCAGAAATTCACTATTATTATTACTATTATTAGCCAGACATTCACTATTATTATTAGCCAGAAATTCACTATTATTATTAGCCAGACATTCACTATTATTATTATTAGCCAGACATTCACTATTATTATTATTAGCCAGACATTCACTATTATTATTATTAGCCAGACATTCATTATTATTATTAGCCATTCACTATTATTATTATTAGCCAGACATTCACTATTATTATTATTATTAGCCATTCACTATTATTATTACTATTATTAGCCAGACATTCACCATTATTATTATTAGCCAGAAATTCACTATTATTATTATTAGCCCCAAATTCGCTATTACTATTATTAGCCAGAAATTCACTATATTATTAGCCAGAAATTCACAATTATTATTACTACTATTATTAGCCAGAAATTCACAATTATTATTTCTACTATTACTAGCCAGAAATTCACTATTATTACTATTATTAGCCAGAAATTCACTATTCCTGTTATTAGCCCGAAATTCACTATTATTACTATTATTAGCCAGAAATTCACTATTGTTACTAGCCAGAAATTCACTATTATTACTATTATTATTAGCCAGAAATTCACTATTATTATTAGCCAGAAATTCACTATTATTACTATTATTATTAGCCAGAAATTCACTATTATTACTATTATTATTAGCCAGAAATTCACTATTATTACTATTATTATTAGCCAGAAATTCACTATTATTATTAGCCAGAAATTCACTATTATTATTAGCCAGAAATTCACTATTATTATTAGCCAGAAATTCACTATTATTACTAGCCAGAAATTCACTATTATTACTATTATTATTAGCCAGAAATTCACTATTATTATTAGCCAGAAATTCACTATTATTATTAGCCAGACATTCACTATTATTATTATTAGCCAGACATTCACTATTATTATTACTATTATTAGCCAGACATTCACCATTATTATTACTATTATTAGCCAGACATTCACCATTATTATTATTAGCCAGACATTCACTATTATTATTAGCCAGAAATTCACTATTATTATTAGCCAGAAATTCACTATTATTATTACTATTATTAGCCAGACATTCACTATTATTATTAGCCAGACATTCACTATTATTATTAGCCAGAAATTCACTATTATTATTAGCCAGACATTCACTATTATTATTACTATTATTAGCCAGACATTCACCATTATTATTATTAGCCCCAAATTCGCTATTACTATTATTAGCCAGAAATTCACAATTATTGTTACTATTATTAGCCAGAAATTCACTGTTATTATTACTACTGTTAGCCAGAGATTCACTGTTATTACTAGTATTAGTTAGAAATTCACTATATTATTAGCCAGAAATTCACTATTATTATTAGCCAGAAATTCACTATTATTATTATTAGCCAGACATCCACTTTTATTATTACTATTATTAGCCAGATATTCACAATTATGATTATTATGAGCCAGATATTCACAATTATTATTACTATTATTAGCCAGACATTCACAATTATTATTACTATTATTAGCCAGACATTCATTATTATTAGCCAGAAATTCACTATTATTACTATTATTAGCCAGAAATTCACTATTATTATCAGCCAGAAATTCAGTTATTATTATAAGCCAGAAATTCACTATTATTACTATTAGCCAGAAATTCACTATTATTATTAGCCAGAAATTCACAGTTATTATTATAAGCCAGAAATTCACTATTATTATTATAAGCCAGAAATTCACTATTATTACTATTAGCCAGAAATTCACTATTATTATTACCCAGAAATTCACAGTTATTATTATAAGCCAGAAATTCACTATTATTATAAGCCAGAAATTCACAGTTATTATTATAAGCCAGAAATTCACTATTATTATTATTACTATTATTATTATTATTATCCAGTCATTCACAGTTCTTAGAAGCTGTCCACGACTGTCAGTTCCACCACTCCAACACGGAAATGAGAGCCCACACAGAAGCTGATATTCACTCATCAGTGTAATTTCGTTAATTAGGCACAGTTAAATGACTCCACACAAAGTCTGCACTCTGGAATGTGAAACAATTTCACTTCCCAATAACTTTTGGCATTAATGAAGTCCCAGAATTAATTCAGACTTACATTTAAAAGATCCATATCAGCCACCTGATAAGCTGGGGATCCCAGGACTTTTGGAGGCAACTCCTTGACAGTGATATCAATGAGAGACTGAGTAGGAGAAAAGAAAAAAAATGCATTTAAATATGCTTTACTTAGGGTTCTAATCTTTGAAGCAAAATATAATAAAATAGAAATAAAATAAAAGTAAAAGAGAGAGAGAAAAGAGAGAAAGAGAGAGAGAAAAGAGAGAGAGAAGAGAGAAAAAAGAGAGAGAGAAGAGAGAAAAAAGAGAGAAAAAAAGAGAAAAAAAGAGAGAGAAAAAAAAGAGAGAGAAAAAAGAGAGAGAAAAAAAGAGAGAGAAAAAAGAGAGAGAAAAAAGAGAGAGAAAAAAGAGAGAGAAAAAAGAGAGAGAAAAAAGAGAAAAAAGAGAGAGAAAAAAGAGAGAGAAAAAAAGAGAGAAAAAAAAAGAGAAAAAAAAGAGAGAAAAAAGAGAGAAAAAAGAGAGAGAAAAAAGAGAGAGAAAAAAGAGAGAGAGAAAAAAGAGAGAGAAAAAGAAGAGAGAGAAAAAAGAGAGAGAAAAGAGAGATAAATACACCAAAACCCACCAAAACCCACAAAATCCAAAAAAAACCAACAAAAAACCTCTCAAAATACAAAAAAAAACCCTCAAAATACAAAAATTAAAAAACCCAAAATACAAAAAATTACAAAAAAGCCATCAAAATACAAAAATTACAAAAAAAAACCCCAAAATACAAAAATTAGAAAATCCCCAAAAACACAAAAAAATCACCAAAAAACCACCAAAACCACAAAAATTTCAAAACCGCCAAAAATACCAAAAAAATACAAAAATACCACCAAAAATATCAAAAAACACCCAAAAAATTGACAAAAAAAATTACAAAACCCTCTCAAAAATTAAAAAAAAAAAAAAAAAAAACACTCCAAAAATAAAAAACCACCCCAAAACCAAACAAAAAAAATTCCCCCCTCAAAAAAAAAATACAAAAAAAAACCCAAAAAAGCAAAAGTGAAACAATTTGTTGGTTAAAAAGCAACAAAAACTGCATCAAGAACGTGGCCAAGGTGTTTTTTGGAGCACGTAGCCAATTCCACACCTGCTCTTCAAGCAGAACTCACCAGGATTTTCTGCACAGGCAGAGAATTGGATCTCACGGTGGTTTTTAAGGCCTGGAGTAACATGGTCAGGATTTCTGAGCCTTGCTTCTCTTTCTTGTTTCCTGTAATAAAGAATATTTCCAGTCAGAGCAGAATGCTCACTCTGAGGCAGCATTCCAACTTTTAGTGCAAAAGCAAAAAAAAAATTCTGTGTACATTTAGGAAAATGTACCAAATCCTTCAGAGATTCAGGTACTAATTCTGCTCATGAGAGAAAGGAAATTTCGAAGTTTAAATAAAAAAAACTTCAAGTTCAATTAGGAAATGGAAACTTCTTTTTGTTAAGGGTTTGAATTTTGATACATTAAAGTTGTGGAATTTTTTATTCGTCCAAAGAATGCTTCTTCATGCTCTGATTGATTTTCAATTCAAAAGTTTGCATGATTAAGCATATTCTGGACTTTCCTGTTTTAAAAATGTCCTTTATCCAAGGAATCAACTTTTATACATCTGCAGACTCTACAGTTTCCTATGGAACAGAATTTCAAAAGAAAAAAAAGAGTCAAAAACTTTCATTTTTGTCTCCATTCCTCAGTACTGAAGACTTGAGGAGGGGTGGTTGTTCTTTTGAGATGCTGTAAAATAAAACAGAATTATTGATTCAGACTAAACCCAAGCAATGAACAATGAACAATTTCTGGTCTAGTTTAAAAATAAACCACCTCTGACTGCTGAGCAATGCCAAATTAAAGAAAATGACCCTTTTTACCTGCTTCAATTGCTGTTTTTACATATCCATTTATGTCCTTCCAGATAACATTCAGCAAACAATCTGCAAGGTAACAATGGCTTTGTTCAGTTTGCAATAAAAATAGTCAACAAAACTGCAGCTAAAATACAAATTGTGTTAAAGGACAGATTTTGATTTAAGCCAAAACACAAATTTCAGTGCAAGTCAGACCAGTTCCACTCGTTAAAACATCAGGACTTCACACAAAGTGTTGATTTCTTATGTTTCCCTTGCCCACTTGATTGCCCAGAAAATGTTTTGATTTCACCACTGAATTCTTACCAGGAACTTCTTTTCCAATTGCAATAAAGCCATCCTGAACAGCATGTATCAGAGTGCTGGCATGCTTACAAAAAAAAGAAGGGCTACTGATCAGTGGGTACTGGAGAGGCTCTACAAGAACAAAAAAACACATTCCATAAACCTTCTTGCTTTGCAGTTGACTGGGAAAATAAGCCTTAAAAATAATCAAGTATTTGTGTAGTCACAGCATTTTTAACATAAAAATATCTTAAAGCTGACAACACTTCAAAGTTTAAATCATTTCATTCTAACGTACAAGATTTGAGATCACACAAATACATTTTTTTACAATTAAATAGATATATATATATATATATATATATAAAAAACTCACATACCTAAACTAAGCACGAGCTTGTTTTGCTTAGCAAAATCCACAACTTGTGGTCCCATGAGGAAGTGGAGCAGCATTTCAATGCCCAGGAGCTGGATGGAAGGGAAGAGCAGCACTCCTGCTGTGCTGCTGTTCAGGGCCATCCTGGGCGTGCCTGGGCTCACAAACAGGAAAGAACCTGAGGGAGGGCACAGAAATCGGGGGGAAAAAATCACAGAAACTCCAGGGAAAAGCCCCAAATTCCCCAGGAAAAGGACAAATCATGGAGTGCTTGCTGCTGGCTGAAAGGCACCTCTGACAGGCAGGTTTCCCAGGTAAGTGGGGTTTGCTATCACAGCCTTATTTTTCCCACTATTTTAAATATCTGCCCCAAAACTGTAAATTGTGGGTCGCCAAATTTTATTTTGGCCATACAAATCTCCACGGAAGCTGTGCTTACACAGCTGAACACTTGTATAAATCTGCTGCTACAAAACAGTTTCCATTGGAAATTGTCACCTGGAACAAAAATTTAAGAGGTCTTGGCAAAATATCTTGACCAACTCACTGTGATCTCACAGGACTAAGATGAAATTTTTTAAGAAGGGAAAAGAGGAAACTCCCCAAATCCAGGATCCCTGAGGCTCCTGATTACAGCAGGACAGGATGGCACAAGCCACGGATGCCAGGCTTCCAGAAAGGGAAAAAAAAACAGGAGTTCCTTATTGGATATTTGGATATAAAGCTCAAATAGATGTGGTTTCACATGTGGTTAAAGTATTAAAATTCCTGATGGATTCATCATCACTGGGCAGGGTTAGGTGGGATATTGGGAAGGAATTCCTGGCTGGAAGGGTGGGGTGCTCATCCCTGGAAGTGTCCAAGGCCAAGCTGCACAGGGGCTGGGATAGTGGAAGGTGTCCCTGGATGAGCTTTAAGGTCCTTTCCAACCCAAACCATTCCAAGGATCTCCACTATTCAGGCAGAAACTAAAAATGCTACAGAAATAAAAGGGCACATAGAAATAGCACATACACTCACAGATGAAAAAACAAGATTTCAAACCAGACCTCCCTTGCAACAGAGAACACAATTCAGGACATTAAAACTGGTCCTCAAACTGTGACTGGCACAACTTTTTAAACTTTAAATAATGACTGCAACAGCCTCACTCTCCCAGTATAAATCATGCAGTGACCATGCAGAAAAATCACCGACTACAAATGAAAAAGCAGAACATGACAAACAGAAGAGAGGAGTCTCTGCATGTGAAATGGAGCTGGAAATTCCCACAGGCTGATGTTTCAGTACCTGATTTCTGCCCAGGGGTTGCTGAGCCCAGGCTGGGGTTGTTTGGCCGTGAGGGCGTTCCTGGGAATGCAGCAGCAGGATCCACACTCAGGGTGCTTTGGATTAATGGGACACAAACCTGCAAAGGGATCCCAGCAACAGCTACAACACGTGCAAGCCATGAAAAAGCTCATTTCACTCAGCACAGGCTGGGCTGCTGCTCACAAAGCAGAGTTTCTGGGCATTTAGAATGAATTAGAAAAGTCTAATCAAACAGCAAAAAATTCCTGGTGAATGCAGTATATTTTAATAACCCTAAGAAAATACTTTTCCCTCCCTTTAGTCCCATCTTGAAGATTAATTTAATGAAATCCAGGTGTTGAATAGAAACAGGTCCATTCCACTTGCAGTGTGACTAGAAATGAAACACCTGCATCATTTTTCTTTCCATCTTCCTAAATATTTATGGTCTCATCACCAGTTTTCCTATGGCAGCCTTTTCCAAGCCCACACTTCCTTGGTGAAAGGAGACAAGAGCCTTTATTTAACACATTTATAACCCATGACTGCACTCAGGGCAGATTTCAGAGATGCTCCCAGGACATTCCCACAGACTCTCCAATATTTTGGGGGTGTGAGTCCCAAATATCCATTCCACACAATCTGTGAGTCACACACAAGGACGAAGTGGCTCCTTGAGGGAGTTTGATTTCAGTAACAAAGCAGAGAGGGATGAAGCAGCAATATTTTCCAGAACTCAGAGGGGCCTGGGCTGCACAGGGATCAGGATTCTTGTCACCTGTGTTACCTGTTCAAAGTTTGAGGGCAGGTGAGGTCCCAGTCTCATCAGCAAATACCACCACACCTCCAGCTTGGTCAGGGCCAGAGCCTCTGTCCTCACGTGGATGGAGCTCAGGGGCTGCATCAGCAGTTTCAGCCTCTTAGCACTGCACAGGATGTCTGGGAGACCCAAAAAGTGCATTTTAAACAATTCAGATTACTGAATCACAGCTCAGCAAAATTTGATTAAACCATTATGCTTTTTTTTCCCCAATATCTTTTAGCTTCAGATTCCATTAACAGTAACTTGCAAAACTCAACCACACCAACCTTTCAAAGTCTCTCACTGCTCTAATTATTGCTTCAAACAACTCTGCAAAAATCAAGTATTTCTTTTCAATACAAAGACTGAAATTGCATTTTCTGCATTCCAGCCTGACCCCGCTTGAGAAGGGAGGTTGGACCCAACCTGACCCACTTTGGGATTCTCTGATAAACAGAAGAAATTCCCTCTTGCTTGCTCTGTTAGGTCCCATCTGCTCCAGGGACAGGAAAATCAAACACTGAGAACCCTTCAGAACACACAGAAGCACAATCAAGGTAAAAAATATTGTATTTTGACACAAGGTAGACTAAAAACTTGTCCAGATTCAGGTTACACCTTTAAAACAACTTTATTTTAAAACATCTCTGGAATCCTGAAGTGCTGCCTTTCTCCAGTTAAGCCACACCATCCAAAATAAAATACACAGGATGTTTTATTCATTGTTTCACTGCTGTTTGGATCATTTATAGCACTACAAAACACCATTTACTGATTTTATTCTATTTCTAGCATTCCCAGCAGAAAAACTAGGATAGAACAAATGATCAAACTATCACCTTGCCTCAAAAAGAAAAGAAAACAAGGAAAAAAAACAAACAACAAAACCTTGAATTTTAGCTGTGCATACAGACAATGAAATTTCCTGCACCATTATGTGGATATCCAGTGGTATACAAATAATGCACTGACAGATTATTTTTTTCCAGTTATATATTAATACATATTATGTATTTATTTCTATTAAAGAATATATTCCTGTATGTATATTTTCCCAGTTATGTATGACTTGTATTAAAACAAATCAGGCTAAATATATATATATTTTTTTTTCAAACCTACCTGGATTTAGAGCAAAATTATCAATGAGGCTCTTCCAGGCAATGAAGGCAATTTTCTTCACCACAGGGGAGCCACTGCGGAAGCCCAGCTCCTCCAGCTGCAGCAGGGAGTTGATGAAGCTGCCACTGCGATGCAGAGTCTGGCCAGGAAGAAATTCACACTTAAAAGAGATTTCTGCTGCTCAGAGCTCCTCTTCTAAAGATTTATTCCTTTTCTGCTTACCTTTCCAAGCAATCTGACGAACAGGGGCCACAGTTTTAACACGAAGGTCTCGTTTTTGGAAGAAAACAATTTCTGAAGTTCGGCAATTAATTTCTGCAGACAGAAAGAAACAGGGTTTCTACAAGAAATGGGATTTAAAATACTCTAAAAACTACACATTCATACCAACGTCTGGGGGCACAAGCAACAGACAAGAGTTGAGATTATGCAGGTAGATCTTTTAGAATTAAATATATATATATAAAAAAAACTCATATACCTGAACTAAGCACGAGTTTGTTTTGCTTAGCAAAATCCACAACTTGTGGAGCAGCATTTCTGATGTTTCTCCATCAGAAGGATTTCATTCTGTACCACACAGCATTTGCTACCACTTGATTCTCTTTTTAGTTGACATTTGTGGCTCTTATTCTGACAGTGGCACCCAACAAAGCAAAAATGTCTTCAAATATTTGCACTTCCTCCAACTCCAAAGTCAAAACACGCCCTGACCCCAACCACCACCTGGTTTGGGTGGGTTTTTCAGCAGAAAATAAGGCAAAATAAATGAGCCAAGTAAGGCCAGTCCTGGAAGTGAAGGGGAACATGAAAAGCTTCATCAAAGACACCAAGGGGCTGCTGCTGCCCAGGATGGGGACTCTTAAAGGGCATGGAAAATGCTGAGCATCCTCTGCTTTCCTGCCTCCCTCTCCACCCTCAGGCCTCCAAGTTCTGTCTCCCATCCCCTTTGGTGCTGGGCACTTTTTTGCAGTGGTCCTGTATTTACATTTTACATATTTATATTTTGTATTTCTTTTTTTTTTTTTTCCCCACTTAAACCACTGGCATCAAGAAGTTGCTGTCGATGCACAGGAATTAAACCAAATTAATGGTCCCCAGGAGCCCCGAGTGCTCCTGCTGAGCAGAGGCCCAGCACTGTCACTCACTGTGGTCATCAGGTGCTCGGTGACAGCTGCCACCTCCTGCTGCTTCTGCAGGAGCAGTGGCATTCCCATCTCCAGGGCAGTGGCACCTCTTAACTGCACTTTGTGTGCTGAGTGGACAACCAGAGGGATGATCAGCTTTGCCCACCTCACAGCCTCTTCTCCCATCTGGGCTGGAGCTTGCTCCATTAAGCTGGATCCAAAAAAAAAAAAAAAAACCAACTCAAAAAAATAGGGATTACAGATCTCCAACAGCAGCTCAGGCACTCAAGTTATCTTTATATCACCAATAAATGCTCTCATTCAATCCAGGATTTATAGAAAACCATCCCAAAATTTTAAAATCAATTGTATTTTGAGATTGTACTAGAAGTGCAAAGTTCAAGTGTTATTTCAGATAAACCTCTCCAAAAGCACAACAGCCTGACTTGAGAGCTGTGCTTTGTTTTATCACAGCAATTTGGGCACAGGAGCTGAGAGCCTGACAGGAATGCACAATGCCCAAGGAAAGCTTGGCCATGAACCATCCCTGGGAGTTCCCAGGAGCCCAGGCAGCTCCCACACAGCTGGGAACAACTGCCAGCAGCTTCTGGAAAAATCCCAAGCCAGGTTTGGACACACTCCATGAACACTGGCCTGGTCAGAGCTCTGATTTTATCCTCCCAGGCCCAAACTGTTAGAGCACAGCATGACAAAATTCCACACATCTCCACCACCAGAAAACATGCAGAAATGGGAATATCTGGCATATATTCAAACTGGCCTGAATCTAGAAATCCTGGAATTTTGTCAAGTCCCCCTTTTCCATAGGAAAGTCAAATCCCCATCCCTACAGTTTATGGAGAATTTGCAGCACTAAAGAAAAGTTCTGCCTTTCGAGTAATTTTATTAAAGTCAGAGAATAAGACCTATTTAAAAGAACTATTTAAAATGGATTTGCAGCTCAAAAGTTTTAAGAGAAAACTTAAAAAGGAGTAAAAATACAAGCTTAATGTATTTACTAAAACAGAAATTAAATTAGTACTAAGTAAAGATAAAATTTGAATATTTCAGTTCTGCTGACCAGAAGAAGGTGCTCACAGTGATGGTTCTAAAAAGTCACTTTTGGAATTAAGACAGGAATTCCAACAGTGTTATGGGAAACATTGCACTGAAATGTGTTGCCAAGGGGATATTTCTAAATGAGATATTTTTAAATAAACCCCCAAATAACGGCAGAGAATTTCTCAAGCAGGCAAAACGTAAGAACATGACTTGGGAAGCACAGGTGAGAGGTTGGAAATAATTCCTAAAGAGTCATTTTAAATGAAAGCATCAGAATGCTGACATCATTATTAAGGTAATTTTTAAATTAATTATAATACACAAAACAAGTGGTGCACAGCTGCTCCCAGCACAGCCCAGCAGCTCCCCAGTCCAGCCCTGGGCACAACTCCATGGAATATCCCCTGGTGTCCTCTCCCAGCTCCTGTGTCCCCACGTCCTTGACTTAGAGCAAACTCTGCTCAGCACTAACTAAAACACCCCTGGTGTTATCAACACCAATCCCATCCCAAATCCCACCCACAGCACTCAGCAACCACCTCCAGCCCAGTCAAAACCAGGGCAACACTGGAGGGAAACAATCCTTAACAGAATAAACAACTCAAGGAGCTTTGGAGTTTTGTTTTTTTGGTTTTTTTTTTTAGTACATTTGGTGGCACTTGGGTTTTGCATGAAGAGTTTCTCCCCTTAAATAAAGGATGGCAATGGAATATTGCAGAGCACTCACCGTATAATGACATTAAGTGCTTCATATTCAACCACAACAGACTGAACTTCTCCTTTAGTCAGGATTGTTTCCAGGGTAGAGAGGATGTTGGACACCTGAGGAAACAAGAGAACAGCACACTGAGCACCTGGAAACAAATAATTCCAGGAGGAGCTGGAATTGTGGCATTTCATTTTCCAGGATTGTGTTTGGGTTATGCCAGGTCTCGTTTTAAACCGGAATATTCATAACTTTTCTCCCCTGTGATATTTCATTGCTTTCTGTGAAACGTGGATGAAAAATTAATTTTTTTAAAATTTTAATTAAAAAATTAATTTTGTAAGATGAAAACTTTACAAATCTAGTAAGGACTTGCAGAGATGGTATTACAGTTTCTTACAGTGGTGGGCACATGTGGAGATCATTCTGAGGACATGTGTGCTTTTGAGAGAGAACTTTTGATCTTTTTTCATTCTTATTCACTAGTTTACATATGCACAGAGTTTTACAATAGGTTTATGTATATTTCTTCTGTTGATTTTGTGTTACAACTTGTAATTAATTAGTCTTTGTACAGAAAACGTTCTAATTTTTTTGTTTATTTTTTGTAGACTGAGCTTTGGTTTTTTCTTTGTTTTAGAGTTCAAGGGGCTTTATTTTTTTAGCTTAGAAAGAGGCCTCTCTTATTTCTTTAGTTTGGACATTTGTATCCTTTTTCTTTGGTTGAGGTAGTTTTATAAGCACAGTAGAGCTAGTAGACAGCCTATTTTACTTATGTTAATAAGTTATTTACTTATGTTAATATTTACTTATGTTAATAAGCTATTATTAATTAGTGGCACATTTTACTTAAATCTGAATGGATTTTTACTTTGTTAAATTTTTACTCTGTTTCATCTGATAGAACTGCTCACACTGCAGCTTTCCCCTCAAGGAAAGCAATAATTTTTGGCTCAGGTTTTCCAAGATTTGATGGGAAATAACCTCTGGATTCAAAAGCTACCGAGTGGAGAGTGACAAAGGATTTGCCTCCTCTCCCGAGGAAAAGGCAGCACCAAAATGAGAAATGAATAAACTCCCCTTTGTTTTTAACAAATCCTGAAGCCTCCCCTCTGTGAGAAATGAGGCCACCAAAAGAGCAGTGAAGGAACTCACCTCCTTTTTAACAATTTCTGGAGGAAATGCCTGCTTAGAGATGACCCAAAGTGCCCGAGTGCGCGTGTTCTTGTCCGAGGATTTCACAGCAACGCTGTTCACTGCTGCCAGCAAGTCCTGCATTTCAGAGGCTGAAAGCAGAGCACACAAACCCTCAAAATCCTCCTCCCAGGTCATTCTGCTCACTTAAGTTTGCCCAGAATCCATTCAGCTGCAAGTCCCAATGATTTATTGCCTTAAACAACACTTTGGAGCAGTTTCTCTCCTACTAAAGTAGCCAAAAAGCTAAAAAAATTATTAATATACAAATACTAGTAATGCAGGCCATCTGTATTACTTTTACAAGAATCCATAAAATTAGGAGACAGATTTACTTAAATACACCTGAGCTAAAGATTAAGTATTTAATTATGCAAAACTTCTTGGATTTTAAGTGAATTTAGCTGCACTTTGACATAAATAAATTTATTTTAGAGCCTACAAGAGGTTTTTGTTATTAAAGGTGGTAAAATTGTAGCTCATTACATAAAAATTAATAAGGTTAATATAGCACTTAGATCCAACTAAGAACACAGATGGAGCAAACATGTGTTCCTTTAAAATTCAAGGGTAAAAAGTCTGATTTATTGCAAATTTGCACTTTTTGGGTGAATGATCTCACAATCAGAGAAATGGAAGGACACTTTCACTCCTCTCCCCCAGTCAAAAGTACACCCAAAGGTACAGGAGCTGCTTGTCCTCCCTCCCTTTTCAACTCCCCATTGTTTTCAGGGCTTTGTGATTTCTGGAGCCTGACATTCTGTAATAAAATTGTCATTTATCAACTGGTTAGAAAAAATGAGTTGTGAGAGGAAAGAAAGATACCACACAGACATTAGGAGAAATGCCTTGTTCTCACAGGAACTTTGGGGCAATTTTGCATAACAGGAAAGCAGAAGACACGGAAGAAATGGAGGAGAAGAACCAAAAGAGCCAATTTCAAACAGGAAAAATGCCCTCTCCCTTTTCCAAAAACCTGTGGTCTTACCTTGAGGCAAAGCCTCAAGTTCTCAAAACCAAAACCTTTTGTGAAAGGGATTTGTCACTTTCTAGGAATGCAGGTCATAAGATTTTGGATTAATTAGAAATAGTTGGGGCTGGACTAGATGACCTTTAATGGTCTCTTCCAACTCAAACTCCTCCATGATTTGATGGAACAAAGAAATCTCCAAAAAAAGCTGGAAAATGTGCACCCCCAAATCCTACAAACAGGTTCTTCACTCTTTTCCCACCAGAATATCTTTTTTTGATCACTAATTCCACACAACTAATTACTCTACTAATTGCTACCAAAGCATTTAATGAACCTAGAAGTTAGTGAAACAGAATTAGTGTAACAGCATGAAAAATCATCCCCATACTTGTGTACAAGATGTAATTAATGAACTGATCACACTGCTCCTATTACAGACAAAACCTGGTCAAAATTAAAACAAATGCTGAGAAAAACCTAAAGAAAGAGCTCTGATGTACATATTTACAGCCACAGTTTGATTGCTTACCAGATAATTCAGCTGTGTTGTTTGAATTAAAAGTGCAGAAGCCCAAGGCCTGCAGTGCTGCATTACTGAGCTCCAAATTTGGACTGGAAATGTGTGCCTGGGGAAAAAAAAAAAAAAACAACCCAAATCCACAGAATCTCAGGTTAGAAAAGTAACTGAGAAATACTGAGTTTACTGTCTGAATAGCAACACTGCTGGGAAGATGGGAAAAGCAAACATCTGGTGAAAAAATCCACCCAGGCAGGAAACCCTCCCTGAATTCTGTACACACCAAATCAATAAAACAATCTGAGGTGCTGAAGGCATTTTTGCTCTCTGTAATAAAAACATCTTTAACGAAATAAATCCCTAACATCCCAAGTTTTTCACTTTGGCTGTGTATGTTATGTTCTCTCATTTGACTCTCCAATTGTTTTTAGGCTTCTAAAACAGAAAGAAAAAAAGGCTCAGAACAACCTTTACATTAACTCCTTCAAAATCCTTGACATTTTCTGCATATTCTGAATTCTGAAAGGTTTCTAAGGCAGCCACACTATCTCTCTCCTGGCTGGAAGATTAGATTTGACTGCAGGATGCTGTGTGAACACATCCAACACCCAGTACTTTGGTTTTTTTCTGCAGTAATTCCTCATGACAAGAAAGATCTGTTTTGCCAAAAAAATCCTTTCCTGCCCTGCATTCCTATTAAAGGCTGGATTCCATGACTCAGAGGTTTTTTCTCCCAACTTTAATGATTCTGTGACTCTATAAATGAGCTGAAATTTGAGTCTTTCTATGCCCACTGACCTTGCCCACCAAAATGTATCTTTGTTCCCTGAAGTGTAAGAGAACTGAATGGAAAAAACCATACCTTGAACACCTTGCAGAGCTGAGGGAAGTGTTTCCTGAAATCTGCAGTGAATGCTTTGCCTCCTTCGCCACTCAAGCGACTGCAAGGAGCAGGAGGGAAAACAAACAACATTTACAGGTTAAATACATTGTAACTGACTTAACTTTCAACTTCTGACACACAGCAGCGTATTTTCCTGAAGGAAATCACCAAAACACTGAAGGAGCTAAAGAGCAAAAATGCCAGCACAGGGTCTGACCCAGCAGCAAAATCCTGTGTTATTGTACAAAGTGAGTAATGACTCATTTTCTGCCTAAAGAACACACAGAAAAACATTAAGGGCTTTCATTTTTTTTGGTCAGCTCCTATAAAAACACTGAAATTTACCATGCAAACCTTAAATGGCTTGCTGCAAATTAGAAAAACGGGAGCTGCAAAAGCACTTTCCTCAGGAGCAGCTCCAGAATGCAGGAAAATCCTGGTCTGACAAGCAGCGAGGATGACTTTGCACATGTGTGAGGAACATCCTTGCAGAAAAGCTGCAATTATCCCATAAAACGTTCATCATCAGCTTCTCACTGCAAAACCCAAACCGTGCTGAGTTCAGTCGTCCAGGACCTGAGAAACCTGTTGCTGCTTAATACTTGCATCAGGAGGGTTTTTTTGGTTTTTTTTTGCTGTCAGTTATTTCTAGAAAGCTGTAAAATCTGGTAGCTACAGTGTTAAATTCACTGCAGAACCCAAGGGAGACACTGAGAGAAAGAGACAGTGCCTTTGCACGTGATAAAATCGGAAAGATGCAGGTGAAGGCACAACCACATGGGCAAGAAGCACCTTCCAGAAAGTCGCACGAGAACAAGGCAAAACCCGAGAAACGCCAACCAAAAGCTTCACCCTTCCAACCATGGAGCCGCAAGGCTCTGTCATTACAAGTTATTATTTCCCAACGTTCTTCACACACCTCTGACGATGCCCCAGGAATCCAAGGGGACAGGGCGGCTCTTGGGATGCGCAGACCGTGTGGAGACTGCGCTCCTTCCTCCCCGCTCTCCCTCCTCTTCCTCCCCTCACTCCTCCCTCCCGTCCCTCCCCCCAGCCCCGCATGTCTCCCGCGGTCTCCCTGCTGCCAGCCAGGGCAGCACGTCCCCGCTCCCATCGCCCTCCCGGCTCTCTCTCTCTCTCTCTCTCCCCGAGCCCGGCCCGAGCCCTCAGGCCGCCCGCTCCCCTCCGGCAGCGTGCGCGTCCCCCCCCGCGCTCACCTGACGATGGTGAGGTGCGCGTCCGTCAGCTCTCCCGGCGGCGCGGCGGGGTCCTCCAGGGTGCGGAGCAGCGGGCCGAGGCTGGAGCCGGCGGCGGGACCGGGGCTGGGATCGGGATCGGCGCCGGGAGCGCTCATGGTGGCGACGCCGCCTCCCCCCAGCGCGGCCGCCCCTCAGCCCCGCGCGCCTCCCGCGCTAAGATGGCGGCGCGCGCGGGCCCGGCGGCGCGCGGCCTCCGGCCAATGGGAGCGCGGCCCGGGGGGTTCCCGCGCCCCGCCGCAGCCCCGCCCCTCGGCGCTGATTGGCGGAGGCGCGGCGGGAAGGGCGGGGCGCGCGGGAGGGCGGGGCCGGCCGGGCGCTGAGGGCGTTCGGAGGGAGCGGGAGCCCGGCCCGGCTCGGCCCGGCCCGGCGATCCCGGGATCGGGGAATTGCGGCGGAAAAGCGAGATCATCCATGTCCGGCCCTGCCCCTGCCCGGCCGTCCCACCCTGAGCATCCCTGAGAGCGCTGTCCAAACGCTCCTGCAGCTCTGGCGGCCTCGGGGCCCGGTCAGTGCCAGACCACCCTCTGCTGGAAGAGCTTTTCCCTAATTTCCGACCTAAACGTGCCCTGCCACAGCTCCGGCCGCTCCCTGCCTGCTGTCCCTTGTCACGAGGGCAGAGGTCGGAGCTGTAGGTCAGCTCAGGTGAGGTCAAATCCCTAATTAACGACTGGAAAGGAACTCCAGCTCCGTAGGAGCATAAGCCGGAATTCCTTGAGCCCCCCCCAGCCGGGATGAAATAAGGAATCCCGGCCCTGGCAGCGAACCCAAAGGGTTGGAAAGCCCTGCAGGGATCTCCGGGATAGAGCCAGGCCATGGCTGAGTGTCTTTGTCACCTCCAGGGCTTCCCTGTGCCAGCGGACTGTCCTGGGTTTCTTACCCCAAAAAAAAACATCCCATGGGGATCCCAGGTGTTCCCTGGTTCTCACCCCTATCAATCCAAGACCTGTCGCTTCCCAGTTAAAGAAAACAACAACAAAAACCCCACCCCGAGGTCATAAATAAAGTATTAACGTTCTTCCCCCCGTGCTTTTCCTTATTCTCTTCCCTATGGGCAAGCGCTGCTGCTGATCCTGGAAAATGGGAATGCTGCTGTACAACAGGCACTGTGAACGCAAGGTGGCAGGATTTAAAAAGCACATTTTAAATACAGTTGCATCCCAGAAAGGTGGCGATATGAAACTCGTTTCATGGAGCACGAGTGAAGTGTCGGAAATAACCAGGAGAGGAGCTGCAACGTTGTTCTCCAGTACAGCCAGAAAACAGGATGATATTCCCAGTGAAACGACAATAAAAGGTCAGGAATGAAGTAAATTTAAACCATCGAGAATTAGAAGAAATAAAGAAAAAATGGGGCTGATTAGCTTAAGAGCTTCCTTCTGCAAAACTGGGGATTTGTGAAGGAATTTCGAATGAGTTGGAGATGGGACCTCTGAGTTTTTTAGATGGTGTGATTTATTTTTCGTATCTTCTGCACAGGCAGGAAGGGTGAGTTGGGCTCAATCTTCCCTGCGTGGCTCAGAAGGTCACAAGACCCTTAGTTACAAGACCTGTTAAGGATTTATTGATCAATAAAACACTGCCAACAAGGATATTTATGGTTTTGACTTAAATATTTTGTCTTACGTACTCATGTGTCAGCTTTGTTAGCCAGTCGTGCTATGGCACACAAACCCACAGTGCTGCATTCTGAACTCCTCGTTACCTCTGGAACTGCTTTTATTTTCGCTATATCTTAAACTCTAAAACTCTAAACTTTCCTCTTCCTAACTTAATGTGTCTCTGCTTTAAACTGTAAATCCACATTCTCACTTCTAGCACATAAGTTTGGAAGCCTTTTCCAAGGTCTAAGCTCAAATCCTGGGTTTCATTCTGAACTTTGGTTTACATCTGAGAGCTCCCCACATTTCGGATTCCAACACAAAACCATTCCTGACAAATTCAGAGGACGAGGAATACAAATGCTCCAAACAAAATGGAATTCACAGGAAAATTCTTAGTGGGCATTAGATTTCAGCAGAGCTGGAGTCTAGAAAACCCTCAGAAACAAAAACTCATTTACTCCTTTAAATTAATAACATTAATTACGTTTGAAAGAAACAAAAATAACTCACTGCAAACTTGGTGGGATTAGACCAGAGGTAGCTTTAATGCTGCTTCAGGTAAAAGCATTTGGAGGAGGATTTAAATTCAGCAATTTCAACTAGAACAGTCAAAAAGGATTTAAATTCAGCAATTTCAGCTAGAACAGTCTTACAGGATTTTAAATTCAGCAATATCAGCTAGAACAGTCTTAAAAGATTTAAATTCAGCAATTTCAACTAGAACAATCTTAATGAATTTTAAGTTCAGCAATTTCAACTAGAACAGTCTTAGAGGATTTTAAATTCAGCAATTTCAGCTAGAACAGTTGAAAAGGATTTAAAGTCAGCAATTTCAACTAGAACAGTCTTAAAGGATTTTAAATTCAGCAATTTCAGCTAGAACAGTCTTAAAGGTTTTAAATTCAGCAATTTCAACTAGAACAGTCTTAGAGGATTTTAAATTCAGCAATTTCAGCTAGAACAGTCAAAAAGGATTTAAATTCAGCAATTTCAACTAGAACAATCTTAATTTTAAGTTCAGCAATTTCAACTAGAGCAGTCTTAAGAGGATTTTAAATTCAGCAATTTCAGCTAGAACAGTCGAAAAGGATTTAAAGTCAGCAATTTCAGTTAGAACAGTCGAAAAGGATTTTAAATTCAGCAATTTCAACTAGAACAGTCAAAAAGGATTTAAATTCAGCAATTTCAGCTAGAACAGTCTTAGAGGATTTTAAATTCAGCAATTTCAGCTAGAACAGTCTTAAACCCGTGTAAACGAGGTCCAGCACCTCGGTGGTGTCTCCTGAACGTGCTGGGTGAGAAGTTCCTCCTGCTGCTTCCTCCCACCACTTTTATTCTCTTTACCAAGTCGTTCCTTTCATTCTTTTGAAAGGACTTCATTCTCTGGATGAGGAAACCCTGACAGAACCCATGGATCTGACAAGAAAACCAAAGTGTGGAATCCAGCTGATCCTGAGCTCTTGCCAATCTTCACCTGGTGCCTGCCAGGCCATCCACAAGATGAATTTTTGTGTCTTAAAAATGAGCTTACACTGAAGGCCCTTCCAGTTCAAGAAAATCAGTTAATTAAAAACAAATAATAATAATAATAATAATAATAATATGTAGAGAACAGTCTAAAAAATAAATATGTGGAAATCAAGGGAAATAAAGAGAGAAGAGCCCTTTAAGTTTAAAAATAATCGTGACAGTCACACAAAAAGTTGGTTCAAGTGGCGCAAGAAATGAGGAGAAAGAGCTGCTTATATAAAAAAAAATAATTTTAAGTCTTTGGTAGAGAAGAGCCCGTGAAGTTTAAAAATAATCGTGACAGTCACACAAAAAGTTGGTTCAAGTGGCGCAAGAAATGAGAAGAAGGAGCTGTTTATATAAAAAAAAATAATTTTAAGTCTTTGGTAGAGAAGAGCCCGTGAAGTTTAAAAATAATCGTGACAGTCACACAAAAAGTTGGTTCAAGTGGCGCAAGAAATGAGGAGAAGGAGCTGTTTATATAAAAAAAATAATAATTTTAAGTCTTTGGTAGCAATGAATTTTACAGTACTTGTATTCTAAAAATAATTCTCTATTATCCACCTAAGTATATTTTATATAATTTATTCCCTAGCGTCGTTTCTTACCGAAACCCAGAAAAGCCAAAGAGAAAAACTCAGAAAGAGACAAACCAAAAACCTGAAACCTCCGCGCCGCTCCGCTCACAGAATCCCAAATTTTCCAGACAAGAAGCTGCTCCTGCCCTGCCCGGAGGCGTTCCTGGGCTGCGGAGGCTCCAGGGCGGAATAGCGGATCTGGAACCCGCCCGCGGTCACCGAGGCGTCCGTCAGGAACTTCAGCGTCATCACATTCCCTGCGCGGGAACGCACAATGCTGGGGCAGCGCAGGAAAACGGGGCCGGCCGCACGGGTTCGGGGGGTTCCCTTCTTTGCACAGTTATTTTTGGGGGGTTTTTAATTTTTTTAACATTTATTTTGGGGATTTTTTATTTTTTTCACATTTATTTTGGGGTTTTAATTTTTTTTCCACATTTATTTGGGGTTCTTAATTTTTTTCACATTTATTTTGGGGTTTTAAATGTTTTTCACCAATATTTCGAGAAATTTTTAATTTTTTTTGCCTATATTTTGGGGGATTTTTAATTTTTTCACTTTTTTTTTTGATTTTTAATTTTTTGACCTATATTTTGGGAGATTTTTAAAAATTTTTTTTCACCTATATTTTGGGGAATTTAAAATTTTTTTCATATTTATTTTGGGATTTAAAAATTTTTTTTTGCCTATATTTTTTGGAATTTTTTATTTTTTTTTGTCTATATTTTGGGGATTTTTTATTTTTTTCACATTTATTTTGGGGTTTTAAATTTTTTTCACCTATATTTTTAATTTTTTTCACCTATATTTTTGGGATTTTAACTTTTTTCCACATATATTTTGGGGAGTTTTTATTTTTTTCACTTATATTTTTGGGGATTTTTTTTTTTTCACATTTATTTGGGGTTTTTAATTTTTTTTCACATTTATTTTGGGGTTTTAAATGTTTTTCACCGATATTTTGGGGAATTTTTAATTTTTTTTTTGCCTATATTTTGGGGGATTATTAATTTTTTTAACATTTATTTTGGGGATTTTAAATTTTTTTCACATTTATTTTGGGGTTTTAAATGTTTTTCACCAATATTTCAGGGAATTAAATTTTTTTTTTTTTGGCCTATATTTTGGGGGATTATTAATTTTTTTCACATTTATTTGGGGGATTTTTAAGTTTTTTCACTTATATTTTTGGGGATTTTTTATTTTTTCACCTATATTTTGGGGTTTTTAATTTTTTTCACCTATATTTTTAAATTTTTTCACCTATATTTTGGGGGATTTTTAATTTTTTCACTTTTTTTTGATTTTTAATTTTTTTACCTATATTTTGGGAGATTTTTTAAAATTTTTTTTCACCTATATTTTGGGAATTTTAAATTTTTTTCATATTTATTTTGGGATTTAAATTTTTTTTTGCCTATATTTTTTGGAATTTTAATTTTTTTTGCCTATATTTTGAGGATTTTTTATTTTTTTCACATTTATTTTGGGGTTTTACACTTTATTCACATATATTTGGAGGATTTTTAATTTTTTAACATATATTTTGGGCTTTTACAATTTTTTACCTATATTTTTAAATTTTTTCACCTATATTTTTGGGGATTTTTAATTTTTTTCACCTATATTTTTAAATTTTTTCACCTGTATTTCGGGGAATTTTTAATTTTTTTCACCTATATTTTTGGGGATTTTTTTTTTTCACATATATTTTGGGGATTTTTAATTTTTTCATATTTATTTTGGGATTTAAATTTTTTTTTGCCTATATTTTTTGGGATTTAAAACTTTTTTCACCTATATTTTAGGGATTTTAAATTCTTTTCACATTTATTTTGGGGATTTAAAATTTTTTTCCACCTATCTTTTGGGTTTTTAATTTTTTTCACATTTATTTTGGATTTTAAGCTTTTTTCAGATATATTTTTGGGGGTTTATGGGTTTTTTCCACATATATTTTGGGCTTAAAGTTTTTTTCATACATATTTTTGTGGGGGATCTAATTTTATTTATTAAATTAATTAAATAAATTTATTTATTTTTATTTAGCTTTTATATTTATTTAATTTCAGATTTTTTTTTGTTTTGTTTTAAGGTTTTTTTCAGATATATTTCAGGTTTTTCATTTTTTTCACCTATATTTTAGGTTTTAAATTTTTTTCAGATATATTTTTGGGGATTTAAAATTTTTTTTCACATTTATTTTGGGTTTTAAGGTTTTTTTCAGATATATTTTTTGGGGTTTGAAATTTTTCTTCAAATGCTTTTTTTTGAGTTTTAAGGTTTTTTCAGATCTATTTTTTGAGTCTTTAAGTTTTTTCAGGTAGGATTTTTGGGTTTTAACTTTTTTCAGATTTTTTTTTTAGGGTTTTAACTTTCTTTAGGGAACACTTCCCTTTAATTAGGCTGATTTACATTTATTTCGAGGCAATTAATTGGCTTTTTGATTTCCCACAAAGAGTGCAAATAAATTACCTGTGCTAATGATGTCATCTGGCAACTCATCTCCACAAAACCTGGAAAAAAATGAAATGCTCATTAAAGGAATTAAGGGAATTATGGCACAGCCCTGCTGCTGGGGCTCAAGGGGATATTTAAAAAAAAATATATATATATAAAATAAGCATATTTATAATATAAATTATGTATTAAATACTATATTAATATTTAATCTATTTGTACTGTAATAATATTTTATTAATATTTAATATGTTTATAATATAAATTGATTTAAGAATATAAATTGATTTAATTGGAATTCCATGTTAAAGCAATTTCCTAAAGAATTTTTTGGCATCATCCCATGGTAAGGTTGAGGGGAGGAAGCAGTTTTCAATATCTGCAGGAAGTAAATGAAAAATGGGAAAAAAAACAATTTCACAAGGGGTTAAGGAAAGAAGAGTGAGCCAAGGCAATGAGAGGAACAACATTGCCAAAAAAAAAATCCATTTAAATTATCTGTAAAAGCAAAAATTGACTCCGTCCTTGCTTTGCTGCACAACATTTGCAGAGAAGGTGTGAAAAGTGGCAGGAATGGGTTTTTTATCACTTTTTCTGCTTTATTTTCTGGAAATATTACCTTAATTTTCTGGAAAATATTACTTTAATTTTCATTCCAAATTATGGAATAATTCCAAATTCCAAATGATTCCAATTTTTACTTCATACAAAAAAAAAAAAAATTGCTGATAAAAGGTAAATAAAGCTAGCACTGAAGAAAAAAAAATGAGAATTAATAATAGGAGTGTTGAAAATTAACCCTTGTTCTGATACTGTTAGAAAATAACTTCAGCAGATTGCAACTTCAATTAAATATATTTTTGTTAACAGTTTATCACCTCTCGCCTTTCAATTAAAAGAAACACAAAATACAAATGTTTGAGACTTCCTGGAGAATTGGGATAAGCAGAGAACTAAAAAGTCTTGTGGATTCCTTTAATTTCATTTAACAAAGCAGCAAAAGGCAAAGCTCAGTCCCTGAAATGACATTAGAAGTAATTTTATATATATATATTTTTATATATATATATATATATATAAAAATAAATTTCTGAGGGGGGAAATTGAGGAAAATAAGGAGAGAAGAGGCTGTTACATTTCAAAATAATTGGAACAGTCACACAAAAAGTTTGTTCATATGGTGCGAGAAATGAGGAGAAAAAGAATTTATAAAAATAGTACAAAAATTATGAAAGTTTAAAAAAAAAAAAGCATTTTAAAGAAAAATAATTTATAAAAAACACATGGAAAAATAATTTTTTAAAAGTCTTTGGTAGCAATGAATCCTTCGGATTTTTACAGCATTCCAAAAATTGTTTTATTCATGTACGTATTTTCTATTGATATACTGATATTTTATATATATTTCTATATTTATAATATAGAATGTTTAAATATATAATACATATATACTATATATATTATATGGTATATATAATATAGTATATATACTATACAATAGATCATGTATTATAAATTATTATATATTATTATATAAAATATAATAAAATAGAATATACAGAATATATAGTGTATAGTATACTAAACTGTATATATATTATATGGTATATATAATATATAAACTATACAATAGATCATGTACTGTGTATATTATTCTATATTATTATAAAATATAAAGTATATATCATAGAATATATAGAATATATAATGTATAGAATACTAAACTATATATATTATACAGTGTATATATGTTATATTGTATATACTATACAATAGATCATGTATTGTGTATATTATTATATATTATTATAATATAAAATATAAAATATATATTATAGAATATAGAATATATAGTGTGTAATATACTATGCTATATATATTATATGGCATATATAATATATATAGCATAGTATATAGCATATATAATATAGTAATATATACTATATTATATATAGTATATAATATATACTATATCATATAGTATTATATGATATAGTATGTATCATATATTATATATGATATGTGATATATTATATATTATATATACTATATTATATATTATATATACTATATTATATATCGTATATATTGCATTTATCACGTAAATTTTATAATTTACACTTTATAAACCGCGTTCTTCTAAAGGGGGGGGTGGGGGGGGGCAAATTGACCATAAATTTGCATCTTAAATTTGCTTTACCTGCCCACAAATCCGTTGACGTCGTCGTAGCTGTCGTAGACCTCCAGGAAGTCAGCCAGGCAGGCCGTGTCCTCCTCCACGTCGAACTCCAGGAACTGCAGGTGGATCCTCTGCCCGTAGCTGACGCGGATGTGCCAGTAGCAAACCTGCTCGTTCTCGTACTCCTTGGGGTAGCCCGGCGACTTGAAAACGTGTCTGGAGTCCGTGAAGACGCCACCACACTCTTTTCCTAAGGGGGAGATGAAAGCAGGGAGAGTTGAGGTTTTAATTCCGGCCAGGGTTGGGATCTCCGGGCGCTGTGAGCTGGAGATCTGTAGGGAATCACGGAGGAGCATCCGGAGTGACAAAGCTTCTTGTGGACGGGCTTCGCAGCTGCTCTGCAGGCCACACAACTGAGCTAGCAGCAGAAGTTGGTAAAACATGAATTTATCCACAGCAAGGAAGAAATCAAGGCCGTTAGCATGGAAACCAATAAAATAGACACGTAAGGGATATTTGCAGCCTTAGTGAGCAGCATCCGTGCCTTAAAAATTTGTTGTAAGCTCCTGCCAATTAATTATTGGCGTTAATTGCTTTGTACCAATAAAATACAATAAGCTATTGCTTCGTCCAATGAATATAATGAGGTGTTTCGATGTAACTAATGACTTAAGATCATTAGTTAAGGGTAATAACTAATTAGTTAAGGGTATAAAAGTTGAGAACAAGTTGAAATAAAGCAGCAGCATTGTTGTCTGCACAATGGGTGTGTGGTGTCCATCTCCACAGTGACAGCTGCTGACGTTTTCCCCTGGTGTCAGGCTGCAAGGTGTGGCTGGGGGTGTGTGGCATTTACATTCTCTGGACAGAGAGACATAATTCTGTCTCTCAGGAGAAGCACAGAGAAGAAAAGAGAAAACAATCTTTATTTCTGCTCCTTTGTTTTCCCCACGTGGAATGCGGTGTGGAGATTGTTTACCTGAAGTGATTGCTGGGTTGGATTCTGGTGAACGTTGTTTGGGTGTTGCCCTGATTTTTAAAAGTGTTAAGTTTTCTTTTATAGTTCTTTCTGAAAGTTTTAAAGTTCTCATAAAACTTCTTCAGCCTTCTGATGATGTTTACATATTTCTACTGGAGTTCTCACACACATTCATATAAATAATGATTGTTTTGCATTCTTCTTTGTGAGAGGAGAGAATTGATGGACTGTTGGTTTGACCAGTGTGGTTGGAGAGGTGGCAATTCCATCCTCCAATCCACTGTCACTTTTAAAATTCTATATATTGTGAGGAGAACTATAAAAGAAAACACTTTTAAAAATCAGAGCAATATTTGGGTTCAGTGACCAATCGATCCAGCCGTGTCTCGGACTCTCAGCACAGAGTCACGAGTTTGGTATTAGTTAATAAGTAAGTAAGAAGTATGTATGTAGAATAAAATAGTCTCTCTTTAAATAGTAGATTAATGTAATATAGTATAGTTTTTAAAAAGCTATCCTTCAAGCTTCTAATCTGGAGCCAGACATCATCTTTTCTTCCCCTGTCAGGGTTGCCTTTTTTACTGTAAGGGTGTGTGTCCTGTCACCATCTGTCAGAGCTGGGGCCGTTCTCTGCTGTTCATGGGACAGTTTTTTCTTTGTCTCTCCCACAGCCAATCCTCCCTCCAGGAGATCTCTGCTGTTCATGAGCCATTAATTATTAATTATCTTCTGTTCATGGGCCATTAATTATTAATTATCTTCTGTTCATGGCCAGTGAGTGTCCCTGCATGGCTGAGAAAATTCCATCATCCCATGGGGAGAGGCTCCGCCCAGGGTGAGGAGCCAAGCATTCCTACCTGGATACAATCTGAGGCTTTGGGACACCACAGCAGCCTTTGCCCACTGCATTCCCACAGGAGCAGCTTTCTGCCCCACTGCATTCCCAGAGGAGCAGCTTTCTGCCCCACTGCATTCCCACAGGAGCAGCTTTCTGCCCCACTGCATTCCCACAGGAGCAGCTTTCTGCCCCACTGCATTCCCAGAGGAGCAGCTTTCTGCCCCACTGCATTCCCAGAGGAGCAGCTTTCTGCCCCACTGCATTCCCACAGGAGCAGCTTTCTTCCCCACTGCATTCCCAGGGGAGCAGCTTTCTGCCCCACTGCATTCCCAGGGGAGCAGCTTTCTGCCCCACTGCATTCCCACAGGAGCAGCTTTCTGCCCCACTGCATTCCCAGAGGAGCAGCTTTCTGCCCCACTGCATTCCAGAGGAGCAGCTTTCTGCCCCACTGCATTCCCAGAGGAGCAGCTTTCTGCCCCACTGCATTCCCAGGGGAGCAGCTTTCTGCCCCACTGCATTCCCAGAGGGAGCCCAGGCCCATCTCCAGCAGCCCTGGAGCTCCAGAGGAAAACTCCAGCCTTGTCCAGGATCCTGCTCCAGCAGAAGCACAGCTGGCACTGCAGGAGGGCTGAGCCCCCATGGAATGGCACTGCTGCCACCACCCTGACCCACAGGCTGCCAGGGCCTGCTCTCACTCTGCCAGTGGTGTTTTGCATTTTTATTATTATCTTTTTTTACTGAATTTTTATTTTTATCCTTATCTTTTTTTACTGCATTTTTATTTTTATCTTTTTTTTTTCCTAGTAAAGAACTGCTATTCCTATTCCCATATCTTTCCCTGAGAGCCCCTTAATTCCAAAATTATAATAATTAGGAAGGAGGGGGTTTACATTCTCCATTTCTAGGTAGGCTCCTGCCTTCCTTAGCAGACACCTGGCTTTTCAAACCCAGACACCCAGCTTTTGGAAGGAGATATTTTGGAAGCAGGAGGCGTGATCCAAACCTCACTGAAATCACAGGAAAAGCTTTCATTGCCTTCAGTGGGTTTGGGGCCAGAGCTGTGTTTTATGTGAAAGGCATTTGGGATTTCTGGCTCTCTCAACTTTACAGCTGTACTTGCAAGTCACACTGACACTCAGATTCATCCTTTCTTCTTCAAAAAACCTCTTGCAAGTGTGTCTCAAACAAAAACCAGCCCGTGATCACAGACCTGCTGCTGTACTCCTGCTGTTCCTGCTGCTCCACATTCCCTTTGGGATCAAACCACTCCTGCTTTGATCCAGTGGCCATTTGGACTTTGCTGGCTCCCTGACAGTGGGGCTGACCAAACTGGGAATTCCTGCCTCAATTTAGGATTTATCCCAGTTTAGAGCTGGAGAGGAGGAGGTGCTGTGTCAGGGTGTTCAGGGCACAGGAATTAGGAGCACTAAGATGGATTAACCCCCTGAGTTTGTACATTCTCCACGAGCCAAGAACTTCCCAGCTCAGGCCACTCCAGCACCTGGAGAGCTCGGGGGCTGCAGCACAAGAAACACCTGGAGCTGCTGGAGAGAGCCCAGAGGAGAGGGCTGGAGCCCCTCTGGAGCCAGCCTGGGAGAGCTGGGGGTGCTCACCTGGAGAGGAGAAAGATCCAGGCAGAGCTCAGAGCCCTGGGAATGTTCCCCTGGAGAAGGGAAGGCTCCAGGCAGAGCTCAGAGCCCTGGGAATGTTCCCCTGGAGAAGGGAAGGCTCCAGGCAGAGCTCAGAGCCCCTTGCAGGGCCTGAAGGGGCTCCAGGAGAGCTGGAGAGGGACTGGGGACAAGGGATGGAGGGACAGGAGCCAGGGAATGGCTCCCACTGCCAGAGGGCAGGGATGGCTGGGAGATTGGGAATTCCTGGCTGGGCTGGAATTCCCAGAGCAGCTGTGGCTGTCCCTGGATCCCTGGCAGTGCCCAAGGCCAGGCTGGAGCAGCCTGGGGCAGTGGGAGGTGTCCCTGGCATGGCAGGGGTGGCATTGGATGGGCTTTGAGGTCCCTTCCAGCCCAACCCATTCCACCACTCCACGCTCACCCCTAGCTGGGATGAACACTTCAAACAGTTCCAGCAGTTCCCTTTGCCCTCTGGGGCCTCCCAGAGCAGAGCACAAGCTCAGTTCTGTCAGGGATTTGTCTCTGTGCCCCCAGCTGCTCATGTCCCTCCTGCCAACAGCCCTGCCAGGCCCCACAGCCCCTGAGCCCCAATCCCTGCGGGGCTGCAGGCTCGTGGCTCCGTGGTTTTGGCAGCTCTGCTTTCCTTCTGTGCTGGGCCCGAGCTGGACAGCAGCTCCCAGAGGAGCCAGGGGAACGGTCCCACGCCGAGGTGGCGAGGGCAGGAGTCCTCTGCAGCTCCATGTGTGTGTGTGTGGAACATCTGGGACGGGCCCCCACCCCGCAGAGCTATTTGATGAACACAAACAAGCCCTGGGAGCACAAACAGAACGTGCACAGCTGTGCAGACGTCATGGCCCAGCCTGAGCCCGGCTCTGCCAGGCCGGGAGCAGCGGCAGGGCCAAGCTGGGCTTTGCTGCCCTTCCTGGGGCCGTGTCTGCCCTGAGCCCTGCTGGGTGAAGGGACACCAAGTGCAGGGGATGGGGGGGATGCCTCTGCTGGGGCTCTTGTCAGTCGTGTGGCAACTCTGATCTGCCCTGGAGATCCACTTCTCCTCCTCTAATTACACGCAGAGCGCTGCTGGGAGCTCCTCTCAGAGAATCACAGGATGGTTTGGATGGATAAAGCTCATCCCATCCCACCCCTGCCATGGGCAGGGACACCTCCCACTGTCCCAGGTGCTCCAAGCCCCATCCAGCCTGGCCTTGGGCATTGCCAGGGATCCAGGGGCAGCCCCAGCTGCTCTGGGCACCCTGTGCCAGGGCCTGCCCACCCTCACAGGGAACAATTCCTGCCTAGGAATTCCTCCCTAGGACAAGCTCCTAAGAATGCCACTCCCAGGCAGGGCATTCGTTTTCAGAGCTGTTGTATCTCAGACCAAAAAAAAAAAAAAAAAGAAGGTTTAACCCTAAACTTACCCCGTTTCAGGCAGAATACCTCAGATTATGGGCAGAAAGCCCTCAGATTATTCAGATAAACTGTGGCCTAAATGCCAAAGAGGACAGGAGAGGACAGAAGGGGGCAGAAGGGGACACAATTCAGATAAATTGTGGCCTAAATGCCAAAGGGGACAGAAGGGGACAGAAGGGGACAGAAGAGCCCTGTGGTTGCTCCTCACCGTTGGGGTTGTAGCAGTAGGCGTCCCACCTCTCGCTCCTGTTGAGGCGAATTCCATAATCAACAATTCCAGTCTTGCCAAAGCCACAGTTGGCTCCAGCTTTTACTATGGGATACCCAACTCTGCCCTTGGCCATCCAGCCAGCAGCACACACGTGGAAACCTGCAGCAGAGGGAAACCGAGTCAGCAAGTGGTCAGTCCTGGGCTGCTCTTATTCCACAAAGCCTCACTCAGTGACCTGGGTGTAATTGGCCTGATAGAAACTGAGCTACAGCGGAGAGCAGGACGGTGAGGGGGCAATTTTAAATGCAGAGGGCAAAATTGAATTGTGTTCTCCACAATGTGATTACTGGGTCTTCACCTGAAGCCCCAAATCAAATGCAGATGGACTGCACGGTCAGGTTTAAGTGCTCTACCAGCACTTGTAATCCAATTATCCAGTGGATGAGTTTTCCAAGGGTGTTCTCTGTTTCCCTTTCGAAGTCAGACAAATTTACTCAATCCCATCTCAAGGGCTCTCAGCATTAAGTTCTAAAAATAAATAAAACACTACAGACAGCTAAAATCCCCAGGCATTTGCTTAAAACACTTTCAATTTAAATTTAAATACCTGAAATGCCTCAGGGATTTCTTGCCAAACAAAAAGATCCCCTTAATGCATTTTGTGGCTGGGAACTTAACACCACTAGCCAAAGAATGCAATGTTGCAGAGACCCATCCAATGTTTTCATGGAGAGGAACTGGAACATATTTGTGGCATCTTAGGGGCTGGAGCTCCTCAGAAGAAACAAAAGTACCCTTTTCACATGTGCTGGTGCTGGGAGCCAGCTTCTGACTCAACAGCAGGGTGAAAAAATGTCTGGAGTGGAGGATATTTTCCATTGTTTTCCCAGTGCTCTGAATGAATGAAGAGCTTAAGAATCAGCTGGAAATCCAGGGGAGAGCTCACTCAGCTCCACTTTCCACTCCAAGCACAGAACTCATTCCCTTGCAGAGAAAATATCTTTATGGGGATAAAAGTGGTCGGAGCGAGTCTAGAGGAGGTCAGGGAGATGTCCCCAGGGCTGGAGCCAGGCTGGGAGAGCTGGGAATGTCCCTCTGGAGAAGGGAAGGCTCCAGGCAGAGCTCAGAGCCCTGGGAATGTCCCTCTGGAGAAGGGAAGGATCCAGGCAGAGCTCAGAGCCCTGGGAATGTTCCCCTGGAGAAGGGAAGGCTCCAGGCAGAGCTCAGAGCCCTGGGAATGTTCCCCTGGAGAAGGGAAGGCTCCAGGCAGAGCTCAGAGCCCTGGGAATGTTCCCCTGGAGAAGGGAAGGCTCCAGGCAGAGCTCAGAGCCCTGGGAATGTTCCCCTGGAGAAGGGAAGGCTCCAGGCAGAGCTCAGAGCCCTGGGAATGTTCCCCTGGAGAAGGGAAGGCTCCAGGCAGAGCTCAGAGCCCTGGGAATGTTCCCCTGGAGAAGGGAAGGCTCCAGGCAGAGCTCAGAGCCCTGGGAATGTTCCCCTGGAGAAGGGAAGGCTCCAGGCAGAGCTCAGAGCCCTGGGAATGTTCCCCTGGAGAAGGGAAGGCTCCAGGCAGAGCTCAGAGCCCCTTGCAGGGCCTGAAGGGGCTCCAGGAGAGCTGGAGAGGGACTGGGGACAAGGGATGGAGGGACAGGAGCCAGGGAATGGCTCCCACTGCCAGAGGGCAGGGATGGGTGGGAGATTGGGAATTCCTGGCTGGGAGGGTGGGGACCCCCTGGCACTCATCCTGCTCCTTACCAAGCAGGCAGCTTGGGCAAAAACCTATGGACTTTACAAAGCGCCCTGGAGCCTGGAACAGCAACGACAGCACCAACACCCCCCTGAGCACCCCAATGAGCATCCCTGCTTTCTCCAGACCTATTTTCCGAGCCGCCTCCAGCTGCTGCAGCGTGGCCAGGCGTCCTCCCTCGTACTCGCACACGGCCCTGGCCTCGGCGAAGGTCAGCCGGTACTTGCCGGAGCGCGCCTCGCGGTGGTACACGCCGGCTGCCCGCTCTGCAGGGCGACAAGGGACAAAGGGTCAGCTCCCCCCCTGCCCCAGCAGCTCCCAGGGCCCCGCAGGGAGGGCTGCTCCTCAAAAAAAGCTGCTCAGAGTCCCAGCAGCGGGGCTCAGGGACGCTCTCATTCACTGGTTACAGCCGGTGACCTTGGCACGCTCCTGGCACCCAGCAGCTCCTGCTGTTCCATTTGTAGGGAGAGCTACCACTCCCAGGGCATTTGGAAGCTGGTACCTACCCCCCTTTATTTCATCCTCACTAGTTCCTAAAACTGTGGCAGGCACATTCTTCTCCCTCTCAGGATTTTTTTCATAGAGGAGCACAGAGGGAGGAAAGAGAAAACAATTTCTATTTCTGCTCCTTGTTTTTCCCATGTGGAATGTGCTTGGAGAATTGTTTCCCTGGGGTGATTGCTTGGTTGGATTCTGGTGAGGATTGTTTGGGGCTGGTGGCCAATCCAACCCAATCCAATCCAATCCAACCCAACCCAACCCAACCCAACCCAATCCAATCCAACCCAACCCAATCCAATCCAATCCAACCCACCTGTGGCTGCACTCTCGAGAGAAGGTCACAAGTTGTTGGTTAGATATGGTAGTTAGAAAAGTAGGTTTGTAGTTTTAGTATCTCCTTTAAATAGTATATTAATGTATAATAGGATAGTTATAATAAAGAAATCATTCAGCCTTCTGAGCTGGGGTCACACATCAGCATTCCTTCCCACTGGGTTCACCTGCATTTACAATACTAAACAGAATCACAAAATCACAGAATGATGATGTTGGAAGAGTTCATCAAGTCCAACCCATGCCCTCACACCTCAACCAGACTATAGCACCAAGGGCCACGTCCAGTCTTTTTTTAAACACATCCAGAGATGGTGACTCCACCACCTCCCTGGGAAGACAATTCCAGTGCTTTATTATTCTTTTGGTGATTTTTTTTTTCTCAATATCCAACCTGTACCTTCCCTGATGGAGCTTGAGACTGTGTCCTCTTGTTCTGTCAGCGCTGCCTGGTGGAAGAGACCGACCCCACCTGTCTGCACCTCCCTTCAGGGAGTTGTGGAGAGCAACGAGGTCACCTCTGAGCCTCCTCTTCTCCAGGCTGAACAACCCCAGCTCCTTCAAACTGGAGGAGAGTATTGTAAAATGCAGGAGAACCTGGTGGGAAGGAATGCTGATGTCTGACTCCAGCTCAGAAGGCTGAATGATTTATTATAACTATGCTATAATACATTAATATACTATTTAAAGGAGATACTAAAGCTACAAACCTACTTGTTCTAGCTACCATATCTAACTAACTTATAATTTGTGACCTTCTTCTCCAGAGTCTAAACACAAATAGATCTGATTGGCCATCAGGCCCAAACAATCCTCACCAGAATCCAACCAAGCAATCACCCCAGGTAAACAATTCTCCAAACACATTCCACATGGGAAAAACAAGGAGCAGAAATAGAAATTGTTTTCTCTTTCTTTCCTCTGTGCTACCCTATGAAAAATCCTGAGAGAGAGAAGAATGTGCCTGCGACAGGAGAGAATGTCGTTCCTGGAGAAAATGTAAAGAGTTCAATAAAGGATGGCAGGAGACAGGGGGCATGGAGTAAAGGTTGTTACTGCCAGGTGCATCTTGGCACTCAGCTGTGGCAGCAGCTCTCTGGCCACAGAGAAAACACTGGAGATTCTCTCTCTGCAGACAAAATAATTGTCCCAAAGATTTCCTTTTCTTACCCCTCCCTGCCTTCTTCCCATGGTGTCTCCCAAATCCTGCTGCTGGACCAGAGCAGCACACGGAATTGTGGATGATGTCTGGAGAAAGGGAAGGCTCCAGGCAGAGCTCAGAGCCCTGGGAATGTTCCCCTGGAGAAGGGAAGGCTCCAGGCAGAGCTCAGAGCAATCCCTGGGAATGTTCCCCTGGAGAAGGGAAGGCTCCAGGCAGAGCTCAGAGCCCTGGGAATGTTCCCCTGGAGAAGGGAAGGCTCCAGGCAGAGCTCAGAGCCCTGGGAATGTTCCCCTGGAGAAGGGAAGGCTCCAGGCAGAGCTCAGAGCCCCTTGCAGGGCCTGAAGGGGCTCCAGGAGAGCTGGAGAGGGACTGGGGACAAGGGATGGAGGGACAGGAGCCAGGGAATGGCTCCCACTGCCAGAGGGCAGGGCTGGCTGGGAGATTGGGAATTGGGAATTCCTGGCTGGGAGGGTGGGGACCCCCGGCACTCATCCTGCTCCTTACCAAGCAGGCAGCTTGGGCAAAAACCCACGGAGCTTACAAAGAGCCCCGGAGCCTGGAACAGAAAGGACAACACCGACTTCCCCAGGCATCCTCCTGGGAAGGGCTGCGAGGAGCTCAGGGATGAGAATGAGAAACAATTCTTCTCCTCACCTGCTGCACCCGGTGTTGTGAGCACGTGGAATGTGCTCCGGAGGTTTGCTTACCAAAGGGTGGTTCCTCAATTAGCCAGTGGTGATGGTGTTTTAACTAAAGGCCCAATTAGGGCCACGTGTAGTGAACTAGGGCATAAAAGAGCAATGGGTTTCTTGATAAAGAAAATAATCAGCTTTCTGTAATGCTTCTGTGGCAATCCTTACCCAGCGGGGGCCCTTGCCCTGACACTCAGCCAAGACTACTTTGCTATTTTTGGGGATATTTCTTATTGCAGCAGCTTGTTGTATATTCATAGACTCTGATGCATAGTAAACTTTTTTTCCTGAACTATCTTGCATGTTCTAGGAATTGCTTTTTGTGGTTCTTTTTTGGGTCTGCTTTTTTAGAGTGTGCGTATTCTTTTGGTTGTGGTTTTGGTTTACTTTTATCACCTCTAATTTTTGGGTCTTGGTCTACGCTGTCTTCAGACAGTGAGTGTTGGTAGTTGGCATATTTGTAGTAGGTGTCTTTTTTTATATGTTCACTGGGTGTTATTTCATCTAAGTAGGTATTTTAACACAATATAGCTATTTTACTACTATGGCTAAGCTTAATCAACAACAGAAATAAAAGCTATATCTTTATAACAAAGCTACTTTAACACGATGCATATAAAACATAGTTTAATATTTGCAAAAAGCCAATAATTTAAAGCCAATATTTTAATTTCACCTGTGTCTATGACACAGGTGGAGAGGCAACGTTCAGCTGTGCCAGGCAGGAAGGGTCAGGAAAGCTCAGCCCTGCTGACCACAAAGGGATGTGTGTGACACCCAAAGGATGTGTGTGTGACACCCAAAGGGGTGTGTGTGACACCCACAGGGATGTGTGTGTGTGTGACACCCAAGGGATGTGTGTGTGACACCCACAGGGATGTGTGTGACACCCAAAGGATGTGTGTGTGACACCCAAAGGATGTGTGTGACACCCAAAGGATGTGTGTGACACCCAAAGGGATGTGTGTGTGTGACACCCACAGGGGTGTGTGTGTGACACCAACAGGGATGTGTGTGTGACACCTAAAGGGGTGTGTGTGACACCCACAGGGGTGTGTGACACCCACAGGGATGTGTGTGTGTGACACCCACAGGGGTGTGTGTGTGTGTGTGACACCCAAAGGGACGTGTGTGACACCCACAGGGATGTGTGTGACACCCAAAGGATGTGTGTGTGACACCCAAAGGATGTGTGTGTGACACCCAAAGGATGTGTGTGTGACACCCAAAGGGATGTGTGTGACACCCACAGGGATGTGTGTGACACCCAAAGGATGTGTGTGTGACACCCAAAGGATGTGTGTGTGACACCCAAAGGATGTGTGTGTGACACCCAAAGGGATGTGTGTGACACCCACAGGGATGTGTGTGACACCCAAAGGATGTGTGTGTGACACCCAAAGGATGTGTGTGTGACACCCAAAGGATGTGTGTGTGACACCCAAAGGATGTGTGTGTGACACCCAAAGGGATGTGTGTGTGACACCCAAAGGGACGTGTGTGACACCCACAGGGGTGTGTGTGACACCCACAGGGATGTGTGTGTGACCCAAAAGGGTGGATATGTGTGTGATAGCTGCGAATTTTAGCTTTTACATTTTTCATGTATTTGTAACCCTGCAGTTCTTTAGTGCATAGCTCCAAGCTCCACACACAGTGTGAGCTGCTGCTCCCCCGTTTTGGGCAGACACAGCAATTCCTGTCCAGGCCTGGCAGTCAAGGACCTCTCACTGCCTCAGGCCCCCAGAGATGGAAACAAAAGTGAGTTCTGGGGAGCAAACTTGGTGTAAATGACTTCATTAGCTGGAATTGGAACAGATCAAACCCCAATATGCAAATGGACCAAGATGATAAAAGTGTGAAAACCCATGAGCCATCATCCACTTTTGGGTGTAGCCCCTGGGGGGCTTTGCCTGCTCTAAATGCATCTGGAGGCCCTTCAATGAATAGAACAGCTTTTTATTCCCTTAATTCTGTCTGGCCTCAGTTTTCACATGGCCCAAAAAGGTGTTGTGTTTGTGACACCCACAGGGGTGTGTGTGTGACACCCAAAGGGATGTGTGTGTGACACCCACAGGGGTGTGTGTGTGTGACACCCACAGGGGTGTGTGTGACACCCACAGGGTGACACACAGGGGTGTATGTGTGACACCCAAAGGGATGTGTGTGTGACACCCAAAGGGGTGTGTGTGTGACACCCACAGGGATGTGTGTGACCCACAGGTGTGTGTGTGTGACACCCACAGGGGTGTGTGTGTGACACCCACAGGGATGTGTGTGACCCACAGGTGTGTGTGTGTGACACCCACAGGGGTGTGTGTGTGACACCCACAGGGATCTGTGTGTGACACCCAAAGGGGTGTGTGACACCCAAGGGATGTGTGTGACACCCACAGGGGTGTGTGTGTGACCCACAGGTAGGATTTGGGGTGGGAGAAGTTTAGGACACATCACGTCAGTGCTTGGAAGGGTTTGTGGAGAACAGAAAATCAGCAGGAGCTGGGGAGGCTCCCCGGGATGCTCCCTGGGCAGAGCTTTGGGAGCAGTTTGGAGTCAGCATCCCCAGCCCTGCGTGTCCTGTCTGGCTCGGGGAAGCTCCTCCTGGATCCCCATCACAGCATCCTGCTGGCCGGGACTCCCAGAGCCTCTGCAAGATGAATCAGAGCTTTGTTTTGGATTTCCAGAGAAGTGAAATCACAGCTACTTGGATGGAGGAGAGGCAGAAATTAAAGGGGGGGGGGGAAATGTCAAATAAAAATATCTGAGCGTGTGTCACAAAGGGCAGGACCAGAACAATTGCTGGCTGACATTTCTGCTGCACGGAAAATTAAAGCAATTTCTTCATTATTTTTTTACTTTGCCGTGGCAATTCCGAGATAAAACAGCTTTCCAAGGAAAACTAGAAACTGCCAGTGCTGCTACAAGTTTTACAATCTTTGCATGTTGCACTTGTCTGGTGCCATATGTATGGAAATCTGTCTCGGCAGCAATCTGCATATCTCATCTGAGGGGTTTTTTTTTTGTTTAGGTCTCACTTATATTTAGCAGAATCTGAGAGGAATGGCTGTTTGCAGCTCTGCCCAGCCAACGTGACTGAGAAAGGATGGAAAGCAGGCAGCATTTGTACAGTAGTTATTTGCAGCTCAAAAATAAAGAATGGGTTTCCTAGGGACACGCTTGGGGTCGGTGCTTTTGGCTGGGTTAGGGGAGGTTTTTGAAAAAGCCACGGAATTGTGGTTGGGAATGGTGAGAGCCCTTAACAGACACAGGGTGACCTTTGCCAGGGTGGTTTTTGTGCCCAGAGAAATAAATTCTAATGCTGAGAGCAGTCTGAGGAGAGGGAGAGCCTCCTTCTGCAGCATCCCTGGCATGGGCTAAGAGATCCTCTGCAGCAAAATCTTCCTGAAGGAGCCCAGCAACCCAGAGCTGGGGGATGGTGGCAGGTTCTATTGCAAAAACTCCTTTTTAATTAAGGATTTATTTTAGGAATCCATTCAGGAGGTCAGATTTTTAAATGTGCTGTGAGAGGGAGTAACACCCTTGACTAAAGATGGATCTTTCCCTGTATAATTCAATTTGGCACGATAGGTCATGTACACAGAGGCAAGGATCTCTAATTCTTGATGCCTTGGGAGGGTGAGGAACCCACTGTTGCCATGCATCCACCAGAATCCAAAGATGATTTGGGGATGATCCCACAAATGTGCCTGATGCAGCTTTTGGAATATCTTTTGGGATTGGCCGAACATCCCAAAAGTCGGCACACCAGCCAAACAGGTGGAAAATGGATTTTTGGGGGCCACGTTGGACAAACATTTGGTATCTAAACCTGCAGCTTTAGCCAAAGTCACCCAAACATTTGGTTTAGGTTGGCAGACTGGCAGATCTGCATGGCTAAAAGCAAGCAAAGCAAAAAAAAAAACTCAAGCATAACTTTTGATTTAGTCACAGGAAGTATTACTTTTCAGTCACTCAGCAATCTGTCATGGCTAAGCCCATGAGAAATCAAGATAAATCGGCTCAGTGTGCGTGTTGGGAATGCTGGGTTGGGAATGCAGGGCTGGAGAATCCCCCAGGAGCCAGCTCAGTGCTGGGCCTGCCTGCACGCTCTGTAGATATTTTTATTTCAACTGTAATATTTGTATTCTAACTGCTACAGGTGCAGATGATAAAAAAGCTGATACTTTGCTCGAGGTAAAAATTACGGTTTTACTCTTTCTTGTTGGATTGTGCCCTTTTCTAACTCAGAGGCATTTTAAGAACTTTTATTCTATTTTCAGTCTCATAAGAAGGGTGAGACAATACAGATGTTTTAATTCACATTATTACAATTAGAAGCTGACCTTTTTTTAATTACAATGCACTATAAGTGTAATTTAATTGTCTGTAGATCTATTTCCCACATTTCTCAGATGACAATTTAAAAAGTTGGGATGATTTTCTTTCCATGTTTGCCGTGTTTATCAGACTGGGGAAGGATCTGCAGAAGGCAACAAGAAATGGTCCTGGAAATGTCTGAGGCACAGAAAATTGTGTTGATTTTCTTAGAGAATTCAACACATTGATGATTTTAAAGCACAGTGTGAGGGACAGGGACTGGTGACAACAGTTCTGAAGAATTTCTGAGGCTAAACTTCTGAAAGTTTTTAATTTTGCAGGAGTTTGTTCTTAGTTCTGGGCATGAGAAACACCAATCATTGGCCTGGAAGCCTGGAATGCACATTATTGATCCTTGCAGAGCCCGGGGAAGGGGACTGGAAACCACTGACTGTATTCCCTGAGCTCTCAGAGCTGCCTCTAAAATCTCACCTTTTTTAGATCAAATCCCCCAGATTTTCAGATCTTATCCCTCTAAAGGTATCTCCCCCCACTTGCTGCTGGAATGTCACTGTGGACAGGCAGCAGCTTTTGCAGAATATTGCTGCTGGCTGCTGAGAATTTCTGATTTTCTGTGCTGACCCCCAGGAGAACACTGCACTGACCTGAGGCCATGGAGAAGGTTCCAAAATGGAATGGCAGAACTGGGATTGTGGGTGTGGAGTTTGGATAGAAGAGTGTGATAGCACAGGGTGGGAAACTCAGAGTTTAAGGGTTTGGAATACAGGAATAGATAGAAAGCAAGAGGGAGGTTTTAGGGTGGAGGCTGCTCCTTCTCCTTCACCTCTTCTCCATGGGTTTGGGTGGTTTTGTGTAATTGGATAAAAAAGCCCACATTGTGGGCCATGGGTGGCTGGTTATTGGGTTAAAAATAAAAATAATTCAGGTGTCATTTCTTAATTGGACAGTTTATCCTTAAAAGGCTGGTAGAGAGAGATAAACCTCCATTTTTAGTTTGTTAGAGTGAAGAGATGTAAAACTCAGGGTTTGTGAGACTGTGACAGAGATAAGAACTGATAAACACCTGAGTCCCAACAAGAAATCCCATCTCACACATTTAATCCCAACCTTGGCAGAAAAAAGAAGCAAAAAGAATTGACACATTGCTGGGGGGATCAGAGTCTGCGAGGCTGAAAGCAGCAGCAGCACCCTGAGAGGAGCAACCAGCTCCCATCCCTTTTATCCCTCTGCAACGTGACAAAACAGCCTTTGGAAAAACGGGCCACACGCACGACCTGCCCCAGCTCTGGGTGTCCCAGAGCCCGGCAGAAAATCCTCATTAACGGATGGGATCTTGCACTGGCAATATTTCCCCCCCTCCCTCCTCAGCTCCGCGTGGGGCTGTGCAGGATAAACTCAGCATCAGCCCCAGAGCTGGGTCAGAGCAGGCTTAACTCCTCCTTTCCCTATTTATGGCTCTGGATGCGCCTCCACACCCGCAGGCACAGGGAAATGCACGCAAATTGCTGCCTGAGCCCAGGAAACCTGCAGGAAATGTTGATTTTTCTGGCAAGCACAGGGCCATGGGTGCCGTGGCTCCGGCTCCTGTGCCCCAAAACGCCTCCCTGGAGCGCAGGGACAGCGGGATGCTGCCAGGACAGGGAGCCCCAGCTCACCCAGAGCAGCAGGAGACCGACGCTAAATGCTGAATAAAGAGGAATATTTCACTTTTTTTTTTTTTTTTTTTTTTTTTTTTTAAGCAGAGGGTCACGTAGAGCTGCTGGCAGGGAGCCTCTGCTGCTCAGAGAGCTTCGCCCAACTTCACCAAACCAAACCCCCCTGAGGCAGGGAGCGGGAATGGGAAAGGAATTGGGATTGTGAGCAGCAGCTGAGAAGTGGCACTGGGAAGAGCAAATCTGGGCAAGGCTGATGGTAAAACCCCGGGCACGACGGGCAGGGGGCAAAAAGGAGCAGCATCAAAATTCCAGTGGCACCGGGAAAACATCCCCAAGCAGGTGACAGGGGCAGCTGCAGCAGCACTGCCTGAGCAGCAACAGAGGTTTGGGACAAGGAAAAAGGGAAAAGGAGCGTTTCCAGAGTGGCAGCAATCCAGGATGTGATATATAATATATAATATGTAATATGTAATATATAATATATAATATTTAATATATAATATATAATATATAATATATAATATATAATATATAATATATAATATATAATATATAATATATAATATATAATATATAATATATAATATATAATATATAATATGTAATATGTAACATATAATATATAACATATAAGGTATAATATATAATACATAACATTTAATATATTATATATTATATATTTTATATTATATATTTTATATTATATATTATATATTAATTATATAATAATATAATTATATATTATATTATTATAATAAGTATTATATATTATTATCTATAATTTTCTCTATTATATATTTACATATTATATATTTCATATTATATATTTTATATTATCTAATCATATATAATAAATATATAATAACTTATAGTAATAATAAATATATAATAATATATAATACACGGTAGATTATAAATATATAATTATATTATATTAATTATATTATATATTAGATATATTAGAGATTTGATATTTTGTTATTTCTTATTTATTTCTATTGTTTAATATATAATATATCACATATCACATATATCGTAGATCATCATACATAGATATATCATATATAGATATATAAAATATTGTTATATTATATTATATTATATTATATTATATTATATTATATTATATATATTGTATATTATATATTGTATATGATATATTAAATATGATGTATTAAATATGATGTATAAAATATGATGTATGATATGTGGTATCTTATATAAATTTGCTTTTTATATTTATATATTTTATACATCTAGATACATATGCATGCTACGAGTTTGTGGAGGAAAAAGGCAAAATGGAAATTTTCCTGAATTTGGGGTTTGGTTCTTTAGCAGAAGAGGAGAAAAGCAAAGCTCAGACGTCACTGTGCACGCCCAGCTTTTATTCCCCTGATGCTCGAGCACAGGCTGAGGTTGGGGTGACTTCCTTTACTATTCAAGTTATTTTCTTTTAAATGCCAAGAAGCACGAGCGGGATGGCTGCGAATTTGCCAATTTTATCTTCATTTATCTACGGAGTCGCTGGACTCCACTGCCTATTCAATTACCTGCACTCTGAGGTTCATTTCAGAAATGTCACTGCTGCACTTACACAAGATGGGGCATTTCTGTTTTGGTTTGTTTGTTTAGAGAAAGCCACCAGGATTTTTACCCCCTGCTTTATTTTTTATTTGCTCTGCCGGTAAATGCTTAGGGGTGTAGCCAAACAGAAATTTTTGATGCATTCCAATTAGCACACAGCTGCTCCATTTGAAAGCATTTAAATGGATTTTTTATTTTTTTTTCTTCCATTTGACTTCAATTCATGGAGCTGCTCAAATTTTCGAATTTTCGAGCGGCAGAGGGGGGAGAGGCTGGAGCTGCCGAGCTGCTCTTTCCCCACCTGAGCAGCCTCGGGAGCTGCGAGGCACAAGAGGCAGGTTTGGAGGAGTCATTAAAAATCTGCAGCCAAATGGAAAAAAAAAATAAAAAAAAGAAAGAAAAGAAAAAAAAAAAAAAGAAAAAAAATAGATCATTTCTGTGCTTCGTTTGTGCTCCCGGGGCTCTGCAGGCTCCTCTGAGAGGGGCTGGTGAGACACCCTGAGCCCGGGCAGCTCCAGGGATTCCTGGGAATCCTCAGGGAAAATGCCCAACATTGTGCGGGGGATGGGGCATTTGGAAGGATTTGTGTGGAAAACAGAGCACTCGGTGGCAGGCTCCATCCCGAGTCAGCTCTGCGCTGCAATGGGTAATGACAACGAGCTAGGAAAGAACCCTCGGAGCTCTTGGAGGTACCAGAAACCGTTCCCACAGCTTTTTTTTTTTTTTGCTTTTTTTTTTTTTTTTTGTCTTGCCCTTTTAAAATCTTCCCCGGGCGACGTGAACAAACCGACGTGCCCATTTCTGCACTTCTCCAGAGAGGCAGGAGACGTTATCACTGTTATTTCCAGATCGTTTCGTTTCACACGCAGGACCCCAGGCATGGGAAGCATGTTCCTGCAGAAAGTAATTCATTCCTCTGGCAAATGTTTCTTTTCAGGCCCGTTCTCCCTCAAAACAAAGCCAGTGTTGTTTAATGAACGCAGTTCTCACTTTACCCCCTGCCTCAGGAAAATACACTCAGATGAAATGTTCTATTGAAATAAATAAATACCTTTTCCTGCAGTCCGGTGACACAAATAGCAAGCTTGTTATAAAAGGGACAGTCGCTACTCAGGTAAGGAGATTCCAACAAGTTTCAGCGCGGATAAATAGTGACATCAATGCACAGGCGGGTTTTGAGGTGCCCGGACAAACACCGCGACCCCGCAGCACGGGATGGGTGAGGAGGGAGCGCTTTCTTACCTAACCAGATGGAGTTGTGCAGCACTCCATCCCTGAAGCCCCAGGCTCCAGCCTGGCCGCACAGCAGGGCAGGGAAGAAGAGCAGTGCGATCATCTCCGGGGCAGCGAGGGGCTGGGAATGTCCCCGGCTCTCGCACCGCAGCTGCCCCGATCCTCCCGCAACATCTGGCAGCCAGATCTTAAATAGAGAGCTCAGCTGTGAGGTCAGCGGGGCTGCTCCAATTGTGCTGCCGCGCTTCTTACCCAACCTCTGTGGCGGCTGCAGTGACTCACGGCTGGCTCTGCTCCTTCCCAGCCTGGCCAAAAATCCATCCCATCCCATCAGTCCCATCCCATCAGCCCCGTCCCTCCCACCCCTCACTGCTGCAGCACACACGGGCACTGCCCCGGCCGAGCTCTGCTCACTCCTCAGCCCTCGCTGCCTGCAAATTCCACACGATAAAACCAGGAGCCAGCCGATCTGCTGGGAGTGTTCCCAGGAACACGTTTACAGCAGCCACGAGACCCCACACACTCCCCCTCATCCCCAGTGAAACGTTCCCTCCTTCAGGAGACCCCACACACGCGTTCTTATCTCCAGTGAAACATTCCCTCAGGAGATCCCACACACTCCCTCTAATCCTCATTTTATCATTCCTTCCTTCAGGAGATCCCACACACTTCCCCTCATCCTCATTTCAGCATTCTCTCCCTCAGGAGATCCCACACACTCTCAGGAGATCCCACACACTCCTTCTAATCCTCATTTAAACATTCCCTCCTTTAGGAGATCCCACACACTCCCTCTCATCCTCATTTCAGCGTTCTCTCCTTCAGGAGATCCCACACACTCCATCTGATCCTCATTTTGGCATTCTCTCCCTCAAGGGATCCCACACACTCTCTCTGATCCCCATTTTAACATTCCTTCCTTCAGGAGACCCCACACACTCGTTCTTATCCCCATTTCCCATTTCAACATTCTCTCACTCAGGAGATCCCACACACTCCCTCTGATCCCCATTTAAACATTCCTTCCTTCAGGAGATCCCACACACTTCCCCTCATTCTCATTTCAGCATTCTCTCCCTCAGGAGATCCCACACACTCTCAGGAGATCCCACACACTCCCTCTCATCCTCATTTAAACATTCCCTCCTTTAGGAAATCCCACACACTCCTTCTAATCCTCATTTCAACATTCTCTCCCTCAAGGGATCCCACACATTCCCTCTGATCCCCATTTAAACATTCCTTCCTTCAGGAGACCCCACACACTGCCCCTCATCCTCATTTCAACATTCTCTCCCTCAGGAGATCCCACACACTCCCTCTAATCCTCATTTTATCATTCCTTCCTTCAGGAGATCCCACACACTCCCCCTCATCCCCAGTGAAACATTCCTTCCTTCAAGGGATCCCACACATCCCTTCTAATTCACATTTCAGCATTCCCTCCTTCAAGAGATCCCACACACTCCTTCTAATCCTCATTTCAGCGTTCTCTCCCTCAAGGGATCCCACACACTCCATCTGATCCTCATTTTGGCATTCTCTCCCTCAAGGGATCCCACACACTCCTTCTAATCCTCATTTAAACATTCTCTCCTTCAGGAGATCCCACACACTGCCCCTCATCCTCATTTCATCATTCTCTCCTTCAGGAGATCCCACACACTCCTTCTAATCCTCATTTCATCATTCTCTCCTTCAGGAGATCCCACACACTCCTTCTAATCCTCATTTCAGCGTTCTCTCCTTCAGGAGATCCCACACACTCCCTCTAATCCTCATTTCAGCGTTCTCTCCTTCAGGAGATCCCACACACTCCCTCTAATCCTCATTTCAGCGTTCTCTCCTTCAGGAGATCCCACATACTCCATCTGATCCCCATTTAAACATTCCTTCCTTCAGGAGATCCCACACACTCCCTCCAATCCTCATTTCAACATTCTCTCCCTCAGGAGATCCCACACACTCCCCTCATCCTCATTTAATCCCACACCTTCCTGAACCACCTTTGGAACCCCAATTAGAGCTCCTGGGTTCTGTGGAAATGGATTTTTGTGTTAATTTTAAACCCACGGGAAGAAACCAGTCGAAAGCGTTTCTCCCTGTCAGCCCGTGTAAAAGAATCAAACCTTTTGGTACAATTCTCCTTTCTGAAAGCAGCAATGCCCCCCTGCAGCTGCCATCAGGAATGGTTTTAGTTCCCCTTTTACAGAGAATTGGGGTTTATTTCCATCGTGGATTCCTTTTCTCAGTGGCTTTATTTTCACACGGAAAGGTGTCAGGAGAGAATATTTTGCAGGGAATGTTTGAATTTTGAAACTCGGTTTCCCTGCTCGGGATCTGTGATTGCAAATCCAGCTCCCGCATCCGAGCAAAGTGTCCAAAGCAGCTGCTCTTTGTTCTGCAAAGGGAAAACCCAAAGTGCAATCTGCCCCTGCAAAGCACAGTGCAAGCTCTGATTCCCAGCTGTGCCTGCCTTCCCTTCTGCCTGCCGGGGCATCCTGCAGCTGCTGCTCCTGCCCGAGGGGCACAGGGAAAGGGGGGAGGATGAGGGGATGGAAAATGAGCAGCCCTCGGAAAACTCTGCCCTCGGAAAACTCTGCCCTCCAGCTGGGATAACTGGTTCACTTCTGAGGCTGGAGCTGTGCACAGAGCTCCTCTGCACATTCCCTTCTGGGAAAAGCCCTGGGGACTCTGGTGCTCAGGATCCCAGAAATGAGGTTGGAAAAGCCCTCCCAGGTCCCAAAATCCCATCTATGCCCCATGCCCACCTTGTCCCCACCCAGAGCCCTCAGTGCCACCTCCAGAATTCCTGGGACACCTCCAAAGCTCCCTGGGCAGCTCCTGCCAAGGCCTGAGCACCCTTGCCAGGAAGAATTTTCCCCCCAAAATGCAAAAATGGGACTGAAAGGACTTTCAGGGCTCCTTTGCTGTTGTTGGCGTGAGGAGTTTGGAGCTGTGGGGGAGCACAAAATGTTCCCTGCCAGAAGGGGCTGGGGCAGGGACACCTCTGCTGCTGGGGTGGGATTGCATGGATATTCCCTTCTGGGAAAAGCCCTGGGGACCCTGGTGCTCAGGATCCCAGAAATGAGGTTGGAAAAGAGCTCTGAGGTCCCAAAATCCCAGCAGTGCCCAATGCCCACCCTGTGCCCACCCAGAGCCCTGAGTGCCACCTCCAGAATTCCTGGGACACCTCCAGGGATGGGCACTCCAAACCTCCCTGGGCACTTCCAATCCCTGAGCCCCCTTTCCATGGGGAAATTCCTGCTGATGGAACACACACAGAGGTTCCAGTTCCAAGCCAGCTCCTGGTGAAACCCTCCTGGGATTTGCCCAATTCCGTGTTTCCATCTCACTTTACAATTCCCACAGGGATTTCCATTCACACTGAGTGCCACCTCCAGGAATTCCTGGGACACCTCCAGGGATGGGCACTCCAAACCTCCCTGGGCACTTCCAATCCCTGAGCCCCCTTTCCATGGGGAAATTCCTGCTGCTGCCCACCCTGAGCTCCCCTGGGCCAGCCTGAGGAGTTGTCCCACACTCCAGGACCTCCGTGGAGAGCTTAAGAACCCTGATCCCAACCAAATGCCAGAAATAATCATCATTACATGAGTAATTTTCCCAGCCTGAGGCCATTCCCTCCTGTCCTGTCCTTTGTTGCCAACCTCCTGTCAGGGAGCTGCTGAGAGATTTGTTACAGGCAGAGGAGAAGCTGATTCCCTTGATGGACTAATTGGTGCTTTTTATCAATTATACTAATTCCCTAAAACCTATAAAATGTATAAAATGGCTTTTGTGGACATCCTCCCCTAACTGCCCCTGAAGGCTTTCAAACAAAGATCCACTTTTCTATCACCTCCTTACTAAAACGACGCTGAATTTCATTTCCAGGCTGGGAAAAAGGCAACAAACACCTGGAGGTGGCACTCCGGGCTCTGGGCTGGGGGCAAGGTGGGCAGGGGGCACAGCTGGGATGATCCTGGGGGGATTTTCCAGCCTCCACGATGCTGGGACTCCAGGAGAAGCCCTGCAGGGCTCAGCACAGGTTTTACAGCGAACAAGGAGGGTTTTGTAGTGTCAGGAAAGTCCCACGGGGACTTTGAGATGGTCAAAAAATCCAAATTTATTGTGAGGTACAGCTGCTTACATACTTATTGTAGGAAGGCTAGGAATGTTTTACTACAGTGCTACTACATCAACAAACTTACACATTTTAAATATCTCTTGCTCGCAGTGTTTGATGTAATTTTCTTTTTTTCTGGTAAATCCATCTGATTGAAGCTTCTTGCAATTTTGATTTAATCCTCAAAGTTCTGTTTGCTCTTGCCAAGGCATTTTGTCTATCAAATCTCTTGCCCTAACCAGGTCCAAAGTCCATCATCTGCCTTGTGTATCCCAATATCTCCCCCTTCTCTTTTCCACCAAAACCCCTCGTTCAGTGGCCTTATTAATTAATTAATCTCTGCACAGATTGAAAGGTATCATGATTAATACAATTATTATCAAAATTACCACATACATACCTATCTTGAAAAGAATCTTTTAGTTAAAAAAACATTGGCCACTAAAGGCTCAGGCTTGATCTTTATAAACTAAAACCATTCCTGATGGCAGCTGCAGGGAGGGGGGCATTACTGGATTTAGAAAGGCTGCCAGGACTAGAATTGTACCAAAATGTTTGATTTTTATACACAGGGTGACAGGGAGAAACATCCCGAGCTTTAGTCTGATTTATTTAAAATTAACACCAAAATCCATTTTCACAGAACCCAGGAGCTCTAATTCTTGGGTTTCCAAGGGTGTTTCAGGAAGGTAAGGGATCAAATTTGATTTGATTTGATTTGATTTGATTTGATTTGATTTCCAAAAATTTTTGTGTAAATATTGGTGCGAAGTTCTGGAGGAGCTCTACACCTCCCCAGGGAGCTGCAAAGGGAATTTTCTACCTGCAAATCCCAGCAGAGCCTCTCACCACCAGCAGGACATTCCACAGCTGGACACAGCATCCAGCTGACATTCTTCAGCTTTCTTCCAAGTTTCCCACATTTAAATATATCCCAGAGAAATCGCACAGAAATTGGAGTGGGATTTGTTACCTCTTTCCTTAACTTTTTCCTGAACTCTTTCCTCATTAAGAAATAGTTGGAAAGTTTTTCTCTGGGTTTCACCAGCGCTCAAAGTAAACCCTAAATCACCTTTGGGAATCACCTAAATCATCCTAAACCAACCTAAACCACTCTAAACCACCTAAACCACCCAAAACCACCTTTGGGAATCACCTAAACCACTCTAAACCACCTAAACCACCTAAACCACCTAAACCACCTTTGGGAATCACCTAAACCACCCTAAACCACCTAAACCACCCTAAACCACCTTTGGGAATCACCTAAACCACCCTAAACCACCCTAAACCACCCTAAACCACCTAAACCACCCTAAACCACCCTAAACCTCCCTAAACCACCCTAAACCTCCCTAAACCACTCTAAACCACCCTAAACCACTCTAAACCACCCTAAACCACCTAAACTACCTTTGGGAATCACCTAAACCATTCTAAACCACCCTAAACCACCCTACACCACCCTAAACCACCTTTGGGAATCACTTAAACCATCCTAAACCATCCTAAACCACCCTAAACCACCTTTGGGAATCACCTAAACCACTCTAAACCATCCTAAACCACCCTAAACCACCTTTGGGAATCACCTAAACCACTCTAAACCATCCTAAACCACCCTAAACCACCTTTGGGAATCACTTAAACCATCCTAAACCATCCTAAACCACGCTAAACCACCTTTGGGAATCACTTAAACCATCCTAAACCATCCTAAACCACCCTAAACCACCTTTGGGAATCACCTAAACCACTCTAAACCATCCTAAACCACCCTAAACCACCCTTGGGAATCACTTAAACCACCTAAACCATCCTAAACCACCATAAACCACCTTTGAGAATCACTTAAACCACCTAAACCATCCTAAACCACCTTTGGGAATCACCTAAACCACTCTAAACCATCCTAAACCACCTAAACCACCCTAAACCACTCTAAACCACCATAAACCACTTTTGGGAATCACTTAAACCACCTAAACCATCCTAAACCACCCTAAACCACCTTTGGGAATCACCTAAACCATCTTAAACCACCCTAAACCACCCTAAACCACCTTTGGGAATTCACCTAAACCACCTAAACCATCCTAAACCCCCCTGAAACACCTTTGGGAACCCGGTGTGACACCCACAGTGATAAAAGAGAGGAAACCACAGAGGAGTTTAATGAATGAACCACTGAGGATGAAGGAAGTTTTAAAAAAATAAGTGTATGTGGGTCGTGGATCTCTTTGCATTAATTTAAATATCAATCACCTAAACTTTTCTTTCTTCTTCTATTTATATACACAGGGAGAATATTTATAGACAAAGTTTAGCTTTTTGATTTTGTATTCATATCTCATTATGGCTTTGGGAATGATCCCAAGAACAGTCCCAAAAATTTAAATTGATGGATTTAAATCAAAGGAATGCAGTGAAAAGCCTTTCATTGGGATTTTTTTTTAAGAAACTGTAATCTCATTCAGAAAAAAATACTTGGAGGAAAGTGGAGGGAAAGGAGTGCAGGGAAAGAGGGATGGGAGAATTAAGGTTAAGTTTTTTTTCTGATGAGAAAAAACCTAAGAAGAGCTGCTGTGAATTGAATTTACTTTTTGAATTTACATCAGGGGAAACCTGGGAATGGAGGAAGAGCTATTTAACCTAAAAAGAGGAAAAAGCCTGACAATAAAATCCATCCCATCCCATCCCATCCCATCCCATCCCATCCCATCCCATCCCATCCCATCCCATCCCAGTGAGAGTTAAATTTAGGCTGAAAAGTTGGAGATAATTTCAAACCAGAAGTTGGGATAAGTTTTAGAACAGCCAAACAAGAAGAACACCTGATTTATTCTGGATATTTGAGGAGGAACTTGGACTTGATGCTCTTTAAAAAGAGGCCACGTCCACTTCTCTTATCTTTATCTCATTTTAAACCAATTTGATTTTATTTTAAACTTTTTTCCATAAACTGGGGTACAAGTTGAAGGGTTGTCCCAGGACCTCCAGGGAGAGCTTCAGATCCCAACCAAAAGTCAGAAATAATCATAATTATTGATAATGATGACAATTATTATTAATCATTATCATTATTAATAATGATTCAGCATTCATTCATAATGATATCATCATTATTAATAATGACCATTATTGATGATCATTTTATATATCAATGGCAGAAATAATAATGAATTTTTCCTGCTGGATACTCAAACCTTCCTTCCCCAGAACATCTGCTATTGACTCAATCTGTCCTGCTGCAACTTCAGCTTATTTCTTCTTTTTTCCTCTAGCAATTTAACACATTTTTTAGTGCCTCTTCATAGCAGGGAAATTATGTTGCAACTTTAATTGTCTCTTGTTTTAGGTCTCCTTAAAAACCACCAGGCTGCTCTTTCCATCCTTCCTGCAGCTCATATTTTCCAGACTCTGGGGTCATCCTCGTTCCTGTCCCTGCTCCTTTCCCAGGTGTCCTGCATCCTTCTGTGTGGGGATTTCAGAAGGAATTTTGAATAAGTTAGAGATGGGACTTCGGAGTTTTTTAGATGACGCAATTAATTTTTTTAGAAGGAAGAGAAGATGATGCATTTATTTTTTTATGGCTAGGGAGAGTAACTTCCCATTTTTATCACATAGTTCAGGAAGTCACAGGACCCTTAGTTAGAAGAACTTTTAATAATTTTTTGACCAATAAAACACTGCTAACAAAGATAATTATGTTTTTGACTTAATGTTTAAATATCTCATCTTATGGACTCACACTACAGTGTCAGCTTTGTTAGCCAATCATGTTATGACACACAAACCCACAGCGCTGCATTCTAAACTTCTTGCCTACTTTTATAACTTCTATTTTTTCTGCATCTTAAACTCTAAAAACTCTAAACTTTCTTCTTCTTAATGTAGTTTTTTTTGTTGTTGTTTTAAACCATAAATCCACATTCTCACTTCTGACGCCCAAGTTTGGAAGCCCTTTTCTAAGGATTCAGGTCGAATTTTGTGTTTAACTCCAAACTCCAGCTTGCAGGACCCAAAGTTCTGAGAATTCCCCGATTTCAGATGCCAACACTTGTGGAAGGGCCGCGCCAAGGAGGGAACACCGAGCTCCAACCCAGGCTGGGCCCTGTCGGGGCCACGTCTGCCCCAGCTGATTTGGGATGTTTGCTGCTGCTGAAATTCCCCCCTCAAAACAACAGAGCAGGTTTTTAAAACACCTTTTCCACTTAGGGTTGCGTGGATAAGAAGATGCTCCGAGCAGGGAAACGCATCCAGAGCAGAAGGATCCCACGAAGTTTGGCAGCCCTGGATTTATCCACCCGCTTTTCCTCTTTGCTTGGATGCTTCAGTGAAAGCCCAAAGTGATGCAGAAATGGTGGTTTTGGGGAAAGAATTGATGAAATATTTGCATTTAGGGTTTAGACCAACAAGAAAAATCACAATTTATGGATTTCTTGTTGGAGAAGGTCTTGTTGTATGGATATTTATGGATGCCTTGTTGTTTTAGACACAAGATTTCTAAATTTTTCACACATTTGTGGTACTTAAGGAAAGACAGGAGAATTTTTAATGATATTTCCCAACTTTTTCTGTCCCTTATAGGCTTCAGATGATGCAATTTTAGAAGAATTTGATAACGTGAGAACTTCTTGGCCAATGATGTTGCTATTTACTGTCCCAGGGTTAAGTTAATCTCTCAGGGAGGATTTTCTCTTAGAACTAAATATTTTTAAACCTTCTCTCCTTTGTCTCGTAGTCGAATTCTCCTTGAAACCGATTCCCACTTTTATCAGCAGCCTCAACGAGAGACAAGAATGGACCATTGTGTGTAGTGGTGCTTTGGTTTAGAAAAAGCAAACAAAAACCTTCATGTGAAAGCCCAACAAACCCCAAACATTTGGGATTATTAAGAGCAGATGTGAGCAGAGAAGAATGGATTCACTCATAAAAAACCTGAACGTTTGCCAAGTGCGAATATTTGAGGTCCTGCAGTGACAGTTGCTCTCAAGAGAAGAGTGGAACCTATTGGCATTTAAAATGTATATGCTGGACAGGTATAAAATAGGTATAAAATGAACACGTGTCGCCTCTGTGTTTCCATTTTGCAAACGACAGAAATCCAGTCAAAAAGGACAAAATGTCGTAAACAGAGCGTTCAGCCTGTGGCACTGAGGAATAGGTAATGGGGTAGGGGGGTGCCAAGACAAACAGGCTCCAAGGATTGCCAAGAAACTGTGAAAATTAAAAACAACTTGCAGCTCCAGCCAGGGCAAAGCCAACTGCAACAGCCTGGGGGGGTTTATCAAAATATGAACGTTCAAGTGCAAAATTAATGCATGCAAAGGGTCAGATGTACAAATTCAGGCCTTTAGGAGCACAGGTAGGAGATGTGAGATTTGTTCCTTGGGTATTAAAGAGATCACCAAATAATCAGAGGTTTAGAAATGATGTCCTTTCACAATATGTATTATATATTATTTCTTTCTTCATATATCATCTATCTATAAATATATAATGTTATAAATATTTATTTGCTGCTGGCGGAATGTCCTTTAGGAATAAGTCAGGTTTTTAAAGCACCTCTTTCACTTAAAATGACTTTGACAAGAAGATGCCTTAAGCAGGAAAATGCATCCAAAATGAAAGCATCCAAGGGGATTTGGCAGGCCTAATGTAATATGTATTTATATAGCATATCTTATGTTTTTATATACATAAAAATAAAAATATTACTGCCTGGCAGATGTACACGAAACATCTGGGATTTACATTGCAGGGATTTTTAAAGCATTTTATATTAATTATTTTTACAGTGGTGAAGGGAAGGTTGGAGTTCAATCACTGGTGAGCATTCAAACTCGTGGAGACAATTTTTGGGAAAAAGACTCTCTGTTCAAGGAGTCTGGGGGAATAAATATTCCTGCAAGCTCCCAAGCTTTAAAAATTGGGAATTTTAAGAAATCCTCCCATGTGTGAAATTGTAGAGATAATTATTTGTGCCTACAAAGGCATAAATTGCAAGGAATAATTACTTCTGAGAAAGGAATAACAACAATTCCTTTCATCCCCTAAGCTGTGCATAGGCAGGTTGGGAGTTTTCAGAAGTAAAATATTGCCATGAGTTTGGGACTGAGAAATTGAGAAAATTATATTTTTGGGAATGATAATCAAGAAAATTTAGACAGGTCCATGAGCACTTAGGTAAAATTGGTCTTTTTAACCATCATCCAAAGGTCTCTTGCTCTGTTTTCTTGATGTGTTGTTCGTGATATTCCTGGTAGATGGGTTTAAAAAGGGATTTATTAGCCCCAGGATGGAATTGGATAGCCCAGCACTCCATCATTCCTCCCTAAACTCTGCACTTTGGAAAAGCTGAACTCCTTGGGTGTTTTTTCCAGAGTAATCCAAAATCACCAAGGTTGGAAGAGACCTTTAGGATCATCGAGTCCAACCATAAAAACACAGCTGTGGAAAACACAGAAAGATCTGGAGTGCGGGGAAAAGGCAAAATCCCTGAATCGCCAGGAGCTGCCTGGAGATTCTCTTCCACTCTTTCCTTGGGATTCCTTGAGCCTAACACCTTCCAACGCCTTGGGACGCGGAATTCCAGCAGCTTCTTCCACAAAAACCAGGCTAAGAGCTGCTGTCCTCTTCCTGTGCCCCACCATGGGACATTCCACGCTGTGAATCCCAGCTGGACAATGGTCACCGAGGTCTGGAAAAGGATGGACAAACCCCTCCCTGTGCCATGTCCTGGGCTGGTCCTCCAGGAGACCATCACCAGGTTCCTTCACTCCTCACTTTGCGTGGCATTCCAAAGTTTGTGGCTGTATCCAAGGATTCTCCACAGGGATAATCCAGATTTTATTTTATCAGCCTGGACACTGATGTGGTGGTGCTGGAACCTGTCCTTGCTCAGGCAGTCACCTCTGGCTTCATGGAAACCAAGCACCAAATTCATCTGCTTTGCAGTTTGAAGCTAAATTCCTCCTGGATCCCACTGAGATGGATTTGGTGATAGCACACTGGGTCTGGTCTCAGCAGCATTGCTCAAGATGTCCCTTCATGTCTGCAACACTCATTTAAAAGGATGTTCAGAGTTTAGGACAAACCCCTCTCTGTGCCACGTCCTGGTCTCCCAGCACGGCCATCACCACTTTCCCCCACTCCTCACTTTGCGTGGCATCCCAAAGTTTGTGGCTGAATCCAAGGATTCTCCACAGGGATAATCCAGATTTTATCTCATCAGCCTGGACACTGATGTGGTGGTGCTGGAACCTGTCCTTGCTCAGGCAGTCACCTCTGGCTTCACGGAAACCAAGCACCAAATTCATCTGCTTTGCAGTTTGAGGCTAAATTCCTCCTGGATCCCACTGAGATGGATTTGGTGATAGCACACTGGACTGATCTCAGCAGCATTGCCTAAGATGTCCTTTCATGTCTGCAACACTCATTTAAAAGGATGTTCAGAGTCTCTGTGCCACGTCCTGGTCTCCCAGCACGGCCATCACCACTTTCCCCCACTCCTCACTTTGCGTGGCATTCCAAAGTTTGTGGCTGTATCCAAGGATTCTCCACAGGGATAATCCAGATTTTATCTCATCAGCCTGGACACTGATGTGGGGGTGGTGCTGGAATCTGTCCCTGTGCAAGGTCAGAACCTCCAGCTCCACAGAAATCAAGCTCACACATTGACGTCTTTGCAGTTTGAGGCTAAATTCCTCCTGAATCCCAGCGAGATGGATTTGGTGATAACTCACTGGGACTGGTCTCAGCAGCATTGCCCAAGATGTCTGCAACACTCATTTCCCACCCCCTGCCCGTGGATTTTCTCTCCCCACTCCCGCTGTCTGCTCCAGCTGCTGAGGAAATGAACTTTCTGTCTCTTCCTAATGACTCAAGATTTTATCAGCTTTTTTTGGGTACTCTTAATTTATTTATTTTAGTGTGATGTGTGAGATCTCTGCCAGCATTGCCCAACTGCTGTGAAGGGTTGGGCTGTGGGTTTCCTTCCATCCGTGGGCATGATTCCCATCCTGTGGGCTCGGGAGAAGCCAGCTGCTGTCTCTGGCACGGCCTCACACATGGAGTTCCACGATTGCAGCATCCAGCGGTGCCAGCTCATGCTCCTGGCATTGCCTCCTAATCCTGGAAATTCCTGCTTGCACAGCTTGCCTGGAAATGGGTTTATAAAGCACGGATCATTCCATCTTCTTCTGAAATAATGCTTGGAATTTCTCCTCTAGGTGGTCCCACTCGGCATCTTCCCTAGGGAATGACCCGCTGGAGTCTGGGCTCCCAAAGGAGGCAATCCCAGCTTTTCAGCCTGATCATTCACTGAGTCAATTATTTGCTGTGGGTAACTCACACTTTCCTCTTCTCATCATCCTGTGCTTCAGGTATTTCTTTATTTCCTGTGAGCCACTGTCTCCTCCCCAGATTATCCTGGTGTGTCTGGGTTTTTTATGGAGTTGGAATTCCCCTTCCTTTACTTCTTTTTTTAAAGTCTATTTTCTCTCCTATCTTTCCGATTATGAAATAAAATGGAATATCCCATCCCATGGTAACATCACTCCATTAAAGTCATTTTGACATGACTGTGGCCTCAACCTCCTCTTTACACATTTATTAAAACTCCCCTTTGCTTTGTTCACACACTTGGCAGGTTGTGACTGATGACATTTTATTTTTATAACATTAATTTGTCTTTGTTTTTCATGCTCTGCCTGTGCTTCTCTTAATCTGCCAGCCTGAGAGCCATTAGAACACTTCACTCCTAAACAACAATTCCAAAGGCAAACCAATCCCCTTCAATGAGATCAATTCCATTGTACAAATACATCCACAAACTCGAGTTCTTTTAATTCAACACCACATCCAAAGTGTCAAAAATGGATCAAAATAACCCAGCTAATTTCTCTTAAACCTTCCCAGTCGTTCTGAGGCTTCAGCAGCTTGTGAATGGAAAACACAAATTCCCTGTTATTTACAAGAGAATTGATTAATATTCCTCTGATATTTATCTGGTCCAAGAGTATTAAACACCACTCCAGGCACTGTGGAAAAAAAAAATAATCAGTGGGATAATAAATGGAAGATTATATTTCTTGCCACTTGAAGATGAAAAGGTAAAGCAAGAATTCTTGCAGCTCTCACAAAATAAGTGAAAAGGATTTCTTTTCTCAGTGTGAGGAGTTTTTAAACAACACCAAAGTGCCTCAGTGGGGTATGAATTACTGCATTTAAAGATGGATATTCACAAGTTTACAATTTTAAGCAAACTTTGCACTGTCACAAACCCAGTGTGGCTGACTCGAGTGACAACCTGAGGTTTGCATCCAGGCCGAAAGCAGGATGGAAATTCAGCCTGAATTCAGAATCTTGGAACGAGAGGATCTTTAAGGTCCCTTCCAACCCAAGCCTTTCTATGATCCCATGACCTCAAAATATTCAAATGCAGCCTTAGAAAAACTGATTATCAAAGGCTTTCCTTGATATCATTGCCACAATGGACTACCCTCATAAAAATCAGATTAATTTTTGTTTCCTTCTGTTTTATTCCACTTTTCCTATTTTTGTTCATGCTCCTTCTTCCATCCTGGTGGAACATGTGTGGAGTTTGATATCCAGTGGTTTGCAGACCAGATCCAGGTCTTTTCCAGGAATCCCAGCCCAGCCTGAGCAGATTTCCAAAGCTCCCCAGCTGGCAGTGTCCATTCTCTCTCGTCCCTGAAGAGTAGCAGCTGCATCCCATTAAAAAAAATCAATATCCCGAATTTAGAGCAGGGTGATGAGAGCACAGTGAATCATCTTTCCCCAGAAACTGGTGATACAAACTTACCAAAATTTACTGTCTGTGGAATATCTGAGGCTTTGATGCAGGATTCCTCCTGCCAGCACACTCATCCTGGGAAAGGTAATTCCTGAGGAATTCAATATATTTCAATATATTTTCTTTCTTTCCATAACTGCTTTTTACCCAACTTTTTAAAAGGTTTTCTCCTCCCTAAAACTTACTCAGTTTTGTGCTGTGAAATAATAAAAACACAAATTCATTCAGTGAATTTTAAGACCGTGAATAACATCTGAGTATATATTTAATCTTTAATTAATGTGAAACTTGTCAGATCTAAACCAGAAAATTAAGGATTAGGAGCCACTTCTTTTAGAGCTAGACACAGGAAAGTATCTTCAGCCAGAATCAGTGCCATAAAAAACAGAGTTGACAGAAATCCTGTAAAAAAGAAATGGTTTTTAGGAGTTGGTAACAGTTGGAAATGAGCTGGGCTGAGAGTTGTTGGTGCTTTATCCTCAGAAGGTGCTTTATGTACAAGAGTGGAGGCAGAAACTGAAATGTGAGTGCATTCAAAACAGTTCAGCTCTGGGTTATTTTTGGGAAAAATGCAAAAAATTAAAAGGGAAAGGGGGAAGGGGAAAGGAGAAAAAGGGAAAAAGGGAAAAAGGGAAAGGAGAAGGAAAAGGGGAAAGGAAAAGGAAAAGGAGAAGGAAAAAGGGAAAGAGAAAGGAAAAGAGGAAAAATGGAAAGGAGAAGGAAAAAGGGAAAGAGAAAGGAAAATGAGAAGGAAAAAGGGAAAGAGAAAGGAAAAGAGTAAAAAGGAAAAGGAGAAGGAAAAAGGGAAAGAGAAAGGAAAAGGAGAAGGAAAAAAGGAAAGAGAAAGGAAAAGAGGAAAAATGGAAAGGAGAGAGAAAGCAGAAAAGGGAAAGAAGGGAAAAGGGAAAGAGAAAGGAAAAGGAAGAGAAGAAGGAAAAGGAGAAGGAAAAAGGGAAAGGAAAAAAGGAAAATGAAGATTAAAATAAAAAGGATTGGGAACGGGAGATGAGCTCTGGAATGCCAGGATACAGGGCTGAGATCCCAGGGATTGTCAGGATGGGGAGTGGGATGAACTAAACCAGGGTGTTAATGATCAACCCCAGCACACCCAGCTCTCATTAGCAGCTTCTCAGAAATGACCTTTCCTCACCACTCACGAGCTTTTCCAGGAACAGGACAAAGCTCTAGAACCCTGGGATTATTCTCCTTCCTAGAAATATCTACATGAGCAACTCCCATGCCTTCTTAACTTGCACATATTCACTTTTTAATTCATCTCAGCTGCATCATGGCTTTCCATTTAAGGCCTTCTCTTTGCTTGACATTTAGTAATGTTGAGAAGAATGGCTGGTATAAAATAATTTTGGAGAATAATTTTAAAAAAACCAAAAAAATGTCACAACTGCTTTCAAAAAATTATTTCTAGAGACTGAGGCACTTATTTAAATATTACCAAAAAGATCACCTTGGTAGTTTTCATTCAGAGTTATATTCTTTCAGACATCCTGCTGACTATGACAGCAACAAAAAGAAAACTTTTTTTTTTTTAATAGGATCATGGAATTCCAGAGTGGTTTGGGTTGGAAGGGGCATTGAAGACCATGGGCAGGGACACCTTCCACTGTCCCAGGCTGCTCCAAGCCCCATCCAGCCTGGCCTTGGACACTTCCAGGGATCCAGGGGCAGCCACAGCTGCTCTGGGCACCCTGTTCCAGGGCCTGCCCACCCTCCCAGCCAGAAATTCCCAATATCCCATCCATCCCTGCCCTCTGGCAGTGGGAAGCCATTCCCTGTGTCCCACAGAATGATCCTTTTGTCAGGCACATCTCCACACCTGCTCTCCTGCTTTCCCTGCCCTCTCATTTCCATTTTCTCAGCACAAAAACGGGCTGCACTTGGAATTTATTCTGCCTCAATAAACCACTAATCCTCCCTGCAACACCAACAGTGCCATTTGCAGTAGTTTAAATTCATTATTTCATTAACATGCAGCGATTTTCCAAAGAACAGGGACGGGATTCAGGCCTGCCAATGTGCATCTCAGATGATTCCTTCTGCATTGCTTGCTCCCAGCAGCCGTGCTGGGATTCATTCCTAGCCCAGGGCATTGCCTCATAGCGCTGCTTCCCGGGACACACAGCCCAGGGAAGCTGGAACATCCCCAACTCCTGCTGGAATCCTTCCTGGGAACCATGGAGATTGGTAAAGGGCGTTCATTTCATCCTTCTGCTTGTGTTGGGAAGGCAATTGCACATTTACGAGGCAGGTGTTGACACCTAAATTCAGGGTGTTCCTTGTCAGGTCTGTTTTCCTCCTTTGCCTTGCTAGAAATAAAAAGGGTGGAGAAAAGGATTGGCTTTGTGCTGCCTACAATGCTGGCCCCTTAAAACACAATCTGGACCCTGTGCTGGGTCCCCTGTCCCTCACCAGAGGAGACTGAAGCCCTGTCACCCTGAACTGAGTTACCCTTCACCCTCCCTGAGCTGACCCCGCTGCACGTCGCCAGGATGAGCTGGAGTGGAGAAAGGAGCCAGCTAAACCCAGCTTGATTCTGGCTTGACTTTGAAGCTGGTTCATTTCCCACCCTGGGCTGGCTGCTTGAATCCTCAGGAGAAACGGGGAGCTGAAGGATTGGAAACTTCTTGAGGGGTCCAGGTGTTGTTGGAGTCTCGTTGACATCAAGGTCTGATAACCCCAGATTTTGGTGCCTCAGCAGTGAGATCCAGAACTCATATCCTGATGGATTTTGATGCTGCTTTATGAAGGCTTAGTTATATCACCTACAGATCCTGAGAACACAATAAATGGAAGGTCCCAATCTGCTCCTCAACGCTGGCACAGCACCAAGGACAGAAAGATTTCTTTGCTTGCCTGAGGTCTGTAGGGTTTTCTCCTCAGTAATTTAGTGGGGATTTTTGAGGATGGGAGGAGGTACAGCAGACACGATTGTGTTCTGCCTGTGTGACAACATGCAGCTCCTTAAAGAAGAACCTGGAAATCTATTTCCTTTTTCCCAGGTACTAGTAAGACACAAAAGCACCACAAACTACAAAAGGCCAATTTTCCAGACTCTGAAAATCCTGGAGATGAGCAGGGAAGACACCACTCCCCAGGCATCTCATTTCCATTTACTTTCCTCTTTGAATCTGTTGTAACTTTAAAAGAACCCAAATTTTCTCCCTCTGAAGGTAACTCCATGGGATTCTTAACTGAGCTATGGTCAAACAGTTTTGGTACCAACAAAAAGGTACCTCATGGCTGTGAAACTTCCTCCAGCTTATTCAGAATATTTCTTGCTGCAGATGAGTCCTGATCATGATTTTCTTTTCAAGTTTCCAGTTCCTGGGCTCGTCCAGAGTTTTTCAGACTCCTGAAGAACAGGTTGGAATCAATGTGGGCAGCTCAGAGAGCTGTGAAGCTTCTCGTACTCCATGCTGTATTTTACTCCTCCATTTTCCCCTTTAGCAGAACTCCTCGGAGTTATGAAATCCACACTTTTCCCTTTACTCCACTTCACATGAGGCTAACACCATAAATCCACAACACCCAGAAATGCACTAAGATGTCAACTCCAAGTCAACCCCATTTCAGTTAAGGAACTTGGCCCAGGTCAGCATCTCCAATAAATCCCCTTTACCAAACAAGCACAAACACATTGTTCAGCTCAAATCCCAAAGCTGGCCGTGTAACCAGGCTGACGTTGCTCGTTCCCTGGAGTTCGGGGAAATAAAGCTCCTTCAGATCCCAACATGACCACTGGAGAGCAGCCCACCACTCTGACATTTGAATCTGAAAATCTGCAGGGCTTAGGTCATAACAGAACCACCTCCTCCTCCCTGGCTACTCCAGCAAACCTCTCCCTTTTACTCATTGGTAACCAACTTTGTGTTTACAAAGCAATAGTAAACATTGTTAGCCATTGTCAAGGCAGAAAATAATAATAAAAACAATAATAATAAACCCTCAAACACAGGGTCAGATTTTCATCCACTTATCTGGAAAAAGAGATAAGGACTTTGGAAGCTGCCGTAACAATCGCGCTGTGGGTAAAACTCCCAGTGCATTCAGTGGCATGAGGTGATCCCTATCCAAGCAGGGGGCAATCCCCTTTGAGGAGACAGTGAAAACAAAAATTCTGAAGCCCTTAATCTGGCTGCTCCAGCCCAGACCTCCTCGAGTGTGCTCGCAGAGCCCAACCAGTTCCACCACAGAGCTTCGTTGTTATCCAGCTCCGTCTGCTTTTTCTCCAAAAGTAGAGTCCACATCTGCAAAGTGACAAAGTCGGCGTTTAGACTTTCCCCAGCTATTTGGCATATTTTGAATTTTTGAGGATTAATGGCGTGAACAGTCAGTGTTGTTTGACTGCAACCCAGACAAAATCCTTTGGCCAATGAGTACAAGTCTGTTTGCAATTTTGAGGGGAGCACTAAAAGATCAGTCAGCTTAGTTTGAAAGGAAACCCGAAAGTAACATACTTCATTTTTCTTCTTAGTCTAGGATATGGACTCTTTCCTTTCGTTATCCATGTGGAATCATAGAATGGTTTGGATTGGAAGGGACTTAAAGATCCCATTTCACCCCTGCCATGGCAGGGACACCTTCCACTGTCCCAGGCTGCTCCAAATCCCCGATTTTCCATCCTGGCCTTGGGCACTGCCAGGGATCCAGGGGCAGCCACAGCTGCTCTGGGAATTCCAGCCCAGCCAGGAATTCCCAATTCCCAATCTCCCATCCCTCCCTGCCCTCTGGCAGTGGGAGCCATTCCCTGGTTCCTGTCCCTCCAGCCCTTATTCAAAGCCCCTCTCCAGCCTTTTATCCTCCCTAGGATGAGAACCCGGTGCTTTCTCTTTCTCAACACGCTCACCACTGACTTCTGGGTTTATTTTTCCCAGAAGCCTCTTTAGAGGTCACATTTCGGTGACAAGCTGACACTCGGTTCTCCAGAATTCTTCTATACATTAATTTCTTGGAACGCGGCATCTCCATCCGCAAGCGCTCTTTCCGTCCGGGATGCTTTTTGCCACAGAAGCAAACCATATTCCTTATAATACACCACGTAATTCTAGAGAATTACAAGCAAATAAACACACGGACAAATTCAGCGGAGCCCGCTGTCGTTGATTTCACGGGACGGGCGAGCAGCGGCTCCGCCGTGAGGCGAGGGCCGCCCTCACGCCCGCCCTGAGGGCGCTGCCCCGGCGCCCTTTCCCCGCCTCTTCCCGGGATTTCCCCGTTTTCGCCACATTTGAGCCCGTCAGCCTCATCAGGGCTCGGCTGAGGGGCGGCGGGGGCAGCGCCTCCTCCTCCCTCAGCCCACCCGGACCCAGCGGGACACAGCCGGCGGTCCGCCCGCGGCTCCCCCGGGCTGTGAGGGGGCCGGCCGGGCCCTCCCTCCCCGCGGCCGGGAAGCGAAAGCGAAAGGCGGCCCCGGGAGGGCTCCGGAGGTGGCTGAGGAGCGGCCGGCGGCTGCGCCCCCAGCCCGGGCTGAGCGGTGAGGGAGGGGGGCCTTCCCTTGGAGGAGTCGCGGATAAACCAAGGGCAGCTAATGTTCATTTATGCTTTCGCTTTTTTTTTTTTATTTTTTTTTATTTTTTTTTTTCTTCCCAGGAAACTGTAAAGAAGCCTCTGAATTTTGTTCGATCCAAACCAGAAAGGGATTCCGGGATCCATAAGCTCAGACTCTCAAGCCTCTGGGTGAAGGCGGTGTCGGCTCAGAATCAAGGTGAGGATTCCCAGAAGAGAACCGCCCGGATGGGTCAGGAATTTGGGCTGCTCCTGCTGGGATTTCACGGTCAGAGAGTGTCAGACCTGTGGAGTATCCACCCTAAACCTTAGAGGATCAAACCTTGTCCCGGCAGCCGCACATTGGCTTGGGAGCCTCTGCACTTTGGCATCTCCTCCCAGTCAGTGGCCTGGGAGCTCCCCCAAACTCCTTTTTATCTGTGTCAACAAAATGCTGTGGCAATGGATTCCGAATTTTAAATGATCTGCTGTGTGAAACTGTTTCCATTTGTGTTAAGCAGGTTTTGTAGAATCCTAGAATAGTTTGGGTTGGAAGGGACATTTAAACTCATCCCATCCACCCCTGCCAGGGCAGGGACACCTGCCACTGTCCCAGGTGCTCCAAGCCCTGTCCAACCCGACCTTGGCACTGCCAGGGATCCAGGGGCAGCCACACCTTCTCTGGGAATCCATTCCAGCTCCTCCTCACCCTCCCAGCTGGAATTCCTTCCCAATATCCCACCCAAATGTCTTTCCCAGTGGGAGCCATTCCCTGTGTCCTGTCCTTCCACGCCTTGTCCCCATTTCCTCTCCAGCTCTCCTGGAGCCCCTTCAGGCTCTCTCTGAGGTCTCCTTTTCTCCAGGCTCTCAAGCACAGAACTCACAGGCTGTTGCCATGTGTGTAACAGCACAAAAGTAGCATAAAGGTGAATACAGAACTACCAGAACGGCAAAGTTGAGTTGTGCACTGCAGAATTCCTCACATCTGTCTCTGGCTTTTATTTCTTTGTAGGGAAGGAGGCTTCAGATATCCAATATCTGTCACTTTTGCTTATGGAATTACACATTTATGTTTAAAAATTCTTTCAGCTCAGCACAGCTTCTGGTATTCCTGATATTCTACTGCAGAAAAAAATCCCCAAGCAATACACTCAGTGTTGTCATATTTTTTTTTCCCTCTTCCCTCAGGTTTCCATGGATGCTACAAGGCCCCCATTATCTCTAGAAGACAATGGTTTTGTAAGTAATCCCTGATGTGCTGCCTGGGAGTAACATCTGTATGTGACTTTAGTATCTCTGACTGAAGGTTTGTGCTGCCACTGCTTCTGCTTGTCTCACCTTCTTCCACCCTTTAATACTTGGGACATTCCCCATTTCCTCCTGCTGTTTCCATAGGGAGAATCCCATTCCCAAGACTCTGCATCACAGATCCTCGTAGAACTTTCTGTCCTGCCTCTCTTGCTCATCTGTCTTTGTGGAGGATTTCCAGGGAATTCCCCTTCTCCTGGGATTCAGCTGGGGATGGGATTTTCCCCGGGGTTTCTTGTGTTTTCTTGGGTTTTTTTTTCCTTCTTTCAGGATGGAAACTGTTGTGTCAAACCATTTTTTTAGAAAAGAACAGGCATCCTTTTTCTTACTGTCTTCCAGCTGTTGGCACGTGCATCCTTTTTATTCCCTGCACTCAATCCCTGGAGTGAAGGAATATTTTTCCCATTGTAACTAAGACACAGATGGGTATTGCCCTGTTGCTTAATTTGAAACTGGAAGGAACACTTTATATTTTATTCTTTTTAGGAAATACCCAGCATTACCAAGAAAACTGACAAGATCATCTAATTCAGATCTTTTCCATGGATTATCTAATTTAGACCCTTTCCATGCCTAAGTTTCATGGTTCCCATTCAAGCTTTATGTAATCCTGAGTAAAAAGAGAGGGAACATTTCAGCAGATCTTTTTGGGTTTATTTTGTTTTTCTGCAGAATATTGCAGCCACAGAAACAGAACAGAAGAGAGATTTTCTCTCTCTTTGGGCTTTGCAGTTTCCCTGCCCTTGTGAACCTGTGCCCTGAATTTCAATTCTGAAATGGTTCTTTTATCACCTTCCTTGATATTACCTTTTATTATCCAATCTCCCCGAGCTTGGAAGATCAAAATCCCATTTTTACTTTTTTTTAATTTTTTTTTTTTAATTGACACCTCCTCCTGGAGGAGCTGCTGAGAAAGCACAGAGCTAAACATTTGTGGCTTTGAGGGGCTTAGTTCTGTGTGGAAGAACATGAAGACAACTTGATTTATTATTTAGCTAAACATTAACCTGTACATTTTAGCAGTTGGATAATTAGCAAAGAATAATGGCTGGCCAGTAATTCACATTTTCATAGATGTTTGTCCTGTCCAGCCATTAAAATAATTCAGTTATTTGACCTAAGTGAATGATGTTTTAAATTTTTTTTTTTGTTGAACTTATTAATTTTTTAAAGATTGTTTTAGAATTGTTTGGGGTGTCTCAGTTGTTGCCCAACAGAGGAGAAAATCAATGTGTTCCTCTTCTCTCTGCAGAATTTGGTACCCCCTGATCCACTTGGGACATCCGAGGAAGAGATGGAAAAACTTAAGGAAGAGCTGAGGATGTGGAAGGCAAGTTCTGTAAAGCACATGGAATCATGGAAATTTGCTAAAAGATAAAGATTGGTGCATCCTTCTAAAATCAGATCAAATCCCCCACATTTATAACACCTTTAATTTGTTCTCTTCTTCAGTGCTCTGTGCTTGTGTTGATCCCACTCTTGTAAGCTTAATATTTACCCAAAGTGTTAAAAATTAATAAGTACAAAGGGCTTACCCAAGGTTCTGTCTGTTCCTCTAGAAATAAACCTTTAAAAAATTAAAAACCTTCTTTTTGCTCTCCAGAACAGAGTGGAAGAGGCTGAAAATGTCAAAGTCGACCTTCTTCTCTCCAAATTAAATGCTGACGCAGAGTGTGACAGAGCAAAGAAGAAGCTGTCAGAGCTGAAGGAGCAGGAGAAGCAGCGCAAGGACAGAATTATCAGCTGTGAGGTATGGAGAGGGCTGGTGGAGTTTGGAGGGCTGGCAAGGAGCTGTGGGTTAGGAAAACGGGAGGAGCATTCCCAGTTTCAGTGGCTTTACCAGTGTGCAGCTGTACTGGTCGGATGTTACACGCCTTTTTGGAAAGTTGAGAAGTTTTTCACAAGTTGAAAAACCTCAGTTTTTCACTGGCAGGCAAAGAGACGGTGCAATGAACTGAATCTGTTTTGGGATGGAACCTGACAAAACCAACCTTCCTCTTCCAAGATTCTCCCCTGCAGATGAGTTTCAGCTCTGGGGGAAGGGGATAAAGCCCAGTGGGGTGATTCCACTGCTTTGCCAACTCCCTGTTCTATGAGAGGACACAGCACCCAAAGGATCAGCATTTCTGAAGTGCCAGTGCAAGAGGCAGGGCCTGACTGAAGAGGGTTTTTCCTTCTAGAACTTCCAGAACCTCTTGGCTCATTCCCTCAATATTCCACGTGCAGGAACAGCAGAAGGTTCCACAGGCTGCCAAGGAGATGCTTCCAGTGAGCTTTGGTAAATCACTGATGAGAAATGATGGCTTCAAGCTATTACAATATAATTAATAGCTTAAACACACTCGGGCTGGGGAGAGATTTTCTGAAAGCTGATTTTGGTTCTTTAATCACAAAAGTTTGGATTTGTACCCAGGAAGGATCATTATCACCATCAGGCTTTGGCCTTCAGCTGATGGGAAGTGGTCCAAGTGTCTGCAGTGGTTGCTGACTTCCCAGGAGCCACCTGGTGAACGTGGCTGCCTGGAGCTGACAACATCTGCTCTGCTTCCTTCTCATCCTCTGACATTCCCTGTCCAGGAAATCCTGGATTTGCTTACAGGAAATCCTGTCCAAGCAGGATTCCTCCTTCTGGAGGAATTACGGAGCAGACAGGAGGAAGGAGGAGGACATGAAGAGGGAAGAGCAGCAGCAGCATGGCAGAAACTGCCCAGACGTTGCTGAAATATATTTCTGTCTTTATTTAAGTGTTTAATTTTGCATTTCATCTTTTTGGCCTGTAGCGGGAACTCTTGCTGCTGAGGCAAGAAAACACTGAGCTGAAAAAAGAGATTGAAAAGCTCAAAGAGGACCTGGAAGAACACAGTTCCCAGGATAATCCGGTAAAGGGGGTGGAATATTTGGAAATTGGCCTTTTAGGAGGGCAGATTTTTATTTTTGGAGAATGGTTTGGGTTGGAAGTGACCTTAAATCCCATCTCATTGCAACCCCAGGGACACCTCCCACTGTCCCAGGCTGCTCCAAGCCCTGTCCTTGGACACTTCCAGGGATCCCTGAGCCTCCCCACTGAATCTGTCCCTTTAAAGTGTCCCCGTTGGGGCCACTTGTTCAGCATTTGAACCTCTGCTAATTTCAATATGAAATAAACCTGAGAGTTGCTTATTTTCCCTGGCAAGACAGTTTGAAGCAGGCAGAGGATATGGAAATAAATCCAAGAGGCACTGAAAGTGTGAGAGGAATGAAAACGAGCAGGCATTGATTAAATGGAAGGCAGTGGAATCAAAAAATACTCACAGCATTGGTGATTTTCAAGTTTTCTTTTTCTTGTGTCAATTCTAAAGTTGGAGATTAAAAAGAAGGTGGCAGAAATGAAATTGAAGTTCACTCACCTGGAAGAGATGAAGGATGATGGGGCAGATATGGATATGAACACCCACTGTGTTTTTGGGGCAGCCACAAAAATCCCCTTCAGACTCAATCAGAACCAGGCACTGCTGACTTTTGAAGATGAAGAAGGTAGGATGAGTATTTTAATTATAAAATTAATGTCTCTGATGTATTTCACCTGGTAGTGGTGTGGTTTTCCCCCAAGGGTGTTTTGAATGGAACAGGAAAAAAATCTTTTGTTAATATTTTATACAATAAGAGCATCTTTTGACAGCTTAAAAGTTTTACTAGTCCCACTCAAAATCTATTTTATATGTATAATTAATAATATATTTGCTATATTTCTTGTATATTATTTTAATAATATCATTTATTGTTCATTGTTATTATTAAAGTTGATACAATATTTAGTTATTATATTATTTGGCCTACATAAAACCACAGAGATTTTATGGAAACATACATGGATGCTTGGGATCTGGTTGCCTAATTGTTATTTATTTCTCCTTTACTGCGAAAGTAGATTTTTTAAAGAGATTGGGGAATAATTTTACAAGGATTAAACAAAGCTTTTCATATCTGATTTCCCTCAGTTGCCCTGAGACTGACAAAGATGAGCAAGCACTGTGTCAACCTGGACAACAGAACAGCAAATGTGACAGTGAAGCCTTTTGAACTTGACATGGGATTCCAGTTTGAGGTAAACAGCTGAAATATGCAACTCTCAGAATCTGAGCTCTTTAAAAGCTTTAGGTTCTTTTTTTTTTTCAGTGTTTTCAGTCACAAAGTGCACAAAAATTTGATATTTTTAGCTCCATGTCACTGTCTCTGGAAAGAAGATCAACGTTTCAGACATACCTGAGCTTCCCATTCCTGATGATTGGATGAGAGACAAACTTGAGCTGCATTTCTACAAAACTGAGCAGGCAGAAGGAGGAGGAGAAATAGAAGATGTGACCTACAACAAGGGCTCTGGGACAGCTGTCATCACATTCCTCAAACCTGGAGGTAGAGCCTGGAATATTTTCTTCTCCAAACTGAGGCCCAATTGTCCATCCTGGCTTCCATTCTGGGGTCACCACTGAGTGTTGCAAACTCTTCCCACGGGGATCTCAGGTATCCCCCAGAGATGTGGGGAAATAAAGCAGTTTTTCATCACATCCTTTTGGAGCAAACACAACCTGCTCACAGTTCATGAGCTTTCTTTCAGAACTTTTCCAAAAAAAAAAACTGTTTTATTTCCCTCTGCATTGCCAGACACTCATACTGCAAACAGCAAATGAGGAGGGTGTGTTTGATTTTAGCTCCTGTTGCAGGACAGTGCAGTTGGACAGGCATTCCTGTTGCCCAGCTGGATGGAATTCCACGATCAGTGGAGCCACATCCACTTGGAGCAGCTGTTTAGATTTATTTCAGAGCTTTCTGGGCATTTAATGATTTTGCTTTTTGTGTTGGAAGTGCCAAATAAACTCTTTGCAGAATGCACATGAAGACTCTGCAAGTGTGCCATCCTGCATTAGTTTCTACATCCACAAAGAGGTCTTTGAAATGTTTATAAAATACTGGTTAAATTATATTAAATAATTAACTGTTTTTTTTCCTTACTCTCTTACAGCAAGCTACAGCTTTGTGGGATGTACTAAATACCCTTTCTGTGCAGAGGAAAGGTGGTTCATCCTTTCTGTCTCCCCACATTTTGATTTCCACTTGAGGAGGTTTCAGGTAAAAGAATCTACTCCGGGCTGATAGAACAGATAAGTGGGAAATAGGAGGATGGGCAGAATTTTCACTCCTTTTGTGTGAACTTCACAGTGAATGTGAAATAGGCTGTTGAGTTCATGTGAAGCTGTAATTTTATTTTCTAAAGGGTGTGCTTGTCTTTCCTTGATGGAATCATCTCTCCCCACATGGCTGTGCTGGGCTGGGAAGGAGATTAAGCACAAAGTTCTCCAAGCCACAAAGCTCTGCCAGGATCCCAGAGTCCCAGCAAATGCAACATTTGCTCACCCATTCCTTGATTTCACTCCTCCATTCAGCCCAAATCGTGCCTCTGTCACACAGAGCTGCCTCATCATACTCTGCCTCCAGTTGTCTGCTGCTTCAGGAGCAGATGGTGATCAGGTCAGCATTGTGTGTGTAATTAGGCCTTTGTAATTAAGGCATGGCTGGGCAGTGTGCAGGACACCCAGCAGGGTTCTCTGGGCTGTGTCCTGGCAGGGATTTTATGGGGTGGTGCTGTCTGGAGCCATCAGAGATCCCCAAATCCAGAGTGTGGCTGAGTTAAGGAGTGCAGGACACACCAGTTAAGGTGTGGGCTCAGAATCACGGAGCCACAGAATCTCCTGAGCTGGAAGGGACCCACAGGATCATGGATCCAGCTCCTGGTCCTGCACAGACACCCCAAAATCCCACCCTGGGCACCCCTGGAGCACTGTCCAAACCCTCCTGGAGCTCTGGCAGCCTCGGGAATGTGCCCATTCCCTGGGGAGCCTGGGCAGTGCCCAGCACCCTCTGGGGGAAGAACCTTTCCCTGAAATCCAACCTAAATCTGCCCTGGCCCAGCTCCAGCTGTTGTTCCTCTGCTCCCAGAGAGCAGAGGTGGGAACTGTCCCTCAGGAGGAAGCTCCAGACTGGGATGAGTCTCCCCTCACTCTCCTCCAACAAACCAAGTGCCCTCAGCTGCTCCTCCATGGCCCCTCCAGGCCCTTCATTGTGGTGTGAATCCAGAATTCCTGCTCTTTCCAGAGAAATTTCCACTATCTCAAGTCTTAACCCCATCAGAGATCCCAGCCACCCCTGAGTGAGGAATTTCATTTCCCATCTCTCCCAGTTCCTTTGAGTGCACAGCTGCTGTGTAACCCAGGCTTGTTCTCTCTCTCCTCCCCAGCCACACTGCAGGGTTTCCAAGAAAACCATTCTGCTGAAAGGAATCTCAGAGGTGGAAGAGGACGAAGAAAGTGTGCAGGACATGATTGAAATTCACTTCCAAAAGCCGAGCAACGGTGGGGGGGAGATAGAGAACATCAAATACATCTCCAGAGGAGCAGCCTATGTTTGCTTTGAGGAGGATACTGGGAATGCCACCTCAGAAATCACAGGGGACTCGTGAAGATCTGAGGTTTTGTTCCTCGGGGATTTATGTAGATATTGTGCTTTAATGCTCTGAAGTTGATACTGTAGAAAAGGAGTCCCTGCCTTCCTGATTGGTCTCGTGGCACTGACTTTGCACAGGAAGTCAGCAAAACTCCCTGCCTGGGTTGCAGATTAAAGGCACACACCAAGCCTTCAGCAGCCCCTCAGACATCTCAGATTTTCTGCAACTTTGCCTATTTCATACCTTGCAGGTTTTAAGAAACTCCAGAGTGGGAAGAGTGGATTATTTCTTACATTCTGGATGCAAAAGCTGTGTTTAATCCCAATCCAAGCCTCCTCACAGTGCTGCTTTGTTGAAGTGCCAGAGCTTCTGAAGGTGGCTCTGACACAACTCCAGTCCTGCTGAGGTTGCTGAGTGCCACCAGAACTCAAACACCTGAAAGAATCCTGTCGTTTCATAAAAGCCACCTTATCAAATTAGTGATAGCAAATAGATTGTTAATTAAAAAATTAAAATAGAAAATTAGAATTAAAATAAAATAGAAAATTAAAATAGAAAATAGGGGGTGCAAGACAAAGAAATTGCACTTAAGAAATGCCCTGGTATTTGCTGCCTTTAGCTGTTTGTAGCCTGCTTTGTTGTTTGATTTTAATATTTGTTTCTGCAATTCAAATTTTCCTCGTTTTTGTTCACGATTTTGCTTATTTTAAACCATTTCAGCCAAGGATTGAGCTGATGCTGTACCTGGTTTTGTAACAATGCTGGTGAACAGCCGTGAGGGATCTGGTGATCCCAGGCTGGGGCTGGGAGGGCTTGGACAGAGTAATTTTCCAAGGAGGAATGTTTTGCCTTTTCTGCTGTTATCCTTGGAAAACAGAAAGATCCTCCTCTGACTTTGCACTTTTGCCATCCTTGGGGGCTGAAATGGTTTGGCCCCAACAATCTTAACTCCAAACTAACAATGAGCCTGACATTGGAAATCATTTATTTTTTGGGGTATTTGACATCTTGATATGCAGGGAAAGGAGAGTGCACTGCAAAAAATACCTCAGGGATTATTATTCCAGACAAACTGTTAATTTGCAATGGATAAAAGTTGAATATGGAAAATTAAAAGGCTGCAAACAGCAGAGTTTATTTTGAATTTGCTGTCGAGTGAGATACATGTGACTGTAGCACCTCTCACTGTTTAGGGCATGCAAAGGCAGGGATTGATTACCTGACCACTGTAAAATAATAACTTCAAACAAAGTAGTGCTGAAGTATTTATGGAGATTGTGCCCTTTTGCACTCTCAGAAACTTGGTAAGGCCAGATACCTTAAAAAGAGAGGGGGGGAAAAACCTGAGAAAGGTAAAAAAAATGTCATGAATTTCAACTGCATCTCACTGATAAATATTGAGAAGTAAATCCTTAAAAAGGAAAAAGCTTAAAATTCTCCTAAGGATTAGTGAGAAGCTGCAGGTTTTAAAGCCCAGAAAACAAATCAGATTGTTACATTGTAAAGACAGTGTCTGTAAATGTCTTGCCTTTGTCCCTGATGAATTATGGCTTGTGATGATTACCCTGTTAAATTTTAAAGCAGCAGCGGTGCTTTAAAGGCTGGAGACTGTTTTTAATGATGAAAAATAAGAATAAAGCGTCAGTGATGTTTCTATAAATGTCAATATCCTTTTTTCCTCCCCGCTGGGGTGACTTTCTCTCGGGCTGGGAGGTTTTTATTCCCAAATTACACACAGGGACATTTCCCAGCTGCAGCTTTCACCCAGCCCAGCACGGGGCTGTTTGGGGCCACGGGAGCTGTGCAGGCACAGCCTTTGGGGTGCCACGGGGGTGTCCCTGGCCATGTGGGACAGTGGGAAGGAATTCCTGCCTGGGAGGGTGGGACAGGGTGTCCAGAGAAGCCCCTGGATCCCTGGGAGTGTTCCCTGTGTGTGCATGTCCCTCTCCATGCATATCCCATTCCATGCATGTCCCAGTCCACACATGTCCCCCCTCTCCACTCCTGTCCTTCTCCACGTGTGTCCCTGTCCCTGCTTGTCCCTGTCCATGGATGCCCTTCTCCCTTGTGCCCTTCTCCATGCGTTTGTCCATGTGTTTCTCCCTGTCCCTGCATGTCCCTTTCCACGTCTCTCTCCATGCATGTCCCAGTCCATGCGTGTCCCTGTCCGTGTCTGTCCCTCTCCATGTGTGTCCCTGTCCATGTGTTTGTCCCTGTCCATGTGTTTGTCCCTGTCCCTGCATGTCCCTCTTCATGTGTATCTCTCTCCATGCGTGTCCCTGTCCATGCATATCCCTCTCCAGGCCTGTCCTTCATCACGTGTGTCTCTCTCCATGTGTGTCCCTGTCCCTCTCCATACCTGTCCTCCACGTGTGTCCCTCTCCATGCGTGTTCCTGTCCATGTGTTTGTCCTTGTCCCTGCATGTCCCTCTTCATGTGTATCTCCCTCCATGCGTGTCCCTGTCCATGTCTGTCCCTCTCCATGCATATCCCTCTCCACGCCTGTCCTTCATCACGTGTGTCTCTCTCCATGTGTGTCCCTGTCCCTCTCCATACCTGTCTTTCTCCACGTGTCCCTCTCCATGCGTGTTCCTGTCCATGTGTTTGTGCCTGTCCCTTCATGTCCCTTTCCATGTCTCTCTCCATGCATGTCCCAGTCCATGCGTGTCCCTCTCCATGCGTGTCCCTCTCCATGCATGCCCTTCTCCACGTGTCTCTCTCCATGTGTGTCCCTGTCCCTCTCCATGCATGCCCTTCTCCACGTGTGTCCCTCTCCATGTGTTTGTCCCTGTCCCTGCATGTCCCTTTCCATGTCTCTCTCCATGCATGTCCCAGTCCATGCGTGTCCCTGTCCGTGTCTGTCCCTCTCCATGTGTGTCCCTGTCCATGTGTTTGTCCTTGTCCCTGCATGTCCCTCTTCATGTGTATCTCCCTCCATGCGTGTCCCTGTCCATGTCTGTCCCTCTCCACGCCTGTCCTTCATCACGTGTGTCTCTCTCCATGTGTGTCCCTGTCCCTCTCCATACCTGTCCTTCTCCACGTGTGTCCCTCTCCATGTGTTTGTCCCTGTCCCTGCATGTCCCTTTCCATGTCTCTCTCTCCATGCATGTCCCAGTCCATGTCTGTCCCTCTCCATGCGTGTCATTCTCCACGTGTGTCCCTCCCCATGCGTGTCATTCTCCACGTGTGTCTCTCTCCATATGTGTCCCTGTCCCTCTCCATGCCTATCCCTCTCAATGTGTCTCTCTCCATGTGTGTCCCTGTCCCTCTCCACGTGTGTCCCTTGTCCATGTACGTGTCCCTGCGTGTGTCCCTGCGCATCCCGGCTCCCGGTGCCCGTTCCCGCCCCGCAGGCACTGCCAGCATTCCCGGCCCCGCAGTTCCGGCCGGGAAGGGCGGGCCGAGCCTCGCTGTGTTCCCGTTCCCGCCGGGCTGGGGGCGGCCCCGCCGCTTCCCCGCCGCTTTCGCTTTCGTTTCCCCGCCGGGCCCGCTCGCTCCGAGCCCTTCCCGGGGAGATCCCGTCCCGGTGGGATCCCCATCCCGCTGAGATCCCGTCCCGGTGGGATCCCCATCCCGCTGAGATCCCGTCCCGGTGGGATCCCCATCCCGGTGGGATCCCGTCCCGTTGGAGCGGCCATGGCAAGTGCCGGGTCCGGGGGGAGCGGGGGCCGCGCACCGCGAGGGGCTGGGCCGGGAGGAGCTGGGGGGAAAAACGCTGGGAAAGGCTGGAAAGGGAGCTGGGGAGGGACTGGGGACAAGGGATGGAGGGACAGGAGCCAGGGAATGGCTCCCACTGCCAGAGGGCAGGGATGGCTGGGAGATTGGGAATTGGGAATTCCTGGCTGGGCTGGAATTCCCAGAGCAGCTGGGGCTGCCCCTGGATCCCTGGCAGTGCCCAAGGCCAGGGTGGACAGGGTTTGGAACACCCTGGGACAGTGGAAGGTGTCCCTGCCATGGCAGGGCTGGACTGGGATGAGCTCTAAGGTCCCTCCCAACCCAAACCACTCCAGGATTTGCCAGGAAGCCCCAGCACGACCCATTGTCACCGGAGGTGCTGCCCCATTCCCGGCCCCATTCCCGGCCCCATTCCTTCTCTATTCCACCCCCCATTCCCTCCCCCATTCTCTCCCCGTTCTGGCCCATTCCCTGCCGCATTCCCTCCACATTCCGGCCCATTCCCTCCCCATTCCCAGCCCCTCCCGCAGCGCCCATCCCCGCCTGGGAGCAGCTGCTCGGCACAGACGCGTCTCGGGAGTGATTCAGCACAAACCGCGTGTTCTTTGGGGTTTTGTTTTTTTTTTTTCTCCCCCCTAACCCCACTAGCAGGCCCGAGTGTTGCTCCCAAACACCAGCTGGGAAGGTGTCAGGGCTGTCTGGCAGCTGAGCCGAGCTCCGGCTGTGCCAGGCGTGAGAAAATCCCGGCTGCATCCCGGAGGCGCCCCGCTGGCATTCCCTCCGTGCCGGCTCCTCGCAGCCTGGGGCCGGCTCTCACACGAGCCTCACCGCCGGGATAATTGGCCGCTGTCATTAATTAAAAGCTCCCGGCTCTCGGGATTTGATGGGTTTGTCTCCAGAGACGCGGTGGTCGCCGGGATTTTTTGGGCAGGCATCGCTCCCATCGGCAGCACGTTCTGCTCTGGAGATGGGAGCCTGTTTTAGGCAGCCCAGGCTCAGGGGAAGAAAAAAAAAAAACCACCAAAAAACCCCAAAAAACAAAACAAAACAAAAAAAAAAACCCCACCAAAAAAACCCCACCAAAAAAACCCCAAAAAAACCCCCAAAAAAACCCACCAAAAAAACCCACCAAAAAAACCCCAAAAAACCCCACCAAAAAACCCCCCAAAAAACCCCCCAAAAAAACCCAAAAAAGCCCCCAAAAAAACCCCCCCAAAAAAACCCCCAAAAAAACCCCCAAAAAAACCCCAAAAAACCCCACCAAAAAAAACCCCAAAAAACCCCCAAAAAAACCCAAAAAAGCCCCCCAAAAAACCCCAAGCAAAACAAAACAAAACAAAAAACAAACAAAAAAAACCCCAAAAAACAACAAAAAAACCAAAACCCAAAAAAAAAAACACCAAAAAAAAAAAACCCAAAGAAACACAACCAAACAAAAAAACTAACCAAACAAGCAAACAAAAAAAAAAAACGACTTAAGGGAAGTTTAAAACTTAAAGAGAAGTTTAAAGAATTCAGATGGAGTGACTGACCACAAGTACAGTTACTGACAGCTCGTTCCCACAAGCGCTGCCATGCAGAAAAACCAAATTTGCCTCCTTCCTCCCGAGAAGTCAGCGAACCGTTAAATGTAGTCAGTGCTCCGCAATTTGCAAAAAAAACCCAAAAAAAAAAAAAAAAAAAAAAAAACCAAAAAAAAAAGGGAAGAAGGGGAAGGGGTGGGAATTTCTCGGTCCCTCCTGAGCGTGCCGTGTGTGCGCAGGCCGCGGGCCGGGCCGGCCGAGGCGCGAGGACCGTCGTGGTCGGCGGCGTCCCCGCCGGCCTCCTGCAGGACGAGCTCCTGGCCGACATCCTCACCATCCACTTCCAAACGTCGCGGAACGGCGGCGGCGACGTCGAGGAGGTGGCGTATCCCGCGCGGGGCCCTGGAGTCGCCTACGTGACCTTCGAGGATCAAGAAGGTTGTTTTGAGCTCTGGTTTCTGTAGAACAGGAATTTAGTGTTGAAACAGCAAGGTGCAAATTCACTATCATCACCACAGTTTGTCTGTGAGAAGGGAATTTCAGACCTATATCTACAGTCCACATAATTTTCCTATACTATGAAAGTCCCTGTAAGTTCCTGTACTATGAAAGCCTACGTGACCTTCAAGGAACAAGAAGGTTGTTTTGAGCTCTGGTCTCTGTAGAACAGGAATTTAGTACTGAAACAGCAAGGTGCAAATTCACTATCATCACCACAGTTTGTCTGTGAGAAGGGAATTTCAGACCTATTTCTACAGTCCACGTAATTTTCCTATACTGTGAAAGTCCCTATAAGTTCCTATACTATGAAAGCCTACGTGACTTTTGAGCTCTGGTCTCTAGACCAGGAATTTAGTACTGAAACAGCAAGGTGCAAATTCACTATCATCCCCACAGTTTATCTGTGAGAAGGGAATTTCAGACCTATATCTACAGTCCACATAATTTTCCCATACTATGAAAGTCCCTATAAGTTCCTATACTATGAAAGCCTACGTGACTTTTGAGCTCTGGTCTCTAGACCAGGAATTTAGTACTGAAACAGCAAGGTGCAAATTCACTATCATCACCACAGTTTGTCTGTGAGAAGGGAATTTCAGACCTATATCTACAGTCCACATAATTTTCCCATACTATGAAAGTCCCTATAAGTTCCTATACTATGAAAGCCTACGTGACCTTCGAGGATCAAGAAGGTTGTTTTGAGCTCTGGTCTCTAGACCAGGAATTTAGCACTGAAACAGCAAGGTGCAAATCCACTAACATCACCACAGTTTGTCTGTGAGAAGGGAATTTCAGACCTATATCTACAGTCCACGTAATTTTCCTATACTGTGAAAGTCCCTGTAAGTTCCTATACTATGAAAGCCTACGTGACCTTCAAGGAACAAGAAGGTTGTTTTGAGCTCTGGTTTCTGTAGAACAGGAATTTAGCACTGAAACAGCAAGGTGCAAATTCACTATCATCCCCACAGTTTATCTGTGAGAAGGGAATTTCAGACCTATATCTACAGTCCACGTAATTTTCCTATACTATGAAAGTCCCTATAAGTTCCTATACTATGAAAGCCTACGTGACTTTTGAGCTCTGGTCTCTAGACCAGGAATTTAGTACTGAAACAGCAAGGTGCAAATTCACTATCATCCCCACAGTTTGTCTGTGAGAAGGGAATTTCAGACCTATATCTAAGGTCCACGTAATTTTCCTATACTATGAAAGTCCCTATAAGTTCCTATACTATGAAAGCCTACGTGACCTTCGAGGATCAAGAAGGTGTTTTGAGCTCTGGTCTCTAGACCAGGAATTTAGTACTGAAACAGCAAGGTGCAAATTCACTATCATCCCCACAGTTTGTCTGTGAGAAGGGAATTTCAGACCTATATCTACAGTCCACGTAATTTTCCTATACTATGAAAGTCCCTATAAGTTCCTATACTATGAAAGCCTACGTGACTTTTGAGCTCTGGTCTCTGTAGAACAGGAATTTAGCACTGAAACAGCAAGGTGCAAATTCACTATCATCACCACAGTTTGTCTGTGAGAAGGGAATTTCAGACCTATATCTACAGTCCACGTAATTTTCCCATACTATGAAAGTCCCTCTTGAGCTAAATATTGAATACTAAGTCGCTGCCATTATATTCCTTAGAAGAATTTCATCTGGAGTGAATACAATTTCTTTAAGTTTCTTTTTCCTTTTCCCCCTAAAAAAGAAAAAAATCTAGCTCTTCTTCAGTTTATCTTAGTCTGAGAAATGACAGCAGTCTGGGTTCTGCAGGAGGATCAGCCCCCGGAGCGATTTGGAATGGAAGTGGAATTCCTTAGAGTTCGAAATGCAAAATGCTCCTAGAACGTTAAGCCCGTAAGCGGAAGTTCGGAGGTCAACAGAACTTAATTTGAATTGTTGATTCAAAATTTAATTCGAAATTTTAAAACGAACTTCGAAGCTTAAGGGCTAAAACCAAAAAAAAAAAAAAAAAATTTATAATTTAAAAGTAAGCGGAAGTTTAAATGCAAAATTGAATTTGAAATTTTAAAACGAACTTCTAAACTTATGTGTTAAAACCAAAACAATATAAATTTATAATTTAAAAGTAAACAAAAGTTTAAACGCAAAATTTAATTTGAAATTTTAAAACGAACTTTGAAACTTAAGTGTTAAAACCAAAAAAATATATAAATTTATAATTTAAAAGTAAGCGAAAGTTTAAATGCAAAATTTTATGTGAAATTTTAAAACGAACTTTGAAGCTCAAGTGCTAAAACCAAAAAAAAAAAATATAAATTTATAATTCAAAAGTAATCGAAAGTTTAAATGCAAAATTTAATGTGAAATTTTTAAAACTAACTTCTAAACTTCAGTGTTAAAACAAAAAAAATTATAAATTTATAATTTAAAAGTAAGCGAAAGTTTAAAGGCAAAATTTAATTTGAAATTTTAAAACGAACTTTGAAGCTCAAGTGCTAAAACCAAAAACAATATATAAATTTATAATTCAAAAGTAAGCGAAAGTTTAAACGCAAAATTGAATTTGAAATTTTAAAACGAACTTCGAAACTTAAGTGTTAAAAGCAAAAAATACAAATTTATGATTAAAAAAAAAAAACATTAACCTAAATTAAAAAAAAGTAAAATTTAAAATATTTTAATAAAAATAATTAAATAAGAAATAAAAAAAATTAAATACAATACTATATTTTTATAAATATTATAAATTTATACTGTTCATTCTATAAATATTGTAAATACTATATTAGAAATATATTTAAACTATATTATAATTATATAAATACAATGTTACTATATTATAAATACTATATTACTATAGTTTACTATATTACTATATTACTATAAATACTATATTACTATTAATATTATATAAAGTACTATAAATACAATATTACTAATATTGTATTTATATTACTAATATTACAATATTACTAATATTGTATTTATATTACTAATATTGTAATATAAATATTATAAATTTATAGTATGAATTATATAAATTATACTATAAATAACATAATTAATGTTATTAATTAAATAACATAATTAACGAGAAAAAACTTACACCATAACATAAATCCATAAAACAAAATATTTAAAAATTAAATTTAAACCGTAAATATCTTTATTAATATTTTATTAATAACTCTTTTTAAAAGATAGTATAACTTTTTAAACTCTACTCTATTATAACTAAAAATCTATACTTTACCATACTAAAATTATAACTGCTACTACTAAAACTATAACTGAAAAACTATGCTAGAACTAAAAACCATAACTAAAAATCTCGTAACTTTTTAAACTGTGACAGTATAAACGAAACTCACCCTTCTTATCGATAAAAAAATAAAAAAAAAAAAATCACATCATCCAAAAAACTCAAAAATCTTGTCTCTAACTTACTGAAAGCTCTTTCAGGTACCCTCAGGAGGCTGAAGCCTCTCTGGTAATGGGGTCGAGTTTTAGGGTTTTATTTTTGCGGGAACAAATTTATGCCCTAAATAATGTTTTTTTTTTTTTTTTTTTTTTTTTTTTGTGGTCGGGCTCCGGGGGATAAATCTGTGGCAGTGAACGTGCCAAGGAGCCGGGCTCGTGTCTCTCGGAGCCATTGGGATGAAGTGTTGGGGGAGAGGATGGAGTGGGCTGCAGGTGTGGGGGTGCAGGAGGGGCTCAGCAGGCTGGAGGCGACTGGATCACTGCTCCACTGGTGCCCCAGGTTTGGCTTTTATTTAATTTTCCAGGCTCTGTGCTGCTTTGGTGTGCAGCTCTGAGCTTCACATGAAGTGTTGCTGAGCTCTCTGCACAGAGCAGGGAGACAAAACAATTCCTTCTCCAGCTGGGCACCAAGGACAAATGATCCAAAGCTCAGGCCCAGGAGCACAAACAGCGTGGGCTGCAGAGAGAAAAACAAGCAGGATGGGACTTGATCACCTCAAGCTGGAAGTGGCCAATGAACTGCAAGGTGCAAATGGAGCAGAGCTGATCCCAGTGAGAGCCCCCGGGAGCGCTCGTGCATTTTGGGACCATTTTGGTTCCTCTTGGCTGCAGCCCTGGCTGGGCTCTGGTGCTGCCCAAGGTGGATCCATGGAGGAGATCCTTTAATAAATCCCTGCTTTGTTCTGTCACTCTGCTCCGGGGCAGCCTGCTCAAGTGAATCTGGGTTTGTTTGCAGTTGTGGAGCGTGTTCTGAAGAAGGATCAGCATCTCCTGCAGGACAAGAGGCTGGCCAGGCCGTATCCCCTGACGGTGACCCGCTACAGCCACAGCGTGAGTTCCTCCCTAACGTCATTAGCACTGCTTTAATTGAGGGCATGGGACCCCAGTCGGGCTAAAACCCATTTATTGCTCAGATAAACATCAGTCTCAGATGCTGTCAGATTTAAGGGAGCACACAGTCGGCCACAAAAAATGGTCACCAGCTCTTTGTCACGAGGCAAACTTTCTAACCCAATGGAGAGTTGCCACAAAGTTTATTTTGCTTTTCTAGCCTATCCCCTTTGCTCTCTTCTGCTGCAATGAGTGTACTTTTATCAATGGGCTCCTGCCACACGTACACACAGATGCTCCTGTTACATCTTCTAAACTCTTAGGTGACTCCACACAATTTCATTTCTACATTATCAACCCTTCACCGTCTTATCAATGCAGTTTCTCACTTACTTAAGGCATACTCTTACTTACAACTATAGAAACATAAGCTTATGACTTTTCTGTATTGTATTTTTACATCAATCCAAGCTTCTCCCAAGGCTGCAGATCAAACCCTCCTGCGTCCATGGAAGTTTCTAGCTTTCCATTTCCCACGCCTAATTCCATCTAATTACGCTTAATGCCTCATTAGCCACTCCTTAACTTCTCCCGTTGACAATTCCAGGCCTTCCTCTGGGTCACGTGCACCCTCAGCCTGGCTGTTTTCAGCGACCACTTGGTTTTAGAGGATTTGGTGGAGGAGATGAGGAAGCAGAGCCCGGCGCTGAGCTTTGGGCCTTTGCAGCGTGGCGGGCAGATCGCTGCGCGAGGCTCCTTCCCGGCACTCCGGGGGCTGAGAGAATTCCTGCTGCTGAAGGCAAAATCCCTCTCAGAGGAGCCCAGGAGAGAGGGAAAACCCCACCAGAGGCCCAGGAGGAAGCTGCAGGGGCACAGAGGCGCCGCGGAGACGAGGAATTCCGCCCGGGAAGCGCAGAGGGAAAAGCAAGTGCTGGTTCTGGACGCGGATATCTATCGCTACATGAGGTGCTTCCTTCCCGGAGCCTTCCAGGGAAACGGCGTCGTCATTTCTGCTGTCGCTGACGGTGACATCGCCACGGTGTGCATTGAGAGCGCTGGCAGCAAGGCTGGTGCTTTGCAGGGATTGAGGGCCAAGAAAACGATTGAGGATTACTCGGTGGAGCTGCAGAAGGTGCTGAGGAAGGAAAGGATCTGCCTCAAGGAGCCCAGCAGAGCCGAGAGGCAGAGACACAAACAGCTCTGCGAAAGGCTCAAAGCCCGGTTCCCCAAAGTGCTGCTCATCCCCTGGGACACCCACGTGGACCTGGTGGGACCTTCTGCAGATGTTTTTGGGCTCGCAGAGGAGGTGAAGAGGCTCTCCAGGTAGGAGTGAGGGTTCCTGGAGTTTGGATTTCTCACCCAGACTGTGCCTGCGGCCCCGTGGCGCTGCAGACCTCCCTCCGTGCCTCTGGGGTGGCACTTTGTCCCACTCACAGGCTGGCAGCTCTGCACGGGAGGGTGACCAAGCCTGGCCCCCCCCCCCAAATACCAAATTAAGGTCAGAACAAAAAAAAAATTCAATGATCTCTGCATCTTTCATGAGCTTGGGGCTGTTTCTGCCCAGAAACAGCCACATTTCCTTTTGGTACCTCAGTGCATTCTCATCCCAGCTTGCTGTCAAGGAGTACATGATGAGAAAAGTGATTTTTCTTTTTTTTTTTTTTAATTAATTTTTTTTTTAAATTTGAGCTGGGTGTGCCAGCCATGTAGGAAAGCCTGCAGGGAAGTTCTGTGAGCACAGCAGGCAGGAACGGGGACCTTTCCTGGGCCTTTATCTGCAGAGGGACCCTTGAGAAGAGAGCTGGGACACTTGGCAGAGCAAAACGCACCCGGAGTGGACAGGCTTGAGAAAGCCTTGAAAACTCTTCCCTGCAGGAAACAGGCAAGTTTGTTTTCATAGGAGCAATAATGGGTTTTTTTTTTCCTTCCAGCTGTAAAGGCTTCTGCAGCATCTCTTGACAGCTCCTTATTTACACATGAAAGTGTGTCCAGAGATTTGATGGGAAAATTTGGGGGCGTTCAGACTTTGGAATCAGATTCTGTTTATGCAAATCTGTTTCTGTATCCATTACAAGGGCACAAATGTTTTTTTGGTTTTTTTTAACCCATTTAGAAAATAGCTTTTATTTTGTGATATCCGTGTGTTTAGAATAATTTGTCAAAACATCCAGAGCAGCTTTTCTGCCTGATGTGCAGGGAAAAGTTTTAGTGTTTTTTTGCCATTAAAAGAATTGTCCAAAACATTGTGGCTGTGTTTTTTTAACCTAATCCCAGATTTTTGGTTGGAAGCCCAAGAAACGCTCGAGGCATTTTCTTTTCGTGGCTGATTCTGCATTGCAGTGGTGCCAGTGAGAGGTGTTAAAGCAAAATATTAAAAATGAGTGTCAAAGCAGCAAGCTGGTGAGCTTAAGTGCTTTGCTGAACTGGGAGAGGGATATTTAAAGATACTTAGTAGGGAGCAATATTTAAAGAGATTTAATAATAATAATAATAATAATAATAATAATAATAATAATAATAATAATAATAATAATACATTAATAATAAATTTTAAAATATAATATTAGTAATAATTATATTATTATTATTATTATTATTATTATTATTATTATTATTATTATTATTATTATTTCATCCTCTGCAGGTTTTCCAAGGGGTTCAGGTATGGGAAACTCTGGAAAACTCCCCCTGGAGCTCTTTGGGGTCGTCCTCACAAAACCCAAGCAGAGATGGGAAGTTTTTCAACCTTGTCAAAGAGAAAATCCTCTATGAAGGATAATCCTTTAAAGAAATTAGTGCTGTTTTCCAGTGCCCACATTGAGCTTCTCATCTTTTTCTCTGAAGAGCCTCATTTTTTTTTAATTTATATATATATATTTTTTTTTTCTGATTCAGAGCTTTGGCATTTCCTATTTGCTCAACAGGCAGACCAGTGGCACTGGTGGTTGCTGGTTGCTGCTGGCTGGGGGTGGATTTTGAGTAGTTTTTGGCACCAGCACAGCTGGCAGCAGCACTTCAGCCCATTTTTTTAATATAGAAGTATATTATTTACTAGATTTATGTGGTGTATATTATATCCATTATTTGATTTAAATATATTTTATATTTTTATATAGCATATGCTGTGTTTCTATGTTTATGTGTTACATGAAAATTTAATTATATTATTATGGAACTTTAAATAAATTATTTATATTATTTATATTATGGGCATCACTCTAAGGCTGAGCTCCACCCCACTCACCCCTCCCAGGAGCCACCTGCTCCAAAAATTTGGATTTTTCCATAGGCTGAAAAGGCAGGATTGCCCTGGACAAGGCTCAGCCACAGCTGCATAAATCCCTCCTGTTTTCTGGGAAAACCTGGCAGGGCAAACTTGCTTTTTTTTGTGTGCTAAAAATGAGATTTTTTTCAGGATTTCAATGTCTGCACCGTGGGGGGGTGGCTGGGGAAAGAGGAGCAGAGGAGCTCTTGTGCTCCAGGGCTGCTTTTCCAGCTGGGATGTGGCTGGGAATGCCCCACCTTTGGTGGAAACACAACCAGAACGACATCACCAGTGAAACATTCCTTCCCTCACCGTGCACATTCCACGGAAAAACCAGGGATATTTGGCTAAAACCCCTCCAATTTGGCCGTGGCCATGAATATTCCAACAAATCCAACCAAACAAACCCGGCTTAGGGCTGCTCAGGGATTTGCCAGCTCTCCTTCTCACAGTTATTCTTATGGCAAGCAAGGCTCTGCTGTCTCTATGAAATTCCACTTGAAAAATAGTTGTGTGTGTTGGATAATATCTGGGGAAGCAGCAGCTGTTATTCCTGGATCTGTTGGTTGACTCGGGACTCTCAGGTTTGCACATGAATTTGAATAAAAAAAAACTTGCTCAGGAGACCTCAACAAAATATTTGTGCCCTCGCTCTCTGCCCTTCCCCAGAACGGGGAGAAATAAGAGCTGTAAAAATACGAAGCCCAATTTTGATTTGAGACACAACTCCTACTGGAAAATAAATTTAAAAAAAATAACTTAAGAAGGCAGAAATAGCAGCAGAATGTGAGCTCAGTTCCTGGCAGCACCTGGCTACAGCCAGTGGGGAAAACACCTTAAAAACACCCTAAAAACACATTAAAAATGCCTTAAACCCACGAGGATTTGAGGGACATCCCTCAGCAGGAAAATATTAGCCAGTTTGGAGGCCCAAAGCAATCTGCTGGTTGTCCTGAGGGGCTGGGGGAGGTGGTGCAGCAGGAGTGGCTGAGCAGAATCCTTCAGCATCCTGCAGGGAGGGAGGACAAAGCCTCCCCCCGTTCCCCATTGTACCTGAGCATCTCATTTCATCTCATTTCATCTCATCTCATCTCATCTCATCTCATCTCATCTCATCTCATCTCATCTCATCTCATCTCATCTCATTATGCCACGGGAAGGATGGACGCCGTTCCTGCAGGAAGGAGGGTTTTCCATGAGGGAAAAAAAAAAGCCCTTGCTGCAGATTTCTTGTCCCCCAAGCTGCCCCTGCCACCTCTGAGCCTCTCTCAAAACTTTGTGCGTTTGCTCCAAGTGCAGAAACTGCAAAAGAGCTGTCAACAGCTCCTGAAAAAATTGCCATCCCCAGAGGAATATTCTGCTTTTTGAGAGCCGTGGGTTTTATTATAAAATAACCCCCCCGGGAACGTTGTGTAAGAAAAATAAACAGAGTTAATAACAATTATCTCATTATCTGAGGCAACTTTCACACCCACGCCTTCGTCAGGCCACGCTGGAGACCGGGAAGCATCCAAGGCAGGTGAAAATGGGAATATTTACCATTGGTGAGTCCCTGCAGCCACCCAGGGGTGGATCCCAGCTGGAGAGAGGAGATGGATTTAGCAGGGATCTCCCTTGGCTCCAGGAACAAACCCTCCTTCCTGTTCTGGTGCACATCTCGTGCCAGAGGAAAAGCAGCTGTGACCCTGCCCAGGGGGGCTGGAAAGGCTTGGAAAGGCTTGGAAATGCTTGGAAAGGCTTGGAAAGCCCCCAGGGGGGCTGGAAATGCTTGGAAAGGCTTGGAAAGGCTTGGAAATGCTTGGAAATGTTTGGAAAGGCTTGGAAATGGTTGGAAATGGTTGGAAAGGCTTGGAAAGGCTTGGAAATGCTTGGAAAGGCTTGGAAATGGTTGGAAATGCTTGGAAAGGCTTGGAAAGGCTTGGAAAGGCTTGGAAATGGTTGGAAAGGCTTGGAAATGCTTGGAAATGGTTGGAAATGGTTGGAAAGGCTTGAAAATGCTTGGAAAGGCTTGGAAAGGCTTGGAAATGCTTGGAAAGGCTTGGAAATGCTTGGAAATGCTTGGAAAGGCTTGGAAATGGTTGGAAATGGTTGGAAAGGCTTGGAAGTGCTTGGAAGTGCTTGGAAAGGCTTGGAAATGCTTGGAAAGGCTTGGAAAGGCTTGGAAAGGCTTGGAAATGCTTGGAAATGCTTGGAAAGGCTTGGAAAGGCTTGGAAAGGCTTGTAAATGGTTGGAAAGGCTTGGAAGTGCTTGGAAATGGTTGGAAAGGCTTGGAAAGGCTTGGAAAGGCTTGGAAAGGCTTGGAAAGGCTTTCTGCATTGCTCAACCCTTCTGGGGTGGCTTCTCCCTCACATCCAGGGTGGTCGGTGTTCCAGGATCCATGGCTTCATTCCAAAGAACTCCCTGGGGCTCCTTCCCTTCACTTGCTGCAGTGAGCAGTGAAAAGACCTTTTCCACCCCTCTCTTTTAAATTATAGGAGCACTGAGAAGTCCCATGGGGGTACTTTACCACCTTCACCTAAATTGGAGGATGGGAGTCTTCCCTGACTTCTGCAGCAGCTGCCTGAGGATAACCAGGCACCCTGGCCAAGGGGATGAAAAATTAATTTTAATTATGATTTAAAGCAAACCAGAAAAAAAAAAAAATCGAGTAAGACTGCACAATTCAGGACTGACAGCACCTGGTCTGCTTGTACTTACTTTTTCCTTGGTTGTAGGAATTGTAGAACATCTGCTGGAAAACAAATCCCTTTTTCTACTTCCCTAACACAGCTTTCCTTTGTCTCCTGACACCCATTAATGGCCTTTGAAGAAATCTCCTGAAGGGAACTCAGCTCAGGAAAAACACCACCTCTGCAGGCAGCAGCACCAGCGCTGGGCTGCTGCATTAAAAGCAGTTTCCAGGTGGATTTTCCCTGTCCTTTCTGCTCCTGCCTTTGCCATGGGAGCAGTGGGGGATCAGCAGCTGTGGGAAATGAATTTGTAGAGAATTAACTTGTAGAGAATTCTCTCACGGTGTTGCAAAAGCTGATAGGCCAAGAAAAACTGAGAGGGTATTGCAATTAGGAAATAGCTGACTTCTGATTGTGATGGTGTGAATTATGACATCTGTATGGTCTCACCCTTCACATGGGACTGAAAATTGAATAAAAGCTTTTAAAACACCTCTCAGTTACCCCATCTGTAAGTCAGAAAAGGGCCCAATCCAACACGCACCTGCCACCCAGAATACCAAAGGGGAAAAGAACCCGGGATAAAATACTGGAAAAAACAAAGTTCTGTTGTGTTTGTACAGCTGCAATAGTTTCATACTCCCGAAATCCCTGGAGAAGGAATGCCAGGGGTGGGAAAGGCGCAGGAAAAGCGGGATTTCTCCACGCTGGGATTTTCTCAGCTCACCCCTGATGGAGCAGGCTGCGTGTGCTGGAGCTGCTCCTCCCATTCCCGATTCCCCCTGGGAGCAGCGGGGTGCGGGGTTGGCCCTTTTGGGGTCACTCTGGGCTCTCAGGCGCCGCTGGATCCCTCCTGGGGCTGGCCACGGAGCAGGTGCCACCAGCCGGAGCTCGTCCCATCCTCCTCCTCCTCCTCCTGCCGTGAGCTCGGCAACACAAGAGGGAGCCAGATGCTTTGGAGCCGGAATTCCAAGGTCTGCGCCGGGCTCCTGCCCTGCTGCGGGAGGAGGAGAGCCGGGAGCGGGTCCTGCTCCTTCCTGGGGCTGCTGGAAGCCGAGCTCAGCTCACCTGTCCCTGGAAGAGATGCCGGGATCAGGTCCTGCTCCATCCCGAGCTCAGCTCGCCTTTCCCTGGAGGAAATTTTGGGATCAATCAGGTCCTGCTCCATCCCCGAGCTGCTGGAAGCCAAGCTCAGCTCACCTGTCCCTGGAAGAGATGCTGGGATCAGGTCCTGCTCCATCCCGAGCTCAGCTCGCCTTTCCCTGGAGGAGATGTTGGGATCAGATCCTACTCCACCCTGATCTCAGCTCACCTTTTCCTGCAGGAGATGTTGGGATCAGGTCCTGGCTCAATTCACCTTTCCCTGGAGGAAATTTTGGGATCAATCAGGTCCTGCTCCATTTCTGAGCTGCGGGGAACTGATCTTAGCTCACCTTTCCCTGGAGGAGATGTTGGGATCGGGTCCTGCTCCATCCCTAAGCTGCTGGAAGCCGAGCTCAGCTCACCTTTCCCTGGATGTTGGGATCAGATCCCGCTTCATCCCAACCTCAGCTCACCTTTCCCTGGAGTAAATGTTGGGATCAGATCCTGCTCCATCCCGATCTCAGCTCGCCTTTCCCTGGAGGAGATGCCGGGATCAGGTCCTGGCTCAATTCACCTTTCCCTGGAGGAAATTTTGGGATCAATCAGGTCCTGCTCCATCCCTGAGCTGCTGGGAACTGATCTTAGCTCACCTTTCCCTGGAGGAGATGCTGGGATCGGGTCCTGCTCCATCCCAACCTCAGTTCACCTTTCCCTGGAGGAGATATTGGGATCGGGTCCTGCTCCATCCCAACCTCAGTTCACCTTTCCCTGGAGGAGATGCTGGGATCAGGTCCTGCTCCATCCCAACCTCAGCTCACCTTTCCCTGGATGTTGGGATCAGATCCTGCTCCATCCCGATCTGAGCCCACCTTTCCCTGGAGGAGATGCTGGGATCGGGTCCTGCTCCATCCCGATCTCAGCCCGCCTTTCCCTGGAGATGTTGGGAGCGGCTCCTTCCCACCCTCCCTTGCCCAGGATGCTCTCCCAGCACCTCCTCTCAGGGTCCTGTACAACCGGGATTTCAGGCGGAGCTCGTGGGCGTCTGAGAGGAGCAGAAGGCTGTGATTAATCCCTTGTTAAACACGCTGTAATTAAACCGTGCTGTAATCAACGCTGCGTTAAACAAACCCCATTATCCCATCCCCGGAGCCAGGTGAGCTGGGGCCACGCCGAGTTCCCAGCTGGAATTAGAGCGTCTTTGAGGTCCTTTCCCCCCAAACCACTCTCCTCTCTGTGTGTGATGCCCCCTTTATCTCCCACTGCTCTGATCCCGGCTTACCTGGGCTCCTGATCGCTCCTAATCCCCTCCCGACCTCTCCAAATACACGGATTTTGGGGGAGAGACCCCTCCAGCTCCCAGCCACCGCTGCACTGAAGAATTTAACCCTTCCCTTCCCCTCCAGGCTGCAGCCAGTGGCACCAAAACCGTCACTTCAGACACCCTGAAATAAAAACTTAAAAAACCTTCACTTCCACTTTGAGGCGGATTGTGACAGTTTTTTCCCGGTGTAGCCACAAAAGCTGCTCCTCTCCTTCATGGTGCAGAGAATTGTGCTCTGGCCTGCACTGGGAGCTTGCTGTGCATAAAACCATCATCTTCACCATCATCTGGGTGCTTTTATTTTCCAGCAAAAAGCTCTTGTGTGGATCCAAGCAGTCCTGAACACGTGGAAATTTTAATTCCCACACTAAACCCTCCCTGAGAGGCTTTTCCCCCGCTTTGGTGGATGAACATCTCCCCCAGGAGTGAAGGGTTTGGCATTTCTCTCAGCAGCACTTCACATCTCCCAAATTTTCTGAATAACACTGAGACTCCAGCGTCTGCTGTGCCGGCCCAAAAGAGAGCAGGAAGGATTTTCCAGGCTTTTCCAGGTTAATTCCTGGCATTGCCAGGGGGAAAACAGCCTGGGGTGTACAGAAATCCCTGCAGGGGAGGGGGCTCATTTGGATGCAAAAAAAAAAAAGCCAAGAAGAGGGAGCAGAGTTTTACTCAGATATGGCTTAACCTGAGCTCCCAAACCCACAAAAAAAAAAAAGCACGGCTGGAAATGTTGGGATTGTGGCTGCTGCAGGATTTCCCCCACTGCAGGATTCCCCCCAAACACGTTGGAGAGCAAACCAGCTGCAAAGGAGAGGGAGCTGAGGGTGGAAAGATGAGGAAAACCCACAAAATAATCGCATTTAAACCCTCCCGAAGGCAGACCAGAGTAAATGCACGCATTAAGTTGCTGGCTGTGCTGTTGGCAGCGCTGTCCCCCAAAGTGTCACCCACGTCCCCCCATCCCCATCCCCATCCCCATCCCCATCCCCATCCCCATCCCGCTCTGCACCCCTGCGTGCAGTGTCAGCAGCCTCGAAGCTATTTGAAGTCTTGACAGTTTGGGGCTTGTTAAATTTCAAGCTGTTTTTTTTTTTTTTTTTTTTTAATTATTATTATTTGTTAGGTTTTTTTTTTTTTTTTTTTTTTTTTTGGTGTTAAATTCTCGGTTTTTTAATGTGAGTAACCTTGAAGAGCTCCCAGACTTGCAGTGCTGCCGTGGGAATCACAGATTGAATACCTAATCAAATGAGAGGTCCTCAAGGATTATATCTGGCTGAAAATCAGAAGAAATTTGGGTGGGGAGGGACCTTGAAGTCCATTTTTTAATATAGAAATATATTATTTAATAGATTTATGTGGTGTATATTATATCCATTATTTGATTTAAATATATTTTATATTTTCATATAGCATATGCTGTGTTTCTATGTTTATGTGTTACATGAAAATTTAATTATGTTATTATGGAACTTTAAATAAATTATTTATATTAATTTCTCTTAACATGGGCAGCACTCTAAGGCTGAGATCCACCCCACTCAGCCCTCCCAGGAACCACCTGCTCCAAAAATTTGGATTTTTCCATAGGCTGAAAAGGCAGGATTGCCCTGGACAAGGCTCAGCCACAGCTGCATAAATCCCTCCTGTTTTCTGGGAAAACCTGGCAGGGCAAACTTGCTTTTTTTTTGTGTGCTAAAAATGAGATTTTTTTCAGGATTTCAACGTCTGCACCGTGGCAGAGGCGGAGTGACAGCACCAATTATTGCCAATTATTGTCCTCAATCCTGAGCCATTCCTGGGGCCTGAAATCATTCCCACAAAAGTGTCTGGGGCACCTCGGCCTCGGGAAGTTTTCCAGAGATGATCTTGGGTTTGGGCTCCTGGAATAATGGGATTTGGGTTTCCAGAGGTTTGCTGCTGGGAAATTGGGATTCCACCTGAATTTTATCCTATTTCTCTGAGTTATTTCCCATTTTAACATGGAATTTGGGCTCCTGGAATAATGGGATTTGGGTTTCCAGGGGTTTGCTGCTGGAAAATTGGGGTTCCACCTGAATTTTATCCTATTTCTCTGAGTTATTTCCCATATTAACATGGGATTTGGGCTCCTGCAATAGCCGAATTTAGTTTTCCTGGGATGCCAGAGGTTTGCTGCTGGGAAATTGGGATTCCACCTGAATTTTATCCTATTTCTCTGAGTTATTTCCCATTTTAACATGGAATTTGGGCTCCTGGAATAATGGGATTTGGGTTTCCAGGGGTTTGCTGCTGGAAAATTGGGGTTCCACCTGAATTTTATCCTATTTCTCTGAGTTATTTCCCATATTAACATGGAATGTGGGCTCCTGGAATAATGGAATTTGGGTTTCCAGAGGTTTGCTGCTGGGAAATTGGGATTCCACCTGAATTTTATCCTATTTCTCTGAGTTATTTCCCATATTAACATGGAATTTGGGCTCCTGGAATAGCAGAATTTAGTTTTCCAGGGATGCCAGGGGTTTGCTGCTGGGAAACTGGGGTTCCACCTGAATTTTATCCTATTCCTGTGGAGTTATTTCCCATATTAACATGGAATTTGGGCTCCTGGAATAATGGGTTTTGGTTTTCCAGGGGTTTGCTGCTGGGAAATTGGGGTTCCACCTGAACTTTATCCTATTTCTCTGAGTTATTTCCCATATTAACATGGAATTTGGGCTCCTAGAATAGCAGAATTTAGTTTTCCAGGGATGCCAGGGTTTGCTGCTGGGAAATTTGGGTTCCACCTGAATTTTATCCTATTCCTGTGGAGTTATTTCCCATATTAACATGGAATTTGGGCTCCTGGAAGAGCAGAATTTAGTTTTCCAGGGATGCCAGGGGTTTGCTGCTGGGAAATTGGGGTTCCACCTGAATTTTATCCTATTCCTGTGGAGTTATTTCCCATATTAACATGGGATTTGGGCTCCTGGAACAATGGGATTTGGGTTTCCAGGGATGCCAGGGGTTTGCTGCTGGGAAATTGGGGTTCCACCTGAACTTTATCCTATTTCTCAGGATTTATTTCCCATATTAACATGGAATCTGGGCTCCTGGAAGAACAGGACTTGGTTTTCCAGGGGTTTGCTGCTGGGAAATTGAGGTTTCACCTAAATTTTATCCTATTCCTGTGGAGTTATTTCCCATATTAACATGGAATCTGGGCTCCTAGAAAAACAGGATTTAGTTTTCCAGGGGTTTGCTGCTGGGAAATTGGGATTCCACCCGAATTTTGTCCTATTTCTCAGGAGATATTTCCCATGACAGTCCAGCACTTTAACATGGAGTTTGAGGCAATGCCTCAATTGCTTGGAAACGTGAGCATTATGTAAAACCATATGTAAAAAAAATTATGTAAATGTGCTGTGCTTTCAGAACTGCCAAAGTATCGGAATTTCTTTGTTATTTTATGGATTGAAAAAACCTCAAACGCTTGCCCGGGGCTGCACATTCAGTGGGAGAACAAAAACTGACAATGGCACAGTAAGGTCAGGCCAGGGGAATGCGAACACTTTGTCAGGAATTTGGGAAGTGCAGACCCCACACGGTTGGTTTTTTTTTTTTTGGTTTTTTTTTGGTTTTTTTGGGGTTTTGTTTTGTTTTGTTTTGTTTTTTTCTTGTGGTTTTTTTTTGTTTGTTTTTTGTTTTTTTGTGTTTTTTTTTTTTTTTTGGGTTTTTTTTTTTTTTTGAGTTTTTTTTTTTTTTTGCTTGTGTTTTTTGTTTTGGTTGTTTTTTTTTTTTTTTTGGTTTTTTTTTTGGGGTTTTTTTTTTCGTCCCTAAAGTCCCCGTGCTGAGCTCTCTACCCTGAGGACGCTTCCAAAACCCAGCAAAAATTCAGTATATTCCCAACCTTTCAGCTGGAGAGAGAAAAACCCTGGAAGTTAAACCAGTGCAGAGCTGTGGCAGTGTCCACTGTGGGAATCTCACGTGGAATTCCAGCCTTGGTGAGGTTGGAAAACCCCTCGGAGATCCAGTCCAGCCATTCCCAGCCCTGCCCCTTGTCCCCAGGTGCCACATCCACAGGGCTTTATCCCGCGCTATTGGATTTGTAGAGCTCAACCCCTTTGGCTTTATTCTCTATTTTATTATTGGATTTTTAGATCACAACCACTTGGGTTTTATTCTTTATTTTATTATTGGATTTTTAGATCACAACCACTTGGGTTTTATTCTTTATTTTATTATTGGATTTTTAGATCACAACCCCTTTGGTTTTATTCTTTATTTTATTATTGGATTTTTAGATCGCAACCCCTTTGGTTTTATTCTTTATAATTGGTTGTGATCTAATCACAACCACTTGGTTTTTATTATTTGATTTTTAGATCACAGCCCCTTTGGTTTTATTCTTTATTTTATTATTGGATTTTTAGAGCACAACCCCTTTGGTTTTATTCTTTATTTTATTATTTGATTTTTAGATCACAACCACTTGGTTTTTTTCCTTTATTTTATTATTTGATTTTTTTGATCACATCCGCTTGGTTTTTATTTTTTATTATTTGATTTTTAGATCACAACTCCTTTGGTTTTATTCTTTATTATTGGATTTTTAGATCACAACCGCTTGGTTTTTAGTCTTTATGATTTGATTTTTAGATCACAACTCCTTTGGTTTTATTATATATGATTTGATTTTTAGATCACAACCACTTTGGTTTTATTCTTTATTTTATTATTGAATTTTTAGATCACAACCCCTTTGGTTTTATTCTTTGTTACTGGATTTTTAGATCATAACCCCTTTGTTTTTATTCTTTATTATTTGATTTTTTGATCACAACCCCTTTGGTTTTTATTCTTTATTTTATTATTTGATTTTTTTGATCACATCCACTTGGTTTTTATTCTTTATTACTGGATTTTTAGATCACAACCACTTTGGTTTTTTTCTTTATTTTATTGATTTTTAGATCGCAACCCCTTTGGCTTTATTCTTTATTTTATTATTGGATTTTTAGATCACAACCCCTTTGGTTTTATTCTTTATAATTGGTTGTGATCTAATCACAACCACTTGGTTTTTATTATTTATTTTGTTATTTGATTTTTAGATCACAACACCTTTGGTTTTTATTCTTTATTTTATTATTCGATTTTTAGATCACAGCCCCTTTGGTTTTATTCTTTATTATTTGATTTTTAGATCACAACCACTTTGTTTTTTTCCTTTATTTTATTATTTGATTTTTTTGATCACATCCGCTTGGTTTTTATTCTTTATTATTTGATTTTTTGATCACAATCCCTTTGTTTTTTTTCCTTTATTTTATTGATTTTTAGATCACAACCCCTTTGGTTTTTATTCTTTATTTTATTATTTGATTTTTTGATCACAGCCCCTTTGGTTTTATTCTTTATTACTGGATTTTTAGATCACAACCGCTTGGTTTTTATTCTTTATGATTTTATTTTTAGATCACAACTCCTTTGGTTTCTTCCTTTATTTTATTATTTGATTTTTTGATCACATCCGCTTGGTTTTTATTCTTTATTATTTGATTTTTAGATCACAAACTCTTTGGGTTTTATTCTTTATTTTATTATTTGATTGTTAGATCACAACCACTTGGCTTTATTCTCTATGATTTGATATTTAGATCACAAACACTTTGGTTTTCTTCTTTATTTTATTATTTGATTTTTAGATTGCAACCCCTTTGTTTTTATTCTTTATGATTTGATTTTTTGATCACAACCGCTTGGTTTTTATTCTTTATGATTTGATTTTTAGATCACAACCACTTTGGTTTTTTCCTTTATTTTATTATTTGATTTTTTTGATCACATCCGCTTGGTTTTTATTCTTTATTATTTGATTTTTAGATCACAAACACTTTGGTTTTTATTCTTTATTTTATTATTTGATTTTTTTCATCACATCTGCTTGGTTTTTATTCTTTATTATTTGATTTTTAGATCACAACCCCTTTGGTTTTATTCTTTATTTTATTATTTGATTTTTAGATCACAACCACTTTGGTTTCTTCCTTTATTTTATTATTTGATTTTTTGATCACATCTGCTTGGTTTTTATTCTTTATGATTTGATTTTTAGATCACAACTCCTTTGGTTTTTATTCTTTATTTTATTATTTGATTTTTAGATCACAGCACCTTTGTTTTTATTCTTTATTATTGGATTTTTAGATCACAAACACTTTGGTTTTCTTCTTTATTTTATTATTTGATTTTTAGATCGCAAAAGTGGTTTTTTTGGGTTTTTTTTTTTCCTAGTTCTTTTGAAAGTTTTAAAGTTCTTTTAGAAGTTTTCTGTGCCTTCTGATGATGTTTCCGTATTTCTAGTGGAGTCCTCACGCACTGTTCGTGTCAACAATGATTGTTTTGCATTCTTCTTTGTGGGAGAACTGATGGATGTTGGTTTGACCAGTGTGGTTGGAGAGGTGGCAATTCCATCCTCCAACCCGCTGTCACTTTTGGGATTCTAAATATTGCGAGGTCAGAAATAAAATTGGCTTTTTTTCTCTCTTGAACTCCCCAAGCTTCTGTGTGCTCCAACAGCGACGGGAGTCAGGTAATTATTGTTATTAAAGGAAGAGCTCAGGCGAGGAGGGAGATGCTTTTTGACTCGTGCAGACTCTTTTTTTTTTTTTTTTTTGGTAAGATTACCCCCAAGAACAAGAGATCCCACTGAATTCCCGGGGTAATGACTGGAGCAGCCCCAGTTCTCCCATTTCCCAGCACATTTAGCTGCCTGCTCTCCGGATTGCTGGGAAGACTCGTCAGGTACCCGGCTGGATGTCAGGCATAAAAGCTTAATAAGTGACATACTTTACATTTTTTCGGTGCAATCGAGTCTAAAAGCTTCCACTCAGTTCAAATTACCAGAGGTAATTTCAACACAGCTGTCAAGGCTTAGTGGTTTTTTTTTGGTTTTTTTTTTTTTTTTTTTTGGTTTTGGTTTTTTGCTTTTTTTTTTTTTTCCCCTCCTTGAAATGGGAGTTTTTCTTAATGTGCTTTTTACGTTTCAGGGTAATTTCTTTTGTGCGCAGGTATTGCAGGGAGAGGTGAAGCCTCACTTTCTCCTGGTGGTTTTTGGTTTTTTTGGTGCTTCTGTCACATCCCCGCTGCTGGAAATAATGAGTTCAGGTTGGGGTGGATTTAACTCTGATCTCCAGGTCTGAATTTGTGGGGTCGGAGTGAGGAAGGCTGAAACAACAACAACAAAAAAGAAAAGTTAAATTCTAAAAAATCTTTTTTTTTTTTTTTTTTTTTCCCTGCACAGTGAGGAGCTGAAATCCCTGGCATGGTCCTGGATGGGTGCATGGAGCACTCCCAAATCTGCATTTTTGAGGGAAAATGGGCTGGATTCCCTCCCACCTGCTCAGGTGGAGGAAGGGTCCAACCCCTCCGCACCTAAAGAGGAAAATCCCAAATTTCAGTGCTTGCAGCTCCTGCTTCTTCCTCAGGCACGGAAAAGTCCTTGGGGTGGCTTTGGGGTGACAGAAAAGCGACATTTCCGTGTGAACAGGCGGGGCTTGAACCATTCAGCCCTGACAAAACCAGTGCTTAACCCCGAGTTTAAGCTTAAATACTTAGCTAGACCCGACCTTGTCAGCGCTGACTTTTAAATATTCCATTTTCTTTGGCACCCGGGTGGCTTTTTGGGACGCTGATGTTCCTGGAAAATCCCCCTGGTGCACTTGCAGGGTCCTGCTGAGCCCCAAATTCCATTTCTGACACCAGCAAAGACGCTTCACCATCCCAAAATATTTGTCCCACCCTTGCAAAGGAGCGATGGGGGAATTTTTTAATATAAAATATTCTATTTATTTTCTATTTTTTTTTTTTTTGAGTCGTTTTAGCTCTGGGGAAGCCGTGTTTGGATTGCTTTGTCCCAGAGATTTTGGGGTGCTGGAGCATCTCTGGGAAAAGGGACAGCTCTGGACCCCAATTTTCCCAAATTTCCCAGGAACTCAGCAATGTCTGCAATCACATCTGTCCCCCCTTTTTCCCCTTTCCCCCTCCTTTTTTTTGTGCCATCTTTTATCCCATTTCTCCCCTTTTCCCCTCCTTTTTTGTGCCATCTTTTATCCCATTTCTCCCCTGTTCTCCCCCCTTTTTTGCGCCATATTTTTTCCCATTTCTCCCCTCTTCTCCCCCTCTTTTTGTGCCATATTTTTTCCCATTTCTCCTCTTTTCCTCCTTCTTTCCGCTGCTTTCTTCCCCTTCCTTTTCCACCTTCTTTTCCCTTTTTCCCTATTTTTTCCTCTCTCTGCTTTTCCCTGCCCTGTTCCTTCCCCTCCCAACAGAACTACCAGGGATGGGAATTCCCGGGAATGGGAATTGTCTTTTCCAGGAGAGCACTCTGAAAATACCTACCCTCAATTAATCACTTTTTAATTTCTAACCCCCCATGTCTCAACTCAGGGCTTGCTCCTCTGCTCAGATCCCACCCAAAATTCCCAAACTTTCTGCCTGACCTGAGATCCTCCCTTCTCCAAAGCTTCTCCAGGTGCTGAATCCCTTTGGAAATTATATATATATTTTTTTTTTCTCTTCCTTCACCACTGCCACGTTGTGGTTTTTGCAGCTCAGCACAACCCCAGGAGCACCTCAGGGATGTTTTTGCTGCCTGGATAAAATCATGAAATCACTTTTTATTCCAGCATTCCAAGCCCAGGACCTGTTCCGAGGGCAGAGGGAGTAATTCTCCCTAAATAATTGTAAACATGAGCAGAATGCACTTTAAAAGCAGGAGGGAGAAGGGAAGAAGCAGAATTCCTTCCAGGAAAGGTCCTGCCCCAACTCCTCCTACCCTTCATGAGGCCTCTGAACAAAAAGGTCCAAGCAGAAAACTCTTCAAAATGCAAAGTTTATGGGAAATTAGGCAAGAAAGGAAAAAGCTGGGGGTGAGCTGACCTAGAGGTTGGTGATGGAGGGAAAAGAGAAAAAAGTAATCTCAGCAAACAGCATTTTCCTCATGGTTTGGGCCAAGGAAATTCAGGTTTTCCTCAATTTCTGCATCTGAGGGCCCTGATGTGCTTCCAAGGTCCTCACACGGTTCACAAACTGCTTTTTTTTTTTCCTGTTTTCTGGCCAAAAGAGGCTTCCCCGGGAAAGCAGAGCTCCTTTTGGGAAGGGTTTGGTGGACCCAGCAATTCAGGGCAAAGGAATTGTGCGGAAGCCTCTGCTGGAGCTTCCCTCAGCAGCTCCCATCACCAGTCCCCTCTGCAGGATCCTACTAAAAAAAAAAAAGGCATCAAATAATCCTCCTTAAAATGATGGTCAAAGCAACTTTTGGGGGTTTTAAAAGGATTTTTTTTTTCCCCATTTAGATGAACCTGATCCTCCACTCTGTGCTGGGCACACATCAGCCAGCACCAGCCCAGAACTTCACCCCCTTTTTTTATGACCTTGGTGCTTGATTTTGTTAATTTTAATTTTTTTTTTCATTTAAATATATTTAATATATTTACAATGTTGATAAAAATAAGCACTGAAGCGGGAAAAAGAGGGAAGGGAAAGCATGGGAAGGAAATTATTCCCCATATTGAGCTGAGTGATGGAGCAGGAAGTGGAAGAGTGTGAGAAATGAATTTGTGGAGAATTTTTAAAGTTTGATAGGAGGTTTATATAGCATGTATTTGTATGTAAATTTTGAGATAAGAAATGCTGATTTAGAAATATTATAGAATAGGATAGATATCGATAAGAGAGAAATGAAATTAGAAAGATTTAAAGAGTAGTTTTATAAATAAAAGTAAATATTTTTAGAAAAATGGAATTATGAAAGATATAGTAAGATTTATAAAGAGTAATTTAAAATAATTAGTTTTAAAGCATTTAAAATATAGTAAAACGAATAATTAAGGAATATTTATAATGTATTATAATAAAAAATGTTAACTTAATTATAATAGCATAAATTATAACATCTATATTGTCTCACCCTTCACATGAGACTAAAAATAGAATAAAATTTTTTAAAACACCTCTCAGTTACCCCATTTCTAAGTCAGGAAAAAACTTAATCCAACAGAAGAGCTGCTTGGGAAGATCCAACCTGGCAGGGAGAAGCTCCCACAGAGAAGAGGCATTCCAGGGAATTCAGATCTGATTCCAGCAGAAATCCCCCTGAACACGGAACCTGTGCCTCTGGGACAGCAGGATATTGCTCATTATTCACATTTTATAACCCATCTCAAATCACCCAAGCTGTGTCTCCCAGCAGGAAACCCAAATTTCTTTATGTCTTGGTTCGAAAAGACAGGTTAAGGAAGGCAGGAGCCTTCTTTGAAATGGAAAATGCAACCTTCTTCCTTCTGAATTATTATAATTTTGAAATTAAGGGGCTCTCAGGGAAAGATATGGAAGTAGGAATAACAGTTCTTTACTAGGAAAATTAAAAAAAAATATAAATGCAATAGTACAAAAAAGAAAACAAACCCCTGGCAGAGTCAGAGCAGGCCCTGGCAGCCTGTGGGTCAGGCTGGTGGCAGCAGTGCCATTCCATGGGGGCTCAGCCCTCCTGCAGTGCCAGCTGTGCTTCTGCTGGAGCAGGATCCTGGACAAGGCTGGAGTTTTCCTCTGGAGCTCCAGGGCTGCTGGAGATGGGCCTGGGCTCCCTCTGGGAATGCAGTGGGGCAGAAAGCTGCTCCTCTGGGAATGCAGTGGGGCAGAAAGCTGCTCCTCTGGGAATGCAGTGGGGCAGAAAGCTGCTCCTCTGGGAATGCAGTGGGGCAGAAAGCTGCTCCCCTGGGAATGCAGTGGGCAAAGGCTGCTGTGGTGTCCCAAAGCCTCAGATTGTATCCAGGTAGGAATGCTTGGCTCCTCACCCTGGGCAGAGCCTCTCCCCATGGGATGATGGAATTTTCTCAGCCGTGCAGGGACACTCACTGGCCATGAACAGAAGATAATTAATAATTAATGGCCCATGAACAGAAGATAATTAATAATTAATGGCCCATGGACAGCAGAGATCTCCTGGAGGGAGGATTGGCTGTGGGAGAGACAAAGAAAAAACTGCCCCATGAACAGCAGAGAACTGCCCCAGCTCTGACAGATGGTGACAGGACACACACCCAGCTACACCTGAGACAAAAGACATTCCAGGGAATTCAGATCAGATTCCAGCAGAAATCCCCTGAACTGAGCACCGGAACACAGGACCTGTGCCTCTGGGACAGCAGGATATTGCTCATTATTCACATTTTGTAACCCATCCCAAATCGCCCAGGCTGTTTCTCCCAGCAGGAAACCCAAATTTCTTTAATTTGAGCATTTTGCAGGGAGAACTCACTTTGAGAGCAGTCATTGTTTTTTGTTTTAGGGGTTACTGGTTTATTTAGATTGGATTGTTTGTCTTTTAGGTTAGCTTTAGAGTGGTGAGTGTTATAGTGACTCTTACTTAAAATTTACTTTTATTTTTGTTTTTTATTGTGATAGAATGTTTTTTTCCTATATTGCGATGGGTTTTTGTAGAATGAAGGGATGAATGATTGTTGTTTTGCTTTTTGGTTTTGTAGCAATGATTGAGGTCTTATTCTGTATGTATAACGTGATTTTTTTTAACCCTCGTGAGAGATTTTAAAGGTGTAATTAAGTTTTACTTCTTGGGTTAAAAGACATGGGAAATGTTTAACATGTTTGGTATTATGTGTTAAGTTGTAAGTTATTTGTGGTTGATTATGGCTGATTTGTTTTATTTAGAAGACATTCATTTCTATGTCTTCACTTTTAGGTGATGTTTGTTGATTTTCTATTGGAACGAAGGAGGGAAAATGGGAATTCTGGTTGTTTTTCCCTGTTTTTTCCCCCAGCAAACGGAGTTCAGGAGCGTTGTCCCATGCACACACCTGCCTCAGTGATGACAAACTGATTATTAAGATTATTTCTCTTTCTAAAAATAGAATCCTAGGCATCCATCCTGTCAGGTGGATAATGCTGGGATTTGCACGACTTGACACAAAAATGACAGAGCTGAGGATTCAAAACTTGCCAGTTTTGTTCTGCTCACTGCTTCAAATGATTTTTTTCCCCTTCACCTTTTAAAAATCTCTTTTTCCTGCAGTAAAGAAAATCCCACAATTGGTTGATCACCAGCGGTGAAACCAAAAGGGTCTCCACAGCACAATTCTGCTCCTATTTTTCTATTTTTTTCGTGAGAGCAATTATTTTTTGTTAAAGAGAAGTTCCCAAACACCTGTTCCAGCTAAAAATTAAAAACCAAAGGGCATGAATAGAAACTTCCAATAAGTATATTTCTATTTTAGATTTAGATTTGTATTTATATTTAGTTTTATATATATAATTTTCTATTTTTATAATTTTTATAGATTTTATTTTATATTTTTTATCTTTTTATATTTTTTATATTTATGTTTATGATCAAAAGAGTGGCCAAAACATTATATGAATGGAATGTATGGTTTGAAAGAGTGAAAAATTTCTGTATCCAGGCTCTGTTGGGTTAGAGAATAAAATAAAAGTTATTCAAAGGATCCAGGGAAAGGCAGCTTTTGGAAATTTAGCAGAAATTTAGGATATGTAGGAAGTGAACTTGAAAAAAAAAATAGCATTTTCTGTAAAGTTTTGTTGGCCCTGAAATGAGAAATTCAGAGATTTGGAGGATCTGAAACATAGTTTTGTGTAAAAATAAAAATGCTGAGAATTCCAGATTTAGCAAAGGGAAAATAGAACAGAAATGTGCTCGGAGAAATCCTGGGAGATGAAAAGGAAGGAATGGGAAAAGTGGAAGTGAGATCCATGGAGGGCCAGATGGAGGCTGGGATCACTGTAATGGGATTAACAGAGATTAAAGAATCGAGCAGAAATCTCATTTATTGGGCCCTGACCTCTGAAGCGAGTCGGGGGAGGTTAAAGCAGGAGAAAATTCCCTTGGAGGATTTTTTGGGAGCAATCCTGGATGGGGTGGAAGGAATTCCTCCTCTTCCAGAGGGGCAGCAGGAGCAGGGAGGAATTCCAGCCTCCTCTAAACAAACTAAAATTCACCCGGATTTCAAGCCTAGCCATTCATTGTGATCCTGTCGGGGTGGGGAGAGGGGAAATAAATATGGAATTAGAAAATTAATAAATAGGGAATAAATATCCTTGGAAGTTGGGGCACCAGGACATGCTGGGATCTGCTGGTCTGGGAACTGCTGGGGAGGGAAATGGAAGTGTGGAGGGGCAGGGAGAGCTCGGCTCAGGCTGGGCATGCCCCAGTGAGCCTGGGAATAATTCCTGAGAGCATTTTCCATCGGGAGAGGATGCAGAACCTTCTCATTTCCTCAGGAAGTCTATTTTTCCCCTTTTCACCCCTTTGTTCCTCCCTTTTCCCCCCTTTTTTTCCCCTTCCCTCCCTCTCTTTTCCCCTCTTCTTTCCCTTTATTCCTTCCTTTGTCCTTCCCTTTATTCTTCCCTTTATTCCCCCCTTCCCCCTCTTTTTCCCCCTTTCCCCCCTTTTTTCCTCCCTTTTTTTCACCTTTTTTCCTCCTTTATTTCTCTGGTTTTCCTCCCTTTTCTTCTCCTTCTTCCCCTTTCTTCGGTGCCATACTTTTTCCCATTTCTCCCCTTTTTTTCCCTTTCTCCCCCTTCCCCCTCCTTTCCCCCTTTCTTTTCCCCTTTTCCTCTCCTTTCCCCCCCTTTTCTTCCCCTTTTCTCATCTTTCCCCTTCTTTCCCCTTCTTTCAATTTTCCCCTTCCCCCCTTTTTCCCTCCTTTCCCCTAATTTTTCTCCTTTTTCCTCTCTATTCCTCCTTTTTCCCCCCTTCCCCCTCTTTGCTCCTCTTTTCTTCCCTTTTCCCCCCATTTTTTGTGCCATCTTTTTTTCCCATTTCTCCCCATTTTCCCATTTCTTCCCCTTTTCCTACCCTCTTTCCCCCGTCTCCTTTTTTTCCCGTTTTCCCCCTTTTTCCTTTACCTGGAGCATATTAACCTGCACCAGTAATTACTGCCAAGTACCCTGGAAAGAGGCTTCTGAAAATAAACTCAGCTTAAAGATTCCCTAATGGGAAAAAAAAAAAAAAAGGATATTCCAACACTAGAAATTATTAATGCAAGGAAAATTAAAATATTGCCATCAAAATTAGCATATGAAGAATAATAACCAGCCAATGTGCTGGAAAATGGGTGTTAAATATAAATAAAAAATATATTAAAAATATATAGGTATACATTTGCATGTATTGTAATATCTATATGAGGAATTTCTGGGATTTTAAGTATCAGATCCACTGGGGAAGTTCAGCATATTCCCATAAAACCAACTGGATTGGAGAGCACCAATTCCTGGGAAATCAAATTCTCCAGGAGACCCAAGGAATATTTTTGCCCTTATTCCAAACCTATTCCAAATGTGCTTTGAAATGCGACCTCTAAAAATGGGATTTTTGAGGAAAACCCTCATGGTTTCAGGAGCGCTTCCATGATTGTTGTTTTTTTTTTTTGCACATCCAACAGCAACAGTGGCTGTGCTTGATTTCTGTGGAAAATCAAGGAGTGGGAGCCACGAAACGGGCAGGGTTGGGTTGGAAAGGTGAAAAAGTGGGAAAATCCAGGTGGTGCTCCCAGAGATGGAAGCAGCGGGACTGGGATCGGCAGCAGGAGGGAATTCCGAGCTCAGCCCGAGCTTCAAAGGGAACCTGCTGGGATGGGATGCAAATCCCGTGTTTAATAATTAAGGAGAACAATCTGTAAGCTGCAAAGTGGTGCCGTGATCAGTGATCAACCTAATTGCCACTTGGAGAGAGGGAATCTGCAGGGGGAAGCGTGGGGAGGAGGAGGTGTGGATTCCAGGAGCAAGGTTGGAATCCAACAACTCTTGGAGAGGCACTCAAAGGATTTTGGTTAATCCAACATGGAGAATGTAAGAGGGAACGGCTTCACGCTGAAGGAACATTGATTAAACGGGATTTTGGGAAGGAATTCCTGGCTGGGAGGGTGGGGAAGGGCTGGGATGGATTTCCCAGAGAAGCTGTGGCTGCCCCTGGATCCCTGGAATGTCCAAGGCCAGGCTGGACATTGGGGCTTGGAGCAGCTTGGGACAGTGGGAGGTGTCAGAGGTGAAACTGGATGGGGTTGGATTGGGGTCCCAACCCAAATTCTGTGTCCCTGTGAATCTGAAAATAAGGCTGAATTCTTGAATTCCTGAATTCCTGCATTCCTGAATTCCTGAATCACTTCCCTGGCAGGGCCAAACACTCCTGTGGCAGCCATGGATTGTCCCATGCCATGGACTCCCTTCCTTTCCCACAGGGAATTGGAGCAGTGAACAATGATACTTCCCACCCAAAATGACACTTCCCCACCCAAAATTCCAGCTGATTTTTAATAACCCAGACAAACTGGGTTTCCCAGCTCTCGGGGAGCAGTGCCTGCCCTTCCATTTCCATATCTTTCCCCAGATCCTGTCCTATTCCCTGTCCAGCAGGAATTGCAGGCGGCTGCCACCACCCCAAGCTCTGATCAGCACTAAAGCAGTTGCTGAGCAACCAGAGAACCTCCCTGCAGCAGCCTGGGAACGAAATCTGGGATTTGTGTGAACTGGGGACAGCTTTGGAAAGGCAAAATATCCCCTGCCCCGCTGCCTTGCACCTCTGGAGTGTGGCAGGAGGGTGTGGATGGCAGGGAGTCCAGCCCAAGATGGACCAGGCTCTTCCCAGCTCCTTATGGGATGATGCACCTGGAATGGGGGTTAGGTCCTCGTCGGGTTCCTGGGAATCCAACCCAGGGTTGGACCAGGCTCTTCCCAGTTCCTTCTGGAATTATATCCATTTATTATGATTTAAATCCTAATAGGTTCCTGGGAATCCAACCCAGGGTTGGCCAGGCCCTTCCCAGTTCCTTATGGGATGATACCCCTGGAATGGGGGTTAGGTCCTCATCAGGTCTCTGGGAATCCAACCCAAGGTTGACCACGTTCTTCCCAGTTCCTTTTGGGATGATAACCCTTTAGTAGGGATAAAATCCCTTTAATAGGCATTAAATCAGACTAATGTCTCTATGAGTCCAACCCAGGACCTGGCCAAATTTTTTTCCCAGTTCTTTCTGGGATGATGCACCTGGAATGGGGATTAGGTCCTCATTAGGTCCCTGGGAATCCAACCCAGGGCTTGACCACGTTTTTCCTGGTTCCTTCTAGAATGAAACCCCTTTAATAGGGACTAAATCCTCATTAGGTCCCTGTGAGTCCAACTCAGGACTTGACCATGTTTTTCCCAGTTCCTTCTGGGATGAAACCCCTTGAATGTGGATTAAATCCTAAACCAGGTCTCTGGGAGTCCAACCCAGGGCTTGACTGTGCTCTTCCCAGCTCCTTCTGGAATGATCTCCCTTTAACAGGGATTAAATCCTAACCAGGTCTCTGGGAGCCCAGCTCAGGGCTGGACCATGTTTTTCCCAGTTCCCTCTGGGATGAAAGGAAGCTTCTCCAGAAGCCACGATGCCATCCAGGGCTGCTGGCACTTTGGATGCCCTCGTTCCAGCCGAGCTCTGAATCCCTGAAAGGGTCAAACTCCATGGGAAGGGATGTGCCAACCATGAAACAGCTTCTGGGGCCAGAAACTGGATTCAATCCCAAGGTTTTGGCTGCTGGGATCGTGGATTGCCCTGAGGGTGTTGCTCCTGTGAACAAGACAAAGAGCAGAGCAGTTCCCCTCGGTGACAAATTGTGTGATGTGACAAAAAAAGAAAATGAAACAAACCACTGCACAAAAATTATTAATCCTGCCGTGCTGTAGGAATATGAATTTTTGGCATTGCTGCGTTGGGGGCTAAAGATTTAGGGATCTGCATGAGGTGCTGCAGGGTTTTATTTTAGGTGAAGCTCCTCCTGGGACAGCAGGCACAGATTGACTGGAACTTGTGGCAATAATCTGGGGGTTTTTAGCATTCCTTGGTTAATTCATGAGAAAGATATGGAGCTCCAGGGACAAGAATTGCCCAGGGAGCACGGGGAAGGGAAAACCCCTGGAGCTGTAGGATTGAATTCAGGAATGTTTGTTTTTCCAGCAGAGCCTGCAGCCATCAGATATTTGCCATCTACAGGTGCAAGACTTGGGGAAAAAAGCAACCTGGAATTCCCGTATAGTTTTCAGTGCCACTGGCACGTGGCTAAAACCTGAGATTTTTAGGAATCAATAGTTACAATTTTGGAGTTGCCCTTGGAAACCTCCTGGGAATTCCGTCTCCTCCTGAGCTTTCCCCTGCCAGCTGAAGCGGCCCAGGACTCCACGTTAGTAAAACCTCAGAGTTTAATGAATAAAACCTCAGAGTTTAATGAATAAAACCTCAGAGTTTAATTAATGAAACCATCCCAAGAGGAGGAGCTCAGTGCTGTGCCAGGGGAGGGGGACAGAGCTGGGCCTTCGTGCACATCAAACCTGCTCGGGGAACTTGGGAAGCTCCAGATTAAACCAGCCCGGAGTTTTTCCAGATCTCTCTGCTGAGAGGCTCCCAGCACCGTGGAAAATGTTCAAATATGAATTGGGATGGGGCTGGGAGTGCAGGTGTTTCCCTCCTCTCTTTTCCCAGCCCTCCCTCGTGAGGCTGCTGGGCTGCTCCCGCGTTTTCCTGCTCAATATTCCGTCCGCGGGGGTTCAGCTGTGCACGGGCAGCTGGGAGGGGACGTGCCTGAAAATCGAGTGAAATTCCAAAGGCAGGGAAGAGGAAGAGCTGGCTCCAAAGTCCTGTTTGGCTCTCGACCCCCCTGCAGGGGCTGAGCCCTGGGGGCCGTGCCCTGGGATGCTCCTGGCGACCGCAGGGAGAAGGGACAGTCGTGGTTGCATCTTAGCAGAGCTGAACCTCGATATAAATGAATTATAATTATTTTAAATATAAATTTAATTTAATTATTAATTATAATTATTTTAACTAGTTAGATTACACACTGATCATTGTGTTGATCTGCTGTTTCTGGCCACACAGGACTAATCCCAGGAGTTTTAGGAGCTGGGATAGTGCAGCAGGATTGTGCTGCCTGCTGAGGGCTGGACACGAGGGTGAAAGAGTTGTTTCCACCCTTTCCATAAAGCAGAGAATCCTTTCCACTCCCCCTGCATGGATCCCACACCCACAATAAAATTATGGAAGGATTTTTTAGGATTAATCCGTCTTGGGAATGTGGGGTGGGAGCATGTTCTGTTCTCAGTAATAGTGAATGGAAATAAAATTAATCTGACAGTGATGTTTGGATTACAGGTTGGCATTTCTGCCAGGAAAGGGATGTGCCAGGAATGGTTGGCAGCCCTTCAGCCCAGAACAACCTGTGCCCTGGGTGATTTTATCCCACCTGTCCCAGATCCATGTATTTTGGCTCGGCATTCCACGTTCTCTCCATCCCAGACCCAACCCCACACTTTTTGGGGAGGCAGCATCCCACAGGACAGTGCTCAGGGCCTTGTGCCCAGCTCAGGTGCCCGTCCTGCCCCAGGACCTCTCCAGGTGCTGCTGGAGGAGTGGCTGTCACCTCCCAGGGATGCAGGTGTGCTCTCCCAGCCCCCCAGGACACCCAATATCCTGCTGGGAAGGTTTCCTGCTCTGCCTGTGCTGCCCAAGGGAGCAGCTCCACGTGTGGGTTAACTCACGGGGTGCTGGGGAGCAGCATTTCCCTTCCCAGCACAGCTGAGAAACACTTCCCATCTCCCTTGGAGGAAAAAGGGAGGAAAACACTTCCCTTAAGTTAAAAAAAATACCATTAAAGCTTTTAAAAATCCTTCTGTTTTGACAACATTAATTTTTTTTTCTGTTTTTTTTTTTTTTTTTTTTTTTTTCCCTGAAGTTTTTGATTATCTGCAAGCCACTTTCTGCAGGAATTGTTTTGGGGTTGAGAAAGCTGCAGATACTCAAGCTCCAGGCTGATATTTGAGCAGGATCAAGTCCCACACGGAGCCCGGGCGATGGATTCCAGATGTTTGCAGCTGTCACGTGGTAGCAGTTGATTTTATAAGTAATAGAGCTCCTTGAGTATCTGATTTTGGCAGCGAGCTCCACTTTTGACTACAGAGAAACTGCAGGAAGTTAGAAAGCACAGGACAAAGGAGTATTTTTAGCTAAGTCAGCTGTGAAACTGCAGAGGGAGGCAGGGGTGGAGGAGCAGGATGGGGACGTGCTGAGGGCACTCGCTCAGGTTCCTGCTGCTCAGGGCACAAAATAAACACTCCTTCCCTTCACAAAATAAACCTTCCTTCCCTTCACAGCCTCTGCCAGCACTGAGGCTTCCCCAGGACTGTTCCCACACCAGACTTGGATAAGTTGCTCTCCGTAAGTTTGCCTCACTCTTTTCCAGGCCCTGCCTGTGGGGGCACCAAGATCTGAAGGCCCTGCCCTCATTCCCAGCTCCCAACAGCTTCCTGAAAACCCACTTGGTGTTTTCCCGGTCACTGAAGTGGCATCTCCTGACCACAGGGCTTGTTTAGTGCAGGTCCTGAGATCCCAGATTGGTTTGGGTTGGAAGGGATGTTAAATCCCACCCCATTCCCACCCCAGCACCTTCCACTATCCCAGGCTGCTCCAAACCCTGTCCAACCTGGCCTTGGACACTTCCAGGGATCCAGGGGCAGCCAATGCTTCTCTGGGAATTCCATCCCAGCCCCTCCCACCCTTCCAGCCAGGAATTCCTTCCCAAAATCCCACCTAAATTTCCCCCCTTTCACTCTGAACCCATTTCTGCTTGAGCAGAATTTCTCCAAAGGCAGAGCAGTTCCTCAGCCATGTTCTTGTCTGCTGACAAATCACCAGAGCTCTCTGAAGGGCACATTCCACCATCCATCCCACCTGCTGCGCTGTGTGAGGAACACAAACCACAGCCAGAGGGCTGGAAATTGCTCTTGATTTATGTTCCACGTGTGCATTTCTAAAATGGCCCCGTGGGACTGGTGTGGAGGGGAGAAACTGCAGCCCAGAAGGGTCGGTCTGGGTTTGGGAAGTGGGGTCTGGGATCAGCCAGTGGATGGTGAGAAATTGCTTTAAAAAAATTATTATTATTATTATTATTATTATTATTATTATTGTTATTGTTATTATCATTATCATTATCATTATCATTATTATTATTATTAAATATATAATTATTATAATATAATATATCTAATATAGCATAGTCTTTAATAATATAATTATTATAATATAATATACAATATATAATATATTATTATTATTATTATTGTTGTTATTATTGTTATTATTGCTATTGTTGTTGTTGTTGCTGTTGTTGTTGTTATAATTATTTCTATATTTTCCATTATTAAGCTGTTCTTATCTCAACATACAAATTTGACTTCGATCCTCCTCCCCATTCCACCAGAATGAGGGAGGAGAGCGAGCGGCTCCAAGGGTTTTCATCTCCAGCTGGGCTTAAAACCCACACCACATGGTGGTGGCACCTGCCATCGTGGTGGCACCTCGTGTGGTGGTGGCATCTTCTCACAGGGGCACCTTGCATTGGCAGCAGCACCTTCTGTCACAGGGACAGCTTGTGGGGAGGTGGCACCTTCCATTGTGGTGGCATCTTGAGTGGTGGTGGCATCTTGAGTGGTGGTGGCATCTTGTGTGGTGGTGGCATCTTCCGTCGTGGTGACACCTCACATGGTGATGGCACCTTTCGTGGTGGTGGCACTTCTGTGGTGGTGCCACCTTCCATGGTGATGGCACCTTGTGTGGTGGTGGCACCTTCTGTGGTGGTGGCACCTTGCGTGGTGGTGGCATCTTCTCACATGGTGCCTTGCATGGCAGCAGCACCTTCTGTCACAGTGACAGCTTGTGGGGAGGTGGCACCTTCCATTATGGTGGCTTCTGAAGTGGTGGTGGCATCTGGAGTGATGGTGACACCTCACATAGTGATGGCACCTTCCGTGGTGGTGGCACTTCTGTGGTGGTGCCACCTTCCATGGTGGTGGCACCTTGCGTGGTGGTGACACTTCTGTGGTGGTGGCACTTCTGTGGTGGTGGCACCTTGCATGGTGGTGGCACCTTCTCACAGCAGCACCTTCCATCACGGTGACACTTGGCGTGGTGGTGGCACCTTCCACTGAGGTGGTATCTTCTCCCTTGGTGGCACCTTCTCCAGCCTCCTGGTGGTTCTCCTGCTGAGCTTGTCCCCAAGCTGCCCCCGTGGCCACCGACCTTCGCTGTCCCGGCATCTCCTTTCAGCATCCAGGTGGAAAATCCCCTCAGGGATTTGCTGACAGCACTCAGCTGTCACCCACAGGCGGTTCCTACCACGTCCAGGGTGTCGCCCTGATCATCAGGAGTTTTCTAAAGCCTTCTGAGTTTACATTCTTGTAGAGAACTTTCCCACACAACTTTCTGTAAACAACCTATTGTTTTGCATTCCTTCACAGAGGCAGAGAAATTTGATGTACAGGTGGTTTGTCCAGTGTCGTTGGAGAGGTGGCACGTTCACCCTCCAATCCACTGGCACCTTTTGAGAACTATAAAAGATTGGAGTCAGAGAAAATAAATGAGTCTCTACATCGTGACCAAAGCTATGGTGCGTCGTTTTTCCTTGTGTCATCTGGTGACACAGGGTGTTTTATGGACACGGCCCTGGACTCCTCGTTGCTGGCCACCTCTGGTGACACCACGCTGGAGAAGTTCTCTGTGTTTACTGACAAAATTATTGCTTGACGAGCAGAGCACAGGAGGAGGGCAGCGGGGTGATGGCACATTAATACTTGATAAGGTTGGCAAAAAGCCATCGTGATTATCTGGCCTGAACTCCCGTGTAAAACATGCCTGGGGATTTTTCTATTTGAATTAAAGCTTTAGGTTTGGAAAGGGGGAAAAAAAAAAAACCAAAAAAAAAACCCTCTTCAAATCAGGAGATCTCTCAACGGTTGTTTCAGTGCTTAATAACCTGCACTACTAAAAAGGTGCTTTTAATTCAAGGCTGAATTTTAATCTCGCAGGCACGGGGTTGGGTGTACTTTCATCTGCCTGGCCAGGGAGCCCTCTATTATCACATTTAAATTCCAGAAGTAATTAGAGGCTGCCAGCGGATCCTCTCTTAACCTTCTGTTCGTTAAGGAAAACAAATTGAGTTCCCGCCGTCTTTCATTATCGGCCGAGATCCTCCGCCATCCCCGCGGCTCTGCTCCGGAACCGCTGCAATTTAATGATTTCCAGCGCTGCTGGGGGACGGCCCCTTCCACCTGGGGGATCCCGGGGGTCCTGCCATGGAAAAATCAGCTCGGTCGTTCCCGTGGAAAACAAAGAAACTCCGCGGAATGGTTGGGATTGGAAGGGACCTTAAGGATCGGCAAGTTTTGACCCCCTTGCTGTTGGCACGGCCAGCACAGGAGGTCAAGGAAAAGTTAGGAGCATGTGGCAAAATCCTCACGGATTAAATTGGAGAATGCAGCTTTTCCAGAAGCATTCTTGGAGCTGGAATGTTCTGGCGTCCCTGGGCGTCGTGGCAGGTCCTTGAACCACGGCAGCAGTGCCAGGGGTAGTGAACCGTGCCAGCAGCCTGGGGGAATGAATCCAGGGAAGAAAGGCCTGGAGCCCTCCTGAAGGCAGGGGTTGGCCAGCTGGGGTGACACACTGGGGACAGCTGGGCCACCATGGCTGTCACCTGAGCAGGACCATCACAGGGTTGGTCATGGCCAGCTGAGGGGACACTGGGGACAGCTGGGCCACCTTGGCTGTCACCTGAGCAGGACCATCACAGGGTTGGTCATGACCAGCTGAGGGGACACTGGGGACAGCTGGGCCACCATGGCTGTCACCTGAGCAGGACCATCACAGGGTTGGTCATGACCAGCTGAAGTCACACACTGGGGACAGCTGGGCCACCATAGCTGTCACCTGAGCAGGACCATCACGGGGTTGGTCATGGCCAGCTGAGGTCACACACTGGGGACAGCTGGGCCACCATAGCTGTCACCTGAGCAGGACCATCACGGGGTTGGTCATGGCCAGCTGAGGTCACACACTGGGGACAGCTGGGCCACCTTGGCTGTCACCTGAGCAGGACCATCAAAGGGTTGGTCATGACCAGCTGAGGGGACAGTGGGGACAGCTGGGCCACCTTGGCTGTCACCTGAGCAGGACCATCACGGGGTTGGTCATGGCCAGCTGAGGTCACACACTGGGGACAGCTGGGCCACCATGGCTGTCACCCGAGCAGCACAGAGACAGTTCCTGTGCAGACCTCCAGGGATGAGGTCAGTATTCCTGGGAAGAGAGGAAGTTTTCCTTCCAGTTGCCACCTGCGGGTCACTCGTGGTTGCACCGGGCAGAGATGGATTCGTGAAGCAGTGGAGGGGGAATTTTCCTGTCTGATGGGAAACTCTGGATCCCGCACGGAGGAAACACAGTGACAGCCAGCCTGGGCTTGTCGTCGTTGTCATAGAGACACTGGAACTGCAGCTCTCTCCAAGATTTACATGGATCACTGAATCCCAGAATGGGTTGGGATGGAAGGGAACTTAAAGCTCACCCAGTTCCACCCCTGCCACGGGCAGGGGCACCTCTCACTGTCCCAGGGTGCTCCAAGCCCTGTCCAACCTGGCCTGGGACACTGCCAGGGGCAGCCCCAGCTGCTCTGGGATACAGGTCTGTACATATGGATCACCATGGCACGCCAGGTCCCACCCGGGAAGCGAGCTGAAAGCAGGGAATTCACTTGCTCTTTAAATGCAGACGATGTTATTAAAGCCAAAATGACTAAAAATGACTAAAAGCGGGAGAAGAGAGGCATTAAAATGGAAACGAGCCTCCGCGAGTGCTTTGATATGAGGATAAAAGCGGGATTTTGATCGCGGCTCTCCCAGCGGTATCCGCCACCAACACGGAAACCTCAGGGCCCCGGAGCCTTTGGAAGTGCTCCTGGCACACTGGGAATGTGTGGATTCAGGCCAGGGAGAGGCTGGGCCTTTGTGTTTATTCAGGAAATTAATGAGGATGTTGGAGTGGTAAATCTGCCGTCCCACGGAGCTGCTCCGGGAGAATTCCACGCGGTTTTCCGATGGAATCGGGGGTGACGGGGCTGAGTGAGGGCTGTGGGAAGGTTTAGCCCTGATACATTCAGGATTTGACGTGCTGGGTATCAGACACCCTGTTCTTATATCCAGACCCCACCAGGGAATCATTGCATATTTTTGGGGAATTTTTCTATGATTGTCATTGTGATTATTATAATTTCCTTTTTGGGTGGTGAGGCCCTGGTTGCCCAGAGAAGCTGTGGCTGCCCCTGGATCCCTGGAAGTGCCCATGGCCAGGCTGGATCTAAAAATACAGAGAAAAACCAAAAAAACAGTAGAAGAACCAAGAAGGAAATTCAGCACTGAAGATGAGAAAGCAGAAAAAAGCTTCAATAAAAAGGTTTCCTCTTTCCAGTAATATAAACCCCACATTTATTCACATTTATTCACATCAGATTTTTACCAGGGGATTTATGGAAGGATTTATTGAAGGATTTAGTATTTATTGATCCTCCTGAACTGTGGTTCTGGAGATTCTTCTCCTCCTCACAAGGTCAGGTCCTGCAGGGCTCTGGGGAGGACCCCAAAACCAGAGCCACAGCAAAATCCCCCTCACTCAGCCACAAGTTTGTGTTGGGAAACCACAGCAAGGCCAGACCCACAGTGCTGGATCTAAAAATACAGAGAAAAACCAAAAAAACAGTAGAAGCACCAAGAAACAAGAAGGAAAAAAAAAATCAGCACTGAAGACGAGAACGCAGAAAAAGCTTCAGAAAGAAAAAGGTTTCCTCTTTCCAGTAATACAAACCCCATTTATACATACATTTATTCCCACTGCTGTGTAAATAATACAGATCTTTACCAGGTGATTTATTGAAGGATCTCTCTCCCAGCAAATAAAGGAGCTGCAACGAGGAGCTCTGGTTGCTTGAAGTTGCAATAAATGCAACGCTGCCAGCCCCATACCAGCAAACGTCTCAGGGAGCTGCTTAAATTCCTCATAACCTGAACCACATCCCATAATTTATATAGTACATATTGGTACAGCGTGTTACAGCAGAGTTTATAATAATTTATTAGGGGAGAAAAAGCTATCTCCATTAATAATTGATTCATTATAAATAATGGATTAAGAAATGCTCCTTTGATTTAAAGCCCCTGCTGGTAATGTATGCTAAACTCTGGTGCTGTTTGGTGGCAATAAATCCAGGGAAATCTTGAAGATTTGCATCCAGTTTGCCCAATTCTGCTGGGCAACAGCGGAGGGCAGGTGGGAACCTCGTGGGAAAGAGGTTTTTTTATGGAATTGCCATGGGAAATGTGGGTTATGAGGCGGAAAAGTGCAAAGAAGAAGGGAAGATGCATTTTGATCCAGGTCGGTTTTGGTGGTAGGACAAGGGGGAATGGAAAAGCAGGGGAGATTTAGGTTTATTGGGATGGAATTCCAGGCTGGGAATTCCAGGCTGGGCTGGAATTCCCAGAGCAGCTGTGGCTGCCCCTGGATCCCTGGCAGTGCCCAAGGCCAGGCTGGAACACCCAGGGACAGTGGAAGGTGTCCCTGCCCGTGGCAGGGGGTGGGATGGATGGGATTTAAGGTCCCTTCCACCCCAAACCCGTTGCCCTGATTTTTAAAAGTGTGAAGTTTTCTTTTATAGTTCTTTTGAAAGTTTTAAAGTTCTCTTAAAAGTTTCCTACACCTTCTAATGTTTACATATTTCTACTGGAGTTCTCACACACTGTTCATGTACATAATGATTGTTTTGCATTCTTCTTTGTAAGAAGAGAGAATTAATAAACTGTTGGTTTGACCAGTGTGGTTGGAGAGGTGGCAATTCCATCCTCCAATCCACTGTCACTTTTAGAATTCTAAATATTACGAAGTCAGAAATAAAATGAGCTCTTTTTCTCTTTTGAACTTACCAAGTGTACTCATTTTGTGTCCAATAGCGACACAAACCCTTTTGGGATTCTGTGATCCCACAGCAGGAAAGATTCCCTGGAATCAGCCCCTCACAAACTGCCCTGCTCTGTTTGCACACACAGAAGGGTTTTTCACACCTGGATCTCAAGCACCTGCTACTTTTCCCTTTTACTCTCACACAAATTCCACATTTTTATGACTGGGATAAAGCAGAGCTGCAGGAGAGAAAGTGAGGAAGTGCATTCCACAGAAAGCAGTTTCCTGATAAAAACTGTGCTTTAAACACCTGAGATCTCGGGGTTTGTCAGGAAATATTGACGGGAATTTGTCAGCAGAGATCAAGAGCTGCCTCTGGCCTGGCCTTTCCAAAGGCCCTTTTCATTTATTTGTTTATTAAAAGCAATAATCCCCGTTAGTGTGGAGAGCACGGGCTCTGCACAAGCTGCAGGAGCAGATGGAGGAGTTTCATTCCTTTCAACTGTTGGGATGGAGACAGGTAGGACACGGTGTGGGAGCCCAAACCTCCATCTGCTGCTCTCACACCTTCACACCAAGCCCTGCTGAGGCCTCCCCTCCCTCCCAGCCTGGAATTCCATCCCAATAAACCTAAATCTCCCCTGCTTTTCCATTCCCCCTTGTCCTACCACCAAAACCGACCTGGATCAAAAGGCATCTTCCCTTTTTCTTTGCACTTTTCCACCTCATAACCCACATTTCCCATGGCAATTCCATAAAAAAACCTCTTTCCCACGAGGTTCCCACCTGCCCTCCGCTGTTGCCCAGCAGAATTGGGCAAACTGGATGCAAATCTTCAAGATTTCCCTGGATTTATTGCCATGAAATTTGGGATTGCAGCACGTTTTGGCGACTGGGAGTATGGAAAGAGCAAAGCCTGCAGGTCGTGGCCCACAGGCATCAAGAGAAAACAACATCACATGGCAGGGCTGGGTTGTTATTTATTAACAATATTAATAATAAAAGGGATTTTTTTTTTTTTTTTTTTTTTTTTTGTGGCTGAGCTCTCTTTTGTGCCACAGAATGACAAAAACTTGGGTGTTAAAAGGGAGCAGAAAGCTCTTTGCTGGTTTTCCTTCATTTTGCCCAAATCCTGGTTGGGATTTAATCCGTCCCTGCTGCTGGCTGCGATGCATTAGCCTAAGAAAGTTGAATTTTTATGAGACATCTCATTGGCCCAGTGTTTGTAAGAGCTTGTCAGTACCTAAATCTGTGTTTTTAAACCATTTGACTAAGCCCCCTTCTCTTCCAGCCTTCAGTCTCCTGTGGTATTATAATCTAAGTTTCCTTCCCTGTCTCCCAGGGCTGACAAGACTTTAATTTCTAATTTAAAAACTGAGATAACATTTATTCTTGGAAAGGAGGCTTGGCTGTAAGTTTGCTTTGTGCAAAACGAGAAAGGAAAAGGGGTGAAAATGACTGTTTTCATTCCTGAGACATTTTCCTATAAAACATGGGAACATTTCCGCCAACACTGGCTCAGCTGATGGATGAATTCATCATCTCTGCACTTCCAGAACGTGCAAATCATGGAATTCCAGACTGGTTTGGGTTGGAAGGGACATTAAAATCCATCTAATCCCCCCTCCTGCCATGGGCAGGGAAACCTTCCACTGTCCCAGGCTGCTCCAAGCCCAGTCCAAGCTGGCCTGGGACACTTCCAGGGACGGCACAGCCACAGATTCTCTGGGAATTCCATTCCAGAGAATTCCTCCCCACACTCCCAGGGAGTTATTCCTTCCCAATATCCCAATACCCCAATATCCCATCCATCCCTGCCCTCTGGCAATGGGAAGCAATTCCCTGTGTCCTGTCACTCCAGGCCTTGTCAAAAATCCCTCTCCAGCTCTCCTGGAGCCCCGTTAGGTGCAGCACAGGGATGATTTTCATTTAACTCCCATTTCCTTTATTAATTTATAATGGGTAATTTGGGATGCACAAGCACTTACTGTCAAAACCCAGCACCAGACACTTCCCTGGCAGGCACAAAATCCCAGCTCCTGGGATAATTAAGGCAGTAGGAGCATTTATCAAGCTCTTAGTAAATTTACAGCCCCTCCCTGAGGTCTCTCCTCCTGCCTGGTTCAATCCTTTGAATCTTGGAGTGATTCCCTGGGCCGGCATTCCCTGAGGATGGACGCTGTGGCTGAGGGGACAGGGGGGACAGGGCCATCCCAACAGCTGGTTCTTGGCTTCTTTTTTTCTGCCAAGGTTGGGATTAAATTGTGAGATGGGATTTCTTGTTGGGACTCAGGTGTTTATCAGTTCTTATCTCTGTCACAGTCTCACAAACTCTTGAGTTCTGCAGCACTTCACTCCAACAAACTAAAAATGGAAGTTTATCTCTCTCTACAAGGCCTTTTAAGGATAAACTGTCCAATTAAGAAATGACACCTGAATTATTTTTATTTTTAACCCAATAACCAACCACCCATAGCCCACAATGTGGGCTTTTTTATCCAATTACACAAAACCACCCAAACCCATGGAGAAGAAGGTGAAGAAGAAGGAGAAGAAGAAGGAGAAGGAGAAGGAGAAGGAGAAGGAGAAGGAGAAGGAGAAGGAGAAGGAGAAGGAGAAGGAGAAGGAGAAGGAGAAGGAGAAGGAGAAGAAGGCAAAGAAGAAGGTCCAGCCTCCACCCTAAAACCTCCCTCTTGCTTTCTATCTATTCCTGTATTCTAAACCCTTAAACTCTGAGTTTTCCACCCTGTGACATCACACACTTCTATCCAAACTCCACACCCACAATCCCAGTTCTGCCATTCCATTTTGGATCCTTCTCCACGGCCTCAGGTCAGTGCAGTGTTCTCTTGGGGGTCAGTGCCTGGCAGCACAGAAATCTGAAATTCTCAGCAGCCAGGGCTCCAACACCCAGCCCGGGATCTCTGCAGAAATTCCCGATTTGCTCTCCACAACGCCCAGCATCCCGAAATTCCAGAGCCGGCACTTCCAAACCACAGCCGGCTCCGCTCGAGGTCTTCCCCATGGGTTTAAAGAGCTCCGAGAAGCAAAGAGGGGAAATCTGATGTAAAAGCCAGGACTCGAGGGCGGCGTTTCCATTGGAAATCAGCTCCTGGGACTGGGAGCATCCCCGGGGACAGCCGGGGCTGTTTGTTCCTGGAATGTTCCTGCTGTTGATTTAATAGGAACAAGAGTGGGTTCATTATCTGTGCCTTTGTTTTGTCTCTCTAATGGCTGGGGCTGTTGTGACCGTGCGCTTTAATGGCTTTCAGATGCCAAAGGTCTCATTTGAAGCCCGGACCACCGGCAGAAAACAAACTTGTTTGCTGCTTTCAGGTTTCAAAAAGCGAAGAAAATGATGGTTTTTCCTCAGCCCAAGCCCCCAGCGTATTTTTGCGAGTTGGTTTTATATCAAAAGAGCGTTTTCCTGATGTAATTATGAGAACTGATCTCGTCCCTGCGCAGGTACCTCTATAAATAATTAGATGTATAATATTTCCACAGCTGTGCTCTGCCAGATGGTTCTGGCTTTTTTTTTTTTTTTTTTCTTTTTTTTTTTTTTCAAGCTTAAAGCAACTTCCTTCCTTTGCAGTGGGGAAAAGCCAACTCTGTCAAGTCCTATAAACTCATCCTTTGAGGAGCAGACAGGTCCTGGAGACCTGGCTTTGAACCTGGAGGAGGAGAAACATGCCAGGGATGGAGCAGCCGGGGAGTGAGCCCTGCGAGGGGCTGGGGAGCGCGTGGGGAGGTCCCTGGCCCAGCCCTGTCGGGTCCAGATGTTTGCAGGTGATGCTCACTGCAGGAACCAGACCCAGCCTGGACATCAGGACCCGGCTCTTCCCTAGGGCTGGGTCATAAACACAGAATTGTTAATTGGGCAGTGGAGCTGGGGAAGGGGCTGGAGAATTCCTGAGGGAGGTGGGAAAGGGGCTCAGCCTGGAGAAAAGGAGGCTCAGCAGGGACCTCGTGGCTCTGCACAGCTCCTGACAGGAGGGGACAGCCCGGGGCGGGGGGTTGGTTTCTTCCTTTCTTCTTCATGGAATTCCTGTTTCACAGAATCCCAGATTGGTTTGGGTTGGAAGTGAATTTAAAGCCCATCCAGTGCCACCCCTGCCATGCCCAAGGACACTTCCACTGTCCCAGGGTGCTCCAGCCTGGCCTTGGGCACTGCCAGGGATCCAGGAGCAGCCACAGCTGCTCTGGGCACCTGTGCCAGGGCCTGCCCACCCTCACAGGGAAGATATTTCTTCTCAAAATCGAATCAAAATCTCCTCTTTTGCAGTTCAAAACCATTCCTCGTCACTGCTCGAGTAAAAAAATCCTTCTCCAGCTCCTCCTGCTGCAAAAGCCTGGCAGGAAAATGTCAGGGTTTAATGGGAGTTACCTCTGCCATGGACAGGGATGTGTGGGCAGAGCAGACCTGCAGAATTACAGCATCAAAGAATCACATAATTAGAGAATCACACAACTACAGAACTACAGAATCACAGAATTACAGAAACAGAAATACAGAACTACAGAATTTCAGAATCATAGAATCAGAGATTTACAGAATCACAGATTTACAGAATCACAGAATCAGAGATCTACAGAATCACAGAATTACAGAATTACAGAATGACAGAACTACAGAACTACAGAATCACAGAATTGCAGAATCAGAGATTTACAGAATCACAGAATTAACTACAGAACTACAGAATTACAGAATGAGAGAATTGCAGAATTACAGAATCAAAAGATCACATAATTAGAGAATCACAGAATTACAGAATGACAGAATCGCAGAACTACAGAATTACAGAATCAGAGTTTTACAGAATCACAAAATTACAGAACTACAGAATCACAGAATTGAAGAATTACAGAATTACAGAATCACAGAATTGCAGAATTACAGAATCAAAGGATCACATAATTAGAGAATCACAGAATCACAGAATTACAGAATGACAGAATCACAGAATCAGAGATTTACAGAATCACAGAATTATGGAACCACAGAATTACAGAATCACAGAATTGAAGAATTACAGAATTACAGAATCACAGAATTGCTGTCACTTGGCTTTTCCATGCCCAGCTCTGCAATAACTCTGAGCTCCCCAGCACAAGCTCCCTTTCCACACCTTCGGGTGCTCCTCGTCCTGTGTTCCATCCCTGGAGCTGTGTGGGAGGCTGGATTTTCCAGCCACTCCTCCCTGCCGTGCCTGGGACTGCCTGACAGCAGAGCTGACAGCAGCAGATCAGGGGGAGCTCAGGCTGGGGCAGGTCTTTGCTGGGTGCAGGATTTCATATCCACGCTGTTCCTCCTGCTGCTGGAGCTTTCATCCCCCCAGGAGATGCAGTGGAGAGGAGGGCTGGGGCACCCTTGGGTGCTGGGGTTGTTGTCTCAGCCTCCAAAGGGGTGCACAGCAGGTCCAGTGATGTCAGAGCCTGCTCCGAGGGAAAAACCCTTCATCCAGCAGGGGAATCAGGAAAACAACCATCACCTTCCTCGGCTTGCTCTATTTTAGGCATAAAAATCACATTTCACCCACATTTCATCCTTGGCCTGCGATGGGAAGTGCTGATTCTTTGCTTTTTTTTCTGCCAAGGTTGGGATTAAATGTGTGAGACGGGATTTCTTGTTGGAACTCAGGTGTTTATTAGTTCTTATCTCTGTCACAGTCTCACAAACCCTGAGTTCTGCAGCACTTCACTCTAACACACTAAAATTGGAGCTCCATCTCTCTCTCTACCAGCCTTTTAAGGATAAACTGTCCAATTAAGAAATGACACCTGAATTATTTTTATTTTTAACCCAATAACCAACCACCCATGGCCCACAATGTGGACTTTTTTTATCCAATTACACAAAACCACCCAAACCCATGGAGAAGAAGGAGAAGAAGAAGGAAAAGAAGGAGAAGAAGAAGAAGAAGGAGAAGGAGAAGGAGAAGAAGAAGGTAAAGAAGGACCAGCCTCTGCCCTAAAACCTCCATCTTGCCTTATAGATATTCCTGTATTCTAAACCCTTAAACTCTGAGTTTCCCACCCTGTGACATCACACACTTCTATCCAAACTCCACACCCACAATCCCAGTTCTGCCATTCCATTTTGGAACCTTCTCCACAGCCTCAGGTGGAATGCAGTGTTCTCCTGGGGGTCAGAGTCTGTCAGCACAGAAATCTGGAATTCTCAGTAGCCAGGGCTCCAATATGAAGAACCATCCAACTTGATTTCTCAATTTTTCCTCATTATTCCCTTTCCAGGGCCTGCCTGCTTTAATCACCCCCACTCCACATTTGGGAGCACTGCAAATCAAACCCTCACCCCGTTTTCCCTCTCCTCCCCTGAACCCAGCTGACAACTCAGCCAGCAAAAGGCATTTGGAAGGCAGGGCAGGGCTGCAGCTGGGCTGTGCAGCTGCCAGGCTGCATCCCCACCTTCCCAGTTCCCGGGATGTGCCCAGTGACCCACACCGTGCTGCTTTCCACCACGCTGGCTCCCATCACCTGGGCTGGGAAGTGACAACTTCCATCCAGTCATTCCCACCCCTGCCTCATAATTGGGTGTAATCCCTGGATAACCTATTTCCCACTGCTGTCGCACACAGCTGCAGGCCCTGGTGCCTTTAGAGAGGAGTTTTTGGTTTGTTTTGGTGCTATTCAGCACCGAGGGGCTCTTTCCTGGGCTCTTGGAGCATTTGCCAGTGGTAAGACGAGGGGAAATGGCCACTAGTGGAGGTTCACGTTGGGTATTAAGGAAAATTTCTTCCCTGAAAGAGTGATTGAACATCAGACCAGGCTGCCCAGGGCAGTGGTGGAGTCACCATCCCTGGAAGTGTTAAAAAACAAGATGTGGCACTTGGGGACATGGTTTAGTGGGCGAAAGTTGGACTTGGAGGCCTTTTCTAACCTTAACGATTCCATGATTCCTCCTGAATTCCAGCCTGGATTTGTCCTTCACCCCACACTGAAGATGCCCAGAGGGGGAAGGAGCTGAGGTCTCTGTTTTGTAGCTGAGGAAAGGGGTTGATGCCTGCTGGTGGGGCCATGTTTTTTGGGGGTCAGCACACAGGAACCTTTATCTGCTGCCCCCCAGCCCCACCCCACTGATACCACAAACTGCCACGTGGAGATATGGGATAAATAATTTGGTTTTCGCTGTTAGAACCTCCCAAGCTGCATCTTTGAAAGCCTTTTTGTGGTTGCACAAGGACAGTGTGGAAAAATACAAAAAATAATGATTTAAAAATAAACCCTGACACTTTATGTCCCTTTTATCCTCAGTTGTTCATATTCCCCTTGTTATGCACCAAATTTGTGCTGGGGAAACAATGAAAATCTGAAGCAGAGGAAAAATTTTAGAGCTGTGAGATCTCTTCCAGGTCCCTGAGCATTTAGGCTGGGAGGGCTTTGAAGGGGACCCCAAAAATCCCTGCAAAGGGTGCTGGGCACCCACCCGCAGCTCTGCCCTGCCAGTACCAGCACTGCAGGTTTTCCCTGCTCCAGGAATTCCCGCAGGAATCCAGGATTCAGGGTGTTTAATCCTTGCAGGCAATTTTGGCAGAGAAATCCCTGTGCCATGGGTGGCACGGGTGTACCCAGCCGTGGGAACTTGGGGATGTGGCTTAGAGGTGAACCTGGCACCGTTGGGTTCATGGTCAGACTCGATGACCCCACGGGGCTTTTCCAACATTTAGGATTAAAATTTTCACAGCTCTACCCATAAATTTGCTTCAGTCCTTCAAAAGCGGTTTGAGGTGTTCTAGTGAAGCCAAAGCCGCGTGGATTTTATGGCGGCCCGGCTTTCCCAGGGCTGCAGTCATTCCTGGAAGCCCGGGGAGGGGAATTTTCTGCACCTTCCAGCTCCCACTGACCAACACTGCGGCCTGAGGATGCTCCTGGGCGTTCCCACAATCCTGGTGTGGGCAGCTGGAGCGGGGAGCTGGAAACGAGCTCTTTGTTATTCCCGGGAATTCAGAGGTCAGCGAGGGAAGGGGCTGGAGCTGCTTCCCTGGCAGTGGCTCCACACCCTCTCCCTCATTAGATTCTCTGCTCGGGTCGTTAGGCAGGGGGGGCGGAAAGGGCAAAGCCGGGCTCAGCTGGAGCGCTGCTGATGACAGACACAGCTCCGGGGACAGACATGGCTTGGGGGGACAAATCCCGCTTTAATGTCACCTGGGCCACGCTGGCTGCTGCCCAGAGACATCCCCAGCACCCAGCAGGGCACCAGCTCTCATCCAGGGAAAACCAGGGACACCAGGAGCGCCAGCTCCGCACGCGTGACGAGGTTTCTCACTTTAATTACCAGCAATGGACAATCCCGTGGGTTATTTGGTTATTACCACCCCTGCTCGAGCCTCCTGCGGATCATGGGAGCGGGCTGTGGATAAATCAGACCTGGGCACTGCTGGGGCCCCGTGAAATGAATCCCAAATCCTGACATTTGTTTTGACACATCATCTCCTCGTGCGCCGCAGCCGCGGGTTTCGCTCTCCCCGCCGCACCTGGGGCTGCGGGGCTGAGGTCAGCACGCAAAAATGTGAACTGCCTGTTTGCAAATTAATAGCACATGGCCTCAGTCCCTGGGCTCTTGGGCCTAAGTTCAAAAAAATAGAGATATAAAACTTGGGTGATTTACTGGAGCTTTCCTGGACTGGAATGATTAATGGGCTGATTTACTGGTCCCATTTTTTTTTTAATGCTGAAACCGATATCTAAAAATTAAAGGCAGTGCAGAGGAAATGGTGGTCACAAATGCCTTTCTCGTGTTGCTAAGGAGAAGAAAATGATCTTGTGATGGAAAGATTTTTAAATATTAATTTTCTGTTTTGTTTCTGCGGAAGGGGGAGCGGTGTCTGACACGGACACGCTCGGCGCTAAATGTTTGAGGGGTGTGATTCCTCGATGTGAGCCAGTCAGCTCGAGTTAAAATTCCTTCTCTAACCAGCCAGAAACGGTTCCAGGCCATGATGGAAAAACACCTCCAAGCCCAGAGTGGAGTGACAGCAGCTGGCACAGTGTCCGTGAGCGGCGAGTCAGGAAAGTCAGGGGGGGTTCCATGAGGATGGAAGATGGAGGGCACAGGATTTGCCTTTGGGGTGTTTGTTCAGGTGGCAAAGCAGCAGAAACATTCCAGCATGGGAACGTTGGGCCTCGCAGGCATCCTGAGGGGAGCTGGGTGCTGCTTGGTGCTCCCAGCGTGGCACCCCTGTCACAAGATGTCATTGCACCCTCTGTGCATCACCAGCTTCTCCTCTGGAGCTCCCAAACCTTTCCATCTCTGTTCAGCATTAGGATAAGCTCTCATTGTGTTTGTTTTCCAGCTAATCCCAGTGAGGAACTCTTCTCCTGGCAGCCATTCCTTGGCAGCAGCTCGTTGTGTTCCTTGCACGTGGAATCGCAGAGTTGTGAAGGCTGGAAAAACCCTCCCAGACCATCCAACCATCCCCAGCACTGCCAATCCCATCTCCAATCACATCCCCCAGTGCCACATCCACGTGGCTTTTAAATCCCTTCACCACTGTGCCAGGCTGGACAAGCTTTTCCATGGGGAAATATTCCCTATTTCCAATCTCAGCCTCCTTCTCGCTGTTCGGGACAGGACTTGGAGCATGGGGAGCAACAGCTGGATCTGCCCCTCAGAGCTTGGCTGGGCTGGTCCCACCTTCAGAACAGAGGGATTCCTGTCACATTTAATGGATGTACTGCAATAGGCAGGATAGTAAAATAATAATAAATAATAAATGCTTACGCAGCCAGGATCAGAATCTCCTTAACTCAGGTTCAGATTCTCCTTAAACCAGCAGAAAAACCCACACTGGTTTCCCAGGCAAAGGGGAGAAACCTCAAGTAACTAAAAATGAGTTTAGGTGAGTGAGGGGGTTTTGTCTTTCCTTTTTTGCAATGTTGGTGGCTGATCCTGGCAGGGATTTCTCCATCTGAAACACAGGGAAGAGTTAATTTTCTCAGTTTGGAACATCTATCTGTCATGTGTGGCTGCTCTGTAATTATGACTTTTTCTGCTTCTTAGAAAAAGGTTATTACAAGAGCCTTTTAATCTAAAAGGCCAATTATATTAAAACAGTGGCTTCCATACTTAGATCCCCCTTTACACACACGCTATTGTGTTTGGGATAAATTTAGCAAATTATAGGGAAGCTTTGCTTAGTGGGAGCTTCAAAATACGATCCCTGCTTGCATCAGTGTGAAGAGCCCTGAGAAAATCAGCTGTTGTTTATTGAGTGCAGCCAGGAGCCCCAGCCACGCTCAGATTTAGGGATCTCATCCAGGACTGGGGGGCTCAGGGTGTCTCTTTTGCTGTGTTGTGTGTAGGAAAGGCTGCTGGCTCCGGGTCTGGGAGATGCTGGGGAGCAGAAGTGGAATTTGTGGCGGGTGGGGTCAGGCGAGGTCTGCAAGCCGCAGGGAAAGCACCCAAAATGTTCATCCATGCGCTGCCTCCTGCGGATCTTCTCAGCCAGGCATGAAACCCACAGCAATTCCAAGCCCTGCGACTGCTCCCTGCTGAAATCCCACCCGGGAGGAGAGTGTGGAAAACTTCCCCATGTTTTAAATGCACCGTTTGCACTGTCTGCAAGGGGGAAACGCTTCCTTCCCAATAAAATAATGGTGTTTTCCCTGAGCTCGGATCTTCTGGGAGGGATAACTGGCTTGGAGGGCAGGCAGTGAAAGGGCTGGAGCTCCAGAGCATCTCCTGGGTGGTGGGAATTGATTCCAAGCACAGCTCCCTGGGAAGTGGTTGGGGCGGACACCATTCCTGGGGTACCACAGAGAGGGAATGGGAATTTTAGAGGAAATTTAGGAAAACATCCTCCCGTGGTCCTGTGAGCACCTCCCACTGTCCCAGGCTGCTCCAAGCCCCATCCAGCCTGGCCTTGGACACTTCCAGGGATCCAGGGGCAGCCACAGCTGCTCTGGGCCACAGCTTGAGGCTGTTTTGTCCCTTTTACCTGGGAGAAGAGCCCAAGCCCTGCCTGGCTCCAGCCAGGGACCTGGAGCAGGGTCCAGGTTATCCCATGGGAATCCACCACCCTGCTTCCCTCAGGAATCATCTGCACCACGCCAGATTCTCTGGGGACACAGAGAATTGAACCCCTTTGGTTTTCTGGGAAGCTTTAGGAGATCACACAGCAAAGCTCAGGCTGCTTTATTAACACCGTGCTCATTATTGCTGTCAGAAAGGAAATTGCAATGTGTGAATTCAAAGGCTTTGGGTGAGCTGACAGATGATTTTAATTTAGAATCACAGATTTAGAGTCTGGAGCCCCCGAATTTCCTCCCTGTGCCTTTACCAAGTCACTGGTGCTGGGTGAAAGGTTCACTGCCTACATCTTTTAGTTATGCATTTATTTAATCTCGCCCCAGCCAGGGAGGTGTTTTAAGATTAAAATATTCCTTATCCTCCAAAGTTGTGATAAATATTGATGCAGCATTTCAAACAGGCCGTGCTGTGCTCAGGCAGGTCTGGGTGAGGACTGGAAGGCAGCCAGGACTGCCTTGGAACACTTCAATAAAAAGCAGCGAGGGCTCCAGAGGGTGAAGGTGAATGGTGAGCACAGGCTGAGTATCCAGTGAGTATCCAGTGAGCACTCCCAGCAGGCAGGAAAGGCTCCGTGCACATTCTTTTTGACTTTACATCAGTCCCGTGAATTGGTTTTACAAGATCAAATGGAAATATTGGAAAATGGGAGATCCCATAATCTCCGTAGCAAGCCCAAGGCTTTTGTTTCTGATAAATGGACAAGCTCCTTTAAGCCTGGTAATTAATCTGATGGATCTTTTCAATTTGATCAGCCCCTTCTGTGACATTGTTCTTTAATCTGCACGGCTCCAGCTTTCATCAAAAAACAAACCCAGTGACAATGAGGTGAAGCTGCTCGAAATGCAGCCCCCAATGTCTGCTGCTCGGGCAGGTCCCTGGAATTGCTTTTCCATGGAAAGCAGCGTCCCTGGGGATGTCAGAGCTCCTGGAGACCTTAATCAGGGGCTTTACAGCTTCCTACAAAGCTGGTGTCAGGAGAGAAGGACTTGGTGATGGTCAGGATTTTTGGGAAGCGTCTGTTTTTCTTGCAGCTCTTGTTGATAACTGAAATTATGGCCTCGGGGACAGGGGGGTGATGCATTTACTGCCTTCTAGAAAGGACATTTGTGGCCCAGAGAAGCTGTGGCCGCCCCATCCCTGGGAATGTTTGGGCTTGGAGCAGCCTGGGATAGTGGAAGGTGTAGAACAAGATGGGGTTTAAGGTCCCTTCCATCCCAAACCATTCTGGGATTCCAGAATTCCATACAGGCATTCAAGCTGGAAACACTGGAGCTGAAATTCAGGGCTCCCTATTTCCAGGCTGGAGGTGATGCCATGAGAATTTACAGGCAACCATCAAAGCAGAAGAGGAAAGACAGGAATCCACGCTTTGAAATTGCTTCCAGGGCAGGATTTATTGGCATTTTTTATGAGGGAAGCTGTAAAGTTTTTAAGAAGCTGTGGTTCAGTTATTCATGGAGCCTTTCATGGTCGAAAATGGGGTTTGTGGTTCTTCCTCTCATCAGCCAGGCTCAGGTGATGAATCCTGTCACTCCTGATCTCCTTTTTGGGATGAATCCTGTCATTCCTGCTCCCCTTTTTGGGATGGGATGGCAGTGGTGATACAGGGAGGAGCAGGGTGGCTGTCCCCAAATGGTGGCAGTCACTGAGGCCACCTGGGGCTGTCCCCAAATGTCCTGACAATGGTGGCAGTCACTGAGGCCACCTGGGGCTGTCCCTGCGAGCTCCACCAGGAGCTGATTGAAGCAAATTAAGCTCCTGCGTAAATTGAATTAAGGCCACCTTAATTCTGAAAAAGGCTGTCTACACCGGGCTTTAATGAAGTTTAACTAATCCACTTTAGAAATTAACTCAGGTGAAGTTCTCTGAGTGTCCCCAGGCTGGGAAGGAGGAAGGACAAGGACGTTCCATGATGGGCTCATTGAGGTGACAGGCTGGAGGTGAAGCCAGGGCTGCCTGCAGGCCTCAGAAAAGCCAAAACCCCCTCAGAACAGAGCAGCAGCTTTCCCTGGGGATTCTTCTCACTGACCAACTGCATTTATAGGGGAAAAGGAGCAAAATTTTCCACAGACCAAGTCCCTGTGTCACCATGGATGTGACACTCGCGCCGGGGACAGCCCCGCACTGCGAGGCCGAACGCACCTTTCTTCTCCTTTTTGCTCTTTCCTTTATTTTTTTTTTTTTTTTTCCCTAAATGCCAGACAGGAAATGTCTTGATGTAATATTTAACATGGGGGCCTGGGGGACTCGGCATGATTGAAGACAGGATCTTCATTTTGACAGCTTAATGCATTTTACATGACGAGGCCGCCGCATCCTCGGATTTATGCCGAGCGATCCCGGGCTGCGTCTCCTTCCCCGAGTCCTTGCTTGACATCCAAACCTTGTCCCTCTGCCCTCCTGACCCTTTTTCCTTTATGAGCTTCTGGTTGCCTCAAATCTCTCAGGGTTTCACTGGGTGTAATCTGGTGATAAGGAGGAGCAGCGCCCAAGCAAAGCCAGGTTTCCCCCGATAATTCCTTGTGTGACATCTGGTTATGGGATTATCGTGGGGAAAAAGCCTTGGGATGGAGTGGATTAACCTTATCCATGCTTTGATACGGGCAGTGAGGCGTTGACTCCGTGTGGGTTTGGGGCTCTGGTCAGATTCTTTTGAGATAATAATGATAATAATTGGAAAGTTCTTTCACTAAGAGGAATTGGAGGCTGCAAAGACTGCAGTACTTGCAAAGCATTTGCTCAATAGTTAGAGGAGAGAAGAAAATAATTAAATCTCTGGGTGTATAATGAGAATTTAATGAATTTAGGCTAATTTAGCTCATGATTAGGGTCTGCTGGGTGTATACATTACACACTTCCATGACCTTACCTATATGTGTGTCTCAGCCTTTGTGTAAGGGCTGCTCACTCTCTGTGTGACAAAACAAGCCCCAAAAAGCCCAAATTCATCTTATAGCAAAATCCTAAAATTATGTTTTAAGCCACTGTTAGCCTAAATCATACTCTGAGCCATTTAAACCTGTCTGTTTGCCTGCTGTAGGAATATTTTGGTGTAGGAAATGGCAATCAGGGTGGGAGAACTGCCAAAAATTGCTGGTTTGTCATGGTTTTTTTTTTTTGTTTTTGTTTTTGTTTTTGTTTTTTTTTTTTTTTTTTTTTTGGTTTTTTTGGGTTTTTTTTTGTTTTTTTGGTTTTTTTTGTTTTTTTGTTTTGTTTTGTTTTTGTTTTTGTTTTTGTTTTTGGGTTTTTTATTTGTGAAGACAACCTGGATTGGGGATTTTGGAGCTGCTGGAGGCAGAAAAGCCACACACATCTGGCTGCCTGTGATGTGCCTGCAATCCATACTCTGTGAGCAGGATCTGAGCCCCCCAGCCCTGTCCTCTGCACAAAGGCACCAGTGATAAGCAGCTGCTGCTGCAGAAGGACCTGGAGCAGGAAAAAAAATGTCCCCGCAATCCTCGATGAATAAATCCAATATATTCCATATAAATCTCGTGTTATAGCCTGTTTTATTGAACCAACTGGAATGTTTCTCCTCTGGAGAGGCCGTGGAGAGCTTTATTTATTAGCATTGCAACACGAGAGCCTCCCCGTGCCTTTGTCTGCTTTATCTTGCTTGTCACCGCACGGCTCCGGGCCCTGGGCCGAGATTTTGGGACCTTCAGCATTCAGGAATAAAACCTTGGCTCCTGGAAAATGGGAGGCATCAGCTGTGCTGATGGGAAGGGGGTGTCTTTAGGGGATTGATGGGGGTGATGCTGGCAGCAGGGGGACCACGGTGTCACCTGTGGGGTGAAGCATGGCTGCAGGCGGAGGGATTGTATCCCAAAATCGGCGTCCAGCACCCGGAGCTTTGGAAGGAGACTTCCCAAGCTCATCACCACTGCTGTGTCTCTGTGCTCACAAAACCTCAGCTCTCACAGGGAATCCTGGTCTGCTTGACCACTGAGAGGGTGGGCAGGCTGGGGAATCATCACCACCCCTGGAAATGTTCAGCAAATGTGTGAATGCAGCGCCCGGGTGTAGGAATATAAAAAGGTAAAAGGCACTTTCTAAAGCTGAGGAACACTGAGAAATTTCTAAACCTTCTCATGGGAAGCTAGGAAGTTAAGAACCAAGTCAATACATTTATATTTATCATAAGGAACAAGAAAGAACAAGAACTTATTGACGGCTCAAGATCTGAAAAGTCCTAGATATATGCTTTGCAAAGATAGAAAAAGTTTCCATCTCAAATAATGAATTATTGTGTGTTGTTTGAGGTTCATAGAAGTCCTTTTGTTAATGTTAAACCCACGTGGGTCCTTTTGTAATTGGTTAGAGTATAATGGCTTTACACCTTTTCTTTTACGCTGTTGGTTCAGAGAATATTTAGAAAAAGGCTTTGCATGGGCTGCCATCCTGTCTGTGATCTGTGTTTGCATGGATGTTGTTATTTTCCTGTGTATTTTGCTTTTTGCTCGTATGATACAGACAGATAACAAATCCTAAGTCTGCACCAGTCAGGGTCTGTCCCGTTTGTGAGACACGGCCCGATCCGGCAGACCTGGGGACGTGGGGGTGACCTTGGAATGGTGGGACTCGATGGCTTTTCCAGCCTTGACGATTCCATGATTCCCTCTGGAGCAGCTCAGCACCCAGGGAATGGAGCTCTTGTCTCCTCCTGCATGTCCAAAGTGAGTTTCTCCTGCACAGCCTCCAAAGGGAGGACAATGTGTGACCTGGGAACAGAAATCCTCTGCCTCCTGGCAAGGTCAATCTTCCCAGGAAGATTTGGGAGTCAAAAATTATCCAACGATTATCCCCCTGCCAGGCAGACCCAGCTTTCCAGAGGATCTTCCCCTCCAGGCTCTGGCTGCCACCACCACGGGCACACAGGAGGTGACTGGTTCCAGCTAAACCCTCCAGCACCTCCAGCCTTGGCGTTGGCAAAGAATTCAAATCTCGGATTGCCGAGGGAAATGGGAAAGAGACACCCCCCAAAACGTGGCTTTTCCCACCCAGCTGTGCCTCGCTGAGCACTGCTGACCCCACCCCTGCTGGAATTCCACACCACCTCTGCAGGGAGCACTGGGGATGCTGTGGGTGTCAGCATTCCCAGCACCAGAGGGGTTTTTATCTCCCTCATCTGCTCGTCCTTCAGGAGCCACAGCGAGGAATGTCAAGGACTGGGAAACACAGAACTGCCTCTGGCTGTGCTGCTGAACGTGATGAACACAGCAAAGCCACGCTGGCAGTGAAAGGCTTTCACCTGATGATGCAAAGGTGCAAAGCCCTGGCGTAATAAGGCAAAATAATGAGGCAAAAATTAATATTAAAGCTCTTAATAAGGCAAAAAATAATATTACAGCGCTCTGGGTTTGAAGTCTTTTTCCAGGAATCCATGCTGGATGTTGATCTGAGAGCACAGCTTGGGAATATGACTGGAGATAGACACTTGCTCCAGATTTATATTAAGTTTCCAGCAAACGGAGGGAATATCAGCCTGTCTGACCCAATATTATGTTGATTCCCAAGTAATTACATTTGTTATTTGCAGGATCTGTAGTAAATCGAGTTGTGGCAGTTATGGGGATGCTTCACAGGAGCAATTTCAGAGATCATTAAATATATCTTCCATTGGTTACACATCACATTAACCCCTCCAGCGCCTCCAGACATACGACATCCCTTCAGCAAAGAGGCAATTTGATGGGATTAGATGCCAAAGGCAATCCAATGGAGATAAATCCTGGAAATTCATGCAATTACTGCTGGCAGAGGTCCATTGTTCACTAGAAACACACGAGGATTAAAAAGTTTGGGCCAGGCTCAAACTCCAGGCAGTCTAATGCTGGTGTGGGGCGAGCTCTGCAAGGATGAGGAGCCTGGGAAGGTTTTTCCCTCACATCCCATCCCAGGATTCACCTCTCTGCCTCAAAAAGAGCAGCAAGTTGGAATTTGAAATTTAGGGAATTTTTAGGACTTTGGGTTTGTAAGTTAAAGCTTAGAATTAAATATAAGGTTTGATTTGAGACTTTAGAAAAGGCTTCTAAATTTAAGTGCTAGAAGTAAGAATGTAGATTTAAAGTAGAGACATGTTAAGTTAAATAAAAGAAAGTTTAGAGTTTTAGAGTTTAAGATATAAAAAAATAAAAGCAGTTACAAAAGTAAACAAAAAATTTAAAATGCAATACTTTAAGTTTGTGTGTTATAATCAGCTAAAAAGGTTTATACCGTGGCATAAGTCTAGAAGATAAAATATTTAAAGATTGGGTTAAAAACATAAATATTTTTGTTAGTAGTGTTTTATTAGTTAATAAACCCTTAAAAAGCCTTGTAACTTAGGGTCTTGTGACCTTCTGAACTATGGTATAAAGATGTGATGTGTGTGTCACCCTTCTTACTTACATAAAAGATAAGAAAAACAAACCACATCATCCAAAACAATTCGGAAATCCCGTCTCAAATTCCTCCAAAATTCCTCACAAGCAAGGGGGGTGAAAAATACCATTTTTCACCTAGCCTTGCTCTCCAGCAGCTCCCTCCCTAACTCATCACATTTCTGCTGCTTGCTCAGATTTGAAGATAATTTAAAAATACCCCGGGTGCGTTCAGAGGGCGGAGGGGGAACGTGAACTGGTGTTTCCTGCAGGATGGGGAAGTTTGCTGACCACAGACCCCGGTGCAGGAGCCTGCCCTGCCCCACAAGTGCTGCTGCTTCCTCCTGCCAGCCCTGGATGGCTTTTCCAACCTAAACCATTCCATTATTCCATGATTTCCTCGTGACAAATATTCGAAGTCTCGCCCCGTGCATGAGTGTAAAGGCTTGGGGTCTAAAGCATCATCAGTGCTGGGAAACCTGGAGGAGAAATTCTCCTAAGATCAGTTTTGTTTAGTCTGATCTAATTCAGCTCTGGTCTAAGGCCAGGTTTAATGTGGTAACACAATTTTGGCCCACCCTGGAGATGTGCTGGGCCTTGCTGGGCTCTGGCTGCCTCAGGAGTTGTTTTTATTGTTGGGTGCCACTTTAATCCCCGTTCTCATCAATTGCTGCAGTAAAAACGGGACGAGCAGCTTTTTCCTCAGCTCTAATAAACGTGGCCTGGGATTCCCACTGGCTCCTGGAGCAGGAATGGTGGCTCGTGAATTTCCAGGAGATGGACACGGCTCTGCCAAGCTGAAATTACTGCAGCCAGGCCTCGGGGTGCCCATGAACTCAACCCCAGTGGCTCCAGTTCTTGCACTCACTCATCTGTCCATCACTCCCACCGTCTCCTCGTGCTGTAAATCCCCAGTGGCCACAGCAGCCACCTCAAAATGAACCCAGACCACGTCTGCTGCCTGCCAGAATGAAAATGTGCCACTGGGCACGTTCCTGGGGATTTTCCACAGCGCCAATGAGGTTTTTTGGTGCTGTTGGTGACCCCCAGTCTGTGCCAGGGCCATGTGTGGCAGCAGCTCCTTCCCCTGCTCCATGCCGGGTGAGGGATGCCCAGCTCCCTGTGGCACAACCCAGCAGGTTCCATCCATCCTAGCAACACAAACAGAGGCTAAAAACACCCAGAAATATCTTCCTTCCACATTGCAGAGCCTCAGCCTGCAGCAGGAAGGGGAACCCCTGCCCTGGAGACCTGAAATGCCACAGAAAATGAAAAAAAAAAAAAAAAAAAACCAAAAAAGAGGAACAGGCATCGCATTTTTCCTCAGTTTGCTCAACTCACGTTTTGGCAAAACCTCAGGTGTCTCACCCCTCCAGCTCCGAGGTATTTGCCAGAATTTGGGCTGTAAAAATATTCCCCTAACCTGCCAAGATTTGCCCATCCCCAGCTCTGGGTGCTGGGGCTGGGCACAGCTGGGTGCTGAACAGGCAGAAATTATTTTGATGTTCCCTTCCACCTTCTTGGAGCCACATCTGGGCTGGGTTTGTGCGGCTGAGGAGAAGCTCCCTCTTTGCTGGATTAGTCACAGAGCAAGATTTAAAGGCCAAAACCCCTCATGGCCATAATTAACTGTATCTGAAAACAGGAATTTTGGAGATTGGGGCATAAAGCAGATTTTAGAGATACTCTGCACAATAAAGTTCAGCTTTAAACACTTGCTGGGAGAGTAGGGCCTAAAAGGAAATATTAAATTGGAGAGGAAGCAAGTACAGAAAACAGCTGTTAAATCCTTATTTCTGAGACTCTTCTCCTGAGCCAAAGCAGAGCTGGAGCTGCCTTGTTCCATGGGATGTGGTCTGAGAGTCCAGGGAGTACCCGAGGTGCTTTAGGGGTGCTAAACTTTGGTGTTTTCATCCTTCTTCCCCCCAAACCCAGGTTTTGATGTGTCTCTCACAGACTGCTGGTCCAGAGGGAAAATCCCAGGTATAATCATGAGCTGCCAGCTCTGGGGTGTCCAGAAGGATCTGGAGCTGCTGGAGCCAGGTCAGAGGAGGCTCTGGAGATGCTCCAAAGCTGGAGCCCCTCTGGAGCCAGGCTAGGAGAGCTGGGAATGTTCCCCTGGAGAAGGGAAGGCTCCAGGCAGAGCTCAGAGCCCCTTGCAGGGCCTGAAGGGGCTCCAGGAGAGCTGGAGAGGGACTGGGGACAAGGGATGGAGGGACAGGAGCCAGGGAATGGCTCCCACTGCCAGAGGGCAGGGATGGCTGGGAGATTGGGAATTGGGAATTCCTGGCTGGGAGGGTGGGCAGGCCCTGGCACAGAGAAGCTCTGGAGTGAGGCCTGAGGAGGCCACGGAGATGCTCCAAGGACTTGAGATTCTCCCTCTGGAGACAAAATGTAGTGAAAGAATTGTCCCAAAGATCTCCTTTTCTTACCCCTCCCTGCCTTCTTCCCATGGTGTCTCCCAAATCCTGCTGCTGGACCAGAGCAGCACACGGAATTGTGGATGATGTCTGGAGAAGGGAAGGCTTCAGGCAGAGCTCAGAGCCCTGGGAATGTTCCCCTGGAGAAGGGAAGGCTCCAGGCAGAGCTCAGAGCCCTGGGAATGTTCCCCTGGAGAAGGGAAGGCTCCAGGCAGAGCTCAGAGCCCTGGGAATGTTCCCCTGGAGAAGGGAAGGCTCCAGGCAGAGCTCAGAGCCCTGGGAATGTTCCCCTGGAGAAGGGAAGGCTCCAGGCAGAGCTCAGAGCCCTGGGAATGTTCCCCTGGAGAAGGGAAGGCTCCAGGCAGAGCTCAGAGCCCTGGGAATGTTCCCCTGGAGAAGGGAAGGCTCCAGGCAGAGCTCAGAGCCCTGGGAATGTTCCCCTGGAGAAGGGAAGGCTCCAGGCAGAGCTCAGAGCCCCTTGCAGGGCCTGAAGGGGCTCCAGGAGAGCTGGAGAGGGACTGGGGACAAGGGATGGAGGGACAGGAGCCAGGGAATGGCTCCCACTGCCAGAGGGCAGGGATGGGTGGGAGATTGGGATAAATCCTTCCCTGTGAGGGTGGTGAGTCCAGGCAGGACGGGCTGAGCTGAATCCAGCCCTGCCTTGGCTGGGGGTGCTGGGACCCTCCTTCCTCATGGTTTTAGTGCCTTTTTTTTTTTTTTTTTGCTTCCCCCCCCCCCCCCCCCCCTTAACTCTCCTCAAGAGGAACATATTTCCAATAATGCCCTTGGAAGGAGCCCTCGGTGATGGAGTGGTGTGACTGTAATTTGCCTGCTGCTGAGTGTAGTGTTTCAATCCTCGCTGAATTTGTGCCTATGATTTATGAGTTAATGCTTCCCCTTGTAAATTATATTGAAGAGAAAAAAATGAGTCTTATTTTCCCCTGTTTTCAGCAAACTTAATGTTTATGCTTTATATGCCATCAGGAGGAATAAAGCACTCTGAGGTTTCCAGACCGTGTTTTTCAGCAGGTAAAATGCAATTATTCAGAGCAGGGAGCTCTATTTGATCCATGAATAGGGGAAAATGAAAAGGCATTCAAAGGCTGAGCCAAAGCCTCTTTAAATCTTCGGGAGCCTTTTTTTCCCCTTGGGATTACAGAGCCACACAAAGGGGAATGGGATCCACGTTGTTCCTCACTCCACAGGGCTCTGCCACGGCTCAGGCTTGGATTTCACCCTTGGAAAACGCAGATCTCGACGTTCCCAGTTTGCCCAGCGTTCTCCCTGTGTGTGCAGTGCACTTTTCCCATCACATTAATTCCTGTGGGAGCTGTTGTGACATTGTGCTGGGGCTGGTGGAAACGCGAGCGCTGTTCCAACACCTTCCCGGGAGTGCGCCGGCGTCTCCCGTTCTCTCTCACCTGGCACGACCCTCCCCAGTGCCACAGCTGCCACCTCCCATCCTGTCACCTGCCCAGGTGGAACTCACGGGGAGCTCTCTGTGCCGAGGGATGGCACAGCCACATCCTGGCACTGATGCCTCATGTTTAGCTTTTGTATTTTCCAGGCTCTGTGCTGCTTTGGTGTGCAGCTCTGAGCTTCACATGAAGTGTTGCTGAGCTCTCTGCACAGAGCAGGGAGACAAAACAATTCCTGCTCCAGCTGGGCACCAAGGACAGATGATCCAAAGCTCAGGCCCAGGAGCACAAACAGCGTGGGCTGGAGAGAGAAAAACAAGCAGGATGGGACTTGATCACCTCAAGCTGGAAGTGGCCAATGAACTGCAAGGTGCAAATGGAGCAGAGCTGATCCCAGTGAGAGCCCCCGGGAGCGCTCGTGCATTTTGGGACCATTTTGGTTCCTCTTGGCTGCAGCCCTGGCTGGGCTCTGGTGCTGCCCAAGGTGGATCCATGGAGGAGATCCTTGGAATGAATCCCTTCTTTATTCTGTCACTCTGCCCAGCCTCTGCTCCAGGGCAGCCTGCTCAAGGCATCAGCAGCACCTGGAGTTTTCCTGCTGGAATCCCGCTCCTCCCCAAAGTGCTCCATGCACGTTGAGCTGCTGCATCCTCTGTGGATCACAGAGGTTTCCCAGTCCAGGAGACACCACATTTTCCCACTGACCACTTCCACATACATTCCCAAGGGAAGGGAACATGAGGCTCCAACGGATCCGACTCCTGGCCCCACCCAGGACAAACCCAAAAACTCCACCCTGTGCACCCCTGGGAGTGCTGTCCCAGCGCTCCTGGAGCTGTGGCAGCCTTGGGAATGTGACCATTCCCTGGGGGAATTCCATGACCAGCACGCTCTGGGGAAAGAGTCTTTTCCTGATATCCATAGAATTTTAGCAGGAATGCATCAGTGCACGCCCCAAACTCCTTGTGCTTCATTTCTGTGATGAAGGATCACCCTCAGGGTGGGTGATTCCAACATTTTGGATTGACCATGGGTGCATCCAACTCTCTTCAGGGGCCTGGAGGCATCTCCAGTCCTGTCTTCCACTGAGCAGCACCATGAGCTGCTGAAACCAAATATTCCCTGGAAAATGGATTTGTCACGGGATGGAAAATTGGGAGCAGGGGACACAAAGGTCAAGGGTGAGCATCACGTGCTGGAAAACAGAGCCCAGCACGGGCTGTGGGGTGACACCACTGCAAACAACTGCTCCTCTCACATCTCACCTTCCATATTTAGCATTTCCCATTTATTTCCTATTAATTTCATATTTCATAGAGATTTATTGAGGGCAAAATGAAAGAATATGGCTTATTCTTTGTCAAACTATCAGGAAAGATTAAAAAAAAAAAACAAAACAAAACCTCACCTTGGTGTTGGTCTGGAATCTGTTTCAGCTTAGCTCAGTTTTAATCCCCTAAACCTTTCCTGAGTTTATGCTGGAAAACAAAATAAAAATACAGCACAAGCAACATCCAGGCTTTAAACTGGAATTAAATATTTTTTTCCTTTTGCAAAGGAATGGTTTCCTTGCTGGAACTCTTCACTGGATCCACCAGGAATGGTTAATGGCCTCCATGCAGATTTGATATGTTTTCAAAGGAATTCACTGCAAAGCTGGTTTGAAAAATTCCATTGAAATTGGGATATTTTTACATTTCAGTTTGCCTTCCCTGCAGCTATTTGTTTCTGGAGTTGTTGGAGATTTTTTTCCCTTGCAAACTCCAGGCTGGTTTTTCTAAGCATGAGCACCAATCCAGATTCCACAGAAAGGGAGAAAAAGGACATTTTTTCCCGATTTTCTCATCCCTCGCCAAGCTCCTTACAGGAAATTTTAGCAAGCAGATATAAACTCCGAGTGATCCCATCTTTATGTTGAATAAAAGTACTTGCAGAGCCTTAACTTTAAATATTTCCTATTTGTTCCTGTCACATAAGTTGAAGATGGTTATAGCCTGGAGAAGCCCCTGACCTAATTCAGTCAGAGTGGAGCGGAGCCGCGCAGGAATCGGCCCCGCTGTGGCCTCAGCACAAAATCCCACAAGCAGGAAAGTTTGGGGGGAAAAATCCTTGTTTTAAAAGGGTATTTGTAATGAAGTTTGGGTGGGTATTTGTCGGGTGGGTTTAGACAGAAAAAACTACGGAGAGAAGGAAATGGGGAAAATCCCAGAGGAAGGAGGTGTTGGAGGGAAAGGGGAGATTAATTTGGAAGAGTTTTTCACATCATCACATCCCTGGAAGTGTCCAAGACCAGCTTGGATGGGGCTTGGAGCAGCTTGGGACAGTGGCATGGCAAGGGTTGGAATTTTGAGCTTTGATGTCCCTTCCATCCCAAACCATTCCATGATTCTGTGATTAAACCACTGGGCTCTCCCACAGCTGATGTGGGAATGAAATTTCATTTTTATTCCTCCCCACATCCTCTCCCTTGCACTTCCAAACGGATTTCCAGGCTGCTGGATTGTGTTTTAGGGGACAAGACTTTGTCCCTCTACCTGTGACGTGTAGGTGGGGGCTCAGGGAGGAAATCTGAGTTTATCCATTTCAAATTCCTGCTCCCAAACTCTTTCTCCAAGGAAACAAAGCTCCCTTTGCCCAACTCCCATCCTCACACAGCCCAGCGGTAGCAGACAAGACACTTGTGCTAATTAATATTTTATGGGCTGATAGACTTTTTTTTTTTTTTTTTTTTTCCCGCCTCGGCAGCTGGTCTTAAATAAAGACCAATTTGCAGAAGTGTTAATTAACTCTAATTACAAAGCGCATTGTAGCTGCTCCGAGGATTTCCGTCTGGAGGATGCCATGGAACCGCTCAGCCCCTCGTGCCCAGGGAAACGTCACGGTGGCTTTTCCTAGGGATTCCGTGCACGCTCAAAACTCCAAACAAATACAGAAAAGAGTGAAAAATAGGGAAAATATTGAAGGCTGGAGAGAGGTTTTGGACAAGGGATGGAGTGACAGGATAAGGGGGGATGGCTGCCCACTGAGGGAAGGCGGGATTAGATGGGATATTGGGAAGGAATTCCTGGCTGTGAGGGTGGGAGGCCCTGGCACGGGTTTCCCAGCTTACCTGACATTTCTTTGCCAGGCTTTTGCAGCAGGAGGAGCTGGAGTAGGAATTTTTACACAGATGGTGGCAGGACAGAGGGGAATGGTTTGAAACTGAGAGGAGATTTCAATTTGCTATTGGGAAGGAGTTCTTGGCTGTGATGGTGGGGAGGCCCTGGAATGGACTTCCCAGAGAAGCTGTGGCAGCCCCTGGATCCCTGGAAGTGTCCAAGGCTGGGCTGGAATGACCTGGGACAGTGGAAGGTGTCCCTGCCCATGGCAGGGGTGGGTTGGGATGAGCTTTAAGGTCCCTTCCACCCCAAACCTTCCATGGCTCAAGGGGTATCCCCTGATTCAACCCAACACCTTCTGCTCTGACACCACATTAACACGAGCTCCCTAATTAACTTCCCCTCTCCCATTTCCCTGGTTTTCCATGCCCGGCATTCCCTCACCCATCTCCCCATATTCCAGATCCGCCGCGCTTCACCCCGGATCTATCCCCGCAGCGGCATCGCGGCGTTAATGAGGAGGAAATCAATTAGGAGCCGTGCCACGCGGGCAATTAGCGCTGTCGCTGCGATGACACGGCGGCGGTGTCACTTCCAGCCCTCCCCTGGCTCACAGCTGCTGCCACTCTGGATGAGGATGACAATTCCAGCTTTCCTGCCGCTGGAAAGCAGCCGAGGGTGGGATCTCCTCCGTGCTGCCTTTAATTGGCCTGAGTGGGGCTGCAGGGCTTCCTTTCCCAAGTGGGGTTGTCTTAGTGCTTAAAGCTCCTGGAGAGGATGGAAAAAGGCATCCAAAGGGATGGTTTTGCATGGTGTCCTAACCAACTTTTGGATGTCCCTTTAAAATCTACGAATTTATAATTGATATTGAATGATTTATAATAATAATGTTTTATATTAGTGTGGGAAATGATAGTGATGATGATGACGGGTCACGGAGAAACCTGGGATAGTGGAAGGTTTCCCTGCCCATGGCAAGGGGTTTGAACTGGGTGATCTTTAAGGTCCCTTTCAAGCCAAACCATTCCATGCTTATTATTTATTATTATTATTATCATCATCATCATCATCATCATTATCATCATTATCATAATCATTCTCAATTCTCATTATCATTATTACTATTATTTGCAGCAGCTTTTAGACAAAGGATGTGGGAGAAAAGTTCCTACTGCAGCTCCACTCGAGGCTGCGTAGCCACTATAAATTCAGACTTTGAGCTCCTTTCTTTTTGAGCTAATTTTGGGCTACCAGCCCAAATTCTTCCCTCAGCTCCACAGGGCAGTGATGTCCTGGAAAGAAATAAAAGGACGTGCGACAATCTAGGCAAAAAAATCCCGTTTGAAAGAGGATGGAGGAGAGGTTTTGGTGTGCTGAAGCGTGTTTTTCCCTAAATTAATTTCCCAATAAATAGATATATTCAGTGCTGTTAAACAGTCGTTGTAACCACCTCCACAAAAACCCCTTAGAAACAGGAAAAAAAGAGCCTTTTGCAGCATTAACTCCTTCACACAAAACATCAGCACATTAATAAGCACCAGGCGTGGGGGTTCCCTATTGAGCATTATCCCGGCGCCGCTCATCCCAAATCCGGGATGGGGCAGGTGGGAAGGGCTCCCATTCAGGGAGTGGGTGGCACAGCTCTCAATTAGCTGCTCTGCCAAAAGCAGCCTCCTTTTGTCCATATGCACACGCTGCCTTGCAACTTCCAAAGGGCAATTCAGGAACTGGGAAAGGCCTGGCAAATTAATAATAATGAGCTAATTTCCACGCCATCTGCTAATCGCTCTCCTCAGCAGCGCTTGGCTCCCAAAACAGGAGTTTTTCCCCACTCTCCTTCTGTCTACCAACAGGAAATAATGGCATCCAACTCGACTCCTTTGGAAGGGATTCACTTGGTATTTCGTGCTGCTGCATCAGCACAAAGTCACTGCACAACCACTCGCTCTGGTTCCTTGAGGGAAAATTCCCCCCAGGGAAAGGAGGGGTGGGAAGTGTGGGGTTGATCCCTGTTCTGCCCTCCTTTCCTAAAGTGACTTTTTTTTTTGTTGTTATTGGGGTGGATTTTTGTCCTGTGTGTGCTCGGGGGGAGCAGAGCAGGAGTGGGGTGGTGGGCTGGGATGACAAGCAGGGTGCTGCTTTTATGGGATGTAGAGACTGCGGCCATAAATGCCAGCTGCTGATCCTAAGAGGAGCTGACTTGGCTTCCCTGGAAAGGTCAGGGCCATGGGGATGCAGCGTGTGGCTGTGCCCTGCTGGAGGATGCAGGGTGGGGGAGGAATTATCCAGAGAATCCAACAGCCCTTCCCGACCCTCTGAGACTGTGGCACTGCTGTGATAGTCAGAGAGTCACGGAATCGTGGAATTCCAGACTGGTTTAGGTTGGAAGGGACCTTAAAACTCATCTGGTTCCACCTCCAACGCCCTCCACTGAACCAGTTTTCTCCAACCTGGCCTTGGACTCTTCCAAGGATGTGCCAGGGTCTCCCCAGCCTCACAGGGAACAATTCATTCCCAATTTCTAATCTAAATCTTCTCTCATTCAGTTTAAAACCAGTCCCCCTTGTCCAGTCCCCACCTGCCCATGGAAAAATCCCCTCTTCATATTTTTTAGAAGCTTCCTTTATCTATTACAAGTGCAATGAAATGATGCCCGAACACCCCAATGCATGGAGCATCATTCCCGTTCCCTGAGGCTCCAAAATCACCTTTGCCACATGGAGCATCAGCTCCGAGATCAGAAGCTGGGCTTGAAACTGGGTTTAGGGCTTGAGAATGACAAAATTCCTGTTGTTCCCTGAGTTTCCAGGGTTTTTCCTGCCCTCCTTCCCTTCCCCTCACAGCTGCTCACTAATGAGAAGCAGCAATTGGATTTTTCCCTCCTCCCTGACTTATTGCCTGCGTGTGTTTGTAGGCTCAGGATATTACACCGGGGATCTATGGATTGGTTTATTCGGTTTATATGGAATTTGGGAGAGCAGGAAACACATTTAACTCCAATCACCCTGGGAATAGGTCATGCAGCCCGTGGAGTCATGAACCTTTCATAACAAATATATGTGGCCAGGTGTGAGGGAAAATGGATTCCATATGTCCCACATGGATCGAGCCAGGAGAAATTTCCTCGAAGCCGTAAATGGGACGTGCGTGGATTTCTCCACATCCACGTGAAATGAGGGGCAAGCCAAAACGGATCCATTCCTGCCAGTTTGGTTTGATAGGATGAGTTCTGGATTCTCTTCTCCAAACAGTTCCCAGGCCTCCGGGCTCTCCTGGAGACAGACCCATGGACTGAAGGATTCCCAGCGGGAGCGGCGCTGCCTTTTCCAAGGGTTTGGGCTGTGCTCTTTATTAGCTGCTGGCTGTCACCATGCCAATGGTCACAAGTGGAAGGGAAGGAGGGGTTGAGGCTCTTGCAGGTTGTTCCAGCATGTAGAAGATCTGGGAGGAAAACAGGGAAAAGCGGGATACGACCGTTGGAGCTGTGCAGCTCTATCCATGAAAAAGGGGGGAATTCCAACAGCTCTTGGGCATCCAAGCTCAAATTTTCCCACCAAATATCACCTGTGGCACCAGAATGAGAGCAGGGCTCGCTCTGCATCCATGTGGGATGAGCTCCTGCCTGGCAGGTTTGGGATGTGGGCAGTGGGGAACACCAAATCCCTGTGTCCAGCTCCAGGCAAAGCCTGGATCAATGGAGACAGCATCGCTGAGGGCTGGATCGTGTCCCACGGATCCCAGGAGCTTCCTGGCCATGGGACATCCCATGGAGAGGGGACACGGGCTGCAGAGCTGTCCCCTCTGAGGGTGGCACTGAGGACAGAGCCTGGCACTTCCCAGAGTGAGCCCAGGAGTCTCCTGAGCCATGAGGGGCCTTTTCCAGCACAGCTCCCTGGCCTGGGGGTGCTCAAATTCTCATGGAGAATCAAAATCTCCGTGTTTAAAATGGAGCCCAGGCTGGGGGCAAGTTGGTGAGGGCTGAGACGTTCCTGGGGAATTCAGCCATGAGACAAAGGTGGAAAACAGTGGTTGTAGCCCCTGTAAATGCCCAAAAAACTAAATTGGGATGGGCTAACAGCACTTCCCATCCTGTAGATGCTGCTGTCTGGAGGGGGAGCAAATGGTAGGGAGAACCCATGGATATAGGAATAACCTTGTGAAAAGATAACTGGGAACAAACTGTGGCACTGCTGGATTTATTTAATGTTTTAGTGAATAAGCATCAAATTTTCTATGCAATGGAGCAACTGAGGTGAAGAAAAGATTTGTAAATAACATCTTAGCAACTGGACATGATGACCTAAAAGGTCCTTTGCAACCTAAAGGAATTTAAGATTCTGTGAATGGAAAATCTTCTCCCCAGCCAGCAGCAGGTCTGGACTACACCACAGTGTTGGACACAAGGAGCTCTGCAAAGCCCAGGGAAGAGAGATCATGGAATTCCAGACTGGTTTGGGTTGGAATGGACCCTAAAGCTCATCTCATTCCAATCCTGCCGTGGGCAGGGACATTTTCCACTGTCCCAGGCTGCTCCAGCCTGACCTTGGACACTTCCAGGGATCACGGGGCAGCCACAGCTTCTCTGGGCCACCCAGGAATTCCCTCCTAATCACAAATCTACTCCTGTCATTTTGAATCCATCCCCCTTGTCCTGCCACTCCATGCCCTTGTAAAAACCTTGTTTTACCACGTTTTTTTTTTTTCCTGGATTAGCTCTCACACATGGCTTTTTGGTGCTTTTCTTTTTCTCTGCCCCACGAGGGGTCTGGATGCAGATACAGATGTTAAAGTGCTCCAGATGTGCTGTGCTTGTGCTCACCTGCAGCCAGTGCTGGGACCCCATGGAGTGATAACATCGTTCCCAGTGACCTCCTGATGAGCAATAAGGGCTTGGACATTTCCCCTGGGAAAGAAGGAACAATGCCAGAGGAAAAAAATAACGGTTGAGTATAAAGTGGTTTCAGGAAAAGGTTATTGACTCACAATTGTCCTGAGGGCTCAGAGCAGGAGGGAGGAAGTTTGGGCTCCCCAGGGGCTCTGCTTGTCCAGCCCAGCCCATCCCACTGGAACCTGATGCTGGGAAAAACTGGGATTGGGAGGGACCCCGCTTTCAGCATCAGCTGTGTGTACAAACCTTTTGTTGGTATTGTACTTATTTTTGGTATTGCATTTCTTTTTGATATTGTATTAATTACTGTGGAATTTCCCTGTTCTGAGCACGATCCGCCCTCCAACAGTGAGTTAATTCCAAGAGCTGGCTGTAGCACACTGGCAGCATCCAGCAATTCCAGCAATGCTTCATTCACCCTGGGAGCTGCCCAGAGAAGGAATTTAGAATTAGGGAATTGTTTAGGTTGGAAGAGACCTCCAAGGTTATCAAATCCTCCTTCTTCCCCAGCACTGCCAAGGCCACCACTAAGCTGTGTCACCAAGTGTCACATCCACATGGATTTTAAATAGTCTGGAATTTATGCATAAAAGTGACACCTGGTGCACTCCAGGGACTGAATTCCTCCTGCTTGGCACTAAATAAATTACAGAAAAAGGGGGGAATAACCTCATGGGATTTATCTTTAAGGAACCAGCAATGAGCACAGAGCTTGAAGCAGCCACAGGCAGGGACTGGGATGCTGGACCAGAGGATCCCAAGCTGGTTTGGGTGGGAAGGGACCTAAAGCTCATCCAGTTCATACCATACCATGGGCAGGGACACCTTCCACCGTCCCAGGCTGCTCCAACCTGGCCTTGGGCACTTCCAGGGATCCCACAGCTTCTCTGGGCACCCTGTGCCAGGGCCTCACCCCTCTCCCAGCCAGGAATTCCTTCCCAATATCCCACCTCAACCCATCCTCCTGCAGCCCTGCTTTTCTGATTTTTATTTATTATTTCATTTAAAAGGGAAAACAGTCTCTCTGCTTGTCAGAGCAGCCCATATGATATGAAAATATTCACAATATTCCTGCAAAATGTGCTGTTCACCTCGGGCTGCGCCTGCAGCTCGGATTCCGACAGCACCTTTGTCAGCGAGGGTTTTGTTTGGAGATTTGCAAGGAATTTTCCAAATTTCACCTGCTGAAACCTGTGGAATAGGGATGCCTTGGATAATTTGTTTTCAAGGGAAGGATCTCCAAGCAGATAAGGAACTGTCTCTGAGGGGAAAGCACTGGGACTGAGCCCAGGGAAAGCCACCCCGGGGTCCTTCCCGGCGCCATCGGCTCTTCCCTGATCTCTCCAATTCCAGTCATCCCAGCCAGTTGCGAGAGGGAAATAAACAGATGGGAGAGTTTTTCCACAAAAATGCAAATAGGTTGTAAAAATGTCTGCAAAAATCTAAATACTCAGGGAGAATGTGCCAGTCGGGATGAATATTTTGACAAGGAAAAGGGAAAGAAAGAGGGAGAAGTTAAATGATGTCAGAAGGGATTGTTTGGGTTTCCCTGATAAAATCCTGCAGCAAGAACTAAAGTTTATTTTATTAAGGCTTTGCACCCTATTTAATGATATAAATGTCTGTACAGAACTAAATTCACAAGTCAAATTGAAATGGGCTTCAATGCTGCTAAATTAATTTATTTCTTTAATATAAACTGGGGGGTTTTTTTTAATAAACTGGGTTTTTTTGGGGAGGAGAGGATTGATTTTTCCAGGAAAAATGACCATGAAGTTCTGGAGTGCTGTCCCCCAAAGAAGGGGAACCTCAAGATATTTAGGTGCTGCTGCAGCTCTGTGAGGCAGAGTGTGGCCAAAAATTCCTGCTGGAATTTACTGGGGAGGAAGCCAAACCATTTAACTTACTTTGCTGTAATTTCTCCAAGTAATTCTATTTTTTTCTGGTTTTTTTCTTCCCCAAACCCAAATCTTAAAGGTCTTTTCCATCCTAAAGGATTCTGTGATTTGGTAAGGGAGGGGACTTCTTGTAGGCCTGGGGAAAGATCCTGGGGGAATGCCTGGCCAAACTGGGATGTGATCCCAGATGATCACATCTGATGATTTGCTGATTTTTAGGATGAGGGCTGCCCACGTGAGGTGGTTTGGATGGCTGGAAAACCCTGGAAATGCCCCAGGAGCAGAAGTGCAGGAGGACAAGGAGGGTTCTCAGCCCCAAATGCTCGGCCCAGGCCGAGGGCACTGCAGAAAACGCATCCAAATATTTCACCTACAAAGCTGGCATTTCTAGCTCAACATCTCTGGGACTTCACCGCTGGCCTGGCTGCTGTGCCAGGGCTGGAAATCGCTTTCCAGGAAGGGATTTCCCCAAAATGCACCCTGAGCTCCCCTGGGCCAGCCTGAGGCCGTTCCCTCTCCTCCTGTCCCTGTTCCCTGGGATGATCCCAAATCTCCCTGGCTGTCCCCTCCTGGCAGGGAATTCCAGAGAGGGAAAAGATCCCTCTGCATCCTCCTTTGCTCCAGCCTGAGCCCCTTCCCAGCTCCCTCAGGAATTCTGCAGCCCCTTCCCAGCTCCCTCAGGAATTCTCCAGCCCCTTCCCAGCTCCCTCAGGGATTCTCCAGCCCTTCCCAGCTCCGTTCCCTTCCCTGGCCCTGCTCCAGCCCCTCAGGATCTCCCCTGCCATGAGGGGAAAATCAAAAAGTGGAGAAAACGTGAGGGGAAAAAAAAGTGTGGGAAGTTTGGGGAGGGCTCTGCTGCAGAGCTTTTCCCTCCAGGATCCTCCTTTGCTCCAGGCTGAGCCCCTTCCCAGCTCCCTCAGGAATTCTGCAGCCCCTTCCCAGCTCCCTCAGGAATTCTCCAGCCCTTCCCAGCTCCCTCAGGAATTCCCCAGCCCCTTCCCCAGCTCCGTTCCCTTCAGGTCTCTCCTGCCGTGAGGGGAAAATCAAAAAGTGGGAGAAAATGTGAGGGTAAAAATAAGTGAGGGGAGTCTGAGGAAGGCTCTGCTGCAGAGTTTTCCCTCCTGGATCCTCCTTCTCTCCAGGCTGAGCCCCTTCCCAGCTCCCTCAGCTGATCTTGGTGCTCCAGCCCCATCCCCAGCTCTGTTGTTCCTCTCTGGACATGGATCCTGCCATGGATATTTATGATAAAATTCCTTTTCTCACTGGTGAAGGCATCAGAGTCGTGGTCCTGAGGAACCTGACGGTGTCTGGGGCAGCAGGATTTGGTTACAAGGAGTTGGAATCGGTGTGAAATATTCCCTGGAAAACCGTCCTGAGGGGCTGCAGGGGTGTCAGTCCCAACTCCCAACCCCCAGCTGGCACAACTATTTGTTTTGTGTGAAAAAATAACAATTCCCTAATAAAATCATTTTAAGTGCAAGACATTCTGCTGGGGGAGAAAAAAAAAAAAAAAAAAAAAAAAAAAAAAAAAAAAAAAAAAAACCCAAACCCACTCATTCTGGGGGAACAGTCAAAACAATTATTAGCTCAAATTTCCAAGTCATTATCTGCCAGGGTGACATGGCATGTCAGGCACAGCCATGTCACAACGTGCCATCCCCTGCTGCAGCTAATGGGAGGTGGCAGCCCCTGAGCCGGGCTGGGGACAGCATCCTGCCCACCCTGGGGACAAACGGAGCTCGGGGGGGTTCATCCCATGGAATTTCACACTGCAGCTTTTCCTGGTGGCACTCGGAGCTGCAGCTGCACTTTGGGATGTGTGTCTGTGTCTGTGTCTGTGTGTGTGTAAATCACAATTTTAAAAAATCGCGAGAGAAATAAACAAAAACCGGAATTAGGAATTAGGAAGTGCAGCCAATCGCATTTGAACGCCCAATTTCGCCCTTTTTGGTGGTGCAGGCAGCTGGTGCAGCACCCCAGGGCTGGTGGCGTGATCCACATCCCAAAATCCCACCCTGAGGCACGGCGGGACTTTAGCAAAGGGGAAATCATCTCAAAGAAAGTTTAAGAATTAAACTGGGAAAGCTTTTCCAGTGGCAGAATATTGGGAGGACTCAAATCCCTGCTCTGTGCGAGGAGTTCCAGCAAAAACGATGCCAAGAGATCCCAATCCGACGGCAGCTCTTGGCACCAGGGCTTTCATTCAGAGCAGGAACAATGAATTTGCATCCTAGGAAACAAATGCACTCCACATGCCCTGAGACAAATAAATGGAGATATTCCTTTCTTCCACAGCCAGGAATCTTAATCTTGCTGATAAACAAAGCAGGGAAAAAAAAAAAAAAGTCTCTGAATGTTTTCTGTGTTTTCTTTAGACAGAGACCTGAATGCTGGGGAGAAAATAAAGTGAGCTTTGTGCAAGGAGAGCTGGTGACAAAGGCAGGGCCTTTGCTTTGGGGGCTGAGACGGTTTTTTTTCCGTCCAGCTTCTGGTTTTCCTGCTGGAAAAGCAGCTGGTGGGACAGGGTGGGATGTCCCCAGGGATGAGGGGAGCTTGGAGGTGTCTGCACCCCCAAAAGCCACCCAAAAGAACCTGCCCTGTCCCCACCACCCAGCAAAGCACCCAAACCAGCAAGCAGACAACGTTAGGACATCATGTCTATTGTCATTTTCCTCCCATTCCCACATTTTCCTTGAAGTCAGGAAAAATTTCTTTGCTTTGGCACAGGGAGTCTCCATCCCTGAAAGTGCCAAAAAAAACGTGAGGATGTGGCACTGCCTGCAACACCCCAGGAAAAATCCCCTCAGCTATCACCAAGATTTTGTTTCCTTTCTATTGGCAGGTGATTTTCACTTTTCCTTATGATTCTCTCCCTATCTCTCTTAATGAAATCCTTCCTTTTTTTTTTGTTTTTTTTTTTGAATTCCTCAAGACTGAGCTATTTCAGACCACGTTCAGTGGCCTTTAGCCCTTTTGATTCTTATTTTTGTCATGTCATTTTGGGCAGGATGCCACCCACCTTCTGCCAAGCTCTGAGTTGTAATTACAGGGTCAGAAGTTCATCTTCCTCCAATTGCTCTTCCCTTTGAAATTCCAGCTGAATTATCCAATTTCTTGACCCGGCAAAAGGAAGGTGCCCACCTAATTATGATTCTGTTTCACTTCCCCGAGATCCTTTGGCCCTCATTATAAGGAACAACAATTTCTAATGTTCCTTTCTCAAGTCTAAAGTCCTTTCTCGAGTCTAAAGCTGCTTTAGCAGGTTTTCCCTTCAGGAGAGAAGGTTAAAACCAAGTGAGATCTGAGCTGTCCCAGCTCAGGGACGACCCAGTGGTTTTCCTTTCCCACCACCATAAAAAAGGGAAGACTAAACCCTTTTCTAATGGAATAAACTTGAATTCTCTCCAAGAAAAGCCTCCATCAAGGGGAGCAGATTGCTCCCAAGCTCTTGCGCAAAGCCTGGCTGGATTGCGGCGGAGACAGAAATTCCTGGACTGCGGCTCAAGCTTTAATCAGGCAGAATTCCCACTGAACTCGCTGGGAATTTGAAGTCTCAGCTTTGGCCCAGAACTTGCTGGTTGCTGCAGATCTCTCCTGGCCCGGGCTGTGCTGCTGGAAGCTCTCCCTGCTGCTCTCCTGCTGCAGGACGCGATGCTGCAGTGTGCAATCAGCCACATTGAGATGTTCCATGCCAAATTATCGCCTTATTAATTAAAACACAAGCTGTTCTGCTGCTGCTCCTCACGCAGCTGAAGCAGAGCTTGGATTTTTTTTTTTTTTCTCCCTGCACATCCCAGCTCAGCCTCCTGCTCCAAGGACCTGGATTTTCTGCCTTGTTTCATCTTTGGATTATGAGTGATGCTTGGTGTCCCCTCACTCCAGGGGGGACAGACCCACCAGGCTGGGCCAAGGTCACCTGAGCGTGGCACTCTCCATCAAGCTGGAACCCAAGAAAATAGGAATATTTTCTGTTTGGACAGGTGCAATAAATTAAATCTCACATCTGGCCGAGCTCAGGCTGGGGCTCCGTCAGGCCGGGCCATCCATCAGCGCTGGAAGTGCAGCATTCCAGGGTCAGGAGAGGCAGGAGCTGCCCCAGCCCCCTGCCAGTCCTCCTCCAACAGCTCATTTCCAGCTCCACGGAGCCAGAATTCCACCCCCAGCAAGATCCTGGTGTGTGGCGGCCGGGAAAACCTCGGCTGACCTCAGGAATGGTGGGATGAGGACAGGTGGAATCCTGCTCCGGGCAGGGAATGCCCCGGGATGGTCAGGATGGGAATGCCCCTGGGATAATTGGTGGCTGGAGTTTTCCTCCAAACCATCCTTCCAGCTGGGCTCCAGCCTCTGCAATTCCAGCCTGTGCCAAGCCAAGGCCAGAGCTGCTTTCCAGAAACGGCTGAGGAGCACATGGAATCCCCCAGAGCCCCGAAAGAGCCAACACCTCCAGGAGAGAGGCAGCTCGGGGGGGTTTTGTTAAAAACCCAAAAGCACAACCCCTGATGGAGAGGTCCCACCACCACCCTCCCTCTGTCTCTCTGGAATTTGGCTCCAAAAGCTTTTTCCTCCCTCAAATCAGGAGAAAAGAGAGGGTTAAAAAATGCTCTCCTTGGATTTTTCTCAGCCACTTTCAGGACTGCGAACTGCTTTGGAAACGTGGATTTGAACATGTGCTTATCATCAGCTGTGACCTCGTGCAAGCCCAGAATAAAAACCCCCAGTAAAAGTGCCCTGACCTTTAATTCTCCACCAGAGCCTGCAGTGCTGAGTAATTGCTCTCCAAGCCCGAGCTCTTCAGGGAGGTAGGAGCCAGATTCCTTCCTCTCTGCAATCATGGCAAGGAAAAAGGAACAAACAAACAAACAGGAAAGCTGCTCCCAGCTGGAGCACAGGTCCGGAGGGGGGAATCCAGGAGGTTATTTAAAGCTTGCAGAGGTTCCTCCTTCCAGCCACGCTTGCTGGAGGGGAAGCAAGGCCAGTTATTATTAGCTGGAGTGGATTGAGCTGGGAGATTGCAGGATATTGCCAGGATATTCCCACAGGAGTGGCTGTTCCTTCACTTACAAGGGTGTGAGGAGGCTGACGGGTAGTTCTGGCTTCTGGTGGCTCAAATCAGGTTGTGAAGCAGCTGCTGAAGCTTGTGGAACGTCATCAATTAAAAGAACATCTCACTGAGGATCTGGTTGCCCAGCAGAGGTTTTGATCCCTAAAAGAAGCCTTTTGTGCCCAATTATTTCTGTGATAGTGCTAATTTGGGCTTCTCAGTGGTCTCCTTCTTAATTCTGCTGATCACATTAACTGAAGGGATGGATCCCCAAAGTGCTGAAAAACCAGTGCAGTGAAAGAATTGTCCCAAAGATCTCCTTTTCTTACCCCTCCCTGCCTTCTTCCCATGGTGTCTCCCAAATCCTGCTGCTGGACCAGAGCAGCACACGGAATTGTGGATGATGTCTGGAGAAAGGGAAGGATCCAGACAGAGCTCAGAGCCCTGGGAATGTTCCCCTGGAGAAGGGAAGGCTCCAGGCAGAGCTCAGAGCCCTGGGAATGTTCCCCTGGAGAAGGGAAGGCTCCAGGCAGAGCTCAGAGCCCTGGGAATGTTCCCCTGGAGAAGGGAAGGCTCCAGGCAGAGCTCAGAGCCCTGGGAATGTTCCCCTGGAGAAGGGAAGGCTCCAGGCAGAGCTCAGAGCCCCTTGCAGGGCCCGAAGGGGCTCCAGGAGAGCTGGAGAGGGACTGGGGACAAGGGATGGAGGGACAGGAGCCAGGGAATGGCTCCCACTGCCAGAGGGCAGGGATGGGTGGGAGATTGGGAATTGGGAATTCCTGGCTGGGCTGGAGTTCCCAGAGCAGCTGTGGCTGCCCCTGCATCCCTGGAAGTGTCCAAGGCCAGGCTGGAGCAATCTGGGATGGTGGAAGATGTCCCTGCCCATGGAAAAAGAGCTGGAATGAGATGAACTTTAAGGTTTCTTCCAACCCAGACCATTCTGGGCTTCCATGAAGTGCCTGGGGCTGAATCCAAGTCCCCAGCCAGCTCCATTCCCTCCATGGGGGTGGCAGGGCCCATTTGGCTTCGGAGAAGTGATAATTCCTGTTAAAATCCAGCAGGGATGAGCCACCTTTCCTGGAGGAGGCTGTCAGATCCCCCCTGGAGCTCCCCATGTCACACTTCCCTGCTGCCCTGTGGGATTCTGTTGTCAGGTCTGTGCAAACATTCCCAGAAAGGTGCCAGGGGCTCCTGGCTGTGCCCAGGAGGAGATCCCAGTCCCAGCCTGCTGTGGGATGCAGGACATGGATTTGCCAGAGGATGGGAAGCTGCCCATGGATGGGATTCCGCAGTGCTCCCCGTGGTGAGGGAGTCAGTGACTGGATCAGGGAACAACTTTCTCTGGAGGAGACAGATCATTTTCAGAGAGTTTTTTTTTTCCCTTTAAAAAAAAGCCATTAATATTTCACAGGCCTGCAGGAAAAAGCAGGATGCCTGAATAGTTCCTACCCAGGGAACACGGCATGAAATCTCAACACCATGGGAGCTATTTTTACATCTTTTTTTTTCCTTTTCATATTGCATAAATGGTGACTGATTTTATGCTCCATGATTAATTTAGACACAGAATAATGGAAATCCAGGAGCACTCATCCGGTTCAAAGGGCCAGAGCAGATAAATAATGGATGTTTACATAACTGCAATATCAATCTCAGTAACAAATGATTTGTAGGAAGTCAGCAGAGAATGGGGAGAGCTCGGAAATGCTCCTCTGAGGCAGCAGCATTGCACCAGGAGGGGCTTCAAGCAAAGCATTGCCTCGTGCTGCTCCTTATCTTTGGATAAATCTCAAAATCATGGGATGGGTTGGCTTGGAAGGGGCCTTAAAGCTCATCCCAATCCACCCCTGCCACGGGCAGGGACACCTCCCACTGTCCCAGGCTGCTCCAGCCCGGCCTGGGACACTTCCAGAGGTCCAGGGAAGCCCCAGCTTCTCTGGGCACCTGTGAGCAACTCCCTGGGGGCTCCCCTGGCGGGGGAGACCCTCCTGGAGCAGTTCTGTGTCAGGAACCAGAGACGCGTTGGACTTTTTCAGTCTTCAGCTTCTGTTTATTGTTATCTTATCAAAACTTCAGCACTGTCTGCAGCAGACTCTGTGTGCAGGAAAAGCAGCACAAAAGTGGCCAACAATCTCTTGTCACGAGGCTTTTTAAGTCTAATCAAAATCTAAGCTACCCAATTAAGAAGTGACACCTAAATTATTTTCCTTTCTAACCCAATAACTGAGCCCTAAAGACCCGCAATGAGGATTTTTCTGCCCAGTTACAAGACACCACCTAAACCCAAGAAGAAAGAGGAAGAAGAAGAAAGAAGAAAGGAACTCAAGACAACACCCTGTACCTTCCATCTTGAACCCATCTAGAACATACTAAAAACCCTAAACCCTAAATTTCTCACCCATGTGACACACTACACTGCTCTCCACAATCTATTTCACACTTTTGTGGTTTCTGGTTTACCTTGAGGCTTTGGAAGTTCTCTCCATGAATGAGGGTCAGAGTCAGTGCTCCCCTGGGGGTCAGGGCACCCCAGAGCAGACAGAGAAATATTCCCAATGCCCTGGGTTTCCACAGGCATCCTGTGCCAGGGCCTCCCCACCCTCCCAGCCAGGAATTCCCTCCCAATCCCAAATCAAACCTCCTCTTACACCTCAAACCCTCATTCTACAAAGGGAAGGTTTTACAAATTCTTTTATGGCAGCTGGGTTTTGGGGTGTTTGTCAAACACCGCTGAATTCCCGTTTCAGCTTTCCTGCATCTCAGAGGTGTTCCCAGGGAGCATCCTGCACTTTCTTAGCTGGAGCAGAAGAACTGGGGCTGGAAGAAGAAGTTGGAAAAGCAGCTGCATTGTCCCACAGAGCTGGAGTGGAATCTGCTCTTCATTCAGCACCTGCTCCAAAGTCTTCCTCACGGATCCACAAATCCAGGTTTTTTTTTTTTTTCACCTGTGCACACCCAAAGAGATCATCCCATTCCACTTCCTTCCATGGACAGGGACACTTCTACTATCCCAGGCTGCTCCAAGCTCTGTCCAGCCTGGCCTTGGACACTTCCAGGGATCCAGGGGCAGCCCCAGCTGCTCTGGGCAATCGTTAGATCCTAACAAGATACAACTTTTAGCCAAGTTCCCTTCCAACCCAAACCATTCCATGACTGAATTATCCTGGCACTGGCTGTCACTGACCTGCTGAAGAACACATTGTACCTGATTTATTTTAACCAGAGGAGAAACCGCTCTCACTTCCCTCTTGCCTCCAAAGTTGGGAGTTCTGCAATTCTTTTTCAGGAAACCAAAATCTGCTAAAACCCTGTGGTGTTTGCATATTTTAATACAGCTGAGCGAGGCGGTTCTGGACACTTGCTGATGTGAAATGTCAGGGTAGGTGGTTATATAAATGTTATTTTTAGATGTGATTAAAAAAAACACATTCCTTTAATGCTAACACATTTTTCCCCCCGCCAGCTCGCTGGAATTAAAAGGCTGTTTAGATATTCCAAGATGGGATTTTATTTTTGCTTGTGGCATAACAATTGAGGCAGCCTAATTGTGCATATGTTAATGGTTTGTTTTAAGAGAGAGCCTTACAGGGCTGCTCAGCAATAATTTGGCTTTGCCCTGCACAGACCTTTCCTTGTAAAACTCCTTTATTACCTGCACAGCAATCAAGGACTAATGGGTTTTGTCCTGCTCTGCTGTGGGGACTGTGTCACGTCGCCACTTCTCCTGCTGGCAGAGAAAATATTTAATTTGGAATGTTTTATTCAGCTTTAAACCCATTTCTGGGTGATAAAAGAGAATAAGAAATAGAAATTTGGTGGGTGGATAGAGCTGGTTGTAATCTCATGGAGGGAAGTGGAGGGACAGCTCCTGAAATCCAGAGGGGCGTGGAGAGGTGGATCCATGGGAAGCTCCTGAGGTTCAACAAGGCCAAGTCCTGCCCAGGGATCAGGGAATGCCAGCACAAACCCAGCTGGGTGGGAAGGGATGGAGAGCAGCCCTGAGGAGAAGGACCTGGGGGTGTTGATTGAGGAAAATCTGGATATGGCTCGACCACGTGGGACCCAGAACCCCCCGTGGCCTGGGATGATCCCACGGCTCGGGCAGCAGGAAAGGGATTGGGATTGTGCCCCTCTGCCCCGCTCAGGTGAGACCCCACCTGCAGAGCTGCCCCAGCTCAGAGATCCCAGCACAGGAGGAACCAGGTAGAATGCCAGGTATAATCATGAGCTCCCAGCTCTGGGGTGTCCAGAGGGACCTGGAGCTGCTGGAGAGAGCCCAGAGGAGCCACGGAGCTGCTGCAGGGCTGGAGCCCCTCTGGAGCCAGGCTGGCAGAGCTGGGGGTGCTCACCTGGAGAGGAGAAGGATCCAGGCAGAGCTCAGAGCCCTGGGAATGTTCCCCTGGAGAAGGGAAGGCTCCAGGCAGAGCTCAGAGCCCTGGGAATGTCCCCCTGGAGAAGGGAAGGATCCAGGCAGAGCTCAGAGCCCTGGGAATGTTCCCCTGGAGAAGGGAAGGCTCCAGGCAGAGCTCAGAGCCCTGGGAATGTTCCCCTGGAGAAGGGAAGGCTCCAGGCAGAGCTCAGAGCCCTGGGAATGTTCCCCTGGAGAAGGGAAGGATCCAGGCAGAGCTCAGAGCCCTGGGAATGTTCCCCTGGAGAAGGGAAGGCTCCAGGCAGAGCTCAGAGCCCTGGGAATGTTCCCCTGGAGAAGGGAAGGCTCCAGGCAGAGCTCAGAGCCCCTTGCAGGGCCTGAAGGGGCTCCAGGAGAGCTGGAGAGGGACTGGGGACAAGGGATGGAGGGACAGGAGCCAGGGAATGGCTCCCACTGCCAGAGGGCAGGGATGGCTGGGAGATTGGGAATTCCTGGGAATTCCTGGCTGGGAATTCCTGGCACAGAGAAGCTCTGGAGTGAGTCCTGAGGGGACCACGGAGATGCTCCAAGGACTGGAGATTCTCTCTCTAGAGAAAAAATATGAAGCAGCAAGGCCAGGCCAGGCCATAGCAGACTTTCTGTGCCCACGAGGACTGGGATAACTTCAGATTTATTCCCTGTGGAATTCACAGACAGATTTGGAATTTGCTCTGTGTTGCAAAACCCTCTGTTATCCCATATTTCGCATTTCCTTGGTGTGTCCTTTCCTGTAGGGAGGCTGATAAGTGCCTATTTTTATTTTTCTCATTCTCTGCTTAATTTTAAGGATTTCTGTGGTCGCTGGACAGGACAATAAATTGGGATGTTGTTAAATAACTTAATGAGGTGTCAGGAGCCCGGAAATATTCCCGTGGCAGTCAGGCCTTTTAGCAATGGAACATTGATTCTCCCACACCAGACATATTTCTCCTATTTAACAGTTATTTAGGGGGAAATGGTGATTGGTTTCTGAGTCCATAATCCATCCTCAGCGGCTTAAGTTAATATTTAAAAATCTTTATGAGATTAAGATATTAATTCCTCCACACTGCTGGTTGTGGGCTTGTGATGCTCTGTGTGCACCGGGGTGTGATCCACATCCACAGGGTCATTTTAAGTGGGAAAAAAAGAGGAGATAAAGGGATTGAGTGCTCATTAAGAACAAGGAGGGTGCTAATTGGGATGTTAATTAGTGGGGGTATTTGTAGGATTCGTTTGATTGGCTCAACACAGAGTGGTCACTGATCACCCAGGGAATCCAAACCTTCTCCCAGCAGGTGAATTCACTCTTCCAGGACATGGAATCATCCCTGTGATCCAAACCAGGTCCCGTGGGAAGCAGGGAGCACAAATTTAAGCCGAGGACTTTCTGAGGCAGCTGCCTGAGCTGGGACCACTGCACACAGGGATAGAGCTGGAGGGAATTTGGCCTTGGGGTGGCTCAGCCTTTCCCCAGGAAGACACTGGGAAATATTTACCAGAGGCTTTAGGATTGTTCCTGGTCTCATCCAAAGGCAGGATTTAAAAATTAAATGAAATTCCTGTCAAGGCTGGGTAAAACAGAGCAAGTCTGATATGGCTGGTCTGGGCTTCCAGGTGAATGAGGCTTTAAAGGAATTAATTCCTGGAGTGAGAGTTCTGTGTTTATGCTTTTATGTGCTGGGCTATTATCCCAGGGAAATACAAAGGGTTTGCTTTTCCCAAGTGTTTCAAGCTCCTGGGGCTGCGTTGGCACAAAGTTTATCCCTGCTGGTGCCATCCCCTGGGGCTGGGACTGAATAATGATAACCACCATTAGGCTGTTAATGAAAATAAGAGCAATTAAGGCAAATTCATGGAAAAAGTGTGAGGACAACTGGAACAAACAACACCTTCAGGTCATAACTGAGCTGTGAGGACTCTGCAAGCTCCAAATCCAACGGTGCAAATGAAATACAGCAGCTCCTCAAATTATTTGGGAAGTTATTTCTGCCCCTCGTGCCCTGGAAACATCCCTGGCCAAGCAGGTTGGCCCTTGCTGGAAGGGAGGCCTTGACAGCCACTCGCTCCAGCTGACACATCCCGTTGCTATTCGAGAGTGTTTGGGAAGTGTCCCTAAACCCCAGCTGGAGGGATGAGTATATTTAGAGTTGACACACAATATGCTCTGTGTTTGCCTTGGCTGAGCCAGCTGGGCTGGGAGGAAGATGCTCTCCAAGGCAGGGCTTTACTTCGGGGCTTTTCCTGCTGTTAATTCCAAGCCCGTGCTCGTCCGGGAGCAAAATTTGTCTCTGTCTAATTAGGGAGAAGACAAGGTACCAACCATGCTTGGGAAAAATTAATCTGCCGTGCTGATAAGAGAAAGGATTAGGTTGTTATTGTGGGAAAAATAATTTAAACTCTGAGCTTAAAGCCCAGCAAGGAAGGCAGGAGTTCTAATGGGATTTTTCAGTGGGGTGGGAAAGCTTCAGGTGACAGGAAAGGGATGCACAGAGGAACTGTTTGAAAAGGGACACGGGAAGGAGTCCAAAAGTTGAGGGATACAATTGCAAAGCTTGGGAAGTGCCTTGGAACATGGGGTGGCACAAATCAGCTGGGAGGAGCGTGGGGCAAATTATGGAGAAAGGGAGGAAAAATAAAGGCGGTGGCAGCCCCCAAAGGAGATTTTAAAATTGAAATAAGAGAACAAGCAGCTGCTCCCGGGGGAAATCCCAGTCTCTCATTTTCCCAGTTTTCTCCCCACCACAGGCACAAACAATGCCCATCATGGGTGTCACTGGGGCTCACCAGGAGATGCCATGAGCTGCTTTGCAGGGAAAATGCTCCAACCCTTCAGATACACATGGGAAAGGAAGGCAGGAATCATCAAAGAGGAGTTTTCCCTCTCCTCATGCCCCGGGTGACATTTTCCTCCCGCCCTGGCATGGAAGATAAGGCCCAGGCAGTGATTTTCTGACAGCTCTGAAGCACCTTTGCCTGCCTGTACAACACCAGCCAGCTCTTCCCGCCTTTCCCATTATTCCCCTTTTCTCTGGCAGTTTTTCTCATCTCCTGGAAAACGAGGCAGCCTCGTGCTCCTTCAAATCAAGTATTATTGGAGCCCCTGCAAATAGAAACCCTCTGGCTCTGGCTGGGCTCTTGCAAAACCAGTGGGAGGCTGGGAACCTCCCCGCTCTGGAGCTCTTGTAAAATGTTTGAAAAGGAGAATTATAGGAAAAAAAAAAAAGCCCTGGATGTACTGAAATAGCCACCCACAGGCTCCCTGAGCACAATAACTGGATGCACTAAGTCATTCCCGAGACAGTTTTGGGCGAGTTTCTGCTGGGATAACTCGGAGATAAGGGGAAATGATTCAATCACCTGGGTTCTTTTTCCTCATCCCGGCCAAAACAAAGAATAGAGAATAATGGTTTGTCCAAATGATCCAAAAAGGATCGAGGGAAATACGCAAGGTGGCCTGAAATCCATCATTTCCTCCAGGGTGAATCACAGCCTGCGCACAGCAAGGCTGGAATATTTGGGAGAGGCTCTGCCAGCCAAAGAGGCCAATCCCAGCCGTAAATTCCTCATATTTGGATACTTCCAGCTATTTTCCAACCTTGGTTACACAAATAACAACAATTCCTGCAGCTCCCTGGTGCTCCCTGCCTCACACTGGGCTGGATCATCATTAAAGCATCTTTTGTTCTTTGCCTGCCAATGCCACAGGACCGGGCTGGGATTTGCCAAGCACTAAGTGGGACAGATAAAAGCAACTAAAATAATTGGGATTTAATTCCCAGAAGCAGTGAAGTACCTTGTAAAGAGCAGTGCTTCACAGGATTTTCTCATATGGAAACAAGACAAGACAGGAGAGACATTGAGGGGCTCCAGGGTGTGCAGGGAAGGGAACAGAGCTGGGGAAGGGGCTGGAGAATTTGTGCTAATAATTGTTTTGACTGTTCCCCCAGAATGAGTGGGTTTGGTTTGGGGTTTTGGTATTTTTTCTTGGGGATTATTCTTGGTTTTTTTAAAATAATAATAATAATAATAATAATAGTTGTTGCTTGGTTGGTTTGGTTTGGTTTGGTTTGTTTTTTTCCCAGCAGACTGTCTTGCACTTAAAATGATTTTATTAGGGAATTGTTGTTACTTTTTCGCACAAAAACAAATAGTTGTGCCAGCTGGAGGTTGGGAGTTGGGATTGACACCCCTGCAGCCCCTCAGGACAGTTCTCCAGGGAATATTTCACACCGATTCCAACTCCTTGTAACCAAATCCTGCTGCCCCAGACACCGTCAGGTTCCTCAGGACCACGACTCTGATGCCTTCACCAGTGAGAAAAGGAATTTTATCATAAATATCCATGGCAGGATCCATGTCCAGAGAGGAGCAACAGAGCTGGGGATGGGGCTGGAGCACCAGGATCAGCTGAGGGAGCAGGGAAGGGGCTCAGCCTGGAGAGAAGGAGGATCCAGGAGGGAAAACTCTGCAGCAGAGCCTTCCTCAGACTCCCCTCACTTATTTTTCTCCTCACATTTTCTCCCACTTTTTGATTTTCCCCTCATGGCAGGAGAGACCTGAAGGGAACGGAGCTGGGGAAGGGGCTGGAGAATTCCTGAGGGAGCTGGGAAGGGGCTGGGGAATTCCTGAGGGAGCTGGGAAGGGGCTCAGGCTGGAGCAAAGGAGGATCCTGGAGGGAAAAGCTCTGCAGCAGAGCCCTCCTCAAACTTCCCACACTTTTTTTTCCCCTCACGTTTTCTCCACTTTTTGGTTTTCCCCTCACAGCAAGGGAGACCCTGAGGGGCTGGAGCAGGGCCAGGGAAGGGAATGGAGCTGGGAAGGGCTGGAGAATTCCTGAGGGAGCTGGGAAGGGGCTGGGGAATTCCTGAGGGAGCTGGGAAGGGGCTGGGGAATTGCTGAGGGAGCTGGGAAGGGGCTCAGCCTGGAGCAAAGGAGGATGCAGAGGGATCTTTTCCCTCTCTGGAATTCCCTGTCAGGAGGGGACAGCCAGGGAGGATTTGGGATCATCCCAGGGAACAGGGACAGGAGGAGAGGGAACGGCCTCAGGCTGGCCCAGGGGAGCTCAGGGTGCATTTTGGGGAAATCCCTTCCTGGAAAGCGATTTCCAGCCCTGGCACAGCAGCCAGGCCAGCGGTGAAGTCCCAGAGATGTTGAGCTAGAAATGCCAGCTTTGTAGGTGAAATATTTGGATGCGTTTTCTGCAGTGCCCTCGGCCTGGGCCGAGCATTTGGGGCTGAGAACCCTCCTTGTCCTCCTGCACTTCTGCTCCTGGGGCATTTCCAGGGTTTTCCAGCCATCCAAACCACCTCACGTGGGCAGCCCTCATCCTAAAAATCAGCAAACCTGGGATCACATCCCAGTTTGGCCAGGCTCTCCCAGCAGGACAGGAGTCTCTGGAATTCCCTGCCAGGAGGGGACAGCTGGGGAGGATTTGGGATCATCCCAGGGAACAGGGACAAGAGGAGAGGGAACGGCCCCACACTGGGCCAGGGCAGCTCAGCTTGGCTTTGCTGGCATTTGGTGCAGTTTTCCCCACGAAATTCCTCAGCTGGATCTCAGGAATGATGTGAGGATACAACTCAGGAGGATATTCCATCATTCCTGCCTGTGGATCCAGGCTCTGCTCCTCTCCATGCCCGGCCTGGAGGAATGTAGGTCTCTGCAGCAGCTGTGAGAGCATTCATTTCTAACAGCTCTGGAAATAGAGAGCTCTTTGCTCTCCTTTCATCCTCGATGAAAAGATCTGTGCAGAGCCAGCCCGGGAATGACGTGGGAGCAGGGCCAGGAGGAGCCCTCGGAATTAACTGGAGCTTCTCCCGGGGGCCGGCCCCAAATCCCAGCCTGGCCTTGAAAAAACTCCTGTCCCAAATACAGATCTGGGCTCTGCCTATTCAGGTCAGCTCTGGGGCCTAAATCATTCTCTGTTTAAAATGCCAGATGTTGCCTTTGAGTTACTTCTGGCAGGCTTTTGTCTGAGCACAAGGGAAAATGTGGATTTTTGCAGCATCTTAAACACCAGAAAGGATTTTTTGGCTGAGCTTCCTCTGAGTGCTGCGATACAGCACATGGATAATGCCATGTTTCCCAAGGAAAGGCTGCCCCATGTTCTGTCTTTGGAGAAATTTTGTAATGTTCTGTTCTTTAGAGAAGTTTTGGGTAGTTTAATTATAACTAATATTTGAATATTTACTTGTATCTTTGCTTCCAGAAGGTGGGATAATCACTCACTTTCTAAGAGGAAAGTCTTCAGAGCAGGAGAATATTTACTATTATTATTTTTTTTTTCAAATTATTATTATTAAAATTAATGCCACCCCTCAGGATGTATCTTCTGTATTTTGCTGTTCAAGTACTCTTTGAATCACAGAATCCTGGAATATCCTGAATTGGAATTGGATCCCACAAGGATTGAGTCCAACTCTTCCACCTGCATGGGACAACACCAAGAATCCTTCCATGTTTAATTCCTATTTTCCCACCCAAATCCTGTCCTTCCCTTTCCTGCATGTCCTGCTTCTTATTGAGGCAGCTTTTCCCAACATCCCATCCCGGGAAAAGCTGCACCCTGAACCTATTTAACTTCATTTTCTGCTGGAATTCTCTCTAGCTAAGCTGGGACATGAGGTAATATAACCCAGTTATTTATATAATCACCCAGAAAATCAAGTCCCAGTTGGAATTCGGGTTTTTTTTAGGGTCACTCCATAGGATCAAAGACATGGGGCTGTTCAGGGGATGATTTGGGGTGGCAGTGAGGGAATGAATCCCTGGATATCCCATGGGACATGGAATGAAACTTCTGGCTGGGGGAGGAAGGGCTTCTTCCTCTTCCTCTTCCTCTTCCTCCTCCTCTCTGCATAACATCTGGCCACAGCTGTAGGATGAAAGCAAATAATTTGTGGGTTTTTTTTTTTAATTGAGCAGATCAATAAAACAGCAGTGAATTCATGTCTTGAGCCCCCCTGTGAATGCCCTCCCCACAGGAGTCCCAAAGACCCAGAATTTGGGCAAATCACGTCTCTCCTTTCATGTCAACCCCAAAATAATGATCATTTCAGTGTAAAAAATAATCTTGTTTTGTCTTCCCTCTGCACCTGGGATCACTGATCTTTCCTCCAAAGGTAGCAGCTCATGTTTAGAGAGAAGCTGTTTTTAAATAAAGGTGTGCAAAGATCTTTTCAAAGTACAAAATCCTGGGTTGCCTTACCCCTGGTCAAACCTCATGGGCCCATTTCTGTGTATCAGTGCTCCTGACTTGGGAAAATCAGAAAAAAAAAAAAAATAGGAAAACAATTAAAAAGAAAAATTAGGAAAATTAGAGAGATCAGAAGAATTTTCACCTCTGATGAGGTGTGGGCAGACAATGAGTTGGAAAATAAGGGCATGGTGTCCCAGGCTGTGCTCTGTGCCCATGCCAGCATCCATCCTCTTGCCTCTGCCCCTGCTGGCTGGGGGAACATCTGGGTTAAACCCACCCTGCCTGGGTTTTCTTCCCTTTCCTAAGGGTAATTCCTGGTTCTGCTTGGGACTGAGCAGCAGCCAGTAGCAAACAGCAGCTATAAATAAAAGCGAGGCAAAGCAGATCGCTCTTACGTGTGGCCCTGGAAAAAACCTCCCAGGCTGGGGCTGGACGAGCAAGGGAAGAGCTGTGCTATATTTAAACTGGGCTTAATTAGACTGAAGTGCATCAGAAACAACAGCAGAGGGCTTGGAATGTGCTGGGAAAGGTGGATGGAGGCTTGGGGTGGATCCTTAACCCCCTTTGGTGGGGTGTTCCCTACTGGTGCTCATCCAAACCACTTTGTGATGGCTTTTCCCTTAAGGAGAAGTTTGCCAGCTGTGCCAGGGCAGGTTTAGGCCAGAGTTTAGGAGGAGATTTTTCCCCCAGAGGGTGCTGGGCACTGCCCAGGCTCCCCAGGGAATGGGCACCAGGCTGCCAGAGCTCCAGGAGCTTTTGGACACCGCTCCCAGGGATGCCCAGGGTGGGATTTTGGGGGGGTCTGTGCAGGACCAGGAGCTGGATTTATGATCCTTGTGGGTCCCTTCCAGCTCAGGAGATTCTGTGATTGTTTGCAATGCTCAACCAGCCCGGAATGGAGCAGGGAATCCCTCATGGATCCCTCAGGAGGTGCCAAATCCAGCCCTGGCCCTCTGGAGCAGGACCTGCAGAGCACACAGGGGCTGAACCTCCAGCAGGCTCTGGGCACAAGCAGCAGCTCCAAGGACCTTCCCGCTGCTCCAAGCTCAGGATTTAAAAATAAATGAGAGCAGCAAGCAGCACAGTCAGATGGACTCAAGATCACCATCAAACTGTGTTGGTTTTTTTTTTTTTTTTCCTTCTCTTCTTAACTTTAACCCCTGGGTTCTGCAAACAGCACTGACAAAATGGATGGCTCCTCTAAGCTGCTCTAATTTTTTTTTTTAGGGTAAAAATAGTGGTTTAATGTCCTTTTGAACCAGAGAAACATCTGGCTCATCTCTGTGACGCCTTGAGCCAGGGTTTTTTTGGATGGGGCAAGTGCCTGCCTGGATTTTATTCCTCGTCTACGTGGGAAGCTCTCCCGTGTGATATTGCAGCTCCAGCTCGTTGCCATCTCCTCACCCCTTTGGAGTCTGCCTTTCTCTGGAGCAGCCCGGACGGGGCTGAGCTCGAGCCCCGTGATTCATCCTCCCTGGTGCTTGCTTTGACAAAGCTAATCTTTGAGAAATGTTTGAGCAATCAAACAGTCTGGGGCTCATGTGCCTCTCAGGCTCCAAACCTCTTTGGTTTCCAGCTGCTGCCAGGGGTCTCCGGGCCAACTGGAGAGAACTTAAAGGAAAACAAGCGAAAAAAAAAAAGAAAAAGAAAAAAAAAATCCCTTCTTTGTGTCTGGGTCATTTACGGTTATAATATTTCTTAATAAATGTTTTTCTTTGCTGCGCTCCTCAGTGCTGCTGCACCTTCCCTCCTCCTCCCGAGCTCTGTCACTCCAGGCAGGGCTGTCCTGGCTCTGCCAGCACCAGGAGCTCCAGGTGGGGCAATTCCTGCTCATTCCCTCCCTCAATCCCGGGACGTGTCCTAGCTGTGTCCTCTGGCACCCAGAATCCCCCAAATCCTGGGCTGATCCCAGTGTGGGCAGCAGGAAAGGGGGGGTTCTGCCCCTCTGCCCCAGCTCTGGTGAGACCCCACCGGCAGAGCTGCCCCAGCTCAGAGATCCCAGCACAGGAGGGACCTGGAGCTGCTGGAGAGAGCCCAGAGGAGCCACGGAGCTGCTGCAGGGCTGGAGCCCCTCTGGAGCCAGGCTGGCAGAGCTGGGGGTGCTCACCTGGAGAGGAGAAGGATCCAGGGAGAGCTCAGAGCCCTGGGAATGTTCCCCTGGAGAAGGGAAGGCTCCAGGCAGAGCTCAGAGCCCTGGGAATGTTCCCCTGGAGAAGGGAAGGCTCCAGGCAGAGCTCAGAGCCCTGGGAATGTTCCCCTGGAGAAGGGAAGGCTCCAGGCAGAGCTCAGAGCCCTGGGAATGTTCCCCTGGAGAAGGGAAGGCTCCAGGCAGAGCTCAGAGCCCCTTGCAGGGCCTGAAGGGGCTCCAGGAGAGCTGGAGAGGGACTGGGGACAAGGGATGGAGGGACAGGAGCCAGGGAATGGCTCCCACTGCCAGAGGGCAGGGATGGCTGGGATATCTGGGATATCAGGGTGCCCAGAGCAGCAGCATCACATCTCTAGACAAAATTAATCCCAGTTTTCTGTGTTCTTCACTCACACACCTCGGAGCTTCCTGGTTTGGGGGGTTCCAAAACAAATTGAGGGAAACCCTCCCCTGGAGTGCACAGCCTCTAAGAACCCCCATGGAAGGGGGATTATTTGGGACAATCATCAGCATCCCCTAAACACAACTCTGAGCCTTCACACCCACCCACTCCCTTTTCTTTTTTATTCCCCTTTTATTTATTATTTTTTTTTTTAACAAGGTGTTTTTTCTCCCCTTCTCTGTTTGTTATTGTTTTCCATTCCAAGCCTTTAATGTTCCCTCACACCCTCACTCCAGCCCAGCTGTGGAAGAGGGATCTGACACCTTCCCCCAGCTTTGCTGAAGTGTGAACACCTCATTATCCCAGATTCCAGCCCACGCAGGCGGGAATGGGCAGGAGCTCCTATCCCTCAATCTTCCTGACTCCCCGGCCGGGGTCTCTGGGTAAGAAGAGCACTGGAAATTGTTGATTTTAGTGCTCTCTTGAAAAATGTAAACTCTAGGTCTTCTCTTGGCTGCTTGGCAAGGGGGGAAGTGATGTGAGGTCTGGGGTGGGAGGTTGGAGGGTGTCGGAACCCAAGGTGTCCCTCAGACACTCTTGGATGTTCTGGGCCCAGGGCAGAAGCCTCTGAGACCCTGGCAGGCAGCCAGAAACCCCTGTGGCTTTGAGTTTGACCCATGGAACAATTTACCAACCTTGCAGGAAGAACAAGAAATCACAAAAGTTTAGATATTATAATAGAAGTAGTCACAAAGTGAAAGGTAGGATTTTTGAGTGCTGTACAGGGGGGTTTTAGGCCTTGTACAGGGGGGTCTGAGGTTTGTACATGGGGGTCAGAGGTTCTAAGATGGAGGGATTTGGGCGTGCCCTGTCCTCCTTCTTTCTTCTTCCTATTCTCCATGTTCTTGGTGATGTTGGCACTCACAGATTGGTTTAGAGTAGAAAGTCACTGTTCAACATAGGTAGTAGGCATTGGGGAAAAAACTATAAACACCTAATACGTAATGTGTGATATAAAAGATGGCACCAGCCCCTCGGGGAGGGGAGAAAGGAGACAGCCAGAGACGGGGACAGACAGAGTCAGGGACAATGTCAGGGAGTCTGTGTGCCTTGAGATAACATGCAATAAACTGCCTTGAGACTGGACGACTGAAGACTACTGAGTCTTTCTTTGAAGGCACGGGTTGGAGGAGAGACTTTACCACCATCCGGAGTCACCCCCATCCGGGGAAGGCTCCGTCAGGAGGGAAATAAAAGGAGTTTTGTGCTGTGGAGCTCTTGGACAGCCTGGAAAAAAAGGATTCCTGGGAAACTCAGTCCCTCAGGCCACGCACCCCTCCTGGCCCCACATCCCCATCCCAGGGGCACACGAGGCACAGGATGGTCCCAAAGTCCTCACAAACCGACAGCTGTGCATGGAGAACAGCCTGGAAAAATATCCAGAGTCATTCCCACCAATCCTGGGCTCCTGCCAGGCTGAACAGACCCAGGGAGCTCAGCTCCACCACGGCCCTGCAGGAGGATCTTCATCCCCTCTTGACCCTCCCATCTTCAGGCTGAGGTCCCCGTGTTCATTGAAGATCTAAAAGATCTTCGATGTTCATCTAAAGATCTAAAAATTATTAGCGAATCCTCACATCTTACAAATTAAATCAGCTAAAAAAGCCACAATAAAAATTAAGGAGAGTGATCAGAAGGTGTAAGAGAGGCGAATGCATCCTGGGGAATTTGTCCACGGAGGTGCTGAGAGGCTTTCTCCACAAGAAATTCATCTCCACGAGCCAAGTTTGACTTCTGGGGATAAAATGGGCAGAATAATAAATGGCATATAACAAAAATTAATGGCAATAACAAAAATTAATAATAATAATAATAATAATAATAATAATAATAATAGGAAGAAGAAGAAGAAGAAGAAGAAGAAGAACATCAAATAAAACATTTTCCCTATGGAATTATGGGCAAGGCCATGGAAATAAGAGCACCTCTGCTCTCTGGAGAACAAACGTGGAGTGGAAAACCTACAGAGCTCAGCCTAACTAGGCTCAGCTCAAAGGCTGGTCCTCCAGCAGTTTCCTGGAGCTGATTTAAGGATCTCTGTACTTTCAGTTCCCTGATCTCAGGATTATTTCACCCAGAGTCAGTATTTTGCATTGTCCATTTTATCCTTACACCTGGAATGTCGTTAATTACAATAGTCCAAATAAATTCAATAATTTTCAGCCTTTGGTTTCCTCCAGTCCCTGATGGCCAACGATGTCTGTAGACACCAAGTTCGGAGGTGGCACCGCTGCTGGGGGGATGTCCAAGCCCCGACGCCACGTTTCTGTGGGACTCCCCATGGGTGCATGGAGAATCCCAGGATCACTGAGGTTGGAAAAGCCCTCCGAGGTCATCGAGTCGCAGCTGGTCCCGATCCCCACCTTGTCACCAGTGCCACATCCAGCCATTCCTTGGACACCTCCAGGGATGGGGACTCCAGACCTCCCTGGCGGTGCCAATCCCTGACCACCCTTTCCATGAAGAAATTCCTCCTGAGAAGAGAGGGAGCAGGACCTGGATCTTCTTCTTCGCCTTTCCTGCTTTCTGTCTCTTGTCTTCAGCGCACAGAGCAAACCCCAAATGGTTAAAAAGTTCATTTGGAGTGGAAAACAAGCCCCTCTTCCCAAAGGCTCGGGAAGCAGCTCCGCAGCCACCCCAGGGACTCCTGGCCCTGCTCAGAATCCCAACAGCTCCCAGGCAACATCTGCAATCCATAATTCTGTCAGGGCAGCCTCCAGCTGCGCGATGTTTCGCTGACCTGCCAGTTGGACCATTCCGACGACTTCCTATTGAAAAAAAAAAAAAAATTAATTAAAGAGTGAGTTAAGGTCAAAGCTGAGTGAACTCCGTTTATTTGCTGGAAAAGAGGCTGGCTGGGCAGGGAATGCAGCCCACGGGGCTGGCTGGGTGCCCACTTCCCCCAGCCTTGGGTGGGGATCCCGTTGCGACATCGGAAGATGATGTTGTGTAACATCTTCCTTCAATTTCCTGAACTTCAGGAATGTTATTTCATCGCAGCGTTCGCGATCTGGGGCTCTTCTGCTTGGGAGGGCATGAAAAAAATATTTGAATATTGAACTGAATCTTTTCATACGCTCCTATTTTTAATATTTCTCCAATTAAACAGAATTAAATCCTTTCCTGACTTGCTGACTGTCAGCTCTTTCAGCACTGCCAAGACACCCAGCTCATGGATTCGAGCAGCAGTTGGATGCATCTTCTGCTTTTTTGGGATTTTATTTAAAGCTCCTTTCCTGGGCAACTCTCCACGCTGGGAAGCATCTCCGGATTCTATAGAAGAGTTTGGGTTTGTCCATAAGTTTTGCTTCAATTCTCTTCCAAACACAAATGTAAATAGGAGCCGGTGGCAAATGGGAAAATGTGGTGACACATGGAAGAAGCAGAGAAAAGCTCCCATGATGGATGAGGTCTAAAATTAGATGGGGAATTAGCAAGGAGGAGGTAGAGAAAAAGCTGCTTTAAATATCAGGAAGAGCTTTGGGTGCGGATCACGGGGAGAAATGTGGATGTTGGGAGGGATGAGTGACAAGGGGAAGGAATTAGAGTGGGATGAGAGGTTGGTGCCATCTGCAGCAGGTCTGGATCTGCCCCCACCTTCCTAAGGTCCAGGAATATCTTTGGAGTGTCTGGACAGCGCCCTCAGGCACATGGTGGGATTTTGGGGCTGTCCTGTGCAGGACTCGATGATCCTTTGGCTCACCTCCAGCTGAATTCCATGATTCCATGATAATCATTGGCCCAATCCCCCCTGAGAGGACAAGTCCTGCAGAAAGCAAAGGTTAAATGTTCACGTTTTCACAACAAAACCCCCCAAACCACCCTCGAAAATCCCTCCCCGCCTTTGGATTCCGAGCTGACCTTGGAAAACCAGACGGGAATGCGACGGCGGGAGACTCGTGAAGCTGCACCCCATAAATTCCAGCGCCGTGGCTCTCCTGCTGGAAACCCAACCCCACCTCGCTCCAAAACATTTCTGCAACCGAGAAAAACTCTGGGAAGAGCAGCTCTGGTTCCACCCCGAGGGCGTGCGGGCTGGATCCACAAAATCCTTCTGGAAATCCATCCCGCGACTACGGAGCGGGAATTGCAGGAATTCTTCCTGAGAAGAATCTGCTCTGTGCCACGGCAGCGTTCTCCTGCCGCATTCCCAGCCATCCAGGGAATTTATTAATTGGAAAATTGTCTTGTAGTTGGGTTTTTAACACGTGTTTGGCACAGCACGTGAGGCACATCCGCCTGGAATGTTTTGTCTCCCGCAGTTTAGCGCTGGAAAATGGATGGATGCCATCGGCAAGGTCGTTTGGGAACAGAGGGGGATATAAATCATTCCCGACCCATTCCCACACGGAATTCAGGCTGGCATCTCGCACCACACACCCTGCATCTGCTTCCTGGGATATCCTTCCACGGAATGTGTGAAACGGCCTGTGGCGTTTAGGGATGAATGGAAAAATATCCATGGATGGGGCTGGATGCTAATTAGCAACGGAAGTGATTAGAGGCAGAGCCAAAAGCAAGCGAACAGAGGGTCGGTTCTGGAAAAATGGGGAAAATTAAGGAAGTCCGTGGAGCACGGAGTGGAATGTGGTGCAGAGAAATGCAGCATGCCAGAAAAGATTCCAGTGGACCTTGGAAATGGCTTTGGGGTTGGGCTGGTGGGAGAATTTGGGGGCGAGTCCATAATCCCAAGGCTCGGGATTGAGTCAGCGCTGGGCGACGCTCTGGAGCAGCCTGGAGCTGTGGGAATCCCACTGGATTTGGCTTGGGAAAGTTGGGCTGGAAACCCAGGCAGATCCCTGAGAGTCACCTGGGGGTGGAGAGGGAGCTCAGCCCCGTGAAGTGGCTGGATCCAAAATCCATGCAGGGATCAGACCCCACATCTGGTGCCTTGCCAAGGTCTTGGGATCGCCCGGCTTTCATCCCAGGCTGCTCCATGCTCTGCTTTTCCGGGAGCACCCAGCTTCACATCTCTGGGTTTGGACGGGCAGGATGGGCACAGAAAAGTCAAATCTCTCTGTTAGGAGCACCTGAGGCTCCAATTCCTGGAATTCCCCCCTGGGATCGCTTCCTACCAACCATTCCTAGCTTTTCACTGACCCCAAAATTCCCCCTCACCAGGCTCCCGCTGCCCTCCACCACCACAAAATGCCCCAAATGCCCCACAGACACCAAATTTCACTTTTTTTTTTTTTTTTTTTTTTTTTTTTTTTTTTTTTTTTTCCAAAGTTAATTCCTTTTATTTAGATAGATTTGGTGCCTTGGTGTGGATACAAAAACTCCCCAGGGTACCCCAAATTTGGATCTCTCACAGATCCCACAGTCCTTGGTGACTCAAAGTGCTTCCCAAATGCTTTAATGCTCTTTTCCATGCAAGCCTGATCCCAAATAATTCAGGATCTGGCAGAAACTTGTGGATTACCATCCTAGAGCATGGCTGGAATGGGATATTATCCTTCAAACTGGGTTCTGACATGGGGCAGGAGAATTTATCCCAAAAGACCTCAAAGAGCTACAGAATTCCTAAAAATATCCTGGATTAAACCATTTGTCCTGTTCATCCCTCAGTCCAGGAGGGGACAGAAGCTGAGGAAAGAACCTGGGATTTAGGATTTGTTGTGGATAATTAAAGAGCCACTGGAATTAATGTGGGTTTTTTTCCCTTCTCCCCCTCAGCACCACTGAGCTCAGTCTTATCAACAGCCTTAGGCTGCCTTTGGGGTTTATTTGATAGGAATTTTAGGGTTTATCAGTGCACCAACACTCCCAAAGTTTTATCCCAAGGTTAAAGGATTCATTCATGAAAGGACTCATTCCCTCAGCTTCATTCTTACCATATTAATGAAGCAGCTCTCCCTGAAAGAGTTCAAATTGTTTTTCCACGGAATTTTTTACGTAATCAAGACTGAGGAGGTCACTGTCCAAGAGGCTGAACTTTGGGATGGGAAGGGATGGAGGAGCTTGTTTGCCTCTCCCTGGAAGGGATCCAAGGGAAGGGGCAGCTTGGAGCCAGATTTTAGCAGCTCCTTGCTCTGACCCAAGAGGGTTCTGGGCATAAATTGGCATCAGAGCAGGACAGAGATGCCCTGGGACAGCCCTTTCCCAGCTTCCAGCCCTCTCCAAGCTGCTCCCAAAAGCTTGGAAAACACCAGGAGATCTGAATGAGTTCTTGGATTTGAGCACAGCCTGAGCGTGGCCATGAGGAGTTGAGTTTTAAACCCCAATTTCCTCCTTTTTTTTTTTCCCCCCCAAAGAAACAGCTGCAAGAGCTCATCAGCACCTCCCCGAGCGCGCTGCTGCCCTGCCTCACCTCGCCTCCGTGGAGCTGCTCTCCAAGGATGTTCCTTGTGCTCTGAAAAGCTGGGAAAGGCACATTTCCCCCCTCAGATCTGCCCAGGAGGTAAATCCAGCACAAATCAATGGAAAATTCAGCTTTTAGGCAACACTCCCTGCAGGTCTCTCTGTATTTTGCTTTTCCCTCAGCTCTGTTTTTTTTTGTTTTTTTTTTTTATTTCCTTTTTTTTTTCCTTATTTCCTTGATTTCCTTTTCCTGCCTTCTCCTTCCTCTTATCCTCCTCACTCCATCCAGCCTGGAAGAGCAGCACAGAGGACACTCTGTCCCTCCATCCCACGGCACATTCCTCATCCCCATCCTCATCCTCATCCTCATCCTCATCCTCATCCTCATCCCCATCCTCATCCTCATCCTCATCCCCATCCTCATCCTCATCCTCATCCTCATCCCCATCCTCATCCTCATCCTCATCCCCATCCTCATCCCCATCCTCATCCCCATCCTCATCCCCATCCTCATCCTCATCCTCATCCCCATCCTCATCCCCATCCTCATCCTCATCCTCATCCTCATCCTCATCCTCATCCTCATCCCCATCCTCATCCCCATCCTCATCCTCATCCTCATCCTCATCCTCATCCCCATCCTCATCCCCATCCTCATCCTCATCCCAATCCTCATCCCCATCCTCATCCCCATCCTCATCCTCATCCTCATCCTCATCCCCATCCTCATCCCCATCCCCAGCCTCATCCTCATCCTCATCCCAATCCTCATCCTCATCGTCATCCTCATCCTCATCCCCATCCCCAGCCTCATCCTCATCCTCATCCTCATCCTCATCCTCATCCCCATCCTCATCCTCATCCTCATCCCCATCCTCATCCCCATCCTCATCCTCATCCTCATCCCCATCCTCATCCCCATCCTCATCCTCATCCTCATCCCCATCCTCATCCTCATCCTCATCCTCATCCTCATCCCCATCCTCATCCCCATCCTCATCCCCATCCTCATCCTCATCCTCATCCTCATCCTCATCCCCATCCTCATCCTCATCCCCATCCTCATCCTCATCCTCATCCCTATCCTCATCCTCATCCTCATCCTCATCCCCATCCTCATCCTCATCCTCATCCTCATCCCCATCCTCATCCTCATCCTCATCCTCATCCCCATCCTCATCCTCATCCTCATCCTCATCCTCATCCTCATCCTCATCCCCATCCTCATCCTCATCCCCATCCTCATCCTCATCCTCATCCCTATCCTCATCCTCATCCTCATCCTCATCCCCATCCTCATCCCCATCCTCATCCTCATCCTCATCCTCATCCTCATCCTCATCCTCATCCTCATCCTCATCCCCATTCCTCCATCTCCCGGCACCACTCTGAATTTTACACTGAAATATGAACATCTGGAGGCTGGAATTTGATAAATTCCCAGATATTTGACATTATTACGTGCTGTTAATCCTGTAGATAAAGCTCTGAGCACCTTCTCAGTCCTGCCAGGGAAATTGAGGGAAAAACTCAAGATTCTCCTCCTTTTTACAAGGGGAATTCTCCAGAAATTTCTGGGAATTTCTGGAAATTCCCAGAAAAGACTGGTTTGGACAAAAACATTATTGAAGAGAGGGATTTGATGTTTAGTCTTTATTTATATTATCATATATTAAGGAGAGGGCTCTGCTTTTCCCCCAAGGAATATTTCACGTGGGAGCCAGGGATGGGAATGCTCCAGAATTTTCTGGTGTTTCCTTCTGCTCAGAATCCTTGGTTTGGGGTTTTTTGGGTTTTTTTTTTAATTTTCACTTTAGGATTTGATCAAAATCCCATTTAATTCAGTCCAAGCTTTCCTATTGATTTCAGATGGATTCCTACTGGAGGATCAGAGGGAAGGGTCTGGTTTAAAAGGATGCTGAGCTTTGGATGGGGGGATCAATACCAGAAATTCTGATCAAAATATAATTCTGACCAAAATAATATTTTAAAAAATATAATATAATATAATATAATATAATATAATATAATATAATATAATGGTTTTACATTCCTTTTATTCCCATTTCTCCCATATTTTACCACCAAAATTTGGTTTTGCACTCATTTTATTCCCATTTATCCCTGGTTCTACACCAAAATATGGTTTTACTCTCCTTTTATTCCCATTTTCCCAGGTTTTAACACCAAAATATGGTTTACACTCCTTTTATCCCATTTCTCCCAGATTTGACCACCAAAATATGGTTTTACATGCCTTTTATTCCCATTTTCCCAGATTTTACCACCAAAATTTGGTTTTGCACTCATTTTATTCCCATTTCTCCCTGGTTCTACACGAAAATATGGTTTTACACTCCTTTTATCCCATTTATCCCTGGTTCTACACCAAAATATGGTTTTACACTCCTTTTATTCCCATTTTCACAGGTTTTACCACCAAAATTTGGTTTTACACTCCTTTTATCCCATTTATCCCTGGTTCTACACCAAAATATGGTTTTACTCTCCTTTTATTCCCATTTTCACAGGTTTTACCACCAAAATTTGGTTTTACACTCCTTTTATCCCATTTCTCCCAGGTTTTACACCAAAATATGGTTTTACATTCCTTTTATTCTCATTTTCACAGGTTTTACCACCAAAATATGGTTTTACACTCCTTTCATCCCATTTTCCAAGGTTTTACCACCAAAATTTGGTTTTACACTCCTTTTATTCCCATTTCTCTTGGAGAAATATTTACCACTGTGGCCAAGGGGCAGTGCTGCCTCCACCTCTGTATTTTTATATCTGTGTTTTTATTCCTGTGTTTATATTTGTGTTGCCTCCACCTCTCTATTTATATATAAAATAAAGCCGCCCCAGCTGAACAAGCTGCTGATATTTGAGATAACAAAGCCAGACGTGGGACCTGATGACATCACCCTCACTTTTTCTGGATTTCCCTCCTTTATTTTTTCCCCCCTTTCTCGTAGAACTCATTAAAATACCGAGGAAAACCAACTTAAAGCCAGGGGAGGAATGGTGACAGCTTGGAAAATTCCCTTCCCAGAGATTTAGAGCTGAGCTCAGGGATTTCTCCCAGCTCAGAAATGTGGGGGATTGTTGTCTTAGCCCAGCCATAAAAGTGGGAAAAGCGGAGCCCCCCGGGATCAGGGATCATTGGGAATGGGGAAATTGCTCCCTCCTCTCTTCCTCAAGGCAGCTTTTGGATTCTTGCCCAGAAAAAAAAAAAAAAAAAAAAGGATATTAATGGGGTCGGGTGCAATTTTTCTGATATTATCAGGAGAATAGGCCGAGTTTGGAAAGGTTTTTCCCATCTTTCCTGCAGCTGGAAAAGTGGGATTTGCTGTGGGTTTGGGATGCCAGGACACACCAGGGATATTTTCCTCGTGTCCCTGTTTCTACCCAAAAAAAAACCTCTTGGAGAGCTGAGAGCTCTGCGATCACGATTTGGGCTGGAAATCTCCTTTTCCACAGCTTTTCCCCACAAGTTTTGCAGCACCCCGGGTTTAACAGCAGAGGATGGATTAAAGGTGGAATTCCGTCAAAACACGGGAATTTCCCCTCCTGGAATCACTCCCTTTGTGTCTCCTGCCCCATCCTGCGGTTTCAGCTGGATAAAGGAGTTTTCTGAGATGGGAAATGATGCTTTTGGAATTCTCTGCTGGATAACAGGGAGGGGCAGCTCACCCAGGGACTGAGTTAATCACAGGGCTCCGTGATTAGTAATTAACAGGTGATTATTCCCTCATCCTTCATTTGTATCCAAGCAGATCCCCTCTCAATTGTGCCGAACACCCTGGACAGAAATGGAGAAAAAAGCAAAACTTTTCCTCCTTTACTTCCCCAGACCTGAATATTTTGTTTTAAATTTATTTTTGAGCCACTTTTTGGGGCCAACCTTGACGTTTATTACCATTTTTCTCTATTTTCAGAGCCAGCCAAGCCCTTACCCCGGAGGTTTCTCCCTGCTATTCCAACAGAGCTCAGCCCTGGGCAGTGAGGGGCTCCAATCCCCAGAAATTCCTGCTCTTTCCATGATGGGAAGGATATAAATTATAAAAGAGACGTTTTAATTGCCATTAATCCCTAGCCCAGCCCATGTTTGACCCGCAGGAGGGATTTGGGATGCGGAGGAGGTCAGGCTGTGCTGCAGAGGGATGATTGATGCCAGGAGCAGTTTCAGGAATGCATTTCCAGAGGGCAGCGATCCCTGCCTGCTCCACAGGGCTGTCCTTGCTCCGGGAAAGGGAAATGTGGAGCATCGTTAGGGCTTCAAATCCTGCTGGGAGAACCTGGAGCCTCGGGAATTAACTGGGCAGGGCCTTGGGAGGAGTGGAGAAGGATATTGTAAATGCAGGTGAAGCCGGTGGGAAGGAATGCTGATGTGTGACTCCAGCTCAGAAGGCTGAATGATTTCTTTATTATAACTGTGCTATAATCCATTAATATACTATTTAAAGGAGATACTAAAACTACAAACCTACTTTTCTAACTACCAAATCTAACTCACAACTCATGACCCTCTCTGAGAGTGCAGCCACAGGTGGGTTGGATTGGATTGGATTGGATTGGATTGGATGGGATTGGATTGGATGGGATTGGATTGGATTGGGTTGGATTGGGTTGGATTGGATTGGATTGGATTGGATTGGATTGGATTGGATTGGGTTGGGTTGGGTTGAATTGGTTTGGATTGGCCACCAGCCCCAAACAATCCTCACCAGAATCCAACCAAGCAATCACCCCAGGGAAACAATTCTCCAAGCACATTCCACATGGGAAAAACAAGGAGCAGAAATAGAAATTGTTTTCTCTTTCTTCCCTCTGTGCTCCTCTATGAAAAATCCTGAGAGAGAGAAGAATGTGCCACAGCCACATAAGGATTTTCCCTGACTTGCTGAATCTTCAAATATTCCCCCATCTCCACAAGTCGTTTTCCTCCAGAGGGGAATGATGCCTTGAGCAGGCTGCCCCGGAGCAGAGTGACAGAACAAAGCAGGGATTCATTCCAAGGATCTCCTCCATGGATCCACCTTGGGCAGCACCAGAGCCCAGCCAGGGCTGCAGCCAAGAGGAACCAAAATGGTCCCAAAATGCACGAGCGCTCCCGGGGGCTCTCACTGGGATCAGCTCTGCTCCATTTGCACCTTGCAGTTCATTGGCCACTTCCAGCTTGAGGTGATCAAGTCCCATCCTGCTTGTTTTTCTCTCTGCAGCCCACGCTGTTTGTGCTCCTGGGCCTGAGCTTTGGATCATTTGTCCTTGGTGCCCAGCTGGAGCAGGAATTGTTTTGTCTCCCTGCTCTGTGCAGAGAGCTCAGCAACACTTCATGTGAAGCTCAGAGCTGCACACCAAAGCAGCACAGAGCCTGGAAAATACAAAAGCCAAAACCTGAGGATTCAGGATTTTCCTTGAATTCTTTCCCATTTCCCATTACTTTGCAAAGCCAGGGCTCTCTCTGTTCTCCAAGCAAGAGCAGAGGGAACAATATCTGCTTATCTAAAAACAGGTGAGTTTTAGGGGAAAACAGCAAGAAACCCAAATATTATTGTTTACTTTGTGTTTCTGGCCAGGGGAGTATTTGAGGAATTCATAAAAACGTGCATAAAACAAAGAGCCTGTGTTTGAAATGTGCAGAAAAACCCGTGCTGCGCTTCAGTCCTCCCAGTCCTCCTTCCAAAAAAAGGGTTTTCCTTGTATTAAGGGATCCTAATGGATTCTGGGACGAATCTCCACAGGCAGACGCCGTGTTTGACACCTCCCTCTCACGAGTCTGGCAGCAGGAAGAGGCCACAGAATGCAGAATTCCCAATATTTTGACTCAGCTCCTCAGCAGGCTCTCCCAAATCTGCTCGGCAGAATGGATGGGAGGGGGGAATTTTCTCACTCAGGAAGCTTGAATGTGGTGTTGGAAAACTCAGTTCTCATCGAGGGCTGGGGCTGGGATGGCATCCCAAGGATGTTTCTTCTCGGGATGAGCAAAAAGACAAGACCCTGGACGGAGGATTTCCCTGGTGTGGGGAAATTCTGAAAAATTCACCCCTGTGGAGAGTGGGAAAGACTTCCAGGCTCTTCCCTGCTTAAATCCGCCCTGTGGGATTGTTTGGTTTGGCCAAATTCTTCCCCCTGGATGGGGAACATCCATGACTGAGCTGGGATTGCCTCCCTGGATGTGCTTCCCAATGGAGCCCATCCCTGGGGATGTCAGGATTTCCTGGCTCATTCTGAGTCCCAATCCAGCAGTTTAAGGAGCTGTGGATGCAGCAGCCAGGAATTACCAGGGAGAAGATTCCACAGGGATCCGCTGCACCCCGGGAATCCCAGTGCAACCAAACAGGTGCTGGGAGAGGTTTTCTCCAAGGAAAATACACCAGGAGCCACACAAAGGTTCAAAAGAACAGATCCTAAATCATTAAAACAGTTGATTCCGATGGATTTCCATGGATTTCCATGGATTTCCATGGGGTTGGATATGGATCCAACCTAGCCCAGCAGGATAACAGCTCCAAGGCTCTTCCAAACCGATTTTCTCCAAGGAAAAAAACCATCAGGAGCCACACAAAGGTTCAAAAGGACAGATCCTAAATCATTAAAACAGATGATCCCTATGGATTTCCATGGATTTCTATGGATTTCTACAGATTTCTATGGATTTCCATGGGGTTGGAAATAGATCCAACCTAGCCAGTGGGATAACAGCTCCAAGGCTGTTCCCAACAGGTTTTCCCCAAGGAAAAAACCATCAGGAGCCACACAAAGGTTCAAAAGGACAGATCCTAAATCATTAAAACAGATGATTCCTATGGATTTCCATGGATTTCTATGGATTTCCATGGATTTCCATGGGGTTGGATATGGATCCAATCTGCCCAGTGGGATAACAGCTCCAAGGCTGTTCCAAATAGCTTTTTCTCCAAGGATAAATACACCAGGAGCCACACAAAGGTTCAAAAGGACAGATCCTAAATCATTAAAACAGATGATTCCTATGGATTTCCATGGATTTCCATGGATTTCTATGGATTTCCATGAGATTGGATATGGATCCAACCTAGCCAGTGGGATAACAGCTCCAAGGCTGTTCCAAACCGATTTTCTCCAAGGAAAAAAACCATCAGGAGCCACACAAAGGTTCAAAAGGACAGATCCTAAATCATTAAAACAGATGATTCCGATGGATTTCCATGGATTTCCATGGATTTCCATGGATTTTCGTGGATTTCCATGGGGTTGGATATGGATCCAATCTGCCCAGCAGGATAACAGCTCCAAGGCTGCTCCCAATAGCTTTTTCTCCAAGGAGAAAGCGTGAGGAGCCACACAAGGTTGTGCCATTCAAAAGGACAGATCCTAAATCATTAAAACAGATGATTCTTATGGATTTCCATGGATTTCCATGGATTTCTATGGATTTCCATGGGGCTGGAAATAGATCCAACCTAGCCAGTGGGATAACAGCTCCAAGGCTGTTCCCAACAGGTTTTCCCCAAGGAAAAAACCATCAGGAGCCACACAAAGGTTCAAAAGGACAGATCCTAAATCATTAAAACAGATGATTCTTATGGATTTCCATGGATTTCCATGGATTTCCATGGGGTTGGATATGGATCCAACCTGCCCAGTAGGATAACAGCTCCAAGGCTGTTCCCAATGGTTTTTCTCCAAGGAAAAAAACACCAGCAGCCACACAAGTTTGTGCCATTCAAAAGGACAGATCCTAAATCATTAAAACAGATGATTCCTATGGATTTCCATGGATTTCCATGGATTTCTATGGATTTCCATGGGATTGGATATGGATCCAACCTAGCCAGTGGGATAACAGCTCCAAGGCTGTTCCCAACAGGTTTTCCCCAAGGAAAAAACCATCAGGAACCACACAAAGGTTCAAAAGAACAGATCCTAAGTCATTAAAACAGATGATTCCTATGGATTTCCATGGATTTCCATGGGGTTTAATATGGATCCAACCTGCTCCAAGGCTTTTCCCACCAGATCTGGCTCTGATTTTTGGGATCCAAATCAATCCATATCCAACTGCTCCACATCCTAATGGGTTTAATTCCTGGAGCTGCCTGGCTTTGGGATCAGTCTGTGCTTGTTTGAAGCCTGAATTCCACATTTCATCTCCCACGCCAGGAATGCCGTAATATTCCAAGAATAATTGGATATCCCATCCCATAATCCAATAGCCTGCATCCCCAAATCTCATTTTGTGCTGCTGGGATGACATCAGGCAGGGAGCAGGAGAACAAGCAGCTCATCAAGGATTGGATCTTTTCCCAAAATAAACCTGGAACATCCACAGCGATGGATGGAGCTCCAGGCAGGAGCTGCCTGATGAATCCAAGGATTTTGCAGCGCTGGGATTGTGGAAAATTCCTTCTCATGGTGGATTCTGCAGGCAGGAATTCACCTGCTGGGACTGCAGTGATCCTGTCTGGGATATTTGGAATTATCTTTCTTATTAGAGGAATATCTCATTTTCACCTGCTCAAATCCGCAATTATTTTATGGATGTGAATTCCCCGAGCCTGGATTTGATTCTGATCTCAAAAATGGCCATTTTCCAAATATCCAGGTGTGGGAAAAAAAAACCTTTTTGGTGAATTTAAATAGGCCGTTGGAGATTTGTGGGAAAAAAATGGTTTTAACGCAGTGAAAAATCAGCGAAAATCAGGAATTCTGGCCTTTAATGGGCCTTAAAAACACATTTATTGGGAAGGAAAGAAAATGGGAATGTTTATTAATCCCTAAGGACTGTTAAATTGTCCTTTCCATGTAAAAAATCCTGTGTTGAGGATGCCCTTGCTTCTATCCAAGATATTTTATATCTTTATATTTTATATATTCTACATTTTTTTTATTTTATACTGTATATTTTATATTTTAAATTCAAGGCTGATTCTCCCAGTTTGTATTTCCCTGTCCTTGGCAGATGAAGAGCCCGAAGCTGTCGGAGGGGTGGGAATTTGATGGGATCCTGCCTGCCCCTGCCACCCTCCTTTGTCACCTCTTGTCACACCCTCGTCACTCCATTATTCATGAGCCAGAAAGGGACAAAAATCGTCCCAAACCTCCTCGGGCAGCCTGGAATTCTGTGCATGGATATGGAGGGGAATCCCTGAATCCTTCTGGCAGGAGAGGAGCTCCTGGGGCAGGAATGGCTGGTCCTGGCTGGGCCAAATTCCTCCCAGTTCCCAAAGATCTCTTGGAAAAAGCTCACTCAGGAATGTTCATAGTGGGAAACAAAAAGGATTAAATCACTCTTTTCATAGGGAATGGGATTTGAGGATTTGGATCTGGAGTTTTTATTCCCACCCAAAGGGGATCCTTTGCTCAGACCCCTCATCCAGAGTGAAGGAGAGCTGAGCCAGGAAAATTGGGATTTCCCAGCCCTGGAGCTGCTGCCCCACAGTGTTTGTTCTCTCTGGGGTTTTTGGGATGGCTTTTCCTCCTCTCCATCCTCCCTCTTATCCTGGTTTAGGGAGCAACAGGAACAGGAGGCTCCAAATCCCAACCAAATTTCACATTCCCACTGTTTTTGGGAGGATGTGGAGCACGAGCATCCCATGGAGCAGATTCCAGCCCTCGGCGTCGCTGCCGGGGGTTTGGATTCCAGGGTTTGGATCAGGAGTTTTTATTCCCACCCAAAGGGGACCCTTTGCAGCTCTGTCCCTCCTTGTCACCCTGACCACGGTCAGACCCCTCATCCCACCCAGCTCCAAAGGGAAGGAGAGCTGAGCCAGGAAAATTGGGATCTCCCAGTGATGCCTCAGGTTTTGGCTTTTCTATGTTTCAGGCTCTGTGCTGCTTTGGTGTGCAGCTCTGAGCTTCACATCAAGTGTTGCTGAGCTCTCTGCACAGAGCAGGGAGACAAAACAATTCCTTCTCCAGCTGGGCACCAAGGACAAATGATCCAAAGCTCAGGCCCAGGAGCACAAACAGCGTGGGCTGCAGAGAGAAAAACAAGCAGGATGGGACTTGATCACCTCAAGCTGGAAGTGGCCAATGAACTGCAAGGTGCAAATGGAGCAGAGCTGATCCCAGTGAGAGCCCCCGGGAGCGCTCGTGCATTTTGGGACCATTTTGGCTCCTCTTGGCTGCAGCCCTGGCTGGGCTCTGGTGCTGCCCAAGGTGGATCCATGGAGGAGATCCTTTAATAAATCCCTGCTTTGTTCTGTCACTCTGCTCCAGGGCAGCCTGCTCAAGACATCAGCACCCTTGGAGCTGCTGCCTGACCCCTTCAGCCCTTCAATCTCCTCCATCCCCACAGGCATTTCAAATTATGGGATTCCTCCTCTCCCAGTGCTTTCCCCACTGTTGTTTTGGGTGGAACCAAAGGGTTTTCAGAGCTGGGATTATCGTGGTTTGAAAGCTATAAAATTGGAAGCTCCAACTCAGCTGTCGGGACACAAATCTGCAGGAATTCCTGAACTCAGCTGAGCTCCGTGGGATCTGCATTCCCTGCTCTGCGTTTGGAACCACTCACAGCCTGTTTTGAGGGCTGCTTTTACACATCCTGATTTGTTCATGTGTGTTTTGCAAAGGGGATTTTGATTGGCTCCTCTTAATTAGCCCGGCTAACGAAGCTGAGAGGAGCAGAGGATTTCATTGGGCTTTGTGTTCCAATGCGGCCACCGGGGTTGGTTTTTCCAGCCCAGCCCTGTGGGGAGACAGAGGGATGTGGGAAAACGCCCCCTCAGCCATGGAGAACTTTGATGTCTGGGGCAGGGAAAACACTGAGAGCTTTTCTGGGACCCACTGAGGAGGTTTTGGTGCCAAATCCGGGGAATCTTGGAATGGTTTGGGTTGGAAGAGATCTTAAAGCCCATCCATGTCCCAGGCTGCTCCAGCCTGGCCTTGGACACTTCCAGGGATCCAGGGGCAGCCCCAGCTGCTCTGGGAATTCCAGCCCAGCCAGGAATTCCCAGTTCCCAATCTCCCAGCCATCCCTGCCCTCTGGCAGTGGGAGCCATTCCCTGGCTCCTGTCCCTCCATCCCTTGTCCCCAGTCCCTCTCCAGCTCTCCTGGAGCCCCTTCAGGCCCTGCAAGGGGCTCTGAGCTCTGCCTGGAGCCTTCCCTTCTCCAGGGGAACATTCCCAGGGCTCTGAGCTCTGCCTGGATCCTTCCCTTCTCCAGGGGAACATTCCCAGGGCTCTGAGCTCTGCCTGGAGCCTTCCCTTCTCCAGGGGAACATTCCCAGGGCTCTGAGCTCTGCCTGGAGCCTTCCCTTCTCCAGGGGAACATTCCCAGCTCTCCCAGCCTGACTCCTGATCATTGGAACATCTCCATCCTCCCTCTTATCCTGGTTTAGAGCTCTACCAGGAACAGGAGGCTGCAAATCCCAACCAAATTTCACATTCCCACTGCTTTTGGGAGGATGTGGAGCACGAGCATCCCATGGAGCAGATTCCAGCTCTCGGTGTTGCTGCTGGGGGTTTGGACCCGGAGTTTTTTATCCCCTCCTCTGGACTCACTCCAGCAGCTCCCACATCCTTATTTTGGGGTTTCCAGAGCTGGAGGCAGCTCTGCAGGTGAGCTCTTAGGAGAGGGTGAGAATCCTCCCTCCTTTCCTCTGACCCAATGTGCTGCTGTGGAAAAAAACTTGGGAAAACCAAATGATTTATCACCAACACATCCCTCAGTTTTTTTCCCCAGTCTCCAAAATCATCAGGTTATTGAGATCCTCAGCACCCAAAACTCAACTCTTGGGATGCTGCTGCAGGAAAAGGAGGGAATTGTCTCAGGAGACTCCGAGGCAATTATTATTCCATTTTCTTGGTGCTGATCCGATCTGCTGCCAGCCACCCGTGGGAACACAGAAATCCTGGACACCTTCCCGGCCTCCTGTCCCTCAGCAATCGCAGAGGGATCAGATCAGCTGCGGATCAGGGCGGGTGGCAGCACCTCAGGTTTTTCTGGTCCGACTTGAAGGATCCCAGGTTTATCAGGGCTCTTCTGCAAGGCACCACATCAAACCCTCCCCTCCTCCACCTGGGGATGGAGTCACCCAGACCTGAGCAGAGGTGGCTCCTTGGTTGCCCAGCTGGCCACCAAAACAGTGCTGTGGCCTTTGGAACCTCTGGCGTGGTTTGGTTGCAGATTTTGGAGGGTTCCTCCGGCTCCCACCGTGAGAAATTCACCTCTGCCTCATATGTGGCCCTTGAATATCTTCAGAGATTTTCTGAGGCGTTAATTTGCTGAGATTTTGGTGAATTAAATGCACCAGGTTCCTGGAGTCTGTCCTGCCCTGGGACAGCTCATTTTTTCTGCATCGAGCTGTATCCAACACCTCAGGTCAGTGAGATCCTTGTGCATCTCCTGGGATCTTCCTCCTCCATCACTTTGAACCGATTCACTCTTCCCACACAGCTCAAATCCTCTCTGTGAGATCCTGAGTGCTTTATCTCAATCTTTAAGATTCCAAATTCTCCATGTTTCCCCTTCAGTTGGTGCCATCAGCAGATTTGATCAGGAAATTTCACCAGCAAAACCCCTCCGCACACTTTTTTCTCTTTTTGTGGTCATTAATAAAAACATCAAACGTTGTTTTCCATGTGGATCTGGAAGGAATTGGCTCCTCTGGTTGTCACCTGCCCTTGCTCAATTCCTTACCTGCATTTCCATCCCCTCCTTGTCCCTGTGCCCTCGTTTTCCTGCTGTCCAGACAGATCCAATCTCCTGCACTCCCTTTCCCTAAGAATCCTGTTTTCTTCCAAAGCCAGGCCCAATTATCCTTTCTTTCACCTTTGCTCCACTTTTCCGTCATTTCCCATTTACCAGCTCCTTCCCTCATCCATTTTCTTAAATAAAATTGGATTAATCAGCCTTTAATTACCCAATCACCGTTTGTAAGTGCCAGGATTAATTGCAATGCTCTTCCCCGCTAAAATGCGGAGCAGAACTTGGAGCAGGGATCAAATTCCCTGTAATTCCCCCCTCCCACATCACCAAGATAAAACCACCCAGAGCCACTCACTTCTGCCCTTCCACATAATACATTTGTGCTTTCTTAAAGCTTTATTGCCATTAAGAAGTCATCAATTAGTGGGAATAACTCTGGGAGCTTCATTAATTTCCTTCCTGGGTGCAGAGGAAAAAGGTGACCTGGATAAAGCCATCATTTTCCTGGATGTACCCATCAATCCTTGGAGATGGGGAGTCTTTTCTCCTCCTCACAGCGCCGCATTTCCTCCTGCATTTCTCCCTTTCCTTGGGGGGAAACGCTCCATAAACCTCAGCAGGGCCCTAAAACCCTCAGGAATGAGGGGGTTCACCTCTGGAATGGGAGTCCAAGGGAGGGAAAAATGGGATGCAAAACATTGATGGGATGTAAGCACTGTCCTGATCTTTCTGGGATGCAAGCATTGTCCTGATCCTGATGGGATGTAAGAATTGTCCTGATCCTGGAGGGATACAAACATTGTCCTGATCTTTCTGGGATGCAAACATTGTCCTGATCCTGGTGGGATGTAAGAATTGTCCTGATCCTGGTGGGATGTAAGAATTGTCCTGATCCTGATGGGATGTAAGAATTGTCCTGATCCTGATGGGATGTAAGAATTGTCCTGATCCTGGAGGGATACAAACATTGTCCTGATCTTTCTGGGATGCAAACATTGTCCTGATCCTGGAGGGATACAAACATTGTCCTGATCTTTCTGGGATGTAAGAATTGTCCTGATCCTGATGGGATGCAAACATTGTCCTGATCCTGGTGGGATGCAAACGTTGTCCTGATCCTGGAGGGATGCAAACATTGTCCTGATCCTGGAGGGATACAAACATTGTCTTGATCCTGGAGGGATACAAACGTTGTCCTGATCTTTCTGGGATGTAAACATTGTCCTGATCCTGGAGGGATGTAAGCACTGTCCTGATGTCCACGACTGTGGTTGGAACATGGGGAAGGAGCTCTGGATTTCTGATGGATCATGAGCAGCACTGCATTCCTGTGGCATTGAAGTGTCCAGGGAGGTGACATCAGTCAGATTGTTGTGAAAACCCCGAGGAATGAGGGGATTCACCTCTGGAATGGGGGTCAAATGGAAGGAAAAATGGGATGTAAGCATTGATGGGATGTAAACATTGTCCTGATCCTGGAGGGATGCAAGCTTTGTCCTGATCCTGGAGGGATGCAAACATTGTCCTGATCCTGGAGGGATGTAAACATTGTCCTGATCCTGGAGGGATGTAAACATTGTCCTGATCTTTCTGGGATGCAAGCTTTGTCCTGATCCTGGAGGGATGCAAGCATTGTCCTGATCCTGGAGGGATGTAAGAATTGTCCTGATCCTGGTGGGATGTAAACATTGTCCTGATCCTGGAGGGATGCAAACATTGTCCTGATGTCCACGGCTCAGGTTCTGAGTCCAGGGTGGTGCTGCTGGCTGGGACACAGGAAGGAGCTCTGGATTTCTGATGGATCACGAGCAGCACTGGATTCCTGCAGCCTTGGGAGGTGACACCAGTCAGATGTCCCTGGCCTGGCACTGACACCTCGGCTTGGGGGCCGTTGTCTCCCTTTCCAGAGCTCTTCCCACGTGGCATTCCCAGTTCTGGGTGATGACTGCTGGCTGGGAGGCAGAAAGCCCAGGAATTCCACAGCAGGCCGTTCCCAAGGGATTGACAAGCGGAGTTTGCATTCCTGTGGGGTTTGGACAGGTCCTGAATCCTCCACGTGTGTCCCCAAACCGAACTCAAAGGCTGGATTTCCTGCCAGCTCCAATTCCCGCCTTGATCCCTAGGGACAAGGAAATCATTCCCTCACCTTCCCAGCAGGAGCAGACTGACCCTGGCCGTGTCCTGCTCCACAGATCCCGCTGCTCAAGCTGCAGGATGGCTTTTTGGGAAGGGAGCTGGATAAAGTAGGTCAGGTGTGTATTTTAGGACACTGTTCCTGCAGAACGGAGTTATTTTAAAAAGTGGAATTCGGGGTCAGGGAAGTGGAGATGTACAGAAGATGGAAAGGAGCTGGATTTTTCATCCCTACCCCAAAAAAAACCTCAGTGAAGTGAACAGTGCTGGCACTTTCAGCCTCATCAGTGCCACCCCACCGTGGGCTCCTTTCCTGGACTCCCCATCTCGCTGGAGTTTGTGCGGGAAGGAATTTGGGATTGCTTGGGACGAGCCAAATGGGATAGCAGAGGGAGCAGGACCCAAACCACCACCCCTGCAGTGGCAGCACTGGGATTCCCCACATCCCATCCTGGGAGCCATTTGGGGCCCATGGAGCTGCAAACCCAGGGAATTTGCTGCTGCTGCAGTGGGAAGGGAGATCCAGGATGGAGCAGATGGAATTTGGAGCAATCCCAAACTTACCTTTAGTCACGGTGGCTGCTCTGGGAGGCAGGATTGGGAATGCTGCTCCAGAACGTGCATCCAGGTGTCCCTGGCACCTCAGAGGCTTCAGCAGAGGCTGCCAGGAGCCACAGGCTGTGTCCCATTCCCAGATTCCCGAGGACACACAGGATAAATGACCAAAGGTGACTGCATCCACAGTGGGTGGCCGGCCTCAGGGAGGCTCAGCAGCCACGGAAATGACTCAAAAAAAAAATCAAATAGAATAAAATGCTGCATTCCCTCAGCTGCAGGGGAGCAGGGTGATGCCTCTCTTCCCTTCAGGAGCATCCTCTTCCCAGTAGGAATTTGCTGGGACAGCAGAGGAGCAGGTTTGCTGGGCAGCGTGCCCAGAGCGAGGGCAGCTCCCCGGCTCAGTGGCACTCGTGGCAGCTCTGCTCCAGCCTGGAAAACATTTGGAAGTGGTTTGGAGCACATTGCTGAAATGTTTCTGCGCTTCTGTCACTGGCAGAGGCCTTTGCTGGGAATGGGAGGCTCCAAGTGCAGGTTTTCCACGTTTGCATCCCTGTTTGCTGCAGCCTGAATGAGCCCTGAGTGGGATTCCCTCACCAAAACTCCCTCCCCATCCCCAAGGAGCTGGAGCCCTCCCCAGGAGTGCCCAACCCTCCTGGCAGTCCTTGGAATATTTCTCATCCCACAACAGATATATGGACAGAAATGTACATTTTGTGCAACGCTTAGCTCATCTTTAACCGAGTTTCCCCTGCAAAAAATCTCTGTCAGCACTTTCCCCCTTCCATTTCGTGAGCACACCCTGCCTTTAGTCACCCATCCTCATCTTCTGCCCGTTTTTTCCTCCCAGTTGTTTTCCTTCTCCTCATGTCCTGGCCAATGGACCTGGCAGCTCCTGTCCCTGACAGAGATGTCCCCTGAATGTCCTGTAACTACATTTTAATGGCTGTTAAGAGCTATTTCCATGAAAAAAAAAAAAAAAAAAAAAAAAAGAGGCATTTAGTGCATTAATAAAAAGGCAAACCCATCGATTATTGATCCAGTGGTGATGCTGCAGTACAGGGACCCCATCCTTGTCCCCATTCCCTGCACTTCCCTTTCCTGGGGGGAAATCCACAGCTTGGGCCACATGAAGTGCTTGCTAAATACCCTGAAACCATTTTAAAAAGATCTGTCTAGAGCACAAAATATTTATGTTTTATGAGTTCATCCTAAAGCTGAGGTGGCGAAGATACCGAAGGCATGAATAATCCAGGGTGGCTGCAAAAACCACCCCGGGCTGCAGGGAAAGGGAAGGGCAGAGGCTTGGAAAGGCATTTTCCTTCTCCACCTCCTGTTATTTAGAGAGGGGGACTCAGGGCAGAGCACTCTGATCATGTTCTGTGCTCAGGAAATTCAGTTTAAAATGGATTTCAGCTCAAAGACCGCCTGAAATCAGCTGGTGGCGCGTGGAGCAGCACAGGGCAGACTCCCACCGTCCTGCAAGGCAGAAAATAAATCAGTCAAACCATTTCCTACCCCCCAAAAATGGGACAGTGAGGGAGCAGCACATCCCTGCTGCCCGGGGCAGTGCTGGGGAGGAGCGCTGGGGACGGAGGGGCGCTGGAAATGCGGATTTGGGGATTCAGGAGCCAAATCTCCCCAACTGTGTCCCCCAAAACAGGGAGCAGAAGAGATTGTGACCCTGGCCAGGTGTCCCCAGGCGGGCAGTGCTCAGGCTCCTCTGCTCAGTGATAAGAGGAAGGTGATAAGAGGAGAGCACTCCAGCTCTCCAGGCTGGAAGCACCCACAGAAACATGGATGTGCAGCGTTCCTCACAGCTGCTTTATCCCCAAAAACCTTGTCCTGGGAGGACCCGGGGTGACAGCAGGGACAGTCACCCAGCCACAGCTGTCCCCAGCCAAAATGGCTCTGCATCTATCTCTACAAGGACTTTTAAGGAAAAAAATTCCTAATTAAGAAATGGCACTTCAATTATTTTTACTTTTAACTTAATAACTAATTACTTATGTCCTGTAATGTGGATTTTTTTAGTCTAATTACAAAACACTACTTAAACTCCTGAAGAAGAAGGACTAGCTACTGCCTTAGAACTTCTATTTTAGTTTTATATATATTATTACATTCTAAAACTTTAAGTTTTCTACTATGTGATATTACACACTTCTTTTCAAACTCCACACTCACAATCTTGGTGTTGGTCAGTCAATTTTGGAAGCTTTCTCTACGGCTTCAGGTTAAATGTAGTGTTCTCTTGAGGGTCTGTGTCTTTCAAGACAAAAAATTCTTAGTGACTAAAACTCTTAATAATAAATAATGCTTAAATAGTACTAAAATTCTCAGTATCCAGGGCTCCAGCACCCTCCCACCTTCCCCGCTCCCTCCGCCCAGTCTCAGCTCTGCTTTCAAGGATTTTCACGCCAGACTGGAATATTTTAATGCTTGGATAATTCCGTTTATAAACCCATTGCATGGGCTGGTAACACTGAGCTCCTCGTGCTTTGCATCTCACCCAAACCGATTGAGTCCCCAGGCGGGGACGAAACCAAAAAATCCTTCTGGGACGCGGCTCCGCAGACAAACACGGGGCTAAAAATATCCCTGTGCAGCTTTTCTCCTCCTCAGACACACACAGCTACAACTCCTCTGCCGGAGCCTTCCCCCAGATTGGGGTGACTCCGGGTGGTGGTAAAGTCTCTCCTCCAACCCATGCCTTCAAAGAAAGACTCAGTAGTCTTCAGTCGTCTGGTCTCAAGGCAGTTTATTGCATGTTATCTCAAGGCACACAGACTCCCTGACATTGTCCCTGATTTCTTCTCCCTCTGCGTCTCTCTCTGCGTCTCTCTTCGTCTTCTTCTCTGTCTCTGTCTCTGTCCCTGTCTCTGTCTCTGTCCCTGTCTCTCGAGGGGCTGGTGCCATCTTTTATATCACACATTACGTATTAGGTGTTTATAGTTTTTCCCCAATGCCTATTACCTATGTTGAACAGTGACTTTCTACTCTAAACCAATCTGTGAGTGCCAACACCACCAAGAACATGGGGAATAGGAAGAAGAAAGAAGGAGGACAGGGCACGCCCAAATCCCTCCATCTCAGAACCTCTGACCCCCATGTACAAAACTCAGACCCCTCTGTACAAGGCCTAAACCCCCCTGTACAGCACTCAAAAATCCTTCCTTTCACTTTGTGACTACTTCTACTGTAATATCTAAACTTTTGTGATTTCTTGTTCTCCCTGCAAGGTTGGTAAATGGTTCCATGGGTCAGACTCAAGACCACAGGGGTTTCTGGCTGCCTGCCAGGGTCTCAGAGGCTTCTGCCCTGGGCACGGAACATCCAAGAGTGTCTGAGGGACACCTGGGGTTCCGACACTCCTCAGGGGAGCCAGCCACGTTTCTGAAATATCAGCACGCAGGGAGTGGCTCCTGACCAGGAAAAACTGAATAAATATTGGTTTGGCACCGCTGAATTTGAATAGAGAGGTGAGGCAAACAAAAAAGAGCAGCTTTTGGAAGCTGTGGGTGGGGTGTGGACGCGCCGGGCTCCCCTCATTCCGTGGATTTTGGCAGCTCTTCCTTCATGCCTTGGGCACGGGCAGCCCCCAGGAGCTCCAGCTTTTCCTCCTCCCACGCTGTCCCCCGTGGATTTACACCAGGGCATGAGTGGGATCTGACTCTGACAGATAAAAAGGGGGTTTTTTTGTTTTTTTTTCACTTTATTCCCTGAAATGTGCTAAGATTCTGGCTGGATTTTGTCTTTTTTCCTCGTGCTAGCACCCAGACGTGCTCCTGGGGAAAGCTGAGATGTGTGGGAGCCCGGAGGCTCTGGCTGGAGCGGCGAGGGCTGAACAAACCCAACATTTTGTGTTTCCAGAGCCTTCCCCAGCCCTTCAGAGCAGCGATTTCCACACAGCCAACAATCCCACGTGGCGGATATTCCCCTAAAAAAAGTTATTTTGGGACAAACTGTGGCTGTGTGGTTTCTCCAGGGCACTTTTGCTGCGTGCAGAGCAGATGAAAAGCGACGTTTGCACACGCAGGGAGCGCAAAGTTTATCGTTTTTTGCTGGAATTTTGTGGTTTTTTCCACTCAAAGCTCCTGTCCCCGCGTTGCTCCTGGAGCATTACAAAACCTGGCCCGGAGCCTGAAGGTTTCCGCTGGGGTGTTAATGAGCTGCTCCAAGAAAAAAAGCGGCTACGAAGAGTTTCCTGACAAACTCCGGGAAAATTTCACACCGAGGGCTGCGCTGCCCCATCCCGGGACATCTCGGTGTCCCCAAGCCCTCGGGGCTGGCCCGGCTGCCACCCAGGAGGAACAAACCAGGAAATTTTTCCCAGCTAGGAGAGAAAGGAAAGGTTCAGGATGTCCCAAAAGCCCTGAAGCCTGAGGGATGCTCGGCTTGGGAGGGTGTGAATGCTCTGGCTGGCTCCAGGGGCGTTCCCAGCTCGCTGTTTTTTTGGGGTCACACCGGGAATGTCCCTGATTTTGGTGATCAATGCTCTGGCTGGCTCCAGGGGCGTTCCCAGCTCGCTGTTTTTTTTGGGGTCACACCAGGAATGTCCCTGATTTTGGTGATCAATGCTCTGGCTGGCTCCAGGGGCGTTCCCACCTCTCTGTTTTTTGGGGTCACACCAGGAATGTCCCTGATTTTGGTGATCAATGCTCTGGCTGGCTCCAGGGGCGTTCCCAGCTCTCTGTTTTTTGGGGTCACACCGGGAATGTCCCTGATTTTGGTGATCAATGCTCTGGCTGGCTCCAGGGGCGTTCCCAGCTCGTTGTTTTTTTTGGGGTCACACCGGGAATGTCCCTGATTTTGGTGATCAATGCTCTGGCTGGCTCCAGGGGCGTTCCCAGCTCCCTGTTTTTTGGGGTCACACCAGGAATGTCCCTGATTTTGGTGATCAATGCTCTGGCTGGCTCTAGGGGCGTTCCCAGCTCGCTGGTTTTTTTGGGGTCACACCGGGAATGTCCCTGATTTTGGTGATGCACTGAAAGCACCCGCCCCTGGCTCCAGGCACTTTCACAACAATTCACATCGGATTTAACAGAGAATTGCTCCGTGTCCCTGTGGGAGAGGCCGTGGGATGAGGCCTGAGCAGATGCTTGATTTTTGTATTGATTATTGATTCTTGATTATGTTATTGAGTGGGATTATTCCCTCATCTCTGCAGGACAGACGGGCTGGGAATTGTGGTGAGGCACATCTCTGCCCCTGGATGCTGTGCAAGCACCGGCAGCGAGGATGTGAGTGATCCACCCCGAGGATTCCAGGAGCATCCCTGGCCCTGGCAGCCCCATCCATGAGTAACCCCTGAGAGGGAGCCAGGAGGAAGCTGAGCTTTGCACACAGGAGGAAGCAGCAATATTTACCAGCTGGTAGGCGAGGATGGGATTCTTTCCAGGGAAAAAAAAAAAAAAAAAACAAAAAAAAACCCAAACAAACAAACAGGAGGAAGGTGAGGCACGTGCTCGGGTCAGGTACTCAGTCACGAGCACTTCCTGCCTGGTGACATTCCTGCCACGGCTTCGGGAACTGGCTGGGCTTAAAAAAAGAAAAAAAAAATAACACTTGAGCATCCCCCACCTTTCGTTTTCTCTTCCTGGCTCGTGTAACCATAGCAAAGGATCCTCGCTAGGCTGGGAGGTGGAGAATTCCTGCCATGCTCCTATTGAACCACTCCAGATTTGGAGCTTTTGGCTGGGGAAACATCAGGGTTTGCTCCTGGGCAGAGGAGGGGCCACGCTTTGCTGTGGTTGGGGCTTGGAGCCCTGGCTGCTGAGAATTCCAGATTTCTGTGCTGCCAGGCACTGACCCCCAGGAGAACACTGCACTGACCTGAGGCCGTGGAGAAGGTTCCAAAATGGAATGGCAGAACTGGGATTGTGGGTGGGGAGTTTGGATAGAAGTGTGTGATGTCACAGGGTGGGAAACTCAGAGTTTAAGGGTTTGGAATACAGGAATGTCTATAAAGTAAGATGGAGGTTTTAAGGCAGAGGCTGGTCCTTCTTTACCTTCTTCTTCATGAATTTGGGTAGTATTGTGTAATTAGATAAAAAAGTCCTAATTTAGGAGCACAGGTAGTTAGTTATTAAGTTAAAAATGAAAATAATTTAGGTGTCATTTCTTAATTAAACAGTTTATCCTTAAAAAGCCTTATAGAAAAAGAAATACGGCTCCATTTTTGCCTTGTTAGTGAAATACTATAGAACTCACAGCTTATAAGACTATAATATAGATAAAAACTAATAAACATCTGAGTCCAAACAAAAAAATACGTTATTTAATCCCAACCTTGACCAAAAAAAAAGCAAAAGAATCGACATTAATGAATGATTCCTGCTGCTGGGTGCAGCTCATTGATGGGAGAATGGGAATTGCAGGCAGAGCCCACGCAGGCAGCTGGCAGAACTCGAGCTTACTATGAGAGCAACATATGCTGAGCTGAGTTCCGAGACCTTCCCATCACTACGAGTGCTTAAAATATTCCAGGCTTTAATTACAAGCCTGTCTGTGCTTTAAATGCATGAATGTGAAATGCAGGCTTGGGCTGCGACAAGGGAAACCTTGTTCATACGCAGGGAAAAGGCTGGAAGGGGAAATCCTGACAGGACAGAGGAGTGGGATGTGTGGAGCAGCGCTGGGAGCAGCCAGGATGTCACCAGGGGTGGTGGCATTGGCTCTGCTCCGTGCCAGGGGCTGCTGAGCCAAACAGGGAATGGGCACTCTGGGGGTGGGTGTGAATCATGGAATCCCAGACTGGTTTGGGTTGGGATCTTAAAGCTCATCCTGTGTTACCCCCGGACTCGGCAGCGACACCTCCCACTGTCCCAGGCTGCTCCCAGCCCTGTCCAGCCTGGCCTTGGGCACTTCCAGGGATCCAGGGGCAGCCACAGCCTATTCCAAGGCCTCACCATCCTCACAGGGAGCAATTTTTTCCTATTCATAATCCACTCTCTTCCAGTCCTAAGCCATTCCCCCTTGTCCTGTCACCCCACACTCTTGTAAATCTAAATTATCTAAGGATTTGTGTTGAACCCCTCCAAAAATGCTTTCATTCCTGAAAAAAACTTCCACGTCCTGAACAAGTCACCCCTTTTCTCTGTCTCCTGTGGTGTTTGTCACACCATAAGGGACAAGGGTTCATCCCTGACTAAAATGGATTTAAATCTTCCCCCAGGTTGAAAGCCTGGGGTATTGTGCCTCCAAAAATGAAGATGCACGTAAAACAATGGGGTTGTTAACTTAATGACAGGAAATTTAGGGATGGGAATTAAAGCCCTGGAAGGATCTGCATGTCCTGGATAAGGAAGGGCACTCATTCCCCAAGGTTTCCTGGCAGGCATCCCGCTGGGAATTAGCATTGCAGCTAATTGGGATATGAGATGGGGAACTTGCAGGGATATCACTGGTTTTTAGGAGATTATTATTCCTTTAATTAACACAGAGAAATCAAACACATTCTGTGCATTTTCCAAGCAAAGAAACCATAGCTTGGTAAAAGGCTTTGTTCCACAAGCAGGGATGCAGGACTGGACTGGAAAATTGACCACCAGGAGCCAGAGCATCCTGTGGCAAAACACTCCCACCCTCAGAATTAAGGTCAGAAAAGACCTCCAAGATCAAGTCCAACATCCGTGGAGAGGCCAGGGTGAGCCTGAGCAGGAGGCTGAGGGATTTTAGGATGCAGAATAAAGCCAGATCCTTCTGACAGAGCCCACATCTGACAGAGGGATATTTGCTGGTGTGCCGTGACTTTCCATCACTCAGCATTCCCAGCACAGCTTCCCTGGCACACGCAGCACCAGGCTGGAAATCATTTAGCTCTGAGTCATGGAGGAGGTGACAGCCAGCCCAGAAACGAGGTGAGAAGTGTCACCAGCCCAGAAACCAGGTGAGTGGTGTCACCACGGGGACAGAGCCCACAGTGGTGCCAGGTAACCCCGCAGTGCCTCACTGGAGCTGCTCAGGATCCTCCTGCAGGGAAAGTTTTCCATGGAAAGCAGCAGCCACTGCTGGGTTTGGGTTGTTTTAAGGCTGGAGAGAATCAGGGCTACAGCTGAGACAGCTCCTCAGGGTTTTTAGGCACTTCCAAAGCTCTCAGGACACTCTGTGGTGCCAGGAAATTTTGGGAAGTGATGAGGAGAAATTGCAGGTGTGGGGCTGTGCTTCCCCTGAATGTGGAACCTCTGGACACCTCTGGTGGCCCAAATCAAACTTGGTGGCACCGTGGGGCTGAGAAAACCCTGTGGGCAATCAGGTCCTTGCTGCAGACAAGGGGCTGGAACGGGGATTTGGGGCTGAAATAGGGATTTGGGGCTGGAACAGGAATTTGGAACTGTGATGGTGATTTGGGGCTGCAGCAAGGATTTGGTGTTGAAATAGGGATTTGGGGCTGAAACAAGGATTTGGGGGTGAAACAGGGATTTGGCGTTAAAATAGGGATTTGGGGCTGCAACAGGTATTTGGGGATGAAACAGGCATTTGGGGGTGAAACAGGAAATTGGGGGTGAAACAGGGATTTGGGGCTGTAACAGGCATTTGGGGATGAAATAGGTATTTGGGGGTAAAATAGGGATTTGGGGCTGAAACAGGGATTTGGAGCTGAAATAGGGATTTGGGGCTGGAACAGGAATTTGCTGCTGTAATGGTGATTTGGGGCCCCAAGGATTTGGGGTTGAAACAGGGATTTGGGGTTAAAATAGGGATTTGGAGCTGTACCCCCATGTCTTGCCCATGGCCATGATTCCATGATTGTAGCCAGAGGCTGGGCTCTGGTGCTGGATGTCAGCAGTGCTTCCCAAACACCAGGCCCTTCCTAAGGAGGAGGGACTCAGCCTGACTAACAACTGCTTTAATTAAATCCAGCAATATCATTAACCCGCTGGAGTTCATCAAATTAGTGTTGCAAATGAAAACTGCATTGGCCTCATTTTCAGGAGGCTGTTCCAAGAGGGAAAACAGCATTTTGCTCCCGAATAGGGTGTTTGGTTTGCTGATAAAACAAAACCTTTTCTTGCCCCCCTGGAGCTTTAGCTCCATTTAATTCTCAACAAAATGTTTGATTTGGCCTTGCCTTGATTTTTTTTTTGGGGTGCCTATAGTGAAGGTATTGACACCACAGGGAAAATGTGGAGGGAGGGAGAAATGGAGGAATTTAAAAAAGGACTTTGAGAGGAAGAGGAGGAGGAGGTGTTGGGATCCTTCCTTGAGCACATAAATCATTTGTGGAGTTCAAAATAAGCCAGCATCTGTGCAGGCTGGAGGGCTGCCAGTCGTTTCCTTATCTCGGCTTTGCTCAGGGGTGACTCAGTACAAAGCTCCCGAGGTGCCCACGGGAGCCAAGGGAATGTGCCCATGCCAAGGGCTCCAGGGCTGGGAGGGGGATTCCCACCTGCTGGAGAGGAAGAAGAGGAGGGATTGGGATCCCCCCGCCAGCAGCCTGGCTCTCAGCCCAGGCCGCTTTCCTCGCTGCACTCGGGGGAGAGGCTCTTTAATAAATAGTTCTGTGCACAAGGTCTGGTGTCCTGCTGGCACAGGGACAGGGGGATGTCCCTCTGCCCAGGCTTGTCACAGCTAACTGAAAGCTGGGCTTTTCCTGGGCAAAAATCTCCTTTAATCCATGGCTCATCCCCAAGCCTTTGGGTTTATACCCACTGTGAGCAGCGTGGATTGAAATCTTCCCCCAGGTTGAAAGCCTGGGGTATTGTGCCCCCGAAAATGAAGATGCAGGGATGTGGTGCATGGGGATCCCGAGGATTCCTGAGGATGAAATGCCTGGATTGTGTTATACCCACCAGGCTGAGAGGATGGGAGATGTTCAGCTTTGGTTCCACATCCCCGGTAATCACCTCCCTCATCCCCTGTGGAAAATTCACAGTGGTTTTGCAAGGCTGAGGAAAACTGAAGGAGTAAAAATCCCTTCAGGTAGAAAGGTCTCCAAAGGAGATGCTCCTCCATTTTTGGGCACTGCACTAAAACCAGGATCTGAGCTTCTCCTATGAAAGGATCGAGGAGCCAACACTCACCTGGCTCCACCAGCAGCTCCTGGAGGGAATTCTGTGCCTTGGGATGGGATGGGAAGGGATCCCATGGATCCAGCCAGCCCCACATCGCTGGAACACAGAGGCCCTAACCCCAGAGATGAAGCAGCCTGGTGCTTTTGGGAGCACCTGGAACAGTTTCCAGGCTGATTTCTCCACCTCTGGCCCTGCTAAGCTCGAGTGGCCTCAGCTGCATCGTGGGGACAGCCCCACCATCTCCTGAGGGCTTTTATCACCTCGTGCAGCCCCCTCACATCTGCTCCAGGCACAGGGAGGGTTTAACTCCAGCAAAATCCTCCTGGTTTTCCAATTATTGCAGTCGTTTTCTCCATCAGGAGCTGGTGCTGTGCTGCTCAAAGGCTCTGGATGTGGCAGTGCCACCCCTGGGGGACATCTGGGAGTCAATCATCTGCCACCCCAATAAGATGCAGCTCCTCGCTCTCCGTGGTGACCAGGTATTAAATGCCCAAAATCCCCACAGCTGGTAAATCCTCCATTGAGGAAAGGGGGAATTCTCCAGGCTGGCCTTTGGGAAAGTCAGGGATGTGAGCCGGCTTGTCTGGAGCAGCCACGAGCTCCAGGCGTGGCTGAGCTGGCACTGGGGCAGGGATGGCAGCGTGTGAATGGCATCACCCTCCTCGCCCAACCCAGGGGCTGCCTGTGCTCACTGCTCCCACCCTCCAGCAGGATCTCGGCCTTTCCCAGCTGGAAAAGCTCTGGAGAATGCCCCTGGTTTTCCTGGAGCTTTGTAGGTTGGCAGCACGACCCTCTGGCCTGGGATTTGCTTCCTGGATGTTCCACCTGGTGCTGGGATGGGCTCACCTGGGTTTGGAGTCTCCTGGTGTTGGGAACACCCATGGAGCGTGCCAGGCAGCGGGGATGGGACAGCACCATCTCCTGCCAGCAGCACCCAAGGATCCATCAGCAGGGACGTTTTCCAGCTGAATCCCAGGCTCCCAGGAGGAACCTGAGATCTCTGGGAGGTGGTGGTGACGAATTCGCCCTCCCGGTGCCCTTTTGAGCCTGGGAGTTACTGCAAGCCTCAGATAAGGAAAGGCACGGAGACATGAACTGGCTTGTCCCACTTCCCGCTGGAAAACTGGCAGGAGTACCAGGAACAGAGCAAGGTTCTTTTCTTCTTGGACCAGAAAATTCCAGAAAGCTGAAAATGTAACTATTTTAGCGTCTAAAATTAGCTTTTAGTTATTGTCAGCCCTCTCTGTCATCCCCATTCCCACAGGGGAAAACTGTGGCAGGACCATCCTTCTCACTCCCCAGGTGACAAAATTCCAAAGCTGAATTCCCAATTGCTTTTATTGGAAAAGATTTCTCCTCCATCCCCTGCTGATTTTCACAAGGATGGAAATGTGGAGCAGTGCTATGACCCTGTGCACCAAGCAGGGATGGTGGCCTACCCTGGCATCCCATTCCCAGCAGGAATAACCCCTCCAAGCCCCTCAGGAACACATTTGGCTGCTGGATAATCCTCTCTTCCCATCATTATTTATTAGCAGGAGGTCAGAAGAGATTCCTGTGCCAGATTTCCCCCCAGAACTGTGAAAACTCTGGACCACTCCAATTAATTTGGAAAATGCAGCGGGATAAAAGCCAGGTAAGCACGGAGAGGAGCAGACATGGCTTCTGCAGGTATCTCTCTTGATGAGAGGTAATTATATCCTTCTAATTAATTGTTGGCTCATGGCAGTCAAGATCTGACTTGCAGGGACAAGTCAGAAAGAGGGAAGAAGCCCTGGGATGGGAAGCAGCGATGTGGGAGGACACAGCATTCTTTTCCCACGTGGAAGAGCAGCAGGACGTGTTAATTCAGCTCTGGAATTTCGCTCCCAACCTTTTATGGTGAAAAAATGAGGCTCTCCTTGGACTTTGCAAATACATGTTCAGCTGAAATCCACGCTGTGTGTGAGCTCCCGGCCGGCAGCTGCTCGCTTGGATGTGCTGAGCACGGGATATGCAAAAAATTTGGGAAGCTCAGCTCCGGGCTCCTAGAGGCTCCCAGGCCGCCCCGTGCGAGCTGATGTCATGGTTTTATCTAAGGACAGCTTCTCATGGCTCTGTCTTCTCTTCCCCATGAAATAACTGAGCGAAGGAATTAATTTTTAATGCGTCCAACAAGAGTTTTGGGGGGATTTATTCTCACTCCTGCTGCCAGGTTGTTCCTGAGAGCCCAGAAATCCTGGATCCGATTGCTTTTGTCGGGTTTGGAGGTGAAGGGATGGAGCAGCAACTTCCTGCAGGTTCCTTTCAACCCTTCTTTGACATCCCACCAAGCTGGGAATAAGGTGAAGACCTTGTTTTCTGCAGCCTTCCAATAATTCCTTCATTCAGTTGTAGGAGGAAGAGATTTCCAACCTTGAATCATTCCTGTGGAAACACCTGACAACAAAAGCAGAGCTAGAATGTGTTAGAAGACCAGTTGGGCTCTTCTGAGTCATTTAATTAGAGCGAGGAACTTTCCCTGCCTATGGAAATCTCGGGGTGGAAAGGGTATGAAACCTGCTGCAACCAAAACTTGCCTAATTAGCCTTGCTCAGAAGGGCTGTGTGTGACCCAGGGATGGTCACACTTTTCCAGGGAAATCTGCTTTAGGAGCTGCTGAAGTGGGATATGGTCTCACCGTGGTGTGGAAGCCCCAAATCGCCACCACCATCCATCCACCCATCCATGCTGGTGCTGTCTGAGCTCCAGCCCCTGGAAATGTCTCATTTTTCCACACTCCACACAGCAGCAGCTCAAAGGAAGCAGAGAAAGGGAGCAAAGCTCTGCATTTCATCTTGCTGGCTGCAGGCAGAGCTGCTGAAAATCCAGGCCAGGACCCCGGTGACCCAGAAATGTCCTGTTTGACCCGGGGCTTGGTTGAAATCTCATTTTTGTGCTGCCTCCCTCCGAGAGCTCTGGAGAGCGGCTCCTCCCGAAGCCAATCCCTCGTCAGGGCCGTGCAGGAGCTGCCTCCACGATTGGAGTTAATTAGAAATCTGGGAATCTGGGAGCGAGGACTTGCTGGAGCAGCTCTTGCCGTTGCAGCGATCGGGAGTTTCCTAAAGTGGAACATTTGCTGTTCTTGTTTTTTAGCCCCATTCCCATGGATCTTGCATCTCCCAAACCCCAGAAAAAATTATTCTGCCAGAGGATTTCTCCTCTCTCTGTATTTGCTTTACAGGAGCTCCAGGCTCTGTCCAATCCTCACTTCTCTGGTTGCCTCTGCTTGGTGCTTTCCCCTCATGGATGCCCATGGCCATCCTGCTTTTCCCCCCTGAAATTCCTGAGGTTTTTCTGCAGCTCAGAGCTGGATTAATCCCAGCCTGGCACCCTCCAAGCTAAAGCTCTCAGCCCAACAAATTTTGAAATGCAGTTCTGAACTCGTCCCCAGAACTTTATGGTGGGAAATGTTGTGCCTGAGGGACAGAAAACAATAAAAATCAACGCCCGAGCGCGTGAAGAGTTTCAAATGGCTCCCAAAAAAATTCCTGCAATGTTTCCAAGGGTCTGTGCTGCTGTTACTCATTCACACGGGCAGGAATTACAAATATGTGTGTGCAGCCAGGAAAGCTTTGGATCACCGAATATTTGAGGCTTGGGGTGGAATGAAGGGGGTTGGGGGAGGAGAAACGCTCTGAGCTTCTTCGGGATAACAAATCCATCTCGGTGGTGCTGCAGCCAAAAAGTTACATTTCTCATTCGCTGAGTTTTGTGCTCTTCAGCAATAATTCTGAGCTGCTTTGCCTTCAGGGAAGGGGAGGAATTCGGAGGAATGGGTAAGGACATGCAGTACTGACCTAATCCAGTGCACTTTTCCCTGGAAGCTGCTCCCAGAGTTTGCCTTTGGCCCCCAGCACCCACTGGGATCGGCCAGAGCTGGGTGAGGAGTGGGGATTACACAATTCCACTCGTTTTTTCCAGCCCAAAACGGGATGCAAGCAAAAGGATTTCAAAATTCCTTGTGAAATGAACTCCATCCTTTGACTAAAAATGTTCCAAGTTTACTCATTTCCTATCCATTGCAGAAACTACATTATAAAGAAATATTGGAATTTAATATCTTGTTATAAAAAGAGGTGAAACCTGAAAGTTGGAACCTTAGCAGAGATCAACTCAGCAAGTTCCTAATACCACTGAAATCCAAGAAGTTCTGCAAAACAAGCTGTCTTCAGCATATCAATATTTCTGATGGAAAACCATCCTGGCAGAAAATTTTTATGCTGCTCCAGGCTAGAATTCCCTAACAAACACTTTTCCTGTCTCCCCAGCAACTGGCACTGCTGATCCTGTGTAAGGAATTTCCATAATTAACCTGCAGGAACAGAGAAGGAAATCTTTTTGTCTGCAAGATATTCTCCAACAACATCTAGGAACCATTTCACTCTGAGCCAAAGCACAAGAAAATCAGTGGGATTTCTCCATAAATTTCTATGGATCTTCAGGCCTAGTTCACATCAGAGTTCAGAGCCAGATCAATGTGGTGCAACTCTGGTGTTCCTTCAAATTCCAACGGGGCTTTGGAAAAAAAAAAAAAAAAAAAAAAAAAAAAAAACCTAAAAACAATTCTTCCTTGTTGTTGAAATCCAATCCTGTGTTATCATCCAGATGAGGACTCGCAGGCTCTGATCTGTGGATACAAGTCCTTCCCAAGATGTTTGTGCTGGTTTTGTACGAGCCAGGAATGCACAACAGCAGCAGGAATTCAGACAGAATCCCGGAGTTCCAGCTGCGGGCTGGGAATGAGGAGTTCCTGCTCACTGGAGGCTGCTCCTGCCCCACCATCCCAAGGCAGGGAATGTCCTTGAGCTCCGTGTGATTTCATGGATGGCAGAGCACCCCCAACGTGCAATTTGTTCTTCCTGCCAGTGCTAACAAATCATAAATATGGAACGGCAGAGCCGGATCTGTACCAGATCATTGCTCCCTGTTTATCCAGGAGTTTTTCTGCTTCGGATGCATCCATCCAAAAGGAATCATTCTGCTGCAGGAGAGGCTTGATCTGAGGTGATTCCCCAGCTGCTGGGAGAAGGACAGACAGCCATAAGGAACAGCGTGTTTGAACTTGACCCCTCACAGGAATCCCCTTGTCCCATCTCTGGAATGTTCAAGGCCAGGTTGGACGCGGCTTGGAGCAATCTGGAATAGTGGAAGGTGTCCATGTCCATGGCAGGGGTGGGATGGGATGAGGTGTAAGGTCCTTTCCAAACCCAAACCATTCTGGAATTCTCTAAGTGGCCCCAGAGCATTTCTCTGGCTCCTAAAAGATGTTTTCTATTCCCAAAGCATTTTCAGAGGCAGAACTCAGATATATCTGAATAATCCACATGATTTTCGTGGCTTTTACAGAGCCTCCTTGGCTGGGTGGTGTGATGGGAAGGGGTGATCACCTCCCACGTGTCCTCACTTCACCGGTGCTGCCGTGGACTCCTGGAAAAATCATTTCTCCACTGTATTATCCCTCTGTAAAGGAGAGAGAACCTCAGACCTGCCATCCCCCGTGGGGATAAATGCCTTGGGACAGCCTCTGGATACAGCCCAGGAGCTGCAGGCCCTGCAGGACAGATCCCAGGGCTGGCAGCAGAGATGCCATTCCATCCTGCCCGTGAACAATGACCCCACAGCCAGGATTTTAAACCACCTCAGCCTCTGTCTCAACATCCTGCCTTCATTAAGGGCTTTTAAAAAACATTCTGGCTTTGGTAAAGCTTTGCCCTCAGCTCCTGAAACTTGGAATAGCTGAGCTTTCATTCTCATCCCAGGCTTAGCACCCGAGGACCTGTCAGTCAGGTGAGGGAGACTCACTGGTGTCTCGAGCTGATTTTATGGATTTATGCAGTTCTCTCCCAGCGCTGGAGTCACAGCCGGATTTCTAAATGCCAAAATAGAGATTATAAGAGTGTCAAGCTTCATTTTGTTTTCACTTCACAGCTAATTAGCATTGATTTTCATGCCGTTGCTCCTGCATAGTATTCCACCGACATCACGAAACGGGAGAGGCTCGTTCTCACCCTGCCACCACCAATTTTAAACCCTCCTTGGAACAGAAGGACTTTGGGGTTGGGGTTTGGCAGCCAAAGCTCTGTCCCTTGGCAGGGTCTGAGCCACGCGTGGCAGTCGAGCTCCTTGAAGGTGATTTTTCCCGAAGTGAGAATTCCCTGGGCAGGCAGTGCGGTTTGCGATTTGAAATCCTAACGGGAAAGTAGCGGGAGCTCCTTTTCCAACATCTGCAGAGCGTTAAGGGCTGGGGATGATCCCTTAGCGGGAATTAGCGGGTACTTGTGGCCTCTCAAACAGCCAGGCTCAGCTCGTGGCATCTCTCTTTTCATCTGTTCAGTCGAACAGGACATTGATAAGCCTCGGCAAAGAGATAACAAAGGGGTCTGGTTCAGGAGAACAGCGGCCCTAAACCAGGCGGGGATTCCACGAGGCGCAGACGTCCCTCAATGGATGCTCGCTGAGGGGACAAAATCACTCCCGGAACAAAAATAACAACAAAATCAGACGTGAAGGTGGAATTAATGCCCATCCTCACGCATTCCCGAGGGAGCCCACGCTTCCCCACGCAGGAAACACGCATTTCCTAATCGGCAAATGTCCGACCTTAAACCTTGATACCGTTCTTTTAATGTGCGTTTAGCTGCACACCAGCAGCGCGGAGAAGGGGTGGGATGTGTGAAATCCATGTTTTATGTATATTATTCAGTATTTTCCATGGATGCTTTAGTGGTTGGCATTGCAGGGAGAGAGATCTGGAGAGCAATTTTAGATTTAAATCATCAAGCAGTTATTCTGAAACTAAAAGCACTTGTTCTCAGCTGGTTTATTGCAGTCGTAGAAAGTGCTCAGGCAGATTATTTGTGAGGGGAGAAAAATGTATTTTGATATTCCCATGAAATCTGAGATGGGATCAGGAGTCATTACCACGCCAATCCCAAATTGTGCGTGTGTTATTAATATACACATCATGATTTCTGGGATGGAAAGAGGAGAAACTGTGAAAGGCTCTGATCAGATCTGGAGAAAAATGGGGAATTTGAACGAAGCAAAGCAGAAAACTCGGCCCTACAAATCAAAAATCCGGACTGCGTGTGAAAAATCCTGGTGGAAACATCAACCCCCACTGCGTTATCCCCGTTGTTATCTGGATATGGGAAAAGGCATTAAACTTAAGGGTTTGACATGAATAATGGGTTTATGGGGATTAACGGATCTGGAGCAGCTTCCCCAAGGAATTCCAACAAGCTCACGGCTTCCAAGGATTGTCCCCAGTGCCCAAAGCACCCGAAATCCCTGGGGATGGGCTGGGTGATGTTTGGCAGCAAGCAAATCGTGCGAGGATGATATCACCAGGAGCTGCTGATGGAGGCTCTCTGCTCACGATGAGTAAAGGTTCCTGTGCGTTAAAGTTTCCACATTCCAGGCATAGCTGGATGCAGGCAGATTTTCCACAGGAGCTGTGTGAGGGAGATGTCTCCTGCAGGACCCCGGAGGAGACCGATTCCTCCTCAGAGGAAGCCAAAGCACCAAGGAATGGGCAGCACCAGCGCCAGCTTTGGTCCGTCTTGTGTCCGTCTGTGCGGAGGTGCCCGGCGGATTGATCAGGAGCAGATGTTCACACCCAGCTCCCACTCAGGATGAACAAAGAGCTCTTTCAGCCCCGTCTTCTTCTCTCCTTAGATCCAAGATACTCCTTGGCTGATGCGTTGGACTCCCAAAGAACCGGAGCTGAAACTCCACAGCTTGATCCCACCTTCCTCTGCCCATGAGGCTGCCCCGTGTTCCACTGTGGAGCAGAGGGAAAGGCAGAAAAATCAGGATTTTCTGCCCTTTGGGAAACACCTGAGAGCATTTACACAACTTTATTTTTCCAGATTTATCTCCTGTTCCAATATTGAACAAAAGGGAGAAACTCAGCTTCCTGTGAGCATTAATTTTTTTCCCTGCTTATTCCTCCCATTCCACCCTTTTTTTTTAAAGAGCTGGTAGACAGCAGGGATGGATGGATACTGCAAAGGAGCAGCTTTTAATTTAAAAACATAAAAAAGAGATGGAAATCTGTCTGCTCCAGGGCCTTATAAAAAAGGCACACAGAGCAAATTTATTGTTTTACACGTTGTTTCCAAACAGAAACCAATTCTTTGGAAATGAGTCATTTGACCGGCAAAAGATGTGACACATCAGAACAAACCCCAAAAATATCAGCGCGGAATTTTGAAATGTCATGTTTGAGATTGTCTCACGTGAGTCAGGGCAGCATCTCCCCATGGTGAAACAGGCAAGAGCCGACATCCTTTTTTCAGGATGTTGTTTTAAAACTTGATGAATTGCTCACGTTTCAGCCCAGAACTGACACACGGGCTGGGTTCGTGACCTGGGTGACTCAAGATTAAAGGCCAAGGCTGCACCTTCAGGGAGGCCACCCTTGTGTCCGGCTGCTCCAGGCAAAGGCAGAAAGGAGGCAGGAGGGGAGGCAGGCTCTGCTCCAGCGCCTTTCCCAGGGATCCGGCTGCCACACGGAGCCATACGGGCAAAGAGAGGAGCCCTTGAGGGGAGATGAGTGCTGCGAGCAGCTCACAAACCATCCCTTGTTCAGGGCTCTCCTTTCAGACACGACGCTCAACCCTCTGCTGAACCCCAGCCAGCTTTGCTTGGGGTTGTGTCCAGGAAGAGAAGAAATAGGAGGATGTTGATGGTTGGGAGGCACGGATCTCGGTGACAGGGACAGGACTGAGGGAATGCCTGGAGCTGTGTCCGGGCATGTTTAGGGTGGGTGTCAGGGAAAGGCTCTTCCCCCAGGCTTCTTCACTGCCCAGGCTCCCCAGGGAATGGGCACATTCCCAAGGCTGCCAGAGCTCCAGGAGGGCTTGGACAGCGCTCCAGGGGTGCTCGGGGTGGGAATTTGGGGTGTCTGTGCAGGGACAGGGGTTGGATCCATGATCCTTGTGGTACCTTCCCACTCAGAGTATTCCACAATTCTGTGCTTTTGTGATATCCCGACACACTCCTTGTGGCCATGTTTTGAGGGAAAAGCCCCTTTGCCCACCATCACAAGCACCATCCCTTCTCGTCTCTCCTCATCCCTTCTCATCCCTCCTCACTCCCCTCATTCCCCTGATCTCCTCAGCTCTCCCCAGCATCCCTCATCCCATCCCGAGCCACTGGGCACCCCCTGAGGGACCCCGGACCACCTGTGGAGGCCGCAGGGCCCCAGACCCCGCCGTTCCCTTTCGCACCGCTGACATTTACAGATAAATTCCATGGATAAACACCGCAACCCGCTCCTTTACCGCCCCCATCGCTCTGAGGGCACCGGGCCCCCCTCACTGCCCCCCCCGCTCCCGGCTCCCCTAGGGGGCGCACTGCCCCGGCGGCGCGCGGCGGGGGGGCGTGGCCCGCGCGGCGGCGGGCGGTGATTGGCGGGCGCGAGTCTATAAATAGGGGCGGGCGGCGGGGGGACAAAGCAGTGAGCGCGGGACCGGCGGGCGGGCGGCGGCGCGTCCGCGGCTCTGCCTCCTCCACCGCGGCGGCTTTATTGTGTTTTTCACGTTATTTTTGCCTTTTTTTTTTCGCGAGGAGCCCGGGTGTGCTTTGGTTTTTGGCTGGTTTTTTTTTTTTTTTTTTTTTTTTTTGGTTTGGTTGTTTTTTTTTTTTTTTTTTTTTCCCCCCTCTCTTCTGTTGTGGCCGGCCGGAGGGACTAAGGGGAGATCAATGAAGGAAAGAAGAGCGAGCCAGAAGTTATCGAGCAAGGCGGTGATGGATCCCAACCAGAACGTGAAGTGCAAGATCGTGGTGGTGGGGGACAGCCAGTGCGGGAAGACCGCGCTGCTCCACGTCTTTGCCAAGGACTGCTTCCCCGAGGTGAGCGGGACGGCGCCGGGGTGGGCTCGGGGCCGGGGTGGGCTCGGGGCTCGGGGCCGGGGCGGCGGCGATGGGCGCGGGCTGACCGTGCGCTGTCTTCCCGGCAGAGCTACGTCCCCACCGTGTTCGAGAACTACACGGCCAGCTTCGAGATCGACACGCAGCGCATCGAGCTCAGCCTCTGGGACACCTCGGGTGAGCGCTCCCGTTCGCATCCCGGGAATTCGGGGCGCGGGGGGGGATCGGGGAGGAGCGGCGGGGCTGCCGGGCTCCTCATGCGGCTGCTTCTCAGGGCTTTTTTTTTTTTTTTTGACAAAAATCTCAGCTATCCTTGCAGGATCTGCTTGGCGGAGGGTGTGGGCAAGGCTCCGGGAAGCGGTTTGTCAGCATTGCAGGGGAATGTGTTCTCACCTGCCTGGCTGGAAGGAGCTTTCTGGGGAGCTTCGGGGGTACCTCGGCTCCTCTGCTGCCTGCAGACCCCGCTTTGCCTCGTAGGAGAGGGAAAAGGTGTTTAGGTGAAATATTTCAGCTGCCTTTGGAGCTCCTGGTGGCCTCCCTAATGCCTCCTTGTTTTTTTTTTTTTACAAAACACAGCACTTTTCTTCCCAGTGTTCCAGAGAGTCTCTAAGGCCAGGAACGGCTTTTAGGGAAAACCTCTAGAATTTATCTCTGATTCTCTGGGATGCAGAGGGCACCATCCTTTCCCCCGTCAGGCTCTTCATTCTTCCAGTTTTACCTGGAAGAAACCGGCTCAGACGCCTCCAAGGTTGAGGGGTTTGGTGTTTGGCTGGCTCTGCTCACATGTTGAGACAGGAGCTCCTCTAGATCCGCCTGTCGTTGATAATTTGGATAATTGGGCTGCACTTACGGCCGGGGGGGGGGGTGAAGGGGGCACCCCAAAATTGCCGCCTCAGTGCTGGAGAGGAGCGTGGGGAGCCAGTGTGGCTCTGCCTGTGGAGAGCTGAGGATGTCCAGGGGGAATGACACCAGGAACCATTACCAGAGGTGTGGATCAACATCATCTGCAGAGCTGATTGGCAAAAAAAAAAAAAACCTGCAGGAACTTGGCAGAACACGCAGTCCCTCTCTTTTTCTGTGTAGATGGCTCGTTAATGCTGAATTTGGACCCGGCAGTTCCTCCTCGGTGCGACAGCAGTTCTTTTACCAGGAATGAAAATGTTAATCCCTGTTTAAAAGAGGAGTTTAGGCGGCGGGTTGGCTTCCCTCTTGCTGTTGAGGAAATGATTCCAAATTCTTGCAACACGATTACTGGGAAAAGGCAGCCTCTGCCCACAACCAGTATCAGCTTTGCTCTGAGCTGATTTTTTTTTTTTTTTTTTTCCTTCTTCATCTTATGCCAAGTGAGACTTGCAGATTTCTGGAGTATGTCTGGTTGGAGCTTTCATGCTGATTACTAAGCTGGCTGGAACTATGGAGCAAGGGCTTATTAAAAATTAAGAGTTATTTTGGAAAATGTTATCTTTATTAACATACAACACGCACGCAGGCTGGACGTGGGAAGGTTTGGAATCTGTTTGTCAAAGGCTGGAGACACCCATGGAATGAAATACTCTCTAGCACTTCAAAAGATAAAAGACAGTGGAAGAAAAAACACCTGCCAGCCTTTGTCCTCTGTCCTGGAACTCGGAGAAAATGTGGTTGAGTCAGAAGCTTGAGACCAAGTGGGTGATTTGTCTGACATCCCAGAGTGAAGAGGAAATACTTGAAAGACCCAGGGCTTGTTTTTACAGAGTGTTACCGAGTGGATCCTCTGGCTGTGGGACTCTGGATGAGGAATTTTGGCTCCGTGAGCAGCATCCCTTCTCACCCAGTGCAAAAAACCCAGCTCTGCCCGAGCCCATTAACCCAGAGCAAAATCGCATCAGCAGATAAGAGACAGCAGAAGATAAAGGGAGTGTTTTAGCCTTATCTGAAAGTCTTGGTAATTTAATTTTTACAAGTCTTTGTCCTGCTCCTCTACTGAGTTAGAAGAGATGTCTGAATGGCATTTTTAAGGCAGGACTAAATCTAATTAACTTCAAAAGATGGCTGATCATTGCAACACGGGGGAGGTGACGGCTGCAGGTTTTGTGGTGCTTGAATATCTCTTGGGATGGGGGAAAGATGCTGTTTAATTGAGTTTTTTTGCAATATGCTGCAGATACGTCCAAGATGACTCAATCAGAATTTTGTATTCATCTTTAACTCTTCTTTAACTGGGAACATTTAACAGCCTTGCCAATTAGTCCCTTGAATTAAAATTGATATTTAGGTTTTGCAGTGAATCCTTTGGAAGGATGTGCTGCCACCCCCAACTCCTTTTTTGCTCCCTGGGAAAATCAGAAAAGCTGTGGCCATTGGTTAAAATAGTTGTGTGAGGGTGAGAACAGGCCCTGCTGCCACAGTTTTGGTTTATAATTCTTTACATACCGACGATGATAATGTGTTTTTACCAGAGAACTTCTAGGTGTCATGGAACCGACAGAAAATTTAAAATTCACTGGGGAGTTGTTGTTGCACCTTGGATTTGCCCATAGGAATATGGGACAAGTAAGAGTGGAATGGAACGGGAGGATTCATTATTCAGATGTTTGCTGGTGCTGTCTAGTTCTGCAAGTCATTAGAAGGATTTAAATTAGCCACAGCATTAAGGGAAGCACTTGCCAAGTAGAATTTCAATGGGGTTTGGGACTACCAGCCCTCTCTCAAAGCAGGAATGTCTGGTTGCAATCTCACTACACCATAAATTACTCTGCTCTGGGGTAACATGTGGCAGTCTTGAGCTGTTTGGGTGCTCTGCTTCTTGTGTGAGGTGGAATATTAAAAGTTTCTCCAGGTTAAAGCTTCATCTTGTACTTTCAGGGCCACTGTGAAGGAAAAAAAAATCTGCATTAGTTGCCCTTATCTACCATCTAATCTGCATTTATCAAGTTTTTTTGGCTCCTTTGATATTTGTATTTCTTGCTAGGACAACAGCAGCTGTGGCTTAGAAAAACCATTAATTAGGTGTACATACCTGTGTCTCCCTAAAATGTGTTTTAGGGGCTTGCTTTATTGCTTGAACCGTGGCTACTCCAATAAAACAATTCTCAACAGGGCCAGAAATACTTACAACTGCTGGGGATTAGCAAGTAATTAAATCCAGAAGGGCCTTGGAGCTGAGAGCCAAGTTAGTTTTGCTGTGATTTTTGACTGTATACAATGTACTCAGTGTCCACAGACAAACAGAAATTAATTGGCAAGTTTCGTGCTGAAACCTTTCAGGAGAAAGCTGAAACTTGGAGGAATTAAAGTTGCTAATTCCCCAAATTCCCTGGCAGTGATGATGGCAAAGGAAAATCCAATTGCTGTCTTTGCCTCCCAGAAAATTCTTGTTAAATTCTATGATTTTCTGGTTTTAATTTTCCATTTTAGCAGGGTTTTCTTACTACTTTTACAAGGGGATCCATTAGAATTGATAACTGGGAATGCCAAGTGCCATGCCAAAGTTTTCCCTCGGAGGTGTAATCACACAAAAAAGCTGTGAATATTTTGATGTCTCTTTGCTTGGTGATAATCTGCACTGAAAATCCACCTCAGCCATCCCAGATTATTTTTTTTTTTTTTTTTTAAGGTGGAAAACCATCGGCACTGAACCAGCTCCTTGGAGCAGGCAGTGTTTGCTGTGTGTTCTGTGATAATTAGTGAGCCCAAGGGTTTGGGAGTGAGAATGCTGCTGTTCATCTGTTGTTCTTTCACTTGACTGGGCTCCAAAAGGCTCCAAAGCCTAATTCCTGGTGGCTGCTTGCTGCTGTGGAAATAGGGAAGTCTTGCCTGTTCCTGAGCCCTCCTGGCCTCAGGATGTGCAGCTGAACCCTCCTGGTGCCTTTGCACCTTCCAGCCAAACACCTCTCCCTGATCCAACACCTTCAAGTGGTGCTAAACCACCCAAAAATTAAATATTCTTCAGCTTGTAGTGATGTAATTCTGTCCTTTATTAAGATAGCAATATTTAAAGTTAACCTTGGCATCCCCTGTAGGCCAAACCCAACCATATTGCTGGGGAGGGGTTTTATTTCAGACTAAAAGCTGAATTTCTGTTGGACTTTGCATGAAACATAAGGTTTCAAAAGCAGACCATCCTTAATGTTGCGAGTATTTTTGGCTGAAATTATTAAAGCTGCCAAACAACTTTTTAAAAAAGGAGGATTGAAGCTTGAATAAATGTCCAGCACGAAAGAAAGTGAACTCCAGCCTTATCAGCAACTCCTTGATAAAACTGAAAAACCACCCATGTTGTCCTTGCCAAAAATGTTTTATTTTGCAGGAACAGAATCCCAAACACAAATAGGCTTTTTTTTTTTTTTTTTCTCTCCCCACAAATACCATGGCTCCAGTTCCACATTCTCCTTCTGTTTTCGAGGGTTGGCACAGCTTCAAATCTGCAGAGGAACATGAAAAAAAGAGGGAGCAGCCTGGCTGGGCTGTGCTGGAGTTGTCTGTTCAGACTTGAGCGAGCCTCATTCCTGACATTCCTGCCTTCTGAGGGTTTCTCTGGGCAAAGGGATGAAAATGCCAGCTTGAATAGGCCTGCACAGTGAGGGCTGCAGCCCCTCTTTATTTGCACAGGAATAAAGGTTTGGTTATAAATGAGAGCAGGAAATTTCCTTTGTGGATCCTGCAGCTCGAGGAGTTGAAATGGGCTCTGTTTGTTCTGCCACACACCAGCCTGCAGAAAAGCTGGGGAATGTCCCTCCTAAACTTGCTAAAAGTGTTTTTTTTCCAGCTCAGCATCTGAAATAGGAGAAATTCAAAGGAGGGAGGAAATAAAAACCTTCCAAGCAAAGCAGCTCCAGCTGCTGGGATGGGAAGGAGTCTCGAGGTTGGAGGTGGGGACTCTGAGCACAAATCCATCTCCTGGGCATAAATGGGATCCCTGGAGCTGCTGAGTGAGCCCAGAGGTATTTGTGTGAGGAATGAGTTTCTGGGTGAGGCTTTGCTGAGACTCCTTTCCAGCCAGCACCCATTAAGGATTCCCTCAATCCTGCCCTTGCTTGCTGGAGCTCAGGGAGACGTGGCAGTGCTTTCTTGTCACCCAGGTGGCTCTTAGTGCCCCTTGGTGCTGCAGTTCCTCCGTGTCCAGGGCAAATAAGCCAGCCCTGGGGCTGCAGGACAAATAAGCCAGCCGTGGGGCTGCAGGACAGGCTGTAATAGCAGTGCTGGAGATAGTGGGGTGTAATTAGCAGTGGAAAATGCTCATTGATAGCTGCAGTGAGTAGTTAACTCCAGGTCACCTCGCTGAGATTTGTTCCCAACGTGTCATTTGTGCTGAATTCAGCTGAAGTGGGGTGTGAAGAGCCTTTTCTGACAGCTCTGTCAGATTGACATCATTTACAGAGATGAGCATTCGAATTAAATCCTTCTCGTTCACCAAATTACCTTCTGCTACCTACTTTGGTAATGCTTCACTCCCCATGTGTTATTCCTCATTTCAAAAACAACATTCCTGGGATTCTTGCCTCCTTTCCCGTGCAGGAGAAGCCTTCCAAGTGAAGTCATCTGCGAGCCCTTCACACCATTCCCTGTGCAACAGCCTGAGCTGTCTGTCAGGGAAAAACCTGAGCAATTCCTCTAATCCCGTTAATAACCAGAGACCTTACAGCCAATTAGTTCTGGAGAGCTGGGAAATCCGTGGGATAATGAGCTGATAACCCCCCAAACTCCTGGAGACTGGGTTCTTGTGGTGGGTGTTCCATGCTGTGGTTTAGGGTCTGCTGTATTTTAGGATTTACAGAAATAAGGATGTAGGATGGCTGAGAAAATGAATTTTAAGTTGCCCAAGCCCTTGCCCTGTTGGGCCACTGAACTGGTTTCAGTGCCCTTTTAAATGCATTAAGAAATGCATTTTCCTCAGGAGGTGAAGCTCAGCCAAACCCAATGGTGGCTGAGTGACTGCAACTCCTTAGAAAAAACAAAGATTTTTTTTTTCTTTTTTTTTTTTTATTTTCTTTTTCTCCTATCCAGATTCACTAGATTGTTAAAATTCAGTTTTTAAACTCTGGACAGATTCTAACTCTTCACATCATGATTGTTGTTAAGGAAAACAGAAGATCCCTTCACAGACCTGCAAGTAAAACAAGCACAAACAGCAGTACTGTACCTGCATCTGTTCCCCCAGATTACTAAATTAGCTTTGATCTTGTTGATAAAAATCTGGTTTATGGGCTAAACATAAACATTTATTGCAAGCTTTATTGGTTTACAGATTAATGAGGCTTTTTTTGTGACAAATAACTTGCGTGCCTGCCTACAGGATTGGGATTTTTCCCTGCTGGAAATCTGTTCCTGCAACAAGTTCTTTAATTTGAAGCAAGAGTTTCTCCTAAACATTGCCAATGTGTCAACTAAAGATGCTTTTTGCACTTGGAGCTATTTGTTTCAAATTAACTGTGAGACAAATCAAAAACTGAGGAATTTCAAATCTGCTGTAGGAAAAGCCTTTTGGGGTTGGAGGATTTGTTGCCTTGCAGGTTAATGCTGGGCCTTAAACTTGGGCTGAGCCGGTTTCCCTGTCCTTGGGAGCGTCCCCAGCTCTTGGTGGGTGATGGATCACTGGGGGGCTGTCACTGAAAGCCTCTCCAGGCTGGCTGAGTGGCTGCAGGAAGGGGAAAGCAGCAATTAATGAAGATGTTGTTTGGTTTCCCTGCAGGCTCTCCTTACTACGACAACGTCCGCCCGCTCTCCTACCCCGACTCCGATGCTGTCCTGATCTGCTTTGACATCAGTCGCCCAGAAACCCTGGACAGTGTCCTAAAAAAGGCAAGTGTTTGAGCAAGCCCTGAGCGCAGAGCTCTGCTGGAGAAGCTCATCTTGAAATCCCTGCAGGGGTGCTGTTCCTACGCTGGAAACTTCCACTTTGTTTCTTTAAATGGAGCGATGACAGGAGGGTGCTTTAATTTGAGGTCGTTTGTTTGAAAGGGGTGGATGTTAATTGAAAACAAAAACTCGCTAATGGACGCTTGGAGCTGAAGGAAATTCTCATTCTTCAGCCCTGAGACAGCGAGGAATTACTGAGGGTGGTGTGAGGTGCTGTAAGAAATTGTATCTCACAATCTCATAACAGGATTGGGAAACTTTGCTGGGTAAAAATTGTCAGCCAAGTGTTTGGACTTCTGCCAGCGTCTTAGATAATTCGTGGGGCTGACGTTAGAAGGAGCAGTGACAAATGCCTCTGGAAGCCACCAGCAGAGCTTGCAGTGGCACAGAAATGCAGCCCTGCCCCGAGCCCTCCGTGAGATCACCGATCCCAGCGTGTGTCAGACTTCCCAGGAGCCCAAACAGGGAATTCTCATAATCAAGCTCTGTGTTTGCAGGGTGGTCCTGGTCCTCTCCTTGGCTGCTGACCATGACTCAGCTTCACAGTGGGTTTGGGGCTTAATGACCTGAAGTTCCTTTTTTTTTCTGAGGCTGGCAGTGATTTTTGTCTCACTGGGATAAAGTGCTTCACAATGCTCTGAATAACCTACAAAAAATACTTCCAAACTACTCTGTATCAAAAGCATCCAGAACTGTGGTTTTTCTGTCCCTGTTAATGCAAGAGATTTTTCTTAAAATGCTTTTAAACCCAAATTACAGCCTGAAATTTTAGGGAATGTCACGTTTGGATTATGCTGTGAAGTTTTTGGCTTTGAGTTCCCAACATAACCTTGCAGAAAGGCGAAACCCAGTGAATTTATCCCAAGTTCTGTCTGAGGGGCTCCTTGCTGGTTCACCTGGGACAGATCTGTGCAGTTTCAGCAGTGAGGATGCAGCAATAAACCCACATTTAGCCCTGCTGGTGTTGTGGTTGTACAAGTGAAGGTGGGGACACCATTTCTGCACTGCCTGGGGCTGGCTGTGAGAAAGAACAGCTCTGCAAACCTTTGCTCATGTGGGTAAATAATCTCAACTCATTCCCTCCTGATTAGTAAGCCAGTGGAATTCATGAGTGTGTGAGATAGGAAGATTTCATCCTTGACCAAGTTCTGCTGGAGCTGATGCCTTCAAAAAATTACCTTGAAGGCAAATCCAACCATTACATAAAAATATTTCAGCCTGGGACATCAGGACTGATTAAAGTTGTTACCCCTTGCTTCTTTGGATTTAAACATGAACTGTTGAGTTCTTTTTATTTTGTTAGGGCTGGGATTAAATGTGTGAGATGGTATTTTTTGTTTGGATCTTTATTAGTTTTTATTTATTTACAGTTTTACAAACTCTGAGTTCTACAGTATTTTATTTTAACAAGCTAAAAACTGAGTTCTATTTCGTTTTTTACAATGTTTTTTAAGGATAAACTAATTAAGAAATGGCACTTAAATTATTTTTAGTTTTAACTTAATAACTAACTTCTCGTGGCTTGTAATGTGGATTTTTTATCTAATTACACAATACCACCCAAACCCATGGACAAGAAGTCTTTTGTCTTAAAACTTCTATCTTGTTTTATATCTGTTACTATAGTCTAGAACTTTAAATTCTTTAAGTTTTCTACTATGTGATATTACACGCTTCTATTCAAACTGCACACCTAACATTTTAGTGTTATTAATCAATTTTGGAACCTTCTCCACGACCCCAGGTGGAATGCAGCGTTCTCTTGGGGGGGTCAGTGCCTGTCAGCACAGAAATCTAAAATTCTCAGCAGCCAGGGCTCCGACAATTAATCCAACTTGCAATTTTTCCAGTGGAAAGGGGAAATCCAGGAGTTCTGCCCCAACACCAAGATGCTCCTGGTGGGCTGCAAGTCCGACCTGCGCACCGATGTCAGCACGCTGGTGGAGCTCTCCAACCACAGGCAGACCCCCGTGTCCTACGACCAGGTAGGGGCCACCTCCTTTTCTGTCCTTCAGGAGGGAAGAAAAACCCCTTTTCTGTCACTGCAGCCCTCACTGTGACCTGCTTCTCCCTCATGATGACACCAGTGCAGCCTAAAAGGCAGATTTGCACCTCTGGTGTGGGTGGAGGTGGGTTTGAAAACTGTTTAGGACTAAAGGAAATCCTGCAGCCCCACAACACATCATAAAATTGTCCCTTTAAACATCATAAATTGTTGTCTTTTTGGTTGCAAATTGCTTTTTAGGTGAGTTGTTAAAAAACTTCCTGCTTTTCTGTGCCTGCACGCAGCAAAAACGCAGCTAAAAGGTGACACATCCTGTTTATTCAGTGACAAATTGGTAAAATTGCTGTCTGCAGACTTCAGATTTGAATCATGATGTTAAATTGGAATATAATCTGTCCCCAGTTCCTTAAAAAACCCCTTGTCCCTCCTTCTGAAGGTGCAGCAACACCAGAAGGCATCTTAATTCTTGATGAGTTCTTTGCTCTTGGGGAAGGGAGAAGTTTGGAGCCAGGCATTAGAGGAGAGAAAAGGGAGAAGGAATCAGGTCATGGGAGAGAGCAGGATGTGGGGAGCAGGGAAACTGCTCTGAGGTGAGCTTCCCTTTATTACTCACATGTGTGTGATCGTTCATGGCAGCTGAATCACCCTGCAGCACCTCCAGGAGCCACCTCAGTGTCTTTAGCAACCAGTTTGGGATGTTTTATCCCTCGTGTTTTCCAAAGCAGCAGCTCCTGATGTGGGGTTACTAAGGATGCAGAATGTTTATGTTGGAAAATGGCAGGACTTCAGTAAAATCAAGTCTTTCCATGAGAGTGATGAAAACTCTGCTGGCAGGTGGATTTTTTTTTCCCCTGGATTCACAGCTCAGCCTGTACCCCTGAGGAGCAGGAGCCAGCTGAACACAGGACACGGCTTCTTCTAAAATTCCCTTGCCTGGAGTGGAGTCAGAGCTTTCCCATTCCTCTGAACTCCAGCAGGAAGCACTGGGAGGGGAAGGACAGGCTGGTGACACCCTGCTCCAGCCTCCCAGTTCAGGCAGCTCCACCTGAGCAAACATTTGTGAGGCTCAGCTGAGCAGGAGCTGAGATGTTTTAACTGTGGGGAGGGCTGCTCCCACAAGCTCCTGCTGCCTTATCAGCCTCTCCCCCCTGCCATTGATAAGGGGATGCATCACTGCAGGGCAAACAGGAGGCTGGATGCGGAGTGGCACCTCAAGGATGTGGTTGGTTTTTGTAACTTAGTAAAGATTCACCCCTCAGAAATCAAATTCCCTTGGAACAGCTCCTGTTTTTTCACATAATGCTGTATTGTGTTCCAGTAGCAAAATCCACCATGGGATCCTGGGCTGTTGTCATCTGTCACGTGTTGGGTTGTTTACCTTGTGCTGCTGGAACAAATGTCCCTGCTTTGACTTCTTAAAATCACTAAAGAAGGGCTCCTATAACCCCCCATTTAACTCTTTTTCCCTTTTTCCCCCCTGTTCCCTGTCAGGAAGTTGATAGAACTCTTCCCAGAGCACATTTCCCTAAGAACTTTGTCCTCTTCCTGGAGCTGGAACAGGGGCTCTGCTCTGCTCCAGCTCAGCTTATTCCTTAAGGCACAGAATTTCTCTTTGGAGATTTCAGCTGCCAGATTTTCCAGGAAATTCCCAGATCCAAGTTAAGGTGAAACTGCTGAAAAGGCCTCAGTCAGTTGTTTGCAGTCACTGAGCTGCTTTTCTCTCCCAGTTTGTATTTATCAGCACGGCAGATAATGCTTGGACACTTGTTTAACTCCTCCTGCAAACAAGTCTCTGTTTGTTTTCCCAAATTAGCTTTGGCTTTTCCAGGGAAACAGCGCTGAGCTGGAATTGTGAGGATTGCTGAAGATTTTGCACAACTTGGTATTGATCACATGTTCCCTTTTTCCCCTCAGGGTGCAAATATGGCCAAACAGATTGGAGCAGCCACATACATCGAATGCTCAGCCTTACAGTCAGAAAACAGTGTCAGAGACATTTTTCACGTCGCCACCCTGGCGTGTGTGAACAAAACAAACAAAAACATGAAACGGAACAAATCTCAGAGGGCCACAAAGCGAATTTCACACATGCCTGGCAGGCCAGAACTGTCCACAGTGGCCACGGACTTGAGAAAGGACAAAGCCAAGAGTTGCACGGTGATGTGAAGGAGCTGGGATTTCTTGGAGGAGGAGGAGGAGGAAGATCCAGGAGGGGTTGGAGCTCAATGAAGTCACAGCCACAGGGTGTTTAATGAGGGCTTTGCCAGTGCTTTCATGGAGACTTCTCCTGCTGTGTGAGACTGTACTTAAGGACTGAGCCAGCAGGAAGAAAAGGCTCTTGAGAGAGGTGGCATCAGGAATTCCTGTTGAAGACAATGCCAAAAAAATAATAATAAAAGGGAAAACGTTTGAATGTGCTGAGAGAAGAGAGAATGATTGGGAAAATAACCCTGCAAAGGAGAGATGTCATGGACAGTGCTTGTTTCTTTTAGTAACGCTCTGCTCCTGGATGCTACCACTTTGATTTCATTCAAATAATACTTTAATGGGATTTTTTTTTTTTTTTTAATGAAGACGTTATTAATACGCCCTTCTCATTAAGGAACTATCCCCGTGACCTTAGAGTTGGTTTTCCAAAGGATTTGATCTCATTTTTTTTTAGTAGCTGATTGTGAAAACAGAGAGGATACCGAGGTGTGTCACCTAGAGGAACATTTTGGAGAAGTCTGGAGTTCTGCCTTGCTGATCCACGGTGGGGATGAAGACAACTGTTTGAGGATTCCCAGAATTTCCGTGGAAATGAGATGGATCCAGTTTAGGGGGGAGGGGAGTGGGGGCAAAGCAGCCCTTCAGGGCTCTGACTCGGCTGTTCCTCTTTGTGGTTGTGATGTGGAGTGGAATTGGTGCCCAGTCCTGGTGTTCTGTGTGGCCTCGTTGCTGTAGGTTCAAGTGGGAGGTGCTGAGAGCTGTGATGGCAAATGATTCGTGGTTTTCCAGCCCTGATCGTTCCTTAAGCCTTACTGCCCACCTGGGGAAGCCCCAAAAACCCCCTTGGGCTTCTCCCAGGAGCTGGAGAGCCCGTGGATCCCGCAGAAAGCTGCAGACAAATGCTGTTCTGGGATGTGGTTCACTGCAAGGAAAAAACAAAAAAACAAAAATACCCCTCAAAAACCTGCAAATGAGCCAGCAGAGCCTTTTGTGGTGCTCCTCATTTCGGGGAGGAAACGGGGTCTGAAGAACTGTGAGGCCTTAAGGGGTCCCCAGTGGGAACTGGATACTGCCCTTAGTTTTAGGATTAACACAAAAGTATCCAGCCCCCAGTCCTGAAATGGGGTGAACTGGTTCAGTCCAATCCCTTTTTGCTGTTGTTACACTGAATTAAATCAGCCTTTTCCAATGGTTTGCAACTCTTCCTGACTCGCCAAACTTCTCCCAAAGGAAGGAGACAAAGCTCTGAGCAGGCTGGTTTTTGCTTGTGGAGGACAAGCATTTCATTCCCAATGGTGATGCTTCATTTTTGAAGTGTTTAAAAGCTCTGTTCACTCGTGCAAAGGTAAAGATGAACTCATAATTAAATCTCAGTTCTGTGTGTTCCCAGCACTTTGTTTCATCTGAGAAAAGAAGACAAATCTCACTCCCATTCTGGTTATTTCCCACAAAAAAAAAAAAAAAAAAAAAAAAAGGACATTTTTGACCACCACAATAAGCTTTTAACTGATGCAACAGTGCTCTTAGGGCAGTATTACAAAATAGCTGGTAAGTGCTTCTTTCTGTATTTAAATATTGTGGAAAAATAAGTTATAACTGTTATAAAGCAGGACATTCATTACTTTTTTTTTTTTTTTAATTGTTGAAGTCACTTTGTATGTTTGGTTAATGTTTCTGCAGTATTTATTAAAATACCTTTTTTTTTTTTTCTTTGAATTAAAAAACAAAAAAAAGGAATTTTTCTTGTAGTGGAAATGGCCTTTGTGTGGTAGTTAATGAATAATTGTGTGTTTTGGGGCATAATTGTGCTGGGGTTTGAATAGGAATCTCTCTCTTGCAACAGCCTCCTGGGCATTACATTTTCCACTTTGCTGTGGGTTCCCTCCTGGAGTTGTTTCCCAAAAATGCCAGAGGCAGAGGAGCAAAGCAAGCACGTGGGGGTTGCTTTGCTTTCCCTCTCAAGCTGAATTTTCACATTTTCAAATTCAGCTTGCAGGTTGTTCTTTGCCAGAAAAGCTCATTTCCCAGACGAAGGTTGTTCCTGATGCTGGCACTGCTGGGAGATCCTTGGAATTCTGAGTTGTCCTGGCATTCCTGGGTGCTGTTGGGGCACAGAACCTGCAGCTCATCCTCCCCTCCCAAGGGCTTTTCCTGGTGCCAATCCAGGCAGGAAAGCTTGGAATTGTCTCCCTGTGATGCTCTCATCTCAGAATTCCATCCATCTCAGAATTCCATCTCAGAATTCCCAGCAGCTGTTCATCTCCCTGTTCCTTGGGGCTGCCCTGATGTTCCTCATGACCTATAGGTGCTGTAATTAATGAGTGAGGGGTTAATTAATGACCCAAACTCTCCCTGTCCTTGCCATCTGAAGATGTCTTTGATGTTTCCATCTGTCCCTGTTGCTGTCACCACTGTGGGATCCTTGGAATTCTGAGTTTTCCTGGAGTTCCTGGGTCCTGCTGGGACACAGAACTTGCAGCTCATCCTCCCCTCCCAAGGGCTTCTCCCGGTGCCAATCCAGGCAGGAAAGCTTGGAATTGTCTCCCATCTCGGAATTCCCCGCAGCTGTTCATCTCCCCGTTCCTTGGGACTGCCCTGATGGTTCTTTGCAGTTCCCCATGACCCAGCAGCTCTGTAGATGCTGTAATTAATGAGTGAGGGGTTAATTAATGACCCAAACTCTCCCTGTCCTTGCCATCTGAAGGTGTCTTTGGTGTTTCCATCTCTGCCAGGTCGAGGAGCCCAACACAGCTCGTGGGTCACTGATCCAAAACTGAGCCAGCAGGAAAAGCTCCACTCCTCCCTTCTTTGGAACCTCTTTCCATAAAGGATTTTTTCCCAATAAATGATTCCTCTTGGAGGGTTTGTGGCTCTTTATCAGAGCTGCAAACGCTGGAGGAGCATTTGGGCCACTCCTTCTGGCTTCATCCCAACCTTTGTGGTCCTGCTGCTTCTCCTGGGATTTCACCAGAGCTTGGCAGGGCAGGGAATTAATTCTGTGTGAGCTGCAAGCTGGGCTTTGTGGCTCCTCTGCTCCCTCTGAGCTGCTCTTCCCTGGCTCCTGGTGAGGCTCAGGAATAGAAATGTCTCTTCCTGGCACCTCCAGTTTGGAGGTTCCCCCAAATTTTGTAGGAATTTTGGATGTTCCATGGTGCTCCTGGGTCACTCCCCAGTGTGGTGTGGTCACAACCCAAACAGGGTGGATTAGGAAGGTGCTGCTAAAGGACTCTCCAGAAAGGAAATAAAACTCAATTTAACATGCTGAAGTTGGGCTGTTTGATGGATATTTAGGGTTTTTTCCACCCAGATTGGTGGTGGCTTAAAGCTCCAAGGGTATTTTGGGGCTCTGGTGGATTTGGGGTCAGGTGCTGGCATTCCTTTGCCTCATCCTCACATAGCCAGCCTCTCCTAAGGGAGGGGTTATTTGCTGAAAGTCAAGTAATTATTAATTCTCAGCTCATTTAATTTCTTCCTTCCAAACTCCTTAAAAGATTTATGAACCTATTTTTCCAGGGATTCTCCATCTCATCCCGCTCTCGTGCCAGGCTTCCTGAAAAAGTCATGGAGAGGCTGGAGTTGCAACAGTGGCTGCTGCCAATTTAAAAGCTTAAACAGAGTATTTTTGATTTTTTTTTTTTTTTTAAGTTTTTTTGCAGCCCCTTCAGCTCTTTCATCTTCCCAGCAGGTCCTAAAATGTCCAAAATGACCTTGCATCCTGATCCTCGGGATCTGGCACAAGGAATGTTCTGCCGAGTAGGTTTTTTTTTTTTTTAAATCCTCTCTAAATTATCTTGGAGGATGAGGGATGAAAAATAATCGAAGGAGGAGAGAAAAGATCTCACCCAGGTTTCCAAAGGACCTGTGAAGAAAGAATTCCAAGTGGGGAAATGGGTTTTTAGCCCTCCACCCACCGCGTGGCACAAATTCTGGGATGTGCTCCTAAATCTCCTTCCTTTGCAATTTGCTGTGGAGGTTGGCAAGGAATTCCCAGTTTTTCACTGATGGAAAGGGGATGAATCCTTTCAGGAGGGTTCCTGCTCTGCCATGGTCACCTGTCCTGCTGTGGAGGTGGCACCAGCACGGGGATCATTCCCATGGGAATGAGGAAGGGACGAGCAAAGCCCCTAAACCAGACTTTATTCCCACAGCAGAGGCATTCCCTGGTTAAAGCACATTCCTGGGCTCCTTTTCCTGGGAACAGCCCCCTTGGAGCCAGTCCTGAGCCTCCAGGTGCCGCTTTGGGATAAAAGTTACCATTTTACTCATTTTACAGCAAAATATAAAATATGAGGGTGGGGAGGTAGCAGTAACTCAGTGCAGTGTGCATTTCTGAAATAAAGGGGAATTCCAGTGTGTTTGCAGTGAAATAATGGTGATAATATTGAATATTATGAGATATTTACAGATGGTGGGGGGTCAAGTTATGCCCTGTGGGCCTGGGCATGTGGCCTCAGCCAGGTTCACCTGGATTTTTGAGGGAAAAACCCAAAGAAAAGCTTCACCCCCAGCACGAGGAGGCTCGACTCGAGCAAACACCCAAAGGGAAGGAGCAGAAGGATAAATAAACACAAGGGTTGGAATTCCAGGGCTGGAATCCAGGGCAGCAACGGGGACCGGGGGTCCTGGGACTGCCTTGGGGTGTCCCGGCGGGGGCAGAGGATGCCAAGTCAAGCGCTCTGCTGTGAAAATGAGAAATCAGCAGTGACACCCTGGGACACCTCCGGGGAGCTGTGACAGACCCTGGAACAGGAAGGGAGGGAGGAGAAGGGAGGTCTTGGGCGCCATTTCGCGGTGGCAAGGCGAAATTTGGGCGCCATTTGGCCCAAGATGGCGGCTCCCCTCACGGGGCTGGCGCCATCTTGGCTGCTAAAACTGTGTGGGGGAATTGGATAAGAGGGCGTAGGAAGGAGGGTTAGGTTAGGGCTCAGGAGGGTGGGACCTCGGAGCTGAGGACAAGGTGGCAGCAACCTGCTGGGAAAAGGGGATGGAGCCCTTTTTCCTACAACTCTGTGCCTTCGTGGCCTGATCCAGAGCGCTGGGAATGTGTCCCCTTTCCTCGGGAATGTGTCCCTCTCTCAGGAATATGTCCCTGCCTTGGGAATGTGTCCCTCTCTCGGGAATATGTCCCTGCCTTGGGGATGTGTCCCCTTTCCTCGGGAATATGTCCCTGCCTTGGGAATGTGTTCCCTTTCCTCGGGAATATGTCCCTCCTTCGGGAATAATATGTCCCTCCCTCGGGAATATTTCCCTCCCTCGGGAATGTGTCCCTGCCTCGGGAATATGTCCCTCCCGCAGGAATGTGTTCCCTTTCCTCGGGAATAATATGTCCCTTCTTGGGGAATGTGTCCCCTTTCCTCGGGAATATGTCCCTCCTTCGGGAATGTGTCCCTGCCTCGGGAATATTTCCCTCCCTCGGGAATGTGTTCCCTTTCCTCGGGAATGTGTCCCTCCTTCGGGAATAATATGTCCTTCCCTCGGGAATGTGTCCCCTTTCTTCAGGAATGTGTCCCCGCTCCTCGGGAATGCGCTGATGGCATCGTGCTGCACCATTTTCCAGAGAACAAAAGCAGATCGTGGGGCCGCAGGGCGTTTTCTGCCCCCCAAAATCGGGACCTCCCAAGTCAGGGAGCTGGAGGTGGCTGTGCCGAGTTTCAGGTTTCTCCGAGCAGAGCCATTAACCTCATCCTGGCTGGAGCAGCTGCAAATTGGATTCGGGACTTGCCTGGAAGCAGACGTGACTCATTTCTTGTCTGGCGTGTAGGGAAATCTCCCCGTGCTGCTGCCAATGCTGGTGGGAGCAGCACGGCTGTGATGTGGGAACGGGCACTGCCCTCTGCCCTGCCCTGTCACCCGCTCCTGCCTGGCACAGCAGCACGGGTTTGCTGAGGATTGTCTGCTCAGGGAGTGTTGGGTGCCCTCTGCCCAGCTCAGGATGAGTTTTTGTGCTCTCTGTCCTGCTCAGGGGGTGTTTGGTGCTCTCTGCCCTGCTCAGGATGTGTTTTTGTGCTCTCTGTCCTGCTCGGGAGGTGTTTGGTGCTCTCTGTCCTTCTCAGGATGAGTTTTGGTGCTCTCTGCCCTGCTCAGGAGGTGTTTGGTGCTCTCTGCCCTGCTCAGGATGACTTCTGGTGCTCTCTGCCCAGCTCAGGAGGTGTTTGGTGCTCTCTGTCCTTCTCAGGATGACTTTTGGTTCTCTCTGCCCTGCTCGGGAGGTGTTTGGTGCTCTCTGCCCTGCTCAGGATGAGTTTTTGTGCTCTCTGTCCTGCTCAGGAGGTGTTTGGTGCCTTCTGCCCTGCTCAGGATGACTTTTGGTGCTCTCTGCCCAGCTCAGGATGAGTTTTTGTGCTCTCTGCCCTGCTCAGGATGAGTTTTGGTGCTCTCTGTCCTGCTCAGGAGGTGTTTGGTGCTCTCTGTCCTGCTCAGGATGAGTTTTTGTGCTCTTTGTCCTTCTCAGGATGACTTTTGGTGCTCTCTGCCCAGCTCAGGATGAGTTTTTGTGCTCTCTGCCCTGCTCAGGATGAGTTTTGGTGCTCTCTGTCCTGCTCAGGAGGTGTTTGGTGCTCTCTGCCCAGCTCAGGATGAGTTTTTGTGCTCTTTGCCCAGTTCAGAATGACTTTTGGTGCTCTCTGCCCAGCTCAGGAGGTGTTTGGTGCTCTCTGTCCTGCTCAGGAGGTGTTTGGTGCTCTCTGCCCAGCTCAGGATGAGTTTTGGTGCTCTCTGCCCTGCTCAGGAGGTGTTTGGTGCTCTTTGTCCTTCTCAGGAAGGGTTTGGTGCTCTCTGTCCTGATCAGGAGGTGTTCTGGTGCCATTTGCTCTTTGTCCTTCTCAGGATGTGTTTGATGCTCTTTGTCCTTTTCAGGATGAATTTGATGCTCTTTGTCCTGCTCATTTTCCATGGTCCACAGCAGGGGATGGATGGATGGATGGATGGATGGATGGATGGATGGATGGATGGATGGATGGATGGATGGATGGATGCATGGATGGATGGATGGATGGATGCATGGATGGATGGATGGATGGATGATGGATGGACGGACGGACGGACAGCTCTGCCTCAGGGCTATGAAAACCCCTTCTCCTGCCCAGAGAAGCTGTGGCTGTCCCTGGATCCTGGAAGTGTCCCAGGCTAGGTTGGACAGGGCTTGGAGCAGCCTGGGATAGTGGAAGGTGTCCCTGGACGTGGCAAAGGGATGGAATGGGATAAGCTTTAATATTCCATCCCCACGGTACCAAAATTCCCTTTCTCCACCTCCATTTTTGCAGTTTTGCCCTTCCCTGGCAAACCTGGAGTCATCCCTGAGCAAACAGCCCGGGATGTGCTGCACCGCCGCTCTGCCCCTTCCCTGTGCACTCCCGCCCCGAGCTGCGGCACATCCCAGCTCCAGGATCCTTTTCTCCGGAGCTGCCAGAAGCAATCCCGTCCCAAACACCACCCCCAGGTGCTGATGTGCCGCTGCGGGGACTCGCCCGTGGCTTTTGTCGCCTCCCATTGTGACCCCAACATCCCCGTGCCGGCTGCTCCGGTCCTCTCCTTCCTGACACGGCCGTGGCTTGGGCAAACATCCACCGCAGAGGACATCGGAGGGATTTTTTTAGAATTTTGGGATGCTGCGGGCGGCGTCCGGTGGCTTTTTGGGTGCCTTGCGGGGACGAGGAGGGCAGGGATGTGTTTGGAGTATGTGATTTAAGTGCTGTGCTGGCGCTGCAAAAGCGGGGAGGGGGTCAGGGGCAGCCCGGAGGGCTCAGCTGGTGTCAGCAGCATTCATGTGCAAAGCAGGGAGCCGGGGCTGGAACCGCTCTCGCAGGAGAGCCCAGACTTCTCGGGGATGCTGCGCACTCCGAGCTCGGTTATTAGTTCCAAACGCTGCGGCAGCATCTGCTCTCAACTAGCCCGAAATCGTGTTTAATAACAAGAAAATCTACTGCGGCCAAATCCCTGTTGGGAGGGCTTTAGCCCGAACAAAGGGCCCCGCTAGCCCTGATTTCCATAACAGATGCAGCATGCGATGCATGACAGCCCAGCGCCGGGGAGCGCCTTTATTCCCGCATCTCCATCTGCAAGCCCCGGCCCTTTCATTGCATTAATTACTCTGCCCGGCCTTTGTGTGGCTCGGGAGGAAGGGTTTGTGTTTCATGCTACAATGCCCGTGCTAATGGCTTGGGTTGGGGGAGCTTTTTGGGGATTTTTTTTTTTTTTTTTTTTTTTTTTTTTTTTTTTTTTTGCTTTTTCTAATTTTCGTGGTAAAAGGGGCGTTCTCCCTCCGCTCCTCGATTTCCCCGCATATGGCACGGTCGGGAAAACACCAGCGGCTCCCTGCGGTGCCAAACTTCTCCTCACGGGCAGGGCTGGCACCGGGCACCGCCAGGAGCCGCCAGGAATCTGCTCCCTGCCAGCCCGGGGATGGTGCTCAGCCAGGCACCCTCGGGATGCTTCGTTTGGTCCATCCTCAAAATCCCCCCAGCTCCCAGAGTTCTCAGCCAGGGCAAAGTCTGTCCTTGGAGCAACCTGGGGTGGTGGGAGGTGTCCCTGCCCCTGGAACTGGATGAGCTTTAAGGGCCCAAACTTCAAATTAATTCAAATTTATTTTCTTTCTTTCTTTCTTTCTTTCTTTCTTTCTTTCTTTCTTTCTTTCTTTCTTTCTTTCTTTCTTTCTTTCTTTCTTTCTTTCTTTCTTTCTTTCTTTCTTTCTTTCTTTCTTTCTTTCTTTCTTTCTTTCTTTCTTTCTTTCTTTCTTTCTTTCTTTCTTTCTTTCTTTCTTTCTTTCTTTCTTTCTTTCTTTCTTTCTTTCTTTCTTTCTTTCTTTCTTTCTTTCTTTCTTTCTTTCTTTCTTTCTTTTCTCTCTTTCTCTCTTTCTCTCTCTCTTTCTCTCTCTTTCTCTCTTTCTCTCTCTCTTTCTCTCTCTCTCTCTCTCTCTTTCATTCTCTCTCTCTTTCTCTCATTCTCTCTTTCATTCTCTCTTTCTCTCTTTCTCTCCTTCTCTCTCCTTCCTTCCTTCCTTCCTTCCTTCCTTCCTTCCTTCCTTCCTTCCTTCCTTCCTTCCTTCCTTCCTTCCTTCCTTCCTTCCTTCCTTCCTTCCTTCCTTCCTTCCTTCCTTCCTTCCTTCCTTCCTTCCTTCCTTCCTTCCTTCCTTCCTTCCTTCCTTCCTTCCTTCCTTCCTTCCTTCCTTCCTTCCTTCCTTCCTTCCTTCCTTCCTTCCTTCCTTCCTTCCTTCCTTCCTTTTTTTCTTTCTCTCTCTTTCCTTTCCATCCAGGCTGCCTTCAATCCCCTTTTCCCATCCTTTCTTGTTTCTTTTCCCAATATATTTTGTTTTCTCACCATGACTACAGCTCCAAGCCATCACTTTTTGAAACCCTCACTGGAGGTTTGAGCGTGAGACTTTTGTGCTCCAGGACTGGATCCTTTCCAGCCTTTCCAAGGCATTTCCAAGATGTTCATATTTCCAGCACTCAGGGATATTAAAAGTAATTTTTTTTTTTTAATGGCAGAAATGGAAGAGGAAAATAACTTTTCAGGGATCATTTGCACTGTTTATATCTGCAGCAGATTAATCATAACTCTGATTTTATCTCTCACAGCACAAGTTCAGTGGGATCCACCCTGCTCCCACTCCTGCCCAGCAGGAGAATTCCCAGCTGGTTTGGGTGCTGGAGCTTGTCCAGAGGACAACAGACCTTGGGAAAGATCTGGAGCAAAGCCTGAGGAAATAATTGATATATTTGTTTTTAAAAGGGATGTTCTATCTATATGTGATCCATTCCATATTCAATATATCCATCCCAGGAAGGTGCTGCAGCATCCCAAAAAAGTGACAATCCTGGGATTTACACTCCTGATGACAGCAAGGACAATTCCCCTTACTCTGGTGCACCACCAAAGGAGCAGAACAGAAATCCCAGGAATTCCCAGCCTCACTCCTTATTTCCCTGCTGAGGTCTCCCAGCATGGCAAAGGCCACGAGGATTTCACTGGGATAGATCTCAGCTCTGTCCAAGTGCTTCCCCTGAGTGTTTTCCAGCTCCTGGGATGGGAAATCTGTGGAATGCTGGGACCACCCCGGAGCAGGGAGCAGTGCCCATCCCTCTCCTGATTACCCCAGCAGCTCCAGAGCACTTGGGATTTCCAAAGGCAGGGAATCTGTTCATTCTCCTGAAATTCTGGGAGTGGGGAGATGAAAAGCCATCCCTGGCTGCTGGGGCACTGATGGGAAGAGCTGCAGGATGCTTGGGAAGCTTTTCATGGATTGAAATCCTCTCCAATTCTTTGTCTTCACCCAGGCTGGGGTGGAGAGTGGTCAAGGAGCCTCCAGCTGAACTCCTGAAGGGAAGGGGCAGGAGCTGACTTTGGACACAAAGTTTTGGAAGGAATTAGACCACAGAAATTCCTGTTTTTCCAGTGAGACAAAGCAAAAAAAGAAGGAAAAAAAAAAAAAAAAAAAAAAAAAAAAAGAAGCCATCCAAAAGATCAGCATTAGAAACTTCTAAAAGTTGATTTTTTTTTTCCTAGACCTTTTTTCCTCTAAGCAGAGGCTCTGCATTTCCAGTAGCAGCTTGCAGAGGGAGTTTTTTGCCCCCAGATTTTGCCTTGCCCAGGAGAACTGCTGCCTCCCACCTTTCCAGAGGCATCTCCTTCCAGGCCTCTCCCAGGGCTTGGAGCAACCTGGGCTGTGGGAGGTGTCCCTGCCCAGGGCAGGGGGTGGAATTCAGTTTAAGATCCTTCCCAACCCAAGCAGTCTGTGATCCTGAAGGGATTTGGGTGCCATTTGTTGGAAAACACCTTTTCCAGTTGCATTTTTTCACTGGAGCACTGAGGAATCACACCCTGGATGGATCCAAGGGCTGGAATTCCAGGCCTGGAATCCAGGCTCAGAGTCTCAGGGATGAGATGGGAACAGGGTTGTCTGAAATGGCATCCCTGAGGAAAAGCAGATGAAAATACTTGCCCTTATCCTGAATTCTCTGGCTATTGTTACCTTGGGAGCATCTCCAGAGCCAGCTCCAAATGGATATAAGGGATGAGGGATAAATAAATTTTGGAATAAATTCAGCCCTTCAGTCTACCCTGCAGTGTGCTGGGAATTTTAACAGCCCTTGCAAAAGCAGCTCCTTCCCCTCTCCCAAGCTCCTTGTGGCACCCTGGCAGCACCAGGAAAAGCAGGGATTTCTTTTTCCGAGCGTTTTGCAGAGGTCCTCCTGATTTCTCTATGAATTATTGACAGCTCTGGGTGTTTTCCCCATGGATTTGTAGCATCACAGGGAAGTCAGCAATGCCTGTGGGATAAATAAAGGAAGGGCAGGTTGGGCAGGTCTCTGCTAGGAGAGGTGGGAGAGCTGGAGTGGTGGTTTGGGATTTGGGATGGGCTGAGTGAGCACAGAGATAAATCAGAGCCAGTTCCCCCACTCCCTCTGTAATCTGGTTTTGGGAGCTGCTGAGACGGGGCTTTTTCTCAGTCCCTGTTCCCAGCAGAAAGATAATTTCAGAATAATCAGAAAGAAAAGCTGATTCCGTGCAATGGCTGCTCCCCAATCCAGCATTTGGGATTTTCCAGCAGCTCTTTCCCATTTTTACATTTCTGCTGCAGGAGCAAAAAGGAAAAGTGAGGTCTGGCTTTAACCCTAAAACAGAGCTTGGGGTGAGTGAGCAAATCCTCCTCCTGACTCACTGGCCAGCCAGGAATTGCCCTGGGAATGGGGATGATGCCTTGAGCAGGCTGCCCTGGAGCAGAGTGACAGAACAAAGCAGGGATTCATTCCAAGGATCTCCTCCATGGATCCACCTTGGGCAGCACCAGAGCCCAGCCAGGGCTGCAGCCAAGAGGAACCAAAATGGTCCCAAAATGCACGAGCGCTCCCGGGGGCTCTCACTGGGATCAGCTCTGCTCCATTTGCACCTTGCAGTTCATTGGCCACTTCCAGCTTGAGGTGATCAAGTCCCATCCTGCTTGTTTTTCTCTCTGCAGCCCACGCTGTTTGTGCTCCTGGGCCTGAGCTTTGGATCATTTGTCCTTGGTGCCCAGCTGGAGAAGGAATTGTTTTGTCTCCCTGCTCTGTGCAGAGAGCTCAGCAACACTTCATGTGAAGCTCAGAGCTGCACACCAAAGCAGCACAGAGCCTGGAAAATTAAATAAAAGCCAAAACTTGAGGCGTGAGGAGAGGCTCAGTCCCAGGCTGGGATGGAGGGATGCGGCAGCAGCAGCAGCCGGAGCGCAGGTGCCAGCGGCTCCCAGGGCACCTCTTGGCTCACTTCTCCAGACTCCTGGGGCTTTAATCCCCATCAAATTCCCCGGGATTGTTTGATCCGGGGGTTATTGCCATGACAACCCCTCCATCAGAGCTGGAGTGGCTTTGGGGACAAAACCTGGGGCAGCGCCTTGGGTGGGGGACCCGTGGTACCCCCAGCACGGCTTGGCCTCGGTCCCTGCGTCCCTTTCCCAGCAGAAAGAGGGAAGCTGCACGTTTCCCTGTGGCCAGATGGTTGCTTTCTTCCATCCCTTGTTTAAAAAGGCTCTGTTTAACATTCCCGGCAGATGAGGCCGGCGTTTCCCCGTGAGTCAGCTCCCAAAGATTAAACAGGGATGGGTGGGACCGGGAACAGATGCGGGAGAAGTCCCCAGGCAGGGATGGATCCTGGAAAAATCAGGATATGTGTGGCTGCTTGTCCTGGATGCAGCAGGAACTCTGGGGAAGCTTCTCTGGGAGGCTGCAGGTGGAGGGAATTCATTGGAATAGGAGGAGGCACTGAAATAGGAGAGGGATTTGAAGCAGGAGGATGCATTAAATGAGAAAAATGGAAATAGTTGGATGCATCCTTAAGGGAAAATGAATTAACATGGAAAAATACATCGGTGTGTTGAATAGGAAATAAATGAAGGGTCCTGCACCTGAGGGGTCCTGCTGGTTTATGGAATGTGTCCCTGCCCATCAGTGGGATGGGTTTTAAACCCCTTCCATCCCAAACCATCCCGGGATTCTGGGATTCTATGATACAGGAACAGCACCAAAAAACTCATTTTTTCCTGTGATGCAGAAGGTAAAGAGGATTTATAAAGGTGTTTCAGCCTCAGCGGTGTGAAACTCTGGCTTCTTTTCCAGAGCTGGATCTGCTCCCAGCCTGAGCTGGATCCCAGGGATCAAAGGGCAGCGTTTCCCATCAGGCAGGATCAGGAATAAGCCCAAGCACAGCCAGGATTTGTGTTTGATGGTGAAAGAAACACATCTCACTGGGTTCATAATCCTAAAATCTCCAGAGAAATGGATCTCCAGGAATTCACCGCCCAGGTCTCCCAAAACAAGGACACGGTGGCCAAAGCAGCACACCCCAGGCTGGAATTTTCTCTGGGAAAGCAGCTCCAAGCCAGGCTCAGCCCCTGGACCAGCACCCCCTCACTCCACATTCCCTTAGGCATTTTCCCCAATTCACTGGGGGAATCTCTGAGGATTTTGAGCTTATTTTGGAGTTGTGCATCCTCATGAATTAACCATGGGACTGTCATTGTTTGGATGCTGCTAAGTCAGTTGTTAAATGAGAGCTGGAAATTAGAGCTGAGCTGTGTAATTACATTTACAGATCTGCATCTCTGCACAACTTTAATGGGCAGATGTCAGGCACGGGCATGGCCAGGATGCATCTGACTCTGGAAGCTCCAAAAGGGATTAATCCTGATTTATTTTAGCTCCAGAGCAGGGAAAAGCCACGTTCCTGCTGCGAGAGGTGGTGTCCACATCACTGGCCTAACAGGGGTCCCAATTTATATTCCTGGGAGGGTGAGGAGTGCCGCACCATTGAGTTCAGTCAATGGACTAATAAATGAGCTAATGAGCAGCTGAAATTAAAAGCTGATTGATGCTGCTCTGCCTGGCAGGGTGGATTTTCCTTTTCCATTTTTCTGCTCCTTTTCCCCAGCACAGGTAGGAAGGGGCTGCTCCAGCTGGATTTCCTGGTGGGCTGCATTTCCCAGGGATGTGTAGATCATTTTTATCTCTGTGTTTACTCACAGTTCATACAAAAATCAACATTTCTGGGGCAGCCTGGGCGCCTCCACCCCCCCCCAGGCCTGGCTTTGCTGTGTGTGGCCGTGATCCTGCAGCCACTGAGTGCATTTGGGAAAACCAGACCTTCCCCATCCATGCTTTTCCTTAAACATCCCCTTTCCAGGCACAATCTGCTTGTAAATCAGCAGAGGAGCTGGGGCTCTGCTGCCAGCAGCCTCCCAGAGTCATTCCAGACCTTCAGGGACAGGAGGGGATGAGGCAGTGAGGGGGAAAAAAACCCTTCCAGACTTAATTTACTTCCAACTCCTCCACTGGCAGTGCTGGAGGAGGCTTTTCCCTGCCTGCTCCCGCCTGGCACAGCCCACAGGAGCATCCCTGCTGCTGTGGAAAAGTGGGATAAATCCATCTCCTGCTGTGACAGGACAATAAAATCAGCGCCACCAGCACTGTGGGGCAGCCTTGCAGCCAGACACATCTCCAGGAGGGAAGACAGGTTTTCCTCTCTGTTATCCTTTATTCCAGGATAACGCTGAGTGCCTGGATTAGCAAGGCTGGGCTGTTGGGGATGAGCTGGGCCTGGCTTGGAGCCTGGCCTGGCTCTGCAGCTTAAAATCAAGCCAAGAACCTGGATTCGGGGGAAATTCATGAGATGGTTTCCTGTGGCTGTGGGAAGGGGCCCAGCAGTGACTTTGGATCTCCCTTCCCGCTGGGATCCAGCTTTAATCCCTTCACGGAGGATCAGAGGGTGGTTTGGGGTGAAAGGGACCTTTCAAGGTCATTTAGTGCCACGGGCAGTGACATTTCCACCAGCCCCCGTTGCTCCAAGCCCCATCCAACCTGAGGTGACAACAGGGAGCCACATCCATCATCCTCATTCATTCCACGGAAACCCCGCCACTGATGGATGGGCAGCAGCTGGCCTGGGAGGGGGGAAAACAGGGAAAAAAGAAGATTTCCTAAAAAAAAAAAAAAAGACTTTTGATGTCCTGCTGCTGTTGGAGTGCAAGGAGTCCTGCAGGTACCTTCCAAACCCGGCTGATCCCCATGGGCAGGGAAGACACGGATGTTGACATGGATGTTCACATGGATATTGACACATGGGTGTTCACATGGATATTCACACATGGATGTTGACACATGGATGCTCACATGGGTGTTGATATGTGGATGTTGACATGGATGTTGACATGGATGTTGACACATGGATGTTCACGTGGATATTGATATGGATGTTCACATGGATGTTCACATGGATATTGACATGGATGTTGACACATGGATGTTGACATGGATGTCGACATGGATGTTGACATGGATGTTGACACATGGATGTTGACATGGATATTGACATGGATGTTGACGTGGATGTGGACATGGATGTGGAAATGGATGTGGAAATGGATGTGGACATGGATGTTCACATGGATGTTCACATGGATGTTCACATGGATGTTAACACATGGATGTTAACACATGGATGTTGACACATGGATGTTGACATAGATGTGGACATGGATGTGGACATATGGATATTCACATGGATGTTCACGTGGATGTTAACATGGATATTCACATAGATATTGACATGGATGTTGACACATGGATGTTCACATGGATATTCACGTGGATATTCACATGGATGTTGACACATGGATGTCACATGGATATTGATATGTGCGAGTGAGTCAGGAAATACCCAAGTGGTTTTTAAAGGATTTCTTTGGAAATGACCTTTTCTTGGTGATTCCCACCCTGCCTGAGCTCCCGGAGAGCACTGAAATAGGGAGGGGAAACGCAATTCCCGGGATTCCACTCCGAGCTGTTCCCAACCCGGTCAGAAAAGTGCAACTGGAAGTGTCCGAGGCCAGGTTGGACAAGGCTGGGAACAAACTGGGACGGGGGACAGTGTCCCTGCCAGGGCAGGGGTGGGACTGGATGATCTTCACCATCCCAATCCAAACCTTTCCATGATTCCATTAAAAATTCCCTGTTTCTTACACAAGGCACCAAATCCCTCCAGGGATGGGGATTCCACCACTGCTCTGGGCAGCTCTACCTTTTCCAGGCAGAAATTCCTCCCAGTATCCCACCTAAACCTTCCCTGGCACAACTCGAGGCCGTTTCCTCCCTCCTCATTTTCATTTGGCCCCTCGAACCCTCAATACTCATCCCTGTTAAACACAAATATTCACATCCCTCTCTCATTCTGTGACTCCCAAAAATCTCAGCATCCTTAAGGTTGGGAAAACTCTGTCGGATCATCAAGTCCAACCATTCCCCAGCACTGCCAAGGCCACCACTGCCCCGTGTTCCCAGGTGCCACATCCACATGGATTTTAAATCCCTCCAGGGATGGGGATTCCACCACTGCCCTGAGCAGCTCTACCTTTTCCAGGAAGAAATTCCTCCCATTATCCCACCTAAACTTCCCCTGGAGCAACTCGAGGCCATTCTCTCCTTCCTCATTTTCATTTTTATAGACACACAGAGCGTCTATAAATTCACCACACATCCTTTGAAAGATGGAACCATCAATATTCATCTCTGTTAATCACAAATATTCCCATCCCTCTCTCTGTCTGCATCCCAAATCCCAGTTTAGCACCAGGAGCTGATTGTGTGGGTGCCTAAAAGGAGAAGGTGCTGATCCTCTGGCTTCATCTTTGGGAGCTGCAGGGCTGAAGGTCGTTAGCAAAGGTCGTTATCAATCGCTGATTAATTAATCAGCCAAGCCATGCACGAAGGCAAAGGTTAACTGAGCAGGGCCCCTGACAATTCTGCTCTGATTGCACTTAACACCTGCTTTAAACCCAGCCTCATTAAGCCGGGGTTAATGAAAGGGGAATCTTCGAGCAAGGACAGAGTCAAAGACTCTTCCCTCCTTGCATTTTCCCACCAGGCAAAGTCATTCCAGGAGGAAATGCCTGGGAATAATTAATAATCGCCTGGGATATTTTAATTGAATTTTCAAAACAAACAAACAAACAGATTGTGATTTCCTGGGCGGGGATAGAGGTTGATTGGTTTGGGGGATGGGCTGTGGGGTTTCTCCTGAGAATTCCTCTGGTCCCAGCAATTCCAGCACGTGGAGTGGGTCCAGGGTGGTGCCAGGAGCCCTTTCCCTGTTTTCTCACAGGTATCCATCATTCCACCAAACAGAACCCAGCAGAAAAAGCAGAATAGGAATAAAATAGACACTAAGAATCCTTTGGATTTTCCATGGGGTCTGTTTTCCATTGGGGTTGGAAGAGATGAGAGGACACCTCCCACTATCCCAAATTGCTCCAAGCCTTGGACATTCCAGGGATGTGGCAGCCCCAGCTTCTCTGGGAATCCCATCCCTGTCCCTCCCCACCTTCACAGGGAAGAATTCCTTCCTAATCTCCCACCTAATTTTCTCCTCTTTTAGCTCCAAAATCTTCCCCCTCTGTCCACAACCCCCCTGTGATTCCCAGCGCCTCCAAATCCCGCCGGGATGGCTCCACTCGGAGCCAGCAGAGCCTGGTGAGCTGTTCTTTTCCTTTCAGCGGGGATTATTTGTCTTCTGTCTTTATTTCACTCCTGCCTAAATGTAATAATCCCTCCCAGAGCCGGGGATTAAAGCCGGGCTGGCAGCGAGGCCTTGACACGAACCAGAGCTCCAGCAAATCCTCCCCACTTGAGACTGGGAAAAGCAGACCAGACAAAACCTCCTTGGGAATGTCACAGGCAAAAATCCTGAAAGGCACTTCTGGGTGACCCCTCAGGGCTGGAGTTTCACTGCTCGGAGGAAAAACCTCATTTTCTCCTCTTTTTTTTTTTTTTTTTTTATTTTTTTTTTTTTTTTTTTGCCTTCTAGAAAAAAAAAAAAGTGAGAGTTTTGCATAAAAAGCCAATAAAATCCAAGATTTCATCATTGCTGGGATAAACCCCTCCGGCTGGGATGTTCTGGTGGAGAAAGCTCAAGGGATTTGCACATTCTTGTTCTGGCTGTCCGTGGGCAAAGGGCAAAACTGTGCCCCTGCCTGGCCAAGGAGGAGCTGCCTGACTCAGCCCTGAACTTTGGCTCTTTGCAGGGAAAAACCAACCCCAGCCTGGGCTGAACCATCCCATTCCCATCCCGAGGACAACCCGGGATGTGCCCTGCTGGAAGCATGGGAGCAAACCCAGCCTTGAACCTGAGGGGAAATCTTCTGGGGACACTGGAAATTATCCAAACCCACAGATTTTCCTCTGTGTGAGGAAAAATCCCTAACCCTCAATGTTCAGATATTGGAAAATGAGATTAAATCGAGGAAAATCCATTTTCTTTTGCAGCTTGATGGTGTCACCATGCACATCCTCGTGCTCCTGCTGCTTGGATCCTTTGGGCCATCCTATAACCAAACCAAAACCCCAGAGAGGTGGAGAGCAGATTATTGGGATTATATTCCTGGTCTCCTCTGTTTCCCAGCTCCAATTTACCACTGTTAATATTTAAAAATAACCCTTAAATTAGAAAGGCTCCAACAGTTACAGCAAAGGATTTAATCCCAGGCTGGGAACACCTGGGAATTTTGGTTTTCTGCTTTGGGAAAACTCAGGGATTTTTTTTTTTTTCTTCCCCAAACCACCAGAATTTTCATTTAAAAGTGTTCAAGGATCTTCTGCATCTTTCCCAGGATAACTCAGTTCTGGACCTGGAGAACAGCAGGAACTGGAATTAGGAATTCCACCAGGAATTGAATCCATAATTAATATGTTTATAGTGATCATTGAGAATAAACCTGAACTCTGCTGTGGTCAAACTGCACCAGCTTTGCTGCCAAAAAATATTTAAATACATCTCAGGCCAGGTTTAACAGCAATTAAGCCAGAGAGGGAGGTGTTTAATTAGAATTTTAGGGCTGGAAAAGAACTGGAAGCACAAAATCCTGCCTGGAAAAGGCTCCTAAGCCCATCCCACCTGGATGCTGTGGGATGATCCAGCTCTTTTAAACCTCCCAAAACCAGAATGCTGAGATTTCCCTGCCAGGCTGGATAGAGCTGCTCTTTGCAAAGCCCCAGCAGAGGCTTTGCCAAGCCGGGCTCAGCTGCACCGAGCCCAGCCTGGGGAGCTGATCACACACGTCCTGTGGTAGGTACATTTTTTTTCCTCTCTCAAAATTTTTTTCATAGAAAAACGCATAGAGAAAAAAAAAAAAACAGTTTCTATTTCTGCTCCTTGTTTTTTCCCCCATGTAAAATGTGTTTAGAGAATTGTTTACCTGGGGTGATTAATTAATTAGATTCTAATAAAGATCGTTTAAACCTAATGGCCAATCAAATCCACCTGTATCTAAACTCTGGAGAGAGAGTCATGAGTTATTAGTAAATTAAATATAGTAGTTAAAAGAAGTAAATATATAACTTTAATATCTCCTTTAAATAGTATATTAATGCTTTATAGTATGCTATAATAAAGATATAAAATGTTTTATAGTAAGTTATAATAAAGAAATCATTCAGCCTTCTGAACTAAAATCAAACCTCATCATTTCTTCCCACCAAGTTCACCTACATTTACAAAAACGTCCCAGTAAAGCTCCCTCATCAAAGCAATCAAAGCCATCCCTGGAGCAGGGATGAGCAGAATATATATATATATATATATATATATATATATATATATATATATATATATATATAATTTATCCTTTATATATATAATATATAATAATATATATTAAAATTATATTTATATTTATATAAATATATATAACCCTTTATATATAATTATATATATAAATTATATTTGTATATAAATATATAAAATATATATGATCCTTTATATATATAATTATATATACTTTATATATTATATATAATGTATATTTTAATATAAATATATAAAATATATAATATATCTATTTTAAATCTATATTTTATATTTTAAAATGTCTATTTCTATTTGGATTTTTATAAAAATCCAAGGGTTTTGCCCCATACCCCTCCCTTTCCCATCAGGACCACCACAGGGAAACCACCATGAGAGATAAATTCAGTTTTCCTCGGCAGAGATTTCTCCCTGTGTAGAATTGCAGGGCCCTGCACGGTGTTATCAGGGCACATTATCCCTGTGGGAAGGCTGGAATTATTTTTGTCAGGTTGTTCCAACCTTTTCATTACCTGGGAGAGAATTTGGGGGAATATTTCTGCTGCTGCTGACAAGAACTCCGGATTTATGGATATAAGAACAGCATCTAAACAAAAGGAACTGTGAGCTAGCATTGCTTTGGTTAAGCAGAGTTGATTTCTTTTTGTGAAATGTTTTTATTCCATTTTTGCCTTCAAGTGGAAATGTTTGTTTTCCATTTCCTGGCATTTCTCCTCCATCATTTTATCCCATTCTGATACTTAAATACGTATTTGCAACTCTGCTGTGATTTCCTCCTGGAATGAGCTTTTCATTGGCCTCCTCCTCTCAAGTGCTGTTGAATCACCACAAATTGGAGCCTTGGCCAGGAAAGAGATGAAATCCTTCATCCCAAAGCCTTCCCGAAGAGAAGGAATATTTCCATTTTTTTTTTTTTAGCAGAGAATTGGTTTCCACCTGCCCTGGAGCTGCAGCAGAGACCTCCAGAGATGTTTTGTTTTCAGCGGGAGGGAGGGTGAGGGATGCAGAAATATTCAGCGGTGAGCAGGAGGGGTTGATCCGGAGGTGTCGGTGCTGCCCTGAGTGAAGGGATTTGTTTTTCCCTCCTCTCCATCCCTGTGATCCCGACTCCTCTCTCTCCTCAAGGACAAATCCTTTAATTGCAAGCAGGGAACTGGCGTCATCTCCTCATTAGAAACCAACTGCAGCTGAAAACACGCCAGGGAAAAAAAGGGGGGAAAAAAAAAAAACAAACAACCAAACAAGAAAACCCAAGGATTTTAAGGCTGCGATTTAAAATGGGAGCGAGTTCTCCACGAGGTGCTGATGTGGAGACACCTCCCCTTACCAGCATTCCATGAAGGGATAAATCTCCCTGAGCAAACAGGGAGGACCATTTTCTTGGATTGTTTTCTTGGATTGTTTCCTTGGAGCTCCCTGAACGGGAGCCTCTGTGCTGCTGAAGGAGTCTCCAGCAGATCCCGGTAATTTGGGAGTTTGGAAGCTCAGCTGGACTGGGAGCAAACAAGGGCTCGGAATTCCTGGGAGCAGTCACACATTTATCTCTGTTTACTGTGGGTTTGGGAGTGCCAGACACCTTTATTCCCAAAAAACCAAATCCAAACAGAGTTGGGCACCCTGGAGAAGGCTTTGCCTGCTCTGGGAGGTGACCAGGTCAAGACCTGTGTGCCGAGGGTCCTTAAAAACACCTGGTTCCAGCAAAAGCCAGGATTTCTCCTGGGGAATTCTCCCTTCCAGCCTGATCCCGATCTGTTCCTCCCTGCAGGAGGTGTCAGCACGGGAATTTCACCTGGAATGTCGAGCTGGGGTGGTTAATCCAACCTGGAGTGTGAGGATGTGCTGGAATTCCATCGGTGAGGAGAAGGTGTTTGGTGGGAAGCAGCCCGAGGGGTGCAGGGGAAGAGCTGCTGGAGTTCCCGGGGCTCAGCTCCCATCCCAGGGTGTTTTCCCATTGGAAAGGGATTTTGGGGAGCCATTCCCAAGGCAGAACACCCGGGGTGGTGCCATTCCTCTTGCTCACCCCCCATTCCAATGCTCCAACCTGAAGGAATTTCGTTTTCCTTGAAATTTTAAAATATTTGATTCATCTGCCTATATGTTTTTCCTGTCTTTTTTTCCCATGTGGACGTGCTGGGAATGTTCCCCTGGAGAAGGGAAGGATCCAGGCAGAGCTCAGAGCCCTGGGAATGTTCCCCTGGAGAAGGGAAGGCTCCAGGCAGAGCTCAGAGCCCTGGGAATGTTCCCCTGGAGAAGGGAAGGCTCCAGGCAGAGCTCAGATCCCTGGGAATGTTCCCCTGGAGAAGGGAAGGATCCAGGCAGAGCTCAGAGCCCTGGGAATGTTCCCCTGGAGAAGGGAAGGCTCCAGGCAGAGCTCAGAGCCCCTTGCAGGGCCTGAAGGGGCTCCAGGAGAGCTGGAGAGGGACTGGGGACAAGGGATGGAGGGACAGGAGCCAGGGAATGGCTCCCACTGCCAGAGGGCAGGGATGGCTGGGAGATTGGGAATTGGGAATTCCTGGCTGGGCTGGAATTCCCAGAGCAGCTGTGGCTGCCCCTGGATCCCTGGCAGTGCCCAAGGCCAGGCTGGAGCAGCCTGGGACAGTGGGAGATGTCCCTGGCATGGCAGGGCTGGATTGGGATGAGCTTTAAGCTCCTTTCCAACCCAAACCATCCCATGATTCCATGATTCCATGAATCCATGAATGTTTTGGTTCTCCTGGCTGTGTGGGCTACAGGGGGACATTTAATGTAATCAGGTAAAAATCCTTTTATAGGAATAAAACCAAAATAGGAATCAGGATAGAAACATGGGAATAGTGGCGTTATTTGGGATGGCTTTTGGTGCCACACCAAGACAACATTATTATTATTAATTTATTCTTATTAACTTCTTCTTCTTCTTCTTCTTCTTCTTCTTATTATTATTATTATTATTATTATTATTAATCTCCTGGCAATTCCAGGGGTGTCTGGGGCCGAGCAATTTTGGATATTTCTCGTTGCCATTAAACAGTGTCGGTCCCGAAAGTGCCAAGATTTATTCAGAAAATCAATCTCAAGCCAAGGAGGACGATTTGAATGTGGAAATTATTTCATTATCACCCAAATTTAATATAAAGGCAGCAAAGCTGAGCGGGTTTGCTCTACTTGGGGCTGGGTAAAGGCTCTTTTTTTATCCTTCTTGGCCCAGCTTGAATGGTTTATTCCAGGGAAAAATGTGATTTTAGCAACGTTTTGGCTCAGGCTGTGACACCCCTTTTCCTCACACTCCCGTTTCCAGCTCACCAGGAGCAGGCAGCAGCTTTTCTGAGGAAGTTCAGCTCTGTTCCCACATCCTTCCCCACTCCTCCTGCTCCAATTAATTAAGGATTGATTAGCTGTGATGTCTTTGCTTGTCCCGGGAGCCGTGGCTGGACATGGAGCAACTGCCACCGTGGGAGGTCCCACCACGGGGTGGCCTCTTCCATGAGGACCCCCCAGGCTTCCCCTGCAGTTTGGAATATTTTGGGAGGTCTGTGAACCTCAGCCAGAGCAGCCCTGAGCTCCTTCATCCTTTAGCCACGGGATAAAACGTGGGAAAAGAAGAGAAATAAAGGTTCTCTTTGGGATTTGTGGCTCAGAGGAGCCTCATCTTCCCAGGAAAACCACAAAACTGGTGTTTGCCAGTGGGATTTTCCAGAGGTGGAAGGGATGGACTCTATGGTTCTCTCACCTAGCTGGAGAGGAAAAGGTTGGCTGGTAAATTAACTTAAATTTGGGCTAAAAACCTCTCTTTTCAAGCAAAAACCAGGCCAAAATCACAGGAGAACTGAGCCAGGGTCTCAGGATTGAAGGCAAATGTCAGCAGAACGTGCCCAGATCCCAAATGCAGCCGTCAGATTTTGTTATTGCTGGTCCCAACCCTCCTCAGGAGGGATTCCCACGCGTCCATCCCTCCCAAATCCCAGAGCCCCCTCCCAGCAGAGGATTTCCTCGGGAATGGGCGGCCAGGAAATCAAATCCCTAAAAATGCCAGGCTTTAGGATGTCGTGGGAGGGAGCTGCTGACCTTCCCCGGGAGCCCAGGCTCAAACCAGGATTTAGGGAAGCTCCAAAGCAAAGCTCCAGCTCCGGGACGGATCATTTTTAATCCGCCGGGGCCGTCGGGGAGACAAATGGGAAAAGAGAGATGGGAAAAGAGGGATTAGAGCCCGGTTTATCAGCCCTTCCCAGCTGAGCCAGGCTTAGATTAAAAATGATCTGAGGGCACGGATCAGCCGGGAGCTCTGCCGGGCTCATCGCAAGGAGCGTTTCCAGCAGGGAGCAGCTCAAAGGGCTTCATGGAAATGAAGGGCCTGGCCGCCCCCAGAACGGGAATTCGGGAAAGAAAGTGAAAGATAATATCTGCTACTTTTAGTAAATTTTGTATTTGCTATGTACTATTTACTATATGTTATAATATGTTTATAATATGTTATAATTATAGAATATATAGTATATATTTTAGTACTAAATAATTTGTATTAAATTTATATATGTATATACTTAAATATATACTATATATACAATATTAAATATATACACTATATATATTTAAATATATATATTTAATAATTTAGCATTAAAAAATACCAAATATTTGGTCTAAACAATTTGTTCTAAATATATATATTTATATACTTAAATATATACAATATTAAATATATACACTATATATATTTAAATATATATATTTAATAATTTTCATTAACTAAAATATCAAATATTTGTACTAAATATTTTGTATTAAATATATATATTTATATACTTAAATATATAGCATATATACTTATATATACTATATATACAATACTATATTTATACACTATATATATTTAAATATATATATTTAATAATTTATCATTAAATAAAATACCAAATAGTTGTATTATATTGTATTAAATATATATTTTAAATACTTAAATATATAGTATATATATACTTATATATATACTTATATATATACTATATATACAATACTATATATACACTATATATACTTAAATATATATTTAATATTTATCATTAAATAAAATATCAAATATTTGTACTAAATTTTCACTAAAATATTTGCACTAAATATTTGTACTAAGTAATATTTAATAGTGTATTTAATAATTTGGTAATAGATTTAATAATTTAATCATGTATTTACCAAATATAATAAATATTTACTAAAACAATGATTAAGGACGGAACCTTGAAAAAGGAAATTGCACATCCATTGCATTTCCCTAATCCCACATTTCCCTGGCAGGACACTTTCCTTGGCACCTCGGAGCTTTTCCACTGCAGCCTTTTCCAACATGGATTTCTTTTCCCAAGGAAAATCGGGAATGGGGGCTTGAGCGTTTTTTCGGCTCCGTTTTGTAAGAGCAGAGCACCCCCAGCTCTCTGCATTCCCTGGATTTGGAGCTGTCCAAAGGGACACCAAAACCTGAGGGCTCTAAGGAATGACAAATTCATGCGCTGCACCCTCAATCCCTGAAAATTTTGCCAGCCCAAGGCAATCATCAAAGAGAAAGATGTCAAAATACAATGAAAATAAAACTGCAAGAGAAAAGGAAACCACACTCCTTTTTTTCCTACCTATTTTGGGAATTTTTTGAGTCCACTGACTCTAATCCCTGTTTTTCCAAGGGATGCTCCTGGTTTATAAATCTGGGTTTTGTTGCACCCACCCCAGGGGTTAAGGGACCCTATTAATGGCTGTTCCTGGGGCTGCAGCCCTGCCCTGCTCCTTTCGGCATTCCAGGAGGAAAACCTGCCCTTTCCAACATTATTTGCTTCTATTTTCGGATGAGGCATCCCTAATAAAAATCAGAAATTGGGAATTGAGCGGGTTTTTTTTTTTTTGCTCAAAATTTAAGCGATCCTTCACCTTCCTCTGCCCTGGAATGGGATCACCTGGCCAGGGGGGCAAGAAATCCCTGAGGGATTGGCAAGAGCTGGATGTAAATTATGAGCCCACAGCCCATAATATTCCCTCCCAGCTGGCAGGAATTGTTGTTTCTTTTCCCTGAGTGCAGGCTGGGGGGAATATTTCTTGATTTAGTTTAATTATTTATTGGTGTTTTTATTACTGGCGCACAAATCCTGGCTCCTGGAGGGATCTGATGGGCCCACAGCTATTCCTATTCCTATTCCTATTCCTATTCCTATTCCTATTCCTATTCCTATTCCTATTCCTATTCCTATTCCTATTCCTATTCCTATTCCTGCCCCATTCCCACTCTCCCCCAAAAAGGATCTGGTTTGGGGCACCCTGGGGTAGTGGAAGGTGTCCCTGCCCATGGATTGATCCCTTCCACCCCAAACCAGTCTGGGATTCTGGGAAGGTGGGATGGCAGAGGAGCCGTGAGGAATATGGGGTTTATTGCACTTTATCCCACAAATTCTGCCTCCAAACCTGGGCTGTGACGGGGTTTGGGACATCAGGAAAATCCTTTAGGGTCACTCGGGCTTCTCCTCCTTCATGATCTGCCGGGATTTACATTCCTTTGGGAATACTCAGCAAAGTTCCTGCTTCACAGCCCCAGTTTTCCACAAAATCAGGGCACTGAGGATCCCCCACGGAAAGCAGAAAACCCTGGGCAGGCCCAGCTCAGCTGCTGTGGGATATTTCCCAGGGCAGGCGTTGCTTTTCCCAGGTGGCTGCCACAAGAATGGCTCATTTCCCTCTAACCTCAGGGTAAAAAAAAAAAAACCACGGTGTTTGTTCCCATGAAAAACAACAAAGCCACCAGTGGGACGGGGCTGTGGGATCCCATCACACCGCTCAGGACCAAAACCCATCCAGGCCCGGGATCTGCTGCTCCCATCTCCAAGAGGAAACTTGCTTGGCTTTGCAAAAAAGAGCAGGAAGTGGCCAAAAAAAGTGGAATATTTGTGCAGCCTTGTTCCCATCTCCTCTGCTGAAAGCAGCCCGGGCCTGAAGGGATTTTCTTGGCAGGCTCTGGATTGCACCAGGCAGGATTTAGAAATTCTGGGATATCAGAGCCTGCACAGGATCTGCAGACAAAGATTTGATTGTCCGTGTTTATCTGGGATGATTTATAAAGCAGCTCTTCGCTGGGAGCTGCAGGAAGGAAAACATTTGGGGTTTTGATCTGGGATCTTCCCTCTCTTTTTTTGTGAGGGGAAAAAAAATGTCACAGGGCTGGATCTGGCTGGGGGAAGGCAGGAGCTGAGCCCCTTCCAGGGACACAGGTGGGGGAGTCCCCAACCTGCTGTGATTAATGAGGAGATTTGAGGGGAAAATCCTTCCCTGGGAAGGTGGGGAGGAATGGGAATGGAATTCCCAGAGAAGCCGTGGCTGTCCCATCCCTGGAAGTGCCCAAGGTTGGGTTGGATGGGGTTTGGAGCACTCTGGGACAGTGGAATTGTCCCTGCCCAAAGGGGTGGAACAAGACAATCCTTAACTTCCTTCCCACCCTGAACCATTTGGGATTCTGGAATTCTGTGAGAGTTCCCAGTGGCCTCATCCCTGGTGCAACCAGCACATCCAGGTGGGCAGGAGGATGGGATTGTGCACAGGGATCGTGGATGTGCTTGGCAAAATGGGAATGTTCTCCTTTTTCTCCCAGGAATGAGAAATTGGATGTCCCACCGCCAGGCCAGGCGTGCCTTTGGAGTCCCAGCCCTCTCTTGGGAACAGGGGTTGATTATTTTGGGATGTCCTGTGCAGCAACACGAGTGGGATTGGATGTTCCTTGAGGATCCCTTCCAACTCCGAGCATTCTGCGATCCCAGTGCGGATTTGGGGGTCTCTGCACACCTGGGTGGCTCTGGCAGACAATAGAACGTGGCCCAAAAGCTGGAAAAACTCACAGGAAAGGAAATGACAGCATTCCCACCACAGAGCCTTAAAATAACTCCTGGCAGCAAACATCCTGGAGTGGCTGCATATGGAAGAACTTTGTCCTTAGGGGAATTGTTCCCACCTGGAAGAACTTTGTCCTCAGGGAGAATTGTTCCCAGGTGGAAGAACTTTGTCCTCAGGGGGAATTGTTCCCAGGTGGAAGAACTTTGTCCTTAGGGGAATTGTTCCCACCTGGAAGAACTTTGTCCTCAGGGGGAATTCCCACATTGGATGAATGGAGCTGGTGCCTGGAATGGGATCACCTGGCCAGGGAGGCAAGAAATCCCTGAGGGATTGGCAAGAGCTGGATGTAAATTATGAGCCCACAGCCCATAATATTCCCTCCCAGCTGGCAGGAATTGTTGTTTCTTTTCCCTGAGTGCAGGCTGGGGGGAATATTTCTTGATTTAGTTTAATTATTTATTGGTGTTTTTATTACTGGCGCACAAATCCTGGTTCCTGGAGGGATCCTATTCCTATTCCCACTCACCTTCCACTGGCTTATACCTGGAAAAGCAGAGGGCAGAGGTTAATTAGGGCATTAATTAGGGAATTGGTTATTAGTGGCAAGGGGCTGTTGAGGAATGGGGGTGGAAACACTTCCAGCAATCCCAGGGCTTTGCATCCAGCCAGGAATTCTGGGGACACCTGGAGATTTGCCCATGGAAAAGTGATGGCACCCCCAGCGATGCTTCCAGGCTGTCCTTGCTGCTTTCCCTCCCTTCCTTGGGATTTATTCCCACCTGGAGAGAGCCTTTCCCATTCTTCTGTGTGCTGGTGGGAATTAATCAGCGCTGGGAATTAATCTAAAGCAGTCTCCAAATTAATTAGCTGAGTTCCTTAATCCTGCTTGAATCCCTGTGCTCTGTTGGAATTCCAGGGGTGTGCGTCTTGCTGCAGCGCAGGTGAAATCTGGGGAGTGATGGATGAAGGAGCAGCTCCTGTGGGATCTCTGCTTCCCAAATTCCCATAAAACCAGTTCTAAATCCCTGTGCCAGCCTTCAGAGCCTGCCTGGCTCCTTTGGAATTCCAGGAATGTCCCTCTGGCTGCAGCACAGGTGAAACCCAGGAGGTGATGCAGGAACCACATCCCTGGGATTTGTGCTGGTGGGAGTCTCTGCTTCCCAAATTCCCATAAAACGGGTTCTGAATCCCCGTGCCAGCCTTCAGAGCCCACCTGGCTGGGTTTCTCCAAGGTTTTGGCTGATCCTAGGAAGGCAGAAGGATGAGGATTCTGCTCCTCCACCGGCGTGGTCACTTTATTCAAGGTGACCTCTGACTCCATATAGCAGAGAAAATACATGGAAAACCTTTTCCCGGGGTTTTTGTTTTATACCTCCTGGTTTATAGAGCTGTATTTTAACTCCACTTTTCCTCCCCTTTTATTTGCCCAGCTATTGTGTTGGTTTATTGTGGGATTATTTTCCATGTGAATTCAATTCTGCCCGGAGGCTTTTCCTCGTCCAGGTATTCCTGTGGCTGTGCCCTGAGGGAAAACTCCCTGCTGCAAACAAGGATTGATTTATTTAACGTTATTTACCAGATTTGCTGCACTGCAAATGTGGGGCTTAAAGATCCTGGAGCTGCCCAACGATCCTGATGAGGGGAAAATCCTGGAATTTCTGCACGGCATTCCAAGGTGAGGTGAGGCAGGACCTGATGGGAGTGGGATGCTTAAATAGGACAAGGGGGAAAATGTGAGAAGAACCCGGAGGATGGGGATGGATGGGAGATTGGGAATTGGGAATTCCTGGCTGGGCTGGAATTCCCAGAGCAGCTGTGGCTGCCCCTGGATCCCTGGCAGTGCCCAAGGCCGGGTTGGAGCAGTCTGGGATGTTGGGAGGTGTCCCATGGATGGGGTGGGATGGGATTTAAGGCCCAGGGGATGACTGGGAACTTAATTCTCACAGAACCCACATGCTTATTCCAAGAACTCCTGGAAAAGTGCTCAGCATCTCCCAGCTGTGTTTTACTGAGCTCTGTCCCTACTGAGCCCTGCTTAGACCCTGACTTGGCTTAAGCAGGGGTGAAACCCCAACATTTGCGGCACATCAATGATGTCACCAAGTCTCAGGCCCTAAACTGAGGCTAAGGGGGATGGAATGAGGTTTTTCCCATTTTTTTTATCCAGTGTTTGCTTAGCTGGGAAGCCGAGCCCCGACCCTCTGGGGTGGGTAAAACCTCACTCAAGATTGCAGTGATTCCAGTTTTATTTATGGCCAAAAACCATCTCCACGAGCTCCTTGTGCCTCTATCCCAGGACCACAAATCCAGATTAAAGCTGAGAGTGTTGCCCAGCTCCTCCTGCCTCCCTCAGCACCTGAAGAAATTTCCACAGGTGGCTGAAACCCTGAGTTTTCTCCCCACATGATGGGTTTTTAAAAAATTTAGTTACTCTTGCACTTCTCTGAATTTAATGGGATGATGCTGAGCCCTGGAAAATCCAGCATGGGAATGTGCCTCTGCTCCAGGGAATCTCTGCTCCCACCTGTACCTGCCACAGCTTTTTCCCTAAAAAAGCCTTCCCACACGTGGCTCAACTGTTGAAAACCCAATAAATTCCCAAATCTTTCCCATATGCTCAGGGTTGTTGGCATCACGATTCTCATTTCATCTCCAATGTGGATTTATTAACTCTCCTGCTTAATTACTCCTCGGTGAGGGTGGTTTTCCGAGCTCTCCAGAGGCAAGCAAAGCATTGGGAATGGCCAGCAGCTCTTCCCAGCTGTGCTCCCTGCCTGCTTCCAGATGTGCAAATAAAAGAAATGCTGATGGCAAGGTGCTGTCCTCGCGCAGAGGAAATGAAATAAAAATGAAATGAAATGAAATTAAAAGCGTGTCCTGCTTCCCAAACCTCACTCAGGCCCTTCCATCAGCCAGCACCAAAATCAATATTGGCATTTTAAACCTGGCTTAATTTGAAAGACTCGGGGATGGATGAAAGATGGAAGCATTTGTGGTGCCAGTCGAGGCTGATTTATTTTAATGAGATGCCTACAAGTGCTCCTTGTGTCTCCTGAGGATAGCCAAGTGTCGGGATAATGACGCTGCGCGCACATGGAGAGAATTCCTCAGCTTTAACACCCCCGCGGTGGTGAAAGTCCCTCTGGAAGTGTGGCAAGAGGAGAAAACCCCCAGGAATTTACGGGGCAGGCGAAATCCACGCCGCACCAGGCCTGGATCCCAAATCCCGCCCCTGAGATGGGAACTGGAAGCGGGAATGCAAAACGCGGCAGGGAGCCACGTAAAAACATGGGAATGTCAGGAACGACAGCCAGAGGAGGAGGTGGAGACAAGGAATGGGGCAGGAGCCAGCCCCGAGGGGGCACAGGGAAATGGGGATTTGCCACCCAGAGCACCTCAAAACCGGACCTGGAGCAGCTTCAGGGACTCCCAACAAACCCTACAGACTGTCACCCTCCTAAATCCCATTTTTTCCCACCTCATCTGCCTGGAAACCTCAGTGTTGGGGGAAAAAAAAAAAGCTGCTGTAATTCTGTCCCGTGATTACTTCGAGCTCTCCCAATAAAATATTTATTTATTTAATAGATGTATTATTTTCAATAATATATTAATATATAATGCATCAGTAGAAATCGCAAATGTGAATATAAACATGAAAAAATGTAAGTATAAAAAAATATTTAAATAGACTTTAAAATAAAGTGGGTTTTTAAAATTTGGTTATAGGGAGGGGTTTTAAAATAAATTATATAAATATTATAAGAATATAAATCTAAATATAGAAATATATAATGAATTTATAAAGATATTATATCAAGATATATAAATATATATCTTATATATAATATATATCTTTATTACACATCATATATATAAAAAATATATAAAATTATATATATTGCACATCATATATAGAAAATGTATATTTATATATAATATATAAATATATTTTACTATATAAAATATATTTATATATTTTATATATAAAATATATTTTACTATATAAAATATATTTATATATTTTATAAATATATAAATTTTTAAATTTATAAATATATAAATTTATATATCTAATTTAAAAATTTAAATTTATATATAATAATTTATATATTTATATAAATTTATGAATATATAAATTTATAAATTATATATTATATATATATAATATATATATAATATAAAATATATTTATAAATAGATGTCTATTTATAAATTTATATATTTATAATTATTATTTACATTATATATAAAAATATACAATATATAAAAATTTAAAATATATAATTAATTAATAATCAACAATTGCATTGTTAATATTGTTATTTATTCTAATTATAAAATCTATTTCTATGTTATATACAACATAACATTATAAATATATTTTATCACAACTAATATCCTGCATGGATTTTTATCTTCTGGAAGCTCCTGGTGGTGAATTCAAAGCCTGAGGAAGAGGAACCCCCGTCCTTCCCAGGCCAGCAGTGGGTGCAGCCCTGCTGGAGGTCGCAGTGCTCCAAACCAGGAGATTCCTGCAGGAAAAAGGATGGGAAAAGGAGGGAAAAGGATGGGAAAGGATGGGAAAAGGGTGGGAAAAGGAGGGAAAAGGATGGGAAAAGGAGGGAAAAGGATGGGAAAGGGTGGGAAAGGATGGGAAAAGGAGGGAAAAGGGTGGGAAAAGGATGGGAAAGGATGGGAAAAGGGTGGGAAAAGGAGGGAAAAGGATGGGAAAGGATGGGAAAAGGGTGGGAAAAGGAGGGAAAAGGGTGGGAAAAGGAGGGAAAAGGATGGGAAAGGATGGGAAAAGGATGGGAAAAGGATGGGAAAAGGGTGGAAAAGGATGGGAAAGGATGGAATTGCTGCATGCAAGGGGAAAAGGCAGCCCAGTGGCTCCAGGCACTCCACCACTGAGCCATCCCTCCGTTTCCATGGATATCTCCCCAAAATCCTGGCCAAACAAGGCAATTAGGCCTCCCCAATTCCTCTAACTGCCTGGAGTTTTTTCCCAGCTCGCTCTCCCCACTTTTCCAGAGGGGATTTCCCTGCCGTTTTCCAGCATCCTGCCCCTTCCCAGCTTTGACAGCTCCCTTCCCCACCAGGAGCCCCCGGGATAAATCGCGAGCTCCAGGTGACAGATGCTGCAATCAACCTGCTCCTAATTAGCCGAGAGCAGGACGCGCTCATTCAGAAAATGTGGATGTTCCCAGCAGGACGAGCGTGCTGCCTTTAATCCCAGGATTAAATTCCGGGCTCTGAGCCAGGCTTTAATAGCAGCAGCCTGGGATGACACCGGAGGTTGGAGCCGGATCGTTCCCGGCGCACCTGAGGATGCTCAGGTGGCTCCACAAGGACAAGGCTCTGGAAGCACCTGGAAAAAAGCGGGATAACACCAAAATCCTGATCCCGCCGTGGCCCCTGGAAGCCCCAAAATCAGGGATGGAGGCAGCACATTCCCACCTTCCAAGGCTTTGTGCCCGAGGTTAAAACCTGCTGGAAAAAAATTCCTCATTTTTAGCTCGGTTAACCCAGCCCGGGAAAGGGACTGGAAGTGGAGCAAGGGGAGGATGGGAAAAAAAATGGGAATTTCCACTCTCTCCCATGGTGCCGGGGAGAAAAGAACCTCTCTTCCTAAAGCCTGGCTTTATTGGGATTTTAATGAGCATTTCAGGCCCATTCTCTGCCTGCCTTTGAGGCTGTACACTTGTCAGGGCATCAAATATTCCAGGCAGCTCGTTTGAACGGAATTTCGGGATTTTTTTACATATTTTTCCAAAGGAGACTTTCATGATCAGAGTTGAGCATCCCTTTTCAAAGAGCTGGGACTTTGGTGACTCCTGGCTGCTTTTCCTGCTGGCACAATTCCTCTGGATTTTAGGCTGGAACATCAAAACCGCTCGTGGCACCACAGAAAATACAATTTATTGTTAGAGAAGGCAGCAATTCAGGGTGCAGATTTATTAAAAATTAAAATATCCTGGAATGTTTAACATTCCAGTTCCAAATCCATGACAAACCCTCTGTGAAATTCCCTTCCCTGCCTGGGTAAGGTGGGGGCAGCCAGGGAAGAGTGACCTTGGGAAATATTGGGGGGTTTTGGAGGGAATTTTTCCGCAGCATGTTTGGGAATGGTTTTGAGGATTTTTTCCCCCACCATGGGGTTTGGGATGCGCTGCCTGCCTAACTCGGATTCCCTGCTCTTTCCTCGTAGCTTCAAAGCTGGAGTGCATGGACGAGGAGTATCCCAAATCCATCTGGTACCATTCTGGTACTAAAAGATCAAATTAAATTTATAATTTAGGGCTTATTCATGGGTGAAAAATGGAGTTTTGAGGGAAGCCTTCACCTGGGGATTCCCCCAGGAAATGGGGAGCAGGGAGAGCAGGAGCTGTGGAATAATTCCTGGATGCCCAGGGAAAACAAGGCATCCTGGCACAGCTGGGAATCCTTGGCCAGCCCTTGGGAAGGAGAAGGAATTTGGGACAGGAGGGAAAGGGTGGGCTCCAAATCCCCGTGGCAAATTCCACCTGGGGCCTTCCAAGCCTGAATTTGGGGAATTGCAAAAGGAATTATTGGGAGAAGGAATCACCTCCATGGACAAATCCACCCTTCCACTGTTCCAGCTTGCTCCAAACCTGGCCTTGGACACTTCCAAGGATCTCTGTTTTTTTGGGATAAAGCCACAGTGGGTGCTCACCTGCCACCTCAGCTTGTGTGCAATTAGAGGGAAGGGCAAAAGGATCTGCCTTCCCAAATGGAAACCCGTTCCTAATTAGAGGTGCCCTGGAAACACGGAATTCCCAGCACCCCTTCCCGGTGTTTATTGATTAACAATTGTTATGGGGAAACACGAGCTCCCCTCCATAAATCTTTTGACAGCAGCTGTCCGTCAGAAATAATGATCCTTTTAAAACTCATGAATAAATAATAATGCAAATCCACCCCGCTTCCCATCCCAGCCTCTGGAATGAGATGCACTTATTTAAAATAATGACTCTGCAATGCTTCCATAATGAGCTGTTCCGTGTGTGATCCTTTCTTTCCTGGCCTCGGGGTTCTCCCTTTTTCACGTGAAAACGTTCCATGCCTTCAGATCCTTCCATCCCACACGCCTGTGACAGTTTTTTCCAGTGGGTTAAGGAGATGAGGGGTGATTTTTCCATGGATTCACGGCACGATGGGCATTGATGTTGAGTTTCATTCGTGTTCTCCTTGGCTTTTTGGGGAGCAGTTTGCTTGGAAACAGCAGGAAAGAGGGATAAGATCCCCCTGATCCTCCTTTTCTCCAGGCTGAGCCCTCCCAGCTCCTTCCAGCCCCTTTGGTGAGTGGGAAAAGGGATCTAAGGAACCAAGGGAGAGGCGGGGAGAAGTGACTTCAATAAATATGGGCTCAATTTGTATTTTCCTCATATTTCCAGTCGGGGGTAGAAGCTGGGAATGGGCTCTGATATTAAAGGAGATATCCTCGGATTTCTCTTTCAGCCGAGTAATTTGGGGTAATTTGAAATATCTTTTTGGAGATGGCTGTTAACAACTGCAATTCTTCTCCTGGCTTTCAAGTGAGCAGTGAGTGTTCCTAATGTCAGCCAAGGAAATCACATCCCGAGCAGCATTTGGAAAATAGCTCAGGAGAACAATTTGTGTCGATGATTTCTTGCCATTTTTCCTTCCCCACCACCCCCCCCCTTTCAATTTTTCAATCGGAGCCTTCTCCACAACGTTATTACATGGAATTCAAACACCATGAGGAATTGTAGGGAGGCTGCAATCAAGGAATTTGCTGTATTTTGGAGTTAGAATCTTTTTTTTTTATCCCCGTTTTTATTTGATATTTGCAGAGGTGTTGATGGCTGGGTGATAAGGGGGTACCAGCTCTCCCCCCTCGCTGTATGTCCCAATTGTCCCCAGCTGAAATCCCAGTTTCCACCTCCAAATATACAAATCACTCCATTTAAATACGTAAAAAGATGGAAGGAGACACGGAATTGTTTGAAGGTTCACGACTGGAGAGATTTGCAATTTAAAAAAGGACCAAAAAAAAAAAAAAAGAGAGGAAAAGCAGCCAGAGCCATTCCATGACCAGGCTGGGGCTGATTTTTCCAATCTCTGCTCATTATGGAGTGGTTCCCTACGCAGGGAATTGGAGGTGGGTTTGGAAAGGATGCTCCTGAGGGGGAAGGAGAAAGAGAAGGAGGAGGAGGAGGAAGCTGAGAATGAGGAAAGGGAGAAGGAGGAAGAGAAGGAGAAAAATGAGAAGGGAACTCCCAGATATGTCTGTGCAGTGAGGGGTCACCTTCTCCTCCCCCAGCATGGAATTGTTTGAAGGTTCAGGACTGGAGAGATTTGCAATTTAGAAAAGGACAAAAAAAAAAAAAAGAGAGGAAAAGCAGCCAGAGCCAATCCATGACCAGGCTGGGGCTGATTTTTCCAATCTCTGCTCATTATGGAATGTTCCCTATGCAGGGATGAGTCCAAGCTTCATTCCCAAATCCCTCTTCACCAAATAACAACCCCGCTTCCCTTCCACGTGAGGACACGGAACCCTCAGAGGAGGAAATCAAAGGCAGGTCCCCAGCAAGGGCTGGGCTTGTGGCAGTCCCTGGGGCAGCCTGAATCTCCCTGGTGCCCCACGGTGCCAATTCCCAGGTGGATGCATCCAGAGGGGGATTCAGCCCCTCTGAGGGCTGGGGAGAGCTCTGGGAATTGTGTTGGGGGAGGAGGAAGGAGACTCCTCACTGCCCAGACATCTCTGGGAGCTCCTTTCTCCTTCTCCTCCTTCTCCTCCTTCTCCTCCTTCTCCTCCTTCTCCTCCTTCTCCTCCTTCTCCTCCTTCTCCTCCTTCTCCTCCTTCTCCTCCTTCTCCTCCTTCTCCTCCTTCTCCTCCTTCTCCTCCTTCTCCTCCTTCTCCTCCTTCTCCTCCTTCTCCTCCTTCTCCTCCTTCTCTTCTCCCTTTCCTCATTCTCAACTTCCTCCTTTTCCTCCTCTTCTTTCTCCTCTTCTTCCTCCTCCTTCTCTTTTTCTCCTTCCCCCTCTGGAGCATCCCTTCCAAGCCCACCTCCAAATCCATGAGATTTTGCAGCCCCGATCCTCCAGTCACCAGCCAAAAACCACAGGGAAGAAAAGGCCCTCTGTAAAGAGAAAAAAAAAAAAAAGGAGCCAAAAAACGGCATTAACCTCTGAGAGACGGAAATCCGGGATCCAGGGAGAGGAAAAAAACATTCAGGGCATCACCAGCAGAGTTCCCTCCTTGTTGTTTTAATCAAGGCTTTTTCCAAGGCAGGTTCCCTTCCTGAGGTCTCTTCATTGCTGTTGCTCCCACAGATCCCAAAATTCCAGGATCATGGGATTGTCCTGATTCCACATTGTCCTGCTCAGGCATCTCCTGCCTGCTCCCAGCTCTGCACAGGATCCTGAGAGAGCTGAGGAGACAGGAGCTCACCCAGCCAAGGTCGGCCAGACCAGCATCCAAATTTTCAGAGCACTCCTTGGATTTGGGTCACTCTGTCCTGTTTGGATTTCTTTGAGCCTGTTGTTGGGGGTATCTGGGACCATCCATGCAGCAAAGGGAGTGACACCGAGCCTGAATCCCCACAGAAATCAGTGCTGGATGCAGAAAGCAAAACTGAACAGCTCTGGTGGGAAAACAGGAAGTGCTGGCAGCAATTTTCCAGCTGGGATGATCCCAAGAATTGGTCCCGAGGCAGAGCTGGAGTGGGAGTGGGGAGCGAGCAGGGCTCTCCCAAGTGAAGGATTGCCAGGAGAGACATCCCACTGCACATCCCCAGTCCATTGGAACGCTGGCTCGGAGGGAAATGTGGAGCTGGATGTTTTCCTCCAGCAGCATCCAGAGGGGTGGGAAGACAGGAAATCTGGCAGCAATTTTCCAGCTGGGATATCCCAGCACTGGTCCCGAGGCAGAGCTGGAGTGGGGAGCCAGCAGGGTTTTCCCTGGAGCAAGGTTTGCAGCAGAGCTGTCCCACTGCTCATTCCCATTCCAGAGGGAAATGAGGAGCTGGATGTTTTCCTCCAGCAGCATCCAGAGGGGTGGGAAGGAGCCGGAGTGTCCTGGTACCACACCACAAAAATTCCCTTTCCCAGAGCCCGAGCCCCACGCCCGGCACTCCCCAAGAGCTTCCCAGCCTTCCCAGGCCACCCAAAGGGTGCCAAAGTAAATCCTCCAAGCTGCCTTCTCCAAGAGCATTCCTCTCCTTATTGCTTGCACATGGGTCCTGCTGGAGAGCTTCCTCCCAGCCTGGGGAACGAGGCTTTTCCAGCAAATCCCAAAACTCCTGCTTTTACAACCACAACCTGAAGTCCTCCGTCAACGCTGGGAATCGTTTCAGGAGTCTGGCAGGGCTCACCCACTTCAGCTGCCTCACAGCAGGCCAAGGAAAATAAATCACTTTTTATGGCAAAGGGAATTTCCCTAAAAGCCATAACCCGGGAAGCGACAATGGGGGATTTTTTTGGAATTTTTTAAATCCCACTCCTTCCAAAAGAACCGGGAATTACAAAGGGCTCTTCTGATCCACAGGGATGCATAAATGGGAGCTGACATTAATCTCCTCCTGCCCGGACCTCTATAATGGGACACTTTACAAGCAGGGAAAATTTCAGCTAAAAAAGGATTTTCTGAGGAGAGAGAAGAATAAAAATCCACCAAACTTAGGCTGAAAGAGTCTGAATCCAGTTGTTGAGGATCAAAGGGAATTCATGAGACATGACTCCAGCTTTTTGGGGTCTTTGTTTAAGGATCAGGACCCTGGATGGCCATGGGATGGTGGGAATGAGGCAGCAAAGGGTTCTGCAATTCCCGCTCCGTGACTCATTCCTTAAAGGAATAAATGGATCTGTGTGCTCTCCAAATTACTCTTTTTCCAGCCAGGGAAATGAACCTTGTGCCAGGAAATCCCTGCAGAGAGGGTCAGAGCACCCTTTGCCATGCAGGAGCTCTGTCCGGAGTGAGCCGGGAGCATCGCAGGGATCCAGGGAAATCCAGAGCTCCCCCGTGGATGGGACACAGGGATCCCTCACAATCCCTGGGATGGAGCTCCCAGCAGGGAAAGCCCCTCCCTGTGCCCCCAGCCCATCCCAGCCCTCGGCTTTGTGCTTCTCCCGGGTCTCTTGGAATGAAGGATTTGTTGGAGCTTCCACAAAATTGAGATTTCCTCACATGTGGGCACCGATGGAATGGGGGAAGTGATCCAGGTGAAGGGACACGGGGAGAATCCCTGAAATAAATCACATTTATACATCTGGTAAATGCTCACCTTGCAAAGGTGCAGGATGAATCCCAGCCATGGCTATGGAGAAATCCTGGGAATTGAACATCTCATGGATCATCCTGGGCTTGCAAATCACCCTGCAGAGCCTGTGGTGATTCCTGGATGAATTCCATGGGCTGCTGCTCAGAAGTCAGTTCGGCTGCTGAGGTTTCCTTTGGATGCTCCAGGCTCTGCTCTCCTTTCCAGGGATTCCTTGGGATGGGAAGCAGCCAACGTCAACTGTCGTGGACACCACAGGTGGCTCTGGGCATGGCCTTCCTTAGGCCTCCCAAAAGTTTCCCAGGGAAATTGGAGCAGGGACAGAGTTTTAGGGCTTTATCTGTTTGCTCCAGGGTTGGGTGGGAGGGAAATCCTTATGGAGTGGGGTGCCAAGAGCAAACCCTCCACGAGGGATTATGTGGATAAAAGGACTGGGATCATTTATGGGTGGAGGGAAGGGAAGTGGTTTAAAGCCCAGATCCTGCTCCCAGAAAATCCATTGTCACAGGATGTGTCTCTAGTGGATCCTGCTCAGGTCACGGGGCTGGAGGCTGGGATCTGTCCCACCAGGAATGCAGAGGTTTATCCCTAATTTTTTTGAATCAGTCCTTTTAAAAAATTACAGAGAAATGCTGAAAGTTGGCTGTTTTTCCATGGAAATGCTCCAGGAATGTGGCTGGTCCAAGAGCTGGAGAGGTGCCACAGCTGGAGCCAGGGCTTGGAGCAGTGAAGTGCCCAAAAATCCCAGCTCCAGGTTTTATAGGCATAACAGATGGAGCTGGAGCTTTAGGAGAGCAGGAGGAGTATTTCCCCAAATCCCAAGGACAAATTATCCCGTGTGCACTGGTGGGACCTCCAGCATCATTCCAAGGTCTGCAGGATGCCCAGGAACACTTTGGTCCAACTTAATCAAACATCTGCCTGTTGGGTGATCCTTAAGGTCCAGCCCAAACCATTCCACGATTTCTTTTCCATGGAGAGGGAAGGTGACAGCAGAGAAGAGCTCTGGGACTTGGGCACCTCAACCAGCCCATCAGCTCCGTGTTAATGTTCCCCAAAATCATCCAGATCCAAGGAATGAGCTGATTTTTTAATCATGATGAACATCCGAGATAAATTAAACAACCCCGTAATAATTTCAGGCTCCATTAGGAATAATGGATAAACCTCAGGGTTTGCCAAGTGGAAAATAACAATCTTGATAAGGGGGGGGGGGGGGAAACAATTAAAAGTAATTTTCAACAGCACAAAGTGAATTTGGCAGCAGAAAAAGCCATGCAGAGTTTAAGGAAATTCCAGAGGAAGGACTTTTGTTAATAAATTACTTCAGATGGGGTTATCCAGCTCTTTTTACTCCAGGCTGTTTGTTGTTATGTCTAAAAGCACGGATTTAGGAATCATGGAATCAGGATATTCTATCCCACTTCCCAAAAGTGCCAAATCCCACAGGTCAATGCTTGGATTGGGAAAATGAGGCGGGTGGGGGGTCCCAGCAGCTTCCCCCTCTGATTTATGAGCAGCCACTTTCCTAATTCCAAATGCACTCGGAGTGGGGATGTTCCAGGGGGGGTTTATTATAATTAAACTCTCTGCTCGTGGCCAAGGGCGCTGGGAGAATTAGTCCTGATAAAACAGGAAAAAATCTGCCCAGCTTGTGGTAAAAAAATATCTCCACACCGAGGGGCTCCACTTAAGTGTGGAGATGTGTGGGCAGCTCCCATTTAATTCCACATCCCAGCTTTTTTCCCAATTACCTTGCACTAAGCTCTAATTGAGATCTGGAATTAAAATCAAACAGGATGGAGGAGATTTAGTTGGGAAGGCCAATCAGAAATTCATTAAGAACTTCCCATCATGCGCAGGATCTTGTCCATCCCACACGGATCCATCCCTCTGGCTGCTGCCCTGAGGTGAGAACTGTCATTCCCTCGTCAATCCAGCTCTGCTCAGGTATTCCAGAAGAAAAGAAAGCACTGGTGCAAGACTTTTTCCCATTTTCCAAGGATCAGAGCTCTGCTGGAGATGCTGCTCCTCCCCACACGCCCAGATCCGTGTCCCAGGAGGGCTCCTGGAGCTCCAGGTCAGTAGGAATAACTCAATTTTCCTGCTGCACCTCCTATTTAATCAGTATCTAAACTCTGAGCACCTTGGTTGCATATTAAAAACGCCATTCCAGTGAGTTTCCACTGGGACGGGATTCCTGGGAATTGCATCCCGCCCTGCAGAGCGGGACTGGCTCCACGCGGAGAGAGCGCTGGCCAGGCCCAGCATGGCACGGGCAGAGCTGAGCCACCTCAGCTCCAGCTTGGATCCAGGATAAATCCAGGCGCTTTGGGATGCTAATGACCCCCCCTTGGATGAGTGCAGCACCAGCAGCACCCTCACCATTTTCCCTGCTCCACCGAGGAGCCACAATTCCAGATTGGATGCACAGCGAGGACTTCCTGCACCTGTGCCTTGGAGCTAAATCCACAAAATTCGGTTGAACCGAAGGGGCTGGGTGTGAGGAGAAGGAAAAAACAGCCCCCAGTGTCCCCACCCACAGTGAAGCCACCTCCAGTGACACTCACGCTGTCCCCAGCTGGAGAGCGCTTGGCTTGGTCGAATTCCAAAGAAATAAATTGGATGTGAGGGGGAAAACAGCTTTCCACCCCTCGTGGGAAAGCAGAAATTCGGGAGTAATGGATGACCTGCTAAAAATATTCCGTGGCGGCAAATTGTGCCTTGTCTGTGTTTGTGTCCCAGCTGCAGGAACGAGGCCTGGAGGCAAATGCTCCCGTTGGGATGGAACGAAGCGATGATAATTAGGAATTATAACTAGATATGTTCTGTATTTTTAATGTATATAAAATTATATATAATTATGAGCCTTTTCCCCAGTTGTGTGTGAAATTGTTGGGCATTAAAACCTTGGGATGTGGGCTGTGGCTTCAGGAGGATCCCAGGGTGGTGCCAAACCACCGGCACCCACCGGAACAGCCGGGAAGAATCCCTGCCTTTCCTCCGCCAGCCCTCCCTGTCACCTCTCAGCCCAGGGATGAAAATTTGGAAGGGATTTTTTGGGAGCTAAATGGCTCATTTCTACCTACAGGTCCAGAGGCTCATTCCAGGAAGCTGGCTGGATATTCCTGCTGGAAGTGCTCGCCCAGCAGCGCATTTGATAATCATCCACGTGCCCGTAGCTCGATACACCCCTGCCCATCTGCCGGCGTGGCAGCGTGCCCGCTCTCCAGATGGTCCTCGTGATTCACAGGGGCAGAGGTGCCAAAGAAAAAGATGGATTTAGATGACACCGTTAGTGCCACCTCTCCCGCCTCCCCTCGGCGGTGACAGCTCCGACAAATCAGCGCCGCGGCGACAACGAATCCCTCTTAATAAAAGGCGGGAATTAGGGATGGAAAGACCTATTAGGTCATTTACTCCAGCTCCTTGCCAGCGCCTGATCAGCACGTTAATCTTCCCAAATGCGGATATCGCCGTGGAAGAGGCAAAGCCAGGCTGCTCCCAGATATTCGGAGCTGCCAACAACGCGAGCGGGATTTCGGCTGGTGCCGCGGAGAGCCGCCAGGGCCATATGGGGTGTCAAAATCTATTACACAAAAGTTCAGCCTCCAGGCAGTCTCCGGGAGAGCAGGCCCGTGACAGACATGGAAAACGTTCCCGTTGAGGGGAGGATCCGAGGGCAACGCAGGAGCGGGAACACGGGACAGGCAACCAGAATAGTTCGGAATGAGTCGGGATAGAGGAGCACGAGAATGTCTGGGGGGCATGAAAAATGGAAAGGGCAGTCAGCTCCATTTTCCCTGGTTTTTTGGCCATCATCTCCTATGGGCTCAGTTGGTTGGAGATAAAATGGCCAAAGTTGTGGGATCCATCCCCATCCCGGAGTTGCGCTTGATGATCTTTGTGGGTCCCTTCCAACTTGGAATACTTTGTGATTATCTTTTAAGGTAAATATACCAGGGCTCTCAACATCTGCTGTGGCAAATAGAAGGCCACCCAATGTCTTGCTTCCCAAAACATGTCCTTTCTTTCCCCTTGGATTGAGATAACTTTAACAGTGTCCATTTTAAAGCAAAAGATTCCATAATTTTTTTTTCATAACTTTGCAAACCCTACCCAACCCTGATTTCAAGCCGCTTATCAGTACAAGGGGAGCCGAAAACTGAAGTGCAGCCCAATTGCAAGGTGAATATCCAAAATTCTGCCAAAAATTTACTAAAAAAAGGGGAAGAAAGTGGCAGAATAAAAGGGATTTTCCCTAAATGTCACCCTCAACCTGGGATAAAGGTATTTAACAATTCCTTGCATGGCAAAAGTAAAGGATGGGTCCTTGACCAAGCCCTTGGCATTTCCATGAGCTAGCTGTTTTTTTTCCCATTTTTCCCTCTTTCCTTGATTCCCTTATCAATCCCCAAAGCCATGTAAATAACACTGAGAAAAGGCAGCCATTCTGTGGGTTTTCCATGATTCTTCCTCTTTCCTTCCCAGTTTGCAGAAACTGTAATCACTCAGTTCACCTAATGAGGTGGATCTTCAAGATTTCCTGAAATCCCTTGAATTCCTCCGTCATTTATGTCCATATTGTTCCTAAGATGGGAATGATCCCCCTGATTCCTGGTAGGTGAGGAAATAAATGGAAATCTGATGCTTTTCCACTCAGCTTTTCAGTAATAGTCCACAGCAGCATTGAAAAAGTGAGGCTCTCCTGCTGTTTTACTTTTTTTTTGCTGGAATTTATGCCAGACAGAGGGTTAAAAAGCCACTGATTTAATTTTTTTAAAATAATTTCTCTGGGAAAGGCTGTGGGAAGACTTTGGAAAAGGGCAATGAGAAGTAGGGACACACTTCGAGGTGAATATTTTAAGTGCTGCCAAATATTTTGCTAAAAAAAATTTTTTTAAATGGCAGATTAAAAGGAGTTCTGCCTAAATGTGGCCCTGGAGTTGAGATAAAGGGAGGTAATGAATTTAGGGAAGGATGCAGAAAGACTTTGGAAAGGCATAGCTGCTCTTTCATGCCGTAATTGGCCAAAAATCCTGCATACAAATACCCGAGAATTACACAGTTAGGAAGAAACTGCTGTTATTGGGTTGCTGTTTTTTTTTTTCCTCTTCACTCAAGGGAAGAGGAGAAATTCCTCGTTTTGCTCCAGATAAATCCCCATTAAAATGAGCAACCGAGAGGCCACGGCTCCGAGGGACCCCCCGCGGGCTCCCGCATCCCTGCCGTGCCCATTCCCGTTGGATGGGGCTGGGAGAGGCACCACTTAGAGAGGATAAAGGTGGCAGCATCTGGCCCGTGAAGAATTTGCTCCTCAACGCTGGGAGGGTCCCCGCCACGACCCCGCGGCGAGACGGATCCCGCCAGGAAAACATCAGGACGCTTTGCCGCCCACAAGGAAAACACAAATCCATTAAGGAAGGAGGGAAATTGCCCTGCACCGGTGTTCCCTGGCCCGTGTTTGTCCCAGCCACCACCCCTGTGTCCATTTGGGATGCGCACGACGATTATCCTGGAGCTGCTGAAATGAGCAGCGGGTGGACCGCGCGGAGTTCCTGCCGCTTCCCTTTGTTTTTGGCGGCTTTTCCCGGGAGCAGAGCTGCCTCTCAGGCAGCCAGGCGTGGGTGCTGAGTGCTCCGTGCTGAATGGGATGCTCCTCTCCTGGTCCTTTCCTATTTTTTCCGCTCTGTCACTCCTGGAAGGGCTTTGATAGGAGATGGCAGCCGGTGATCATTGACAAAAGCCGGGAAGGAGGCTGCTCATTTTGTGTCTTGGAGAAGGGAAAAAGGGAGAGGAGCACCCTCTTTTTCCTGCTTTCATGGGCAATAAGCGGGAATATCAAAGAAAAAGGATGGCAGGTTTCTGAAACAGTGGCTAAGAAAGAGATTTAAGGACACAATGGAGCGTTGGTTTGGAATTGGAAAGAGTCCCTTTGGTTTCAGTGCCCTCCGGGAATCGGGGTTTACGGGAACAATTGGAATTGTGCTGAGATAAATAAAGACGGGAAAAGGGGAAATGCATCCTTTTTTCCAGTGTGCAAAGTGAGCTTTTCCCAGAGAAAAATAAAAAAAAAAAAGTTCTTCTTGTCAACAGAAATTTTTTATCCAAAGATCTGAGATGCTTCCCTTACTTCTCCAAAATGCAACAATATCAGAGTAGAGGTTTTTGGGATGACCATGGACGCTCAGCCCCTTTGCACCATTCCATAGGCTATTCCAATGTGTACTTTCTTCCCTATATATTTTTTTTTTTTTTTTTGCCCCTTCCTCCTAGTCCAAATCTGCCTTCCCAATGGCAGGATCCAGTGGGGTCAAAGATTTTTATATTGGAAAGCAGCTCCCGACACCCTCAGTGTGAGTGGATGCAGGGAATATTCCGCAATCCACAGCTGACACCAGTGGGGTGATTAAAGGAATGTTGTCCCTTGATCCTCACCTTCAGCAAATATATGGGATAGAAGATGCCTGGAGGTTTTTCCAGTCTCAATGGTTCTGTAATTCCACGCTCTCCAACCTCTCTTGGAATCCACCTCCAGGTTCACCAACCTCCCCATGGGAAATCCAATCAGCTTTAACCAGTTCTTGGAGATGCCAAAGGTTTGGGACCAGGCACCCCAAGCTCCCCAGGGAATGTAGCATTTCCTGCTGCTGGCCAAAATACTGGATGGGCTTTGCATTTTGGAGGTGAAAAGAGCACCCGGAACGCCTGGAAGTGGCATTTCAGGTGGGCACCTGGATTAGCAGGATAAAATCCTCCCCGTTTCATCCCTCTCCTGCCTATTCCTGCCCAAAAACCAGGACAAAGGGAGGTACCAGCTTTAAAATTCCATTTTGCTTCTGCAAATTCTATTTTTGCCAAACAAGCTCGGTTTTATTTCCGAGCTTTGCTTTTGCTGCTGATCACGAGGTACAGAAATCAAGGAGAAGAGCGTGAAATGAACTTGAGTTGTTTAAAAGAGCTTGATTGATATGAAGAAAAAGCATTTCCCCTTGAATTCACCGCATGGAGGGAGCTTTTTGAAATCCACACTCCTCGTCAGGAAAACAAGGAATTATGTGTTCATTGAAGCCAGATCCAAAGTCTGGGAAATTACTAAAGTTAGAGAAATGCAAATGTTGGATTAGTCTGGAAGCCTGGAATTCAATTTCATTAACTCTGACATTTCTGCACATCCATTGTGTATTTTCCCAGTTTATTTCCGTGGCCAACTGGGAGCAAAATCCACCTCAGCCTGCGGGCTCCACAGGAAAAGGAGGGATGACAAAGGAGGACACGGATCATGCCCCACATGCCAGGGACTTCCAGGGGCAATGCCACCTTCCTGGACTTCCCAGGGCTTTTCCAGCCCTCCCGAGCCCTCTGCACTCTGCATCCAAGGGGGAACAGCAGGTGGGGTGTCCTGTTAGGAACGCGCCAGGTGATGATGCCACCCTTCCGCTGGCACCGCTGCATCCGTGGCAGGCTGTCCCTGCACGCCTGGGCTGCCTCGGGCAGGGCGCTGAGATGAAGCCAGATGGCAGCAGCTTTTCCATTCAGGACTCCTGAGTCACAGCCCATTCCCTGGATCCTTGAGAGAAGATGCTTCTTCCCAGTTTTTTATTTAGCGTGGAAGTGCTTTGCTCAGGAATCCACCCCCGGAGCAGCCTCCTACGGTGTTTCTTCCAAGATCTCCTCTCCACGGCTGGGAAAGGAAGAAGCTTTGCTGGCAGGACGGTTTCCAGCTCCCCCGGGACTGGGAAGTTCATGGACAGCACCTAATTCCCAGGATTAATTAATGAATGATCATTAGGATCCTCTAGCAGGGCACGCACAGAGGAATGGGACACCACAGCCAATTCTCGGCCCTGAGGATCACCAATCCCACTGGATCATCCATGGTCAGCCAGCCCATCGCTCCAGCAAGGCAGGAAGGACTTCTAAGCCCTGAAGTACAAATTCCTGGAGGTGACAACCTGGATTGCTCCATGGAACCCCAGGTTACAGCCCTGCCCTGCTGGAAATAGCCTTGGGATCACCCATTCCATGTGGAAGCTGCTCGTCACGCTTGATTTATCCAGCTTATCCCATAGGTAGTTAATTAATCCCCTTCCCCAAAAACAATAACGAGTTTATTGCAGTCTGAGTGGCTTCCTGTTTTATCCCAGTTTCCCATGCCAGGATCCGCACTGGAATGCTGAGCTTGGGACTGTCCCAGTCTTCCTTGGGTTTGTGATCCAAACTTTCCTCTGGCTGTGGGAAACCCCATGGATTTGTGGCTCTCCCGAGGGTTGCCAGCTGCAGTTGGAGGACCAGCAACTCTTCCCTGACTGGATTGGTTATTCCAGGGAATATGAGGATTTCCAAGGGAATATGAGGATTTCCAAGGGAAAATGAGCATTTCCAAGGGAAAAAGAGCTTCCCTGCAGAAGCACCGGGATGCGAAAGCTGTTACAGACCTTATCCCTAATTTAATGCAATTCCCACCAGTTTAGCTCAGAACATTTGTGATCCAAAGCTGGGAGCAAGGAAACGTGGATTTCCTGAACTTCTTGGGAGGAAGGAAAGCAAAACCAAATGGGGAAATGCATTTCCCTTGGAAAAACACAGCAGCAGTTGCATTTTCCTCATGGATCTTCCCTCCCTGCCATCCCTTTCATCCCCTTCTCCCACCAGCCAGGCTCCAAATATTCCAGCCAGGCCCCAGTTCCAGAGTTTATTGTCAGCCTTCCTGAGTGTCCATAGTTCTGGCATGGAAATATTCCCCTCAAGGGATCTGTGTGGGATTGAATTATTTTTTCTGGAGCACTTGGGAATGCTCAGTTAGGAGATGCTGGATTCCAAATTATTATTATTATTATTATTATTATTATTATTATTATAACACCCGATCCAGTGCAAGCACCACTGCACCTTCCCATGGTGGAAAACACAACTCTGGCTTGAAATTCCATGTGTTAGAAACAGCTATCCCAAAACTGAACATCATCAGGATTGCCCAAGCTTGGTTCTGACCAATTTCCTTCTCCAGGAGAGAAGAGTGATTAAAAACCAGGATTCAGTCAGCCGGAATTGCCCATAAAAGCCAGGATATTATCATTTCTATGAGGGAATCATCATGCCAGGGATGTAAAAGCCTTCATGAAGAATGAATCCACAGCCAGAGCTGTTGGAAACATTAAGGAAATAAAAGGCTTCTTGCTGTTACATTTCATTTAAAGGAGCCTGAAATTCCCAGGAAGAGCAGCCACAAGCTGCAGAAACCTCGTTAAGTGATTTCCAGGGCTGTTTGTTATTTTACCTCTGTTTACATGACATTTACGGCGGGGTTTAGGTGAAGCTGCAGCTCCTTCAATCCATTTATAAACCCTCCCTTTCCCGAGGACAGCGGTGGTGCACGAGGAAAGGAGTTAAGGAATGAAAATGCGAGGGAAAAGGGCTTTATCCTGGAACCTGGAGTAGCTACAAATCCAAATAAACCCATTGGAAAAGCCAGGATGTCCCAGCGGGGAGGAATTGGCTGTAATTTATCCCAATTCCGCAGGGTGACCCTTAAAACGTGCTGCACTTTGCATTTCTTGCCCTTTATTACCCAGCCCTTCTCTGCTTTGCTTTTAAGATGATAAAAATCGTGATTAACTGAGGGGAAGCTTGCAGAGAATTTAAATCCTCCACGAGCACCTTTGCGCTGCTAAACTGCTGGGAAAAAAAAAAATAAAAAAAAAACAAAAAAAAAAAACCCACCCCAAAAAGCCTCTTTTATGTGCTGGGATGAAAACACAGAGGGAAAAAAAAGAAAAACATGGGAAAAAAAAAGCCCTCAGATAAAATTTTAATCATATTTGCAGTAAATCAAGAGCAGTTCTGGGTTGCTCTGAACTTTGTTCCCTGGGTTTGTTTCAGAATGAAGGCATCACATGAGAATCCCTTTAATAATGACGTTATTTTGCTGGGTTTAGAAGAAAAGGATACAGAAATCAGGGGAAAATGGGAATGTGTGGCTCACAAAATTAAATACATGTGGGAAGCATAAAAGAACCAGCCTGAGGAGTAAATTGCGGGCTCAAGGATTCCCATAATTGCACAGACCCCAATCATCCCCATCCAAGCCCAGCCCGGATTTGATCTGGGATTCTTCGGGATTTTATGGGTTATTCCGACCCATGTAATTAACAGGGAAAATAGAAACAACACTTTTCCAGCAAATTGTTCCATTGTCAGCTCCTTTATGAGGTGAAACGGTGATTTTTTTCTCCAGTTTCCCGAATCCACCACCAATATTTACAAAGGGAAGATGAAAGAAGCTCAGCCACTCAGCACAGAAGGCGACATTTTTGGGAAGTGACTTAATTGCAAACATTTTCCTTTTAGGAGCCACTTTGGGAGACACCTTAAAGGGATTTGTTTTGCGAACGTGTCGGGTGTTTAATTTCTAAAATAACATTTCATGGCCTCAGCACTCCAAGTGATGAGTCACTTGTCAAACCTTGGCCCACGCTGCCAAGTGACTCAGGGAAAAAAATGCCTGAGGGTGTTTGGAAAAGAGGCAAGGAAAAGAGCAGAGGAGGTGGCCAAGATTTAAAGGATGAGTGGCCTTTTCGAGGCCAGGGAGGAGCAGACAGGGATTTTGGGGAGGGGAACGTGTTTCCATCCTCTCCTGGGGTCCTTTGTCCACCCACAGCCCCCACAGCCAGGAATTCCTTCCCAACATCCCATCTAAACCTCCTCTCTCCCACTTTGAAGCTATTCCCCCTTGTTCTCTCACTCCCTGCCTTGTCGCCAGTCCCTCTCCAGCTCTCCTGGAGCCCCTTCAGGCCCTGCAAGGGGCTCTGAGCTCTGCCTGGAGCCTTCCCTTCTCCAGGGGAACATTCCCAGGGCTCTGAGCTCTGCCTGGATCCTTCCCTTCTCCAGGGGAACATTCCCAGGGCTCTGAGCTCTGCCTGGAGCCTTCTCCTCTCCAGGGGAACATTCCCAGGGCTCTGAGCTCTGCCTGGAGCCTTCCCTTCTCCAGGGGAACATTCCCAGGGCTCTGAGCTCTACCTGGAGCCTTCCCTTCTCCAGGGGAACATTCCCAGGGCTCTGAGCTCTGCCTGGAGCCTTCCCTTCTCCAGGGGAACATTCCCAGGGCTCTGAGCTCTGCCTGGAGCCTTCCCTTCTCCAGGGGAACATTCCCAGGGCTCTGAGCTCTGCCTGGAGCCTTCCCTTCTCCAGGGGAACATTCCCAGGGCTCTGAGCTCTGCCTGGAGCCTTCCCTTCTCCAGGGGAACATTCCCAGCTCTCCCAGCCTGTCTTATTTATGCAGAGAACAAAATTAAAAACTCAACTGATTCTTGCAGGCCCCCCCAAAAATTCCACAGTCTGGGTGGAGAAGAAACCCCTCCAAATGGACACCCCTGCCTCTGGTGCTCCCAGTCCTCCTCCAGTGATCCCAAAATCCTGCCCAGACGGGGAAAGAGAGGAAACCTCGGCGAGGGAGGGTGGCTCCGAGGCAGCAGCATCCATCAACAGCCAATTCATTATCCTAAATCCAGGGAGGATAATGAAACCCGCTGAAATATGGGACCAAAGGCCAAGGTTGGGTTTCCCTGGAAACCAGAGCATTGTGTTGGCTGACTTTTGTTGTCCCCAAACATTGCCCTCGGTATTCCAGCGCCGTTGGTTCACCAAGGGAAACGTCGGAGCATTTCCCCCCTTCCCTCCCCTCCCCTCCATCCCTGCATCAGGCTGACTTTATCTCCATTAATTTCTTACTAAAAGGATTCCAAAGGTTGCCTTTTTTTTTATCATTCCCAAAGTTTTTCCCCCTTTAATCCCCATAAAGACACTGCCATTTATTCCCATAAATATCCTGGCCCACTTAATATCTCCTTGGCTCCCCCAATATCCAGGAGAAAAGGAGTGACCTCGGTGGGGCTGGGATGATAAGGCTGGGATTTATCAGGAGGAACTCCTAGGAGCCTTATTTTCATTTTTCCAGCTGGGGTATAAATCAGGGGGATGTGGGGATCATTCATCCCTCGTGGTGGATCTGTCATCGCAGGGAAGGACAGGGGAGCGGGGAGATTTGTGTGGATCCCTCCTCTCCCGCTCTGCTGCCACCCCTGATGGAAATGTGAGCTCACGCTGGGAACAGCTGGGGAAAAGGGGCTGATAAATTGCTTAACCAGACCATTCATATTGTCTGCTCATAATTCCCAGTGTTTTATCTCCGTGTTTTTAAATGGCGGGGGAATTTCAGGGCTTTTTTGCACGCCATTCCTTAAACAAGACAAACTATTTTTAGTGACTGAGCTTTCCAAGAAGGAGTGAGAAAGGGATGCGCTTTCCAGCAGGATTTTTAATGCTCAGCAGTGCTTTTCCCCCCACATGAGGACCCCAGAAGCAGCTCCAGCCAGCCAGGAGATGCTTCTACAACCTCTGCTTTATCAAACCCGCTGTGTGCAGCAACTCCTCTCCCTTTGGTGGCAAAGAAAGGTGATTTTTCCTATTTTGTGTGGGTAAAGAAGTGCCTCAGGCCCTGGGATGTGCTCTAATAACAACCAGCCCCACACAGCAGGAGCTGCTAAAGAATGGAAAGTGGAGATAAAACTGTGTAAACGTTAGGCGAGGGATTAAAACATCGCCACACTCGATGAGAAAGCTCAGAAATATCTTCCAGAAGTCCTCCTGAACCACTTCGTTTTCCATGTTTTGTCTGTCAGCTCTGCCCCCTGAGCAGAAAATCCCACAAACAGCCTGGTCGTGGCGGGGGAATGACATTCCTGTCAGGACTGGGAAAGGCAGGAAATATTTAACATTCACCATCCTTCCCCGGGGGAAGGAAATTCCTGGTCTTTCTTACCCCAGATAATTTCAGTCCATCCCAACCCACAAAGGTCTGTCAGCATCGGAGCTTGGACTTGATGATGTTAAAGGTCTTTTCCAACCTTAATTCCATGAATTTAAGTTCCTTTAATTTGAGTTGACAGGAGGTAAATGGTCTATGTGTCTATTTGGGTTTATTTTCCAGCTTTTGCCTCTTTTCCCTCTTTTTCAGGGGGAGGAAATCAGGGATCCTGTTTTCACATTCCCAGCAGGATTGTGCCAGCCAGGGGACACGGATCCCTCACCCTGCAGAGATGAGCTCCAAGGACACCCCTGGGACACTGCCACAGCTCAGAATTCCTCCCGGGATAGGGAAAATTCCTGCTGGGAATGCACCAGGGCTCAGGAGTGGTGCAGAGGCAGAGTTCTCCTCTCCATGCCCAAGGGGAAGGGAGCAAGAGGTGTGAATTTACCACTCTGGGGCCATAAAATTCCCAAATTTCGGCACTGGGGAGCTGCTGGACCCTTGTGTGTTGCCCCATCAGTGCTACTGGTGGATTTTTCTGGAATCACTGGGAAGCTGCTGATGGAAAAGGGAAGGCTGGCACAGGGAAAGCTCATGTCCCATGTTTTGTAGGGGGAGCACCTGGAATCCCGCAAGGATCAGGTGCCTCTGGAGCTGAGCAGGACCTTGATCCTCACCCTTTGGGGACATGGAAAATCCTACAGGGAGCTGGGAATGCTGTTAATGGAAAATTCCTGACAGGGAGCTGGGAATGCTGCTGAGGGAAAATTCCAACAGGAGCTGGGAATGCTGTTAATGGAAAATTCCTGACAGGGAGCTGGGAATGCTGCTGAGGGAAAATTCCAACAGGGAACTGGGAATGCTGCTGAGGGAAAATTCCAACAGGGAGCTGGGAATGCTGCTGAGGGGAAAATTCCAACAAGGAGTTGGGAATGCTGCTGAGGGGAAAATCCTACAGGGAGCTGGGAATGCTGCTGAGGGGAAAATCCCTAAAGGGAGCTGGGAATGCTGCTGATGGAAAATTCATGACAGGAGCTAGAATGCTGCTGATTGAAAATTCCTGTCAGGCAGTTGGGAATGCTGCTGACGGAAAATTCCTGTCAGGGAGCTGGAAGTGCTGCTGGCACAGGGGGACGGGGATCCCTTCCAAGGCCAGTTTTCCATAGGCATGGATGAAGGATCCTCCTGCCTGACCCAACCTGCCTTTAATTGCCTCATTCCCCTTCCCATCTCTCCATTTTCCTTTCATGCCTCCTCCGTTGTCCGTCCCTGGCTCCTCACATCTCCCCAGGTTTGGTTCCCTCTTTTTTCATCGCCATTTCAAATGCCCCAAAGGGCTGGATTTTTATTTCTCTGCCTCTTGCTTCCCTGAATGCTTTCCCTTGGGAATAACACCGGGGTCTCATCTTTCATTCCCTTCTGAGGTGAGATAAAAGAAAAACGGACGTTAAACCCACACAAAGCACCCCAATTTCACTTTGATCTTGACATCAGCGAGTCGTTATAGAGGGCCAGAATCAAAACAATCCATAAATTCAGCACAGCAAGAAAGGAAGGTTTCCAGGATTATTTTTTTTTTTTTTAATTAAGGTTCAGGGGAAATTTGAAGTCTTGCATATGAAGGCATTCCACCCTGCCAAGTCATTCCCAGGTTTTGTGGTGAGAAAAAGGGAATTGAGTCTTATTTGCCATCAGCAAAATCATGGAACTGCATCAAACCAAAGCAGCCTTTCCCAGGAAAACGGGAAAGTTATCACCTACTCCTATTAGAATGGACCTAACATTAGTAAGACAATTAATAAAACACCAAGGCCTAATTCAAATTTTGAAGAAAATCCAGAAAAAATGGAGAGAAAACTCTAATTACTCTCCATCATGATACAAAAGAGATAAACAGAGTTCTGCAAAGAACAAAACAAGAAGCAGATCATCACTGGTGGGATGTAATCTTTAGATAGATGCCAGCTACAACTGGGATTTTTAATACTTTGTGCCACCCCATTGCAGTTTTACTGATATTGGCTGGAATAAGTTTAAAGGTATCTTTTATAGTACTTATTTAGAATTAAAGAATACTAAAACCACCTTGTCAAATGTGCACAGCCCACATTCCTGTATTCCCTGCTCCGAATGCCCCTCCTGGATCTCTGCACGTCCTCCAAGTCCCCTTCCTATCCTATGATGGAACTGGGGGTGTGTGTCCTGTCACCATCTGTCAGAGCTGGGGCAGTTCTCTGCTGTTCATTGGGCAGTTTTTTCTTTGTCTCTCCCACAGCCAATCCTCCCTCCAGGAGATCTCTGCTGTTCATGGGCCATTAATTATTAATTATCTTCTGTTCATGGGCCATTAATTATTAATTATCTTCTGTTCATGGCCACTGAGTGTCCCTGCATGGCTGAGAAAATTCCATCATCCCATGGGGAGAGGAGCCAAGCATTCCTACCTGGATACAATCTGAGGCTTTGGGATACCACAGCAGCCTTTGCCCACTGCATTCCCAGAGGAGCAGCTTTCTGCCCCACTGCATTCCCAGAGGAGCAGCTTTCTGCCCCACTGCATTCCCAGAGGAGCAGCTTTCTGCCCCACTGCATTCCCACAGGAGCAGCTTTCTGCCCCACTGCATTCCCACAGGAGCAGCTTTCTGCCCCACTGCATTCCCAGAGGAGCAGCTTTCTGCCCCACTGCATTCCCAGAGGAGCAGCTTTCTGCCCCACTGCATTCCCACAGGAGCAGCTTTCTGCCCCACTGCATTCCCAGAGGAGCAGCTTTCTGCCCCACTGCATTCCCACAGGAGCAGCTTTCTGCCCCACTGCGTTCCCAGAGGGAGCCCAGGCCCATCTCCAGCAGCCCTGGAGCTCCAGAGGAAAACTCCAGCCTTGTCCAGGATCCTGCTCCAGCAGAAGCACAGCTGGCACTGCAGGAGGGCTGAGCCCCCATGGAATGGCACTGCTGCCACCACCCTGACCCACAGGCTGCCAGGGCCTGCTCTCACTCTGACAGTGGTGTTTTGTATTACTGCATTTTTATTTTTATCTTTTTTTTTCCTAGTTAAGAACTGTTATTCCTATTCCCACATCTTTGCCTGACAGCCCCTTAATTTCAAAATTATAATAATTTGTAGGGAGGGGGTTTACATTTTCCATTTCAGAAGAGGCTCTGCCTTCCTCAGCAGACACCTGGCTTTTCAAGCCAAGACACTTCCCAGCCCAGGGAATTTTTTGTCTGCTTTGAATGCATCAACAGAGAGGTTTTAGCCCTGTGTGGCTTTGACTCCTGTGCTCACTGAACATCCCGAGCTGTTCCCACTCCCTGGCCTGGGATCTTCTCCCGATTAAGCACTGGCCGCTTTTGGGATTTGTGTTTGCCCACAGGCAAGGGAAGAGCTAAGAGCAGACCCTGGAGGGAGCTGGGTGAGCACCTCAGGGTGGGATAACGCAGAGCTGGGGCCAAGCAGCTCCGGGTGCTGTCCTTCCTGATGGAGGAGAACCTGGAATTGTTTGGGTTGGAGGGACCTTACAGCTCATCCAGGTGGGCAGGGACACCTGCCACTATCCCAAGTTGCCCCAATCCCTGTCCTTGGACATTTCCAGGGATGGCACAGCCACAGTTTCTCTGGGAATTCTATTCCAGGGCCTCCCCACCCTCACGGCAAAATCTCCTTCCTTAAATCCAGTCCAAATCCAGCCAAATCCTTCCTTTTAAAAACATTCCCCTTCTCCTCTCACAGCAGCCCTGCCACTAAGTTTGTCCCCATTTTTCTCAGAGCTCCCCTTCCAGGATTGTCTCCCTTTCCTTCTGGGAATTTTTCATGTGGTGATTTAGAGAATTTCGTGACAATTTAAGGGATTTTCCACTTTTGTGCAGAACGATGTTAAAGATATGTCAAGGATTGGGATGTCCACCTTCCCCAGTGTGGGATTTCTGCACGTTTGGCTCTGGCCAAGAATTCCCAGCCTCAGATTCCATCCTCTTTATCCCAAATTTCTCCTGCTGGAAACAACCAGCCCGTGACAACCCCTCTGCTTTCCCCAGAAACTCTGTTTAAAACTTCTCTGTGGGCCCTGCTTGCTTTAGGAAATGCTCTCCCCGTGGCTGCCAGATGAAAAGCAGAGATAAGAAATGGATTGAGCCCAGCAGAGCATTTTTAGTGCAGAAAGTTCAAATATTATGGATTTTTTTTTCTGGTTTTCAGGACGAGAGCCAGGGATCCAAACCCTGCTGCCAGGGACCCGTCCAACCTGGCCTTGGACACTTCCAGGGATGGGGCAGCCACAGAACCTCCCCACCCTCGGTGTAAAAATCCATGACAATTCTCTTTTTAGCTCTGTTTCACCACGGCTTTAATGGTGCAGTAAATTCCTGGGAAACGCCACCTTTGTATCCATCTGGATCCCGCCCCTGCTTGATTCCAGCAGTAATTACCGGGAATTTCCTCAGGCAATCAAGCCTTTATCAGCGGCGGGTGCTCCTGCACAGACAAGCAGATATTAAAGGGCATCGCCTTACAAAAATCAGCATAATGGCTTTTAGTCCCCGGCCTGAATTTGCGCCGGAACATCTGGCTCGAGGTGTGTGTGTTTAACTGTGCACACATCACCTTAATTAGAGGAGAAACAAGGCTGGGGCACGGAGTCCCCGGCAAGCATTCACTCGCTGGTTTCATTTAAAGCACAGCGATTTGTAATAAGAAAAGCAGATAATGATCGAAATTCTGCCTCTGCTTGCAGTAAAAGTTTCGGGTTTTGGTTTAATTTCAAGGAGCTTTTTTTTGGTTTTGGTTTCATTTCAAGGAGCTGACCTCGGGTGCATCCCCTCAAATCTCACATCCCATCTTCCTGCAGCTCCCTGGTTTTGGGGTATTTGTGGCACCCTGCACGCCCATAAAGCCAGAAATCGCTGCCACACAATCGTATTTTGGTTTTATATAGAAATAAACCCATCAGCTTTGGGCACAGCCCGGACTCCAGCACTAATTTGGGCCCAAATCCACAATAAGGGTTAAAAAGAGAATAAACAATAACGAACAACTCCTGCTGGCTGAGGCATTCTGCTGTGGGAGCGATGGATAAACACAGCATAATTCACTGCTGATGTGTCCCCTCGGACATTTCTGGGCACCTTGGGAGGGAAGCTGTTGTCTCCACGTCCCTCCTGCCACAGACCCACACCCCATTTGGCGTTTTCATCCATGAAAATTCCATGGATTTGTGCATAATCCAGGGCACGGCGATGAACTCACAGCTCTGCCGGGTGAACTCTGCCAATCCCCTCGCCCATCAGGAATCCTGCACCCCCCAGGGCTGCTGGAGGTGTCTCATCCCATTTTCCCCCTGGCTTGGCTGGCAGACAGGCAGGGAAGGTAGCGGCGTGTCCGATCCCGTTGTGTCCTGCAGCTGCACTGCTCGTTATTCCAGCCGGGATCGCGGGCTCTGATCCACGGCGTGTGGGCTGGGGAGCTCGGTCTTGTAAAACTGCCTTTTAGGAGTCTCATCGCTGTTTATTCCCTGCTGCAGGAGGGAGGGGCTCCAGCAGGGCTGTCCCCACTGCCCGAACTTCTCCAGAGCGTTGTAGGATCATGGAAGGGATGGTTGGAAGGGGCCTTTAAGGTTGGATGGGGCTTGGAGCAAGCTGGGATAGTGGAAGGTGTCCCTGTCCATGGCAGGGGGGTGGAATGGGATGGGCTTTAAGGTGCCTTCCAACCAAACCATTCTGGGGTTCTACCTGTGATTAGATCTATTTTATGATCTAGTCCAACTCCCCGTGGAAATTCGTCAGAGCCAGAGAAACCCTTGGGAGTCATGGACCACATGGCGCCAGCAGGAGGGGATTTCCAACCCTCCTTGAGAAGTCATAGAGAAATTTAGGATGCAAACCCTTGAAGTTTATCAGGTCCAACCATTCCCATGTCCCCAAGTGCCACATCCACAGGGCTTCAAATCCCTGCAGGGATGGGGACTCCACCCCTGCCCTGGGCAGTTTGTTCCAGGGCTTGAGCACTTTTTGGGGAAGAAATTTTCCCTCAGATCCAACCTAAACCTCTCCTGGTGCAACTTGAGGCCATTCCCTCTTTTCCGTGGAGGAAACAGAGCTGGGATCTAAATCCTCCTCTCCAGTGGTGAGGAAGTTTTGTGGCTAATGCCCAAGGTTTTTTAGCCATGTGGGATTATATCCTTGATTTCCTGCTCTGCTGGGCTCCACATTTCATATTCCCCCCGCTGCCCAGTACTATCCTAGTCCTGTCCAAGCACAGCTTGCCAAAGGAACAACCCACACCAGGCTCCAGAGGGAAAATCCAGAATTTCCAGTGCTTTAAAATCTCCACCCATCCATTATTTAGGGAAAGGATGCAGGGCTGGGGGGGCAGGAATGAGCCGGGGCCCCCTGCTCGAGATTAGACGCAGATGGCCCGGCCGAGGTGGGGGAACAGCCTTCGCCTCCCCGGTGATGGATGCACAAATCCCTCCTGCAGCTGGGGAATGGATGGTGATGGATCGGGAGAGCATTAACCTTGTCATTTGTAATAGGTCATCCAGAGATTGTATCACGTTTTAATCCATGGTTTTTATCATGTTTTTATCATCCCGAGCCCCTTCCAAAGGGAAACCCAGAGATGGGGACAGACAGGGGCAGCGTTCAGGGAATTTGATGATAATTTTTTTAATGCTTGCCTTTCCTGAGTCCTTTTTTTTTTTATTATTTTTTCTTTTTGGCTGTGGAATGAGATGCCCATTTCCCAAGATTTATGTCACCAAATTAGTGATGTACAATTCCTGATGGCCGCGAATTCCCGATGTCCTTGAGGGCACAGCAGGTTTAAGGGAACACCCCACAGGCAGGAAGTTTTTAGGGCTGTTCCACTCAGAAGGATGAATCTTTTTAAGCACCAAACACCACATTTCCCATCAATCCAGGAAAATTTGTCCTTCTTCCCTGCAGCTTCACTGGGAACGTTTCCCATTTTCACCTCTATTTTCGGAAGGAAGGAAGGAAGGAAGGAAGGAAGGAAGGAAGGAAGGAAGGAAGGAAGGAAGGAAGG